>NC_140995.1:158906972-159506972 GCF_052327205.1 Somniosus microcephalus | reverse complement strand
GGCATCGCTCGCAATGCCAGCATTTATTGCCCATCCCTAGTTGCCCTTGAGAAGGTGGTGGTGAGCCGCCTTCTTGAACTGCTGCAGTCCATGTGGTGATGGCACTCCCACAGTGCTGTTAGGTAGGGAGTTCCAGGATTTTGACCCAGCGACGATGAAGGATCGGCGATATACTTCTAAGTCAGGATGATGTGTGACTTGAAGGGGAACTTGGAGATGGTGGTGTTCCCATGTGCCTGCTGCCCTTGTCCTTCTAGGTGGAAGAGGTTGCGGGTTTGGGAGGTGCTGCCGAAGAAGTCTTGGCGAGTTGCTGCAGTGCATCTTGTAGATGGTACACACTGCAGCCACGGTACGCCGCTGGTGGAGGGAGTGAATGTTTAAGGTGGTGGATGGGGTGCCAATCAAGTGGGCTGCTTTTTCCTTGATGGTGTCGAGCTTCTTGAGTGCTGTTGGGGCTGCACTCATCCACGCAAGTGGAGAGTATTCCATCACACTCCTGACTTGTGCCTTGTGGATGGTAGAAAGGCTTTGGGGAGTCAGGAGGTGAGACACTCACCGCAGAATACCTAGCCTCTGACCTGTTCTTGTTGCCACAGTATTTATGTGGTTGGTCCAGTTAAGTTTCTGGTTAATGGTAACCCCCAGGATGTTGATGGTGGGGGATTCGGTGATGGTAATGCCATTGAATGTCAAGGGGAGGTGGTTAGACTCTCGTTTGTTGGAGATAGTCATTGCCCGGCACTTCTGTGGCGCGAATGTTACCTGCCACTTATCAGCCTGAGCCTGAACATCATCCAGGTCTTGTTGCATGCGGGCATGGACTGCTTCATTATCTGTGGAGTTGTGAATGGTGCTGAACACTGTGCAGTCATCAGTGAACATCCCCATTTCTGACCTTATGTTGGAGGGAAGGTCATTGATGAAGCAACTGAAGATGGCTGGGCCTAGGACACTGCCTTGAGGAACTCCTGCAGCCATGTCCTGGGGCTGTGATGATTGACCTTCAACCACCACAACCATCTTCCTTTGTGCTAGGTGTCATAAATCTCATGCTCATAAAGAAACTACTCATGAAATAACGCTGGACGGCCAGCTGGTGGCGCTGTCCAAAGGAGTATAAATACTCGGGCGTGGGCCCAGCTTACCAGGGACATTTTGTAAGACAGAAACTAGTGAAGTACAACTAGCCCTCCATGTTCTGAAACAAGTTGATTAAAGCCTTGCTTTATGCTCAAACCAAGTGCGTAGTGAGTTTTATTACGTCAATTTAATCAAATTGATATTGACCCCACGCTTTGGGTGAATTTGGGAAACAGCTAGCTACGACTCGAACCGTAAAAGGGAACTCAGACAAGTAATTGATCCATCATGGAGAAACTACTCAGACCTGCCCATCTCGACCTGGACCCGAAATCATTTACATCTGCTAAGGTATGGAAACACTGGTATCGTACCTTTAGCAACTTCCTTGAGGAGTGTGGTGAGAATGTTCCAAATAAGTTACGAATGCTTGCTAATTATGTATCCCCTCATGTGTTTGATTATATTGAAGACTGTGTAGACTATGATGCCGCTATCCAAATACTACAGCAGCTATATGTCAAGTCCCGAAATCTTTGCTCGGCATCTACTGGCAACAACTCGACAACAACCCGGAGAATCACTTGACGAATTCCTTCAGAAACTTCGCAGGCTCAGCAAGGATTGTAATCTTAAAGCTGTTACAGCTGAGCAGTACCAGGAGGAGTTAATTCGTGATTCCTTTATTAATGGGATTGCGTCTCCCTTCATATGTCAGCGTCTGTTGGAGAATAAAACCCTCAAGTTACAGGCTGCCTATGACCAGGCATAGTCTCTGGACTTAGCAAAGAGGAATGCAGATACCTATCTTTCACCACGTGCACGGGCTGCTGCTGTCACTTTTAGTGACTCCTTCCATAGGCCTCGGGCGGAAGCCCTCATGGATGATGACTCCAACCTGGCTAATGACAACCCTACCCTAGAAACCTTCACTGATGATGACCCCACCCTAGCGGCATCTTGGCAATCTGGAAGGAAGTGTTTCTTCTGTGGAGGTGCGTTCCATTATAGGAAATTTTGTCCTGCTCGTAACATGACCTGCAATCATTGCAGCAAGAAAGGTCACTTTTCGAAGGTATGCCAGTCAACAGCCGCTGTTAGTAAGAAAGGCCCCCTTTCTAAGGTATACAGGTCAAGTGCTCCTGTTAGTTTTGCAGCTACTACCTATAAAACTGCTCCTCCCCGAAGAGCCACTACTAAGGTTACAGCTGCTATCTATGAAACTGCTCCTCCCCCAAGAACCACTACTAAGTTTACAGCTGTCAAGGGTAAAACTGCCCCTCCTCCCATCACAGCTGTTTCCCCCCAAAGTCTGTCCCATGCAGCCACAAAGATTTCGGTAAATGGACACATTTTGAGCGCACTAATCGACTCATGCAGCTCTGACAGCTTCATTAGTGAGCGGGCTGTCAGTAAGTTAAAACTGCGTATTTACCCCTCGGACAGGGAAATTGCAATGGCTCTGACGACACTGACCACCAATTCTTCTGGCTTTTGTCTTGTCGACCTTATTCTCAATGGCCGCACTTATTTCTCTACCCGGCTCGGGGTGCTCAAAAACCTATGCAGTGATGTGCTCCTGGGACAGGATTTCCAGAAACAACACAAAAGACTCACTTCCGAGTTTGGAGAGTCAAAGCCGGAGCTTACTATTTCCAAAGTAACGTTTTGTGCGCTTTCGGCGGCTTCGCTCTACGAGCCCTCTTTGTTTGCCAATCTTTCCCCCCGATGTAAGCCCATAGTCACTAAATCACGATGTTTCAGCCAAGATGATCGATCCTTTATTGAGGCAGAAATCTCTCGCCTTCTAGCTGATGGTATCATTGAGCCATGTTCATCTTCCTGGCGGGCTCAAGTCGTCGTTGTTAAAAATCCTCTGAAGCAACACAAGAAACATCTTTGCATCGATTACTCGCAAACTATTAACCAGTATACCGACCTGGATGCCTACCCACTACCATGCATCGATGACATGATCAATAACCTTGCCAACTACAAGGTATTTTCAACTTTTGATTTAAAGAGCGCATATCATCAAGTACCGTTAAAGGGCTCTGACAAAAAGTATACGGCCTTTGAGGCCAATGGTCGGCTTTACCAGTTTTGTCGCCTTCCATTTGGGGTCACCAATGGGGTGGCTGTCTTTCAACGGGCAATGGATAGCCTAGTCAAACAGGAGAACTTAACAGACACTTTTCCATATCTGGATAATATCACCTTTGCTGGTCATGACCAGAAGGAGCATGATGCCAATCTCCCGAAATTTTTTGACGTTCTCCGTCGTCGCAACTTAACCTTAAATGAGTCCAAATCTGTGAAATCAGTACCATCAGTCAACATCCTCAGCTACTGGGTGGGCAACAGTGTCATCAAACCTGATCCAGAGCGACTTTGTCTGCTTCAGGAGTTCCCTCCCCCTACGAATCTCGGCTCTCTTCGTCGGGCACTCGGCATGTTCGCCTATTATGCGAAATGGATACCCCACTTCTCCGACAAGATCCAGCCCCTGCTTCACGCAAAGTCATTTCCATTGGAGGCAACGGCTATTTCAGCTTTCAACCTCCTCAAGCGACAACTGGAAAAAGCCACGCTTCATTCCATTGAAGAAAATCTTCCTTTCATGGTCGAGTGCGATGCATCGGATGTGGCGATCTCTGCTACCTTGAATCAAGGTGGTCGACCCGTTGCATTTCTGTCCAGAACTTTGCAGGGTAGCGAGCTCCATTATCCTCCTATCGAGAAGGAGGCTACGGCCATCATCGAAGCTGTACGTAAATGTAGTCATTTTCTCGCTCGTCGCCATATCACACTTATAACTGATCAGCGCTCCATGGCCTTTATGTTGGATAACCGGAAACGCACTAAGATCAAGAATAACAAAATACAACTCTGGAGGATGGAATTGGCTGCCTTTGGATACACCATACATTATCGACCCAGCAAAGAGAATGTGGCCCTGGATACCCTCACGCGGGCATTCTGCTCTTCCATGTCAACTTCGACTCTTGCGGATCTTCATACTGACTTATGCCATACTGGCGTTACCCGTATGTTGCACATTGTGCAATCTAAAAATCTCCCATTTTCTATGGAAGATGTGAAAAGAACATGCTCCTCCTGTCGAATTTGTGCGGAATTAAAACCGCAATTCTTCCGTCCATTGGATGGCTCGCTCATACACGCTATGCAGCCTATGCAGCGACTCAGCATTCACTTTAAAGGGCCATTGCCTTCCTCAACGTGAAACACCTATCTACTTACTATGGTGGACGAATATTCACGCTTTCCCTTTGCTTTCCCCTGTCCCAATATGCTTACTTCCACAGTGATCAAATGCCTTTTCCCTTTGCGGTACGGCGAATTTCATCCACTCTGATTGGGGTCCCTCCTTTATGTCAAGCGAACTCAAAAGTTATCTCTTCCAACGGGGAATCGCCACAAGTAAAACGACACCGTACCATCCCATCGGTAAGGGACAGGTTGAGAGATACAATGCTATCATTTGGAACGCTGTTCGTCTTGTGCTGAGGTCACGCAACCTACCAGACCAGCAGTGGGAAACTATGCTCCCTGATGTGTTGCATTCCATCAGGTCTCTTCTCTCTATGTCCACCAATGTCACACCTCATGAGCGATTCTTCAGCTTCCAGCGTCGCTCCACCCACGGGACGTCCCTACCGTCATGGTTGGCAGCTCCCGGCCCCGTGCTGCTCCGAAGATTCGTTCGATCGTCTAGAAATGATCCTTTCGTCGATGAGGTAGAACTCATGGACGTCAATCCCACGTACGCGCACGTGCGGTACCCTGATGGCCGCGAGTCCACCGTTTCGCTCAGGGACCTGGCTCCCTGTCCAGCCGGTTCCACGGACCTAACTGATAGAGGGACCCACGGTGATGATGCCGACACTTTGCGCTCCCCCGAAGATGATGCCCTACCTGGGACATAGAGAGATTTGCCGGATGCCCCACCGGATCCACTCGGGGAGCCGAGTGCTCCTCGTGGGATGGCCACCCAAGGCCAGGACGCCGGTCAATCCCCGGCTATCAAACAGGATGAAGCCAGCTCTGCGCCTGTGGGGACCCGCACCTGGAGTCACGATCTCCCCAGCCTCCCTCAGGTCGATCAGGGCAACACAGGCCCTGTCGTTCCACCGGTATGGATCAAACGGCCCAGGGACCAAGACACGGTCCGGGGAAATGTGCCTTCTAGCCATAAACAAAGATCTAAAAGACTGCGGCTATTTGTGGTCCGCCTAATCCGTTAAGATGAAGTAGTCGGACTACCAAAGTTTTAGGCAGGAAGAATGTCATAAATCTCATCCTCATAAAGAAACTACTCATGAAATAACGCTGGACAGCCAGCTGGTGGCGCCGTCCAAGGAGTATAAATACTCGGGCGTGGGCCCAGCTTGCCAGGGACATTTTGTAAGACAGGAACTAGTGAAGTACAACTAGACCTCCATGTTCTGAAACAAGTTGATTAAAGCCTTGCTTTATACTCAAACCAAGTGCGTAGTGAGTTTTATTACATCACTAGGTATGACTCCAGCCAGTGGAGCGTTTTCCCCCTGATTCCCATTGACTTCAGTTTTACTAGGGCTCCTTGATGCCACACTCGGTCAAATGCTGCCTTGATGTCAAGGGCAGTCACTCTCACCTCACCTCTGGAATTTAGCTCCTTTGTCCATGTTTAGACCAAGGCTGTAATGAGGTCTGGAGCCGAGTCGTCTTGGCGGAACCCAAACTGGGCATCAGTGAGCAGGTTATTGATGAGTAAGTGCCGCTTGATAGCACTGTCAATGACACCTTCCATCACTTTGCTGATGATTGAGAGTAGACTGATGGGGCGGTAATTGGCCAGGTTGGATTTGTCCTGCTTTTTGTGGACAGGACATACCTGGGCAGTTTTCCACATTGTCGGATAGATGCCAGTGTTGTAGCTGTACTGGAACAGCTTGACTAGAGGCGCGGCTAGTTCTGGAGCACAAGTCTTCAGCATGATAGCCAGGATGTTGTCGGGGCCCATAGCCTTTGCTGTATCTAGTGCGCTCAGCCGTTTCTTGATATCACGTGGAGTGAATCGAATTGGCTGAACACTGGCTTCTGTGATGGTGGGGACCTCAGGAGTAGGCTGATATGGATCATCCACTCTGCACTTCTGGCTGAAGCTGGTTGAAGACGCTTCAGCCTTGTCTTTTGCACTCACGTGCTGGGCTCCACCATCATTGAGGATGGGGATATTCTTGGAGCCTCCTCTTCCCGTTATTTGTTTAATGGTCCACCACCATTCACGACTGGATGTGGCAGGACTGCAGAGCTTTGATCTGATCCGTTGATTGTGGGATCGCTTAGCCATGTCTATAGCATGCTGCTTCTGCTTTTTAGCATGCATGTAGTCCTGTGTTGCAGCTTCCCCAGGTTGGCACCTCATTTTTAGGTACACCTGGTGCTGCTCCTGGCATGCTCTTCTACACTCGTTGTTGAACCAGGGTTGGTCCCTTGGCTTAGTGGTAATGGTAGATTCGGGCCATGAGGTTACAGATTGTGGTGGAATACAATTCTGCTGCTGCTGATGGCCCACAGCACCTCATGGGTGCCCAGTTTTGAGCTGCTAGATCCGTTCTGAATCTATCCCATTTAGCATGGTGGTAGTGCCACACAACACAATGGAGGGTGTTCTCAGTGTGAAGACGGGACTTCATCTCCACAATGACTGTGCGGTGGTCACTGCTGCCAATCCTGTCATGGACAGATGCATCTGCAACAGGTAGATTGGTGAGGACGAGGTCAAGTAGGATTTTCCCTCATGTTGGTTCGCTCACCACCTGTCGCAGGCCCAGACTGGCAGTTATGCCCTTCAGGACTCGGCCAGCTACCGAGCCACTCTTGGTGATGGACATTGAAGTCCACCACCCAGAGTACATTCCGTGCCTTTGCTACTCTTAGTGCTTTTTCCAAGTGGTGTTCAACATGGAGGAGTACTGATTCATCAGCTGAGAGAGGTGGTATGTGGTAATCAGCAGGAGGTTTCCTTGCCCATGCTTGACCTGAAACCATGAGACTTCATGAGGTCCGGAGTCAATGTTGAGGACTCCCAGGGCCACTCCTTCCCGACTGTATACCACTGTGCACCACCCCTGGTGGGTCTGTCCTGCCGGTGGGACAGGACATACCCAGGGATGGTAATGGAGGAGTTCGGGACATTGGCTGAAAGGTATGATTCTGTGAGTATGACTATGTCAGGCTGTTGCTTGACTAGTCTGTGGGACAGCTCTCCCAATTTTGGCACAAGTCCCCAGATGTTGGTGAGGAAGACTTTGCATGGTTGACTAGGCTGGGTGTGCCGTTGCCGTTTCCGTAGCCGGTGCCAAGGTTGATGCTGGGTGGTCCAACCGGTTTCATTCTTATTATTTTGTTTCCTACACACTTATACCTGGTGTGTCACCACGTGCAGATCCCGCCACTATCCTTGCCTCTAAAATACGCATAGTGTCAGTCTCTGAGCTGGTGGCTGAGTGTAAGATCGAGTGATGGTGTCTCTTCATCTTCACTCATTGTCTTCTTCTTCCTCCTCCTCTGACTGGGAAGGTTCCAGTTCTTGGATATCTGAACTGTAAAAGGGACAAGGGTTGGATTGTGGTGAGGTAGAGGAGAAAGTAAGAGGTGCATGCTTACACCATGGGCAATTTGTGAGTCAAAAGAGATTGTGGGATGAGGGAGAAGTTGGATGAGAGAAGGAGGATTAATTATGCAGATACCCTGATCATCGATCGCTCCAGCGCCGCCAGTGGCCACAGCCTCAGCAATGCCTCTTCCCATGATGGCCAGCATTGTCTCCTCCATGGGGGTTAAACGTGAAGATGCACTTGTCCCCCTCCAGTTATTTCCTGCTGCCTCCTGTTATGCACCACCTTCTCCTGCAAGAAAGAGGGAAGTGTGTCAGTGAGTGTCCTGTAATATGTGGCTGTCATGGTTGACAGTGTGTGTGAATTCTGCATTGTGGGTGCAAAGCTTGCAACAGTGCTTAGTGTGTGAGACTGAGGTAAACCATATGAATTTTAGATTTGAGAACTGATTAATAGAGATTGTTGGTGAGATGAAGAATAGATTTGCCTTTCTAATCTAGGCTTTATTAACTTTAAAAACCCAGTAGCACATCTTTCAACACCAGTCTCCAACAATGACTAGAGAGAACTGAATTTAAGATGGCCACCACAAATCACCTGACATCCACTACCAATGAGTTTACAACATATATCTCAAGGTAGAAACAAACAACCAATTACAATACTTCTTACTAATACAGAGAACAACCACCCCATTCACCAATCACAATACTTCTTATTAAACATAGGAAATAATCACCACATTCACCCCTCCTTTTAAAACATGCTCCAACCTAAATAACCTTTACAATTTATAATTAATTTATTTACAACTAAAATACAAATATAATATTTCAACAACTTTAAAACATTACTATCAATTTAAAAGTCCATTTTCAATCGGTCGACCGGATATCTTGTTCGTGTCGACCTTCTTAACCTTGGTGAAATTCCTTGCCCTCCCACACCCGGAGGCACTGAAGTAGCTTCTGCAGACAGGCTATCCATATCCCGATTATCAACGGTTTCCGGATTGGAAATCCCATCAGGAAGTAAACTAGGACGGTCATGAACATCCATCAAAGGCTGACTAATAGAAGTATAATTATCTGCAATAGGATTGGAAACATTCATAGTATCTATAACAACATCCACATTATCTGAATCATGACTATTATTAGTATCCTCGGAAGAGGGCTGGCCACCACAAGGAGCCAAGTCTTTAATTGAAACAGTACTTTCTTTCCCATCTTGGAATCGAATATGAGCATATTGGGAATTTGCCTCCAACAGCTCCACCTCCTCCACTAAAGGATCATATTTTGACAATCTAACATGGCGTCGAAGCAACACAGGTCCCTGCATAGTAAGCCATGAAGGTACCGAATATCCCGTAGTAGATCTCCGCGGGTAATTAAAGAGCCTTTCACGGGGGGTCACATTAGTAGCCGTTGAAAGCAATGATCTAATGGAATGCAGGGCATCAGGCAGTACCATTTCCCACTGTGTATTCTTAAGATTCCGGGATGTCAAAGCCAACATAACTGCCTTCCAGATCACCCCATTGTATCGTTCGCACTGTCCATTACCCTGGGGGTTATACGGGGTAGTTCTACTAGTAGAAATTCCCCGACTCTGAAGGTATTCCTTCAACTGGGAAGACATAAAAGAACTTCCTTGATCCGAATGGATAAACGCAGGCATCCCAAAGATGACAAAAAGTTGAGTCAGACATTTGATAACTGTAGCAGCTGATACATCTGCACAAGGAAAAGCAAAAGGAAACCTTGATAACTCATCCACATCAGTAAATATGTATCGATTTTGAGTCGTTGAAGGAAGAGGCCCCTTAAAATCAATGCTCAAACGTTCAAAAGGAGAAGTAGCCTTTATAAGATGAGCTCGTTGAGGCTTAAAGAAATTCGGTTTACACCGAGCACAGATAGAACATGATGAAGTCATCCGCTTGACGTCTTCAACTGAAAAGGGCAAATTCTTACTGCGTACGAAGTGTATCATCCTCGTAACCCCAGGATGACATAAAGCATTGTGAAGATTAATAAGCGTATCTCCGTGAATCACAGAACAATAAGCCCTCGACAGTGCATCAGCAGCAACATTATCCTTCCCTGGACGATAAACTATATCAAAATGGTAACATGCCAACTCAATCCTCCACCTCATTATTTTATCATTTTTGATCTTTCCAAAATGTTTAACATCAAACATAAAGGACACAGATTTTTGATCGGTTACCAACGTGAAATGTCGCCCCGATAAATAATGTCTCCATTTACGCAGTGCTTCTACTATTGCATATGCCTCTTTCTCTATTGAAGAATGCCTTTTTTCACTATTGTTCAAAGTACGTGAGAAAAAGGCCACAGGTCTTCCATTTTGGTTCAGAGTAGCCCCAATTGCAAAATCAGAAGCATCCGTCTCAATCACAAAGGGAACCTGCTCATCAATAGAATGCACAACTGCTCCTAGGATATCCTTTTTAAATTTATCAAAACATGTCCTGGCCTCCCATGATAGAGGATATGTCGTAACCCGTATAAGGGGCCAGATCTTCTGCGAAAAGTTTGCAATCCAATTAGAATAGTAAGAAAACAGTCCAACAACTCGTTGCAAAGCCTTAGAATTAGTAGGATAAGGTAAATCGATCAATGGTCGCAGACGTTCTGGATCTGGTTTAATCTTATTTCCCGAGATAATATACCCCAGTAGATTTACCTCAGTAGTCGAAAAGATACTCTTCTCTTTATTAAAAATTAAACCAACTTTTTCCGCAGCTTGAAGGAATCTTTCTAAATTAGAATCATGCTCCACCCTTGATTTACCACACACCGTAATATCATCTAAATATGAAAAGGTGTCAGAGAGAGAGTTATCACTTATAAAAGCATCCATTGCCCGTTGAAAACAAGCAACACCATTAGTAACACCAAATGGTATTCGGCAAAACTGATACAGCTTTCCACCAGCCTCAAAGGCTGTATATGGTTGATCCCTCTTAACAATAGGAATCTGATGATAAGCATTCTTTAAATCAATAGGGCTAAAAAACTTATACTGAGATACTTTGTTGATAAGCTCATCAATCTTAGGCAAAGGGTGCGCATCTAATTGAGTATACCTATTAATAGTTTGAGAGTAGTCTATCACCATTCGTTTCTTATGCCTCTCGATAGTGGTGACAACTACCTGAGCCCGCCAAGGCGAACAACTAGGTTCAATGATTCCTTCCAATAAAAGACGTTGGACTTCAGAATTAATAAGTTCTCTATCCTGACTGCTATACCTTCTTGACTTGGTAGCAATTGGCTTACATTCCGGCATCAAATTGGAAAAAAGTGATAATGGAGAAATGGATAAAGAAGTTAATCCACAAATGGATAAGGGTGGCTTAGTCCCTCCAAACGAAAGACTAAGGCCTAGAAATTGAGTTTGCGCTGCGCCGGGGCTTAATGCCGGAAATTTAGCGCCGGTGCTAAGTCGCGCTGTGCACGCCAAAAATTCAGTAGCGCCGCGCCCAAACGGCTGCCGGCGCTACTGAAGGCTGTTTGCGCCTGAAAACTGGCGCTACGCGCCGCATTGCGGCGCTATTCCGGCGCTGTGGCGCCCGATGCGGTGCGGCAGGCTCGGGAAGTGCAGGCCTCCTCCTTCAGTTAAGGAGGAGCTGCCTGCACCCGCCCGCTGGCCGGTTAAATCGCCACAAAAATGAGCCCGGCACCTCGGGGAAGTGCCGGGCTCGCAGCCGAGAAGCATCTGTTCCGCGGGGGGGGGGGTGGGGGAGTCCGGGGAGGGAAGTGCGGGCAGGCGGCCGGCGGGAAAGCGGCCGGCCGCCGGGAAAGCGGCCGGCCGCCGCTCCACCTTTATGCGCCGGCGCAAAGTCGTGTAAGACTCTGTTGCCAGAGTCTTAGTTGCGGCTGCCACGGGCGAGGCGGCCGCAACTGAATTTCGGCGCTGGGGCCCGTCACCACGGCAACCGGGACGCTGCGCACACCGATGACGTCATCGGTGCCGGCGCAGCGCTACCGGTGTAACGCCGATGTTGGGCCCTAGTCAATTTCAAAACCGGCTGTAAGTCCAGCGCAATGCCCTCTAGCGCCGCAAAATGGGCGCTAAGCCCACTCAATTTCTAGGCCTAAGACTCTCGTGTAATTTAAGCACATCATGACCAATCAAAATATCCACACAAAGATTAGGCAAAACAGATAGGCATATATCAGTATACGTATTACCTAGAAGAATCAATTTCACAAGGCAACAACCAGCTACTTGTGAAGTAAGGGTCGTCTGAGCCATACACACCTGATAAGCAACAGGCAAAATTTTCAAACACTTTTCCTTCACAAACTGAAGACTTATAAAACTCTCGGTACTGCCCATATCTATGAGAGCCTTCACTTCTAACCCATTAACTTGGGCCATAACTATAGCTTTGTTTAGGCCATGAGCAAATGCAGCAGAAATTGATGCAATAAACGCCCTCTCTACAGGTTGAATAGTCGCAGAAGAGGAGGTAATTGAACCTAATGATTTACAAACATGTGCATAATGACCTCTCTTGCCGCATTTACTACATACAGCCTCCCGGGCAGGACACTTCAAACGAGGATGCCGGACGTTCCCACAAAAATAACACTTCTGAATCCTAGAGGCAACAGCCGCCGAAGTAAAAGGTGGAGCTGTTGGAGTAGAAACTATTTCAGAATCTAGTAAACCACTCCCATTAAGTCCACCTAATTCCTTTTCATCCAGAACTGCCGAAACCACAGTCACAGGCCGATTAGAAGGAGCATAAGAATCTGAACTTCTCTGAGCCATATCCAATGTAGAAGCTTGCTCAAAAGCACTCTTGAGATCCAAAGTCTTATTTTCTAACAACCGCTGACGAATTGATCTAGACAGTAGTCCATTAATAAAAGCATCCCGTACCGATTCTTCCTTATATTCTTCGGCCGTCACGGCTTTATAATTACAGTTAGCACCAAGGTGCCGAAGTGCTTGTAAATAAGTATCCAAAGATTCTCCCACCTGCTGCCTACGGGCAGATAGAAGGTAACGCGCAAATACCTCATTCTTTGGTTTAACAGAAATCTTCTCCAATGTAGAAATAGCCAATTCGTAAGTTTTACAGTCCAAAATATACTGATACACATCTGGAGCAATGTAGTTGATCAGCATATTCAGCTTATTCAGAGACTCTTGTTCCAACACACCCAAAAAGTTTGTAAATGTACAATACCAATGTTTCCATTTATCATCCACTCCTGCAGAATTAGGGTCAGCATTGAATCGTTCCGGTTGAAGATATCGCTCCATTCTGTAATAAGTTAATAAATTGAGATAAAGAATAGATTTGCCTTTCTAATCTAGGCTTTATTAACTTTAAAAACCCAGTAGCACATCTTTCAACACCAGTCTCCAACAATGACTAGAGAGAACTGAATTTAAGATGGCCACCACAAATCACCTGACATCCACTACCAATGAGTTTACAACATATATCTCAAGGTAGAAACAAACAACCAATTACAATACTTCTTACTAATACAGAGAACAACCACCCCATTCACCAATCACAATACTTCTTATTAAACATAGGAAATAATCACCACAGTTGGTAAGTGGGTGATGGGGGTGTAGTGAATTGAGTAGTGGATGAGGCTAGTGGTGTAGTTGGTAGGATATGCTATTTGAAGATTGAACTCAGTCATCTTTGCAACTCGTGTCAGATCATTAAACTTCTACCTGCGCTGCATCCATGTTCTTCTTCTCACTGCCTCCTGAGCATCTGTGGTGAGGGCTTCCTTCAGCCCCCTTGTGGATACAGGATGTCTCTCCTTGCCACATCTTGCACATCTTGGTCTCCAGTGCATTATCAGAAAATCTTGGTGCACGCTCTCTTGCATGTTTAGCCATACTCCAATCTTTTACAGCACAGATTCTGGTCACAAAGGACTCCCACCACTTCTTGCAGCCACAATGCATTTCCCCTTTAAGAGGTGCAGGCTGTCTTTAAGTAGTGCTACCCACTTGCAATATCAGGTCTCCTGCTGATGTGTGCGGCCAATGAACAGCACGGGTAGTGTTGGCTGCATGCAGCAATCATGCAAAACAGCAGTCAGCACCAATTTAATGTGCTGCCTGCAACGTAATGCAGATCCCCACACCCGTTTTTGGCAGTTATCTAATTTAACCGCCCTGGTATCTTTCTGACTGCTCACAACTTCACAGCTTCATGCCTGTGCAGGCCATCAGATTGTCGTTGAAGCAGATGACCTGGCTATACCATGCTACACCACAATGGTATCCATCAAAATACTTGAAATCTTCCCGACAGGCTTGGGCCAACCATCAGTATATAACTTTCATTATGCGGTTAGTCTAAGGTGGGCATTTGGGGGGGAATTTTAACCTGGAGGAGCGCGTGGGTGTGGGTGCAGGTGAGGGGTTAAATCCGACAAAAATGGGAGCACATCAAGAAGCCAGCTCCAGCCCTCTGACTTCCGCGTTGTAAGGGGTTTTCTCTCCGAGGTCGCAGAGGTTTCTCTCGCCAGAGGCCTCTCTCTCTCTTTTGCACAGTAAAACCTTGAGTGGTTCGACCCACTCACCCCTTAGATTCTCGACACTGGACTTAGGTGCAGGAACTACAATGCAGTGAAGATTCTTGTAGACCAAGTTTAATGAATCAAAATGGAATTTTATTGCATAAGGAAAAACAAATCAAAGGCAAGCAAATAAGAGGGTACATGGGAGGGAAAAACAAATCATAACAATACAATACTAGCTAAAATAGATACAGGCATATTATACTTTACAAAAGTCATCATGAAATGGGGAAACACACGGAACATCGAGGGACAACAACTCATGTTAATTATACCCAAATGACCACCCCCTTTAACCTATCTTGATCCGATTATGAAGGGCCAGAAGCATGCTCACCAGTCCAATGGGAAAAGTATAGAGTTTTGATGTCTTGTGTTTTGATCCTTTCAGGCGTCCTGTCTCCACGTGGTTAGTGGAGCCCCAGCGAGCTGCGCCACATCTCTCTCTCTCTCTCTCCCTCGAGGTGAAGGTCACGGACAGGCTGGACACTGACGGGCCTGGATGTCGGCGGAGTCGAGGATCATCTGCTCGACCCCGGTCAGAGGAGCCTCGGACTGGCCCCCTTTTTCCCTTCTGTAGTTTTTTTTGTTGTCTCTTCTCCTGAGCCGGAGTGGGTCGATGGCCTCCCGTTTCGTCAACAACCCGGGGTTGGTTGATGATCTCCCGATGTTTTACCCCGGGGCGGGACGCCGGCTCGAACTGTCTTCTTCTCCTTCTTCTAGTGATGATGCCACCGATACGATGGTAGCACCACGATGACTATCTTTTTTGCTACCCCCGGGTTCCCCAGATAAACTTCTCAGGAGAAACCTCTTTCTCCCGCCTAAAATCAGGTTAGTCTTTGTTTAACTTTTGGCGGGCTGGGAGCACAGCGGGGTAGTTATTATTTTTTAAAATACTTTGGGATGGCCGGTAAAGGGCCATCTCTGGTCTGGAATGACCTTCATTGTTTTAATGTCCTGTTGATGTCTTTATCGGGTCCTTGGTGCATTCTTTATGAATATGGAACTGTTCCCTTTTGTCTGGGTAAACATTTAGATGGCCTTTATCTCCAGGCCGATCTTGACTAGATCTGCATCCACTCTATATGTATAAGTTGAAATCTGGTTTCGTTATCTCAGAAACGGCTTCCAGAACCTACTGTGGGTTGAATCCACAAAGCTGTCTGAGGACTGCAGGAACCATTTTAAAGTGTCCCAATAAGTTGGCCACGGGGTCTGGTGGCCATTTTGTATGCCCCTTTTTCCTGGGCTTCTTTTAAAACAGTCTTTAAAATCATGGCCTCTTCTGCCATTCGACCCTTATTAATACAATATCAATTTTGCGAATTCTACAGTCCCCCCTGATGATACTATAACTTGCTTGAAGTATCATAATTCTGGGTGAGCAAAATTTTCTGACCTTCCATAATTAAACCATCCCCTGTAATTACCTATCCATGACCCCACGACACATGTATTTCCCATTTCAGAAAACCTACAGTGTACACTAAACATCTATAGATGGCAATACATTGGGTTTAAAATCTGACACACTCATTTCCAGGCGTGGAGGGGGGCCTAATACCCCTACACCACCTGGTCCATACACATTATCATTTATTAATATCAACTTGCTTAATAAACTTCAATAAGAAAGAATAAAATACACACACAACTTACACCTGGCCACACATCAAACAAAAGGAGGGAGATAACAGCAAAAATCTAAACAGGTGTCTCTTCTTCTACCCGCACATAATGCTCTCTCCATTCTCCCCTGTTCTCATACTTCTGCGAATGTTTGACCCTTTTACAGTGTACAAACAGTAAATAAATCACAATAAAAACTTGACACACTACAAGGATGTGGGAGGCTACCCTAATCCAAGAAGGGACTTCTACATTAGTGAACAGGTCCCACCATGGTGGGGTTACTATATCCAATATGTTTGCCCCTATCTCCAAAGTCTTCTGCTCCAGTGTGTAAAAATGTTTCTGTGAAACGACAACGGCTTTTAATATCTTGGTGAGGTGTTTAGGGAGAGGGGGAGTGATATATCCAAAATGTGCAACGAATCGTTACAGAGCGGTGAAATTCTCTTTAACAGTGATGTGAACAGTGGAAGGTTCAGGAATGGGGACAATTCACTCTTGGGCCACTTGAACTTCTGCCTTGGGTTGGAAACAGAAACTGCTGTCACTCACCGGACACCAGCCATGCTGTCCATGTTGGTAGTGGGGCGCGGCAGTGGTGACACAGTATGTCCCACCTCCTATATATGCCACCTGCGGGGGCACATGGCCTTGTGCCATTACCTCCGTGGTGCGCGCCAGCAGTTCTGAACCCGCACTGTGGTTTCGAATAGGCATTCAAGTGCTGGGGACACAGGATGATGTGTGCTCCCTGGCTCCGGCACCCCGAGAGGTCAGTACCCGTCATTGCATGCTCCCATCGAATGACGTAAGGTGGGACCGCTGTATAGCGAATGTGTGCACCCCCCTGAATGACTCCAATGTTCGCCACCCTGTATACCGGGGCGGGTTTAGCTATCTTTCCCATCACCGGCATTCTTATCACTATACCCATAATGGTGTGATTAGACCGTCCACAGTCCACTGGGACTGGGTAGGCTTCTGAAGCTAGTCTGAGCTGGCACGGACTCAATGCGTTCTCAAAAGGGTGGAGGGCTGCGAGGTGCTTGTTGCTGACCCAGGAGGGGACTAAACCTTGTTTAAAATCCTCCAGATTACTGCGGCCCTTGCCCAGTAACCACGCCCCGTACAGCACGCAAGCTTCGTTCTGCGCAGCCTGATCGGACGCATTCCGATCCTCCCTGATGAGAGCATTTACCGTTTTAGTGTGTTTCTCCAGCTCAGCTATAATCTCTTTCAAGTGTAGTGTCATGGCCTGGTCCTCATGTAACTCAGAACCCACTACCTTATTGTCATCAGTCAGTATCTTTCGTAACTGTGTTTTCAAACCATTAATCTGGGTCTGTAGCTCCACGTCATCCAGAGTGTTGATGACGGAAGTCCCTATGTTAAAAGCTATAAAAATATCATTTACTGTACCCCTTCTTTGTCTCCCTACCCTGTCCAAGACCTCATGTGGTGTGGTGTACAATTCGGCTCTGTTTACATCAGCAAAGTCGAATTCGTAAAACTGTCTGAACATGTTTGTTAACAGGACCTGGTACAATTGCTCTGTTTCCTTGGGGCACCACTCTGGCAATCGCACCTCGGTGAGGCTTAAAATCACCGAGGCCACTGCGTAGTGCACCCCTTGGTACAGCACCTGACCTGTGGGTACTAATACCAATCCGTTCTCGGGTCCCCTGGTAGTGGTGGGGCATCTTTCCTTGCGGGCTTTGGCTACCGGAATCGTGGGCAGGGGCTTGCGGGGGCGGGTGATGAGCTCAGTGGCGTTTACTGGGATCTGAGAGTATGGGACTCCGCACGCCCGTGTGCTGACGTCCCATCTCATTCCTTTCCCAGCATCTTGCCACTGCCTTTGGAAAAAGATGGAGACGCCTGTGGGGCAGGCGCTTTCTGAACCCCACATACAGATGTAAATCCCCTCATCTGGTTCCCACCATTTGTCCCAAAAGACACTCAACCCCCCTTGAGTCCCTGTAATAGTCCGATGGGTATTGTTACCCAGTCTCTCCCACTCGACCGTGGAGTTCTTCATGGTTCTGCTCAACTTGCGCAGCCACCACCATCGGTCCAAAGGAACATGTCCAAAACATACCAGACAAATCTTCCCAACGGTAACGCTGACTCTGGGTGCTATGACCCGTACTCGGGGGCACATCAAGGAAGGCTCTCGGTACGCAAACCCGGATTTGCCGGAGTATTCCGTAGAGTTTGACCCCAGCCATCCTGGCCACCTCCCTTCGTGGAAATAGGTGGCTGTCTCCTCCACGTCCCGGGTGCCCATCCCATCAGTCGCAATGGGGGCTGTGTTCCCTGAGCACCCGTAGATTGTGGAGTCCTTGGTGCGGCCCCGATAGGCCCAGCTCCACCCGATCACCGCGAACGCGACGAGAATCCCTCTCGTCTCTCTGGGTCCTGTAACAAAATTAAACGATATAGCCAGGCTCCTGAGGGATTCTGGCTTAGGTGAAGGCATGATCGGGTCTTTCGACCTCGATCCAAAACAACACACATACTGGGCAGATTCCAAACTACTTAACACTAATCACTTTAATATTTACACACCTTAAACTTAATTAACTTAAACTTAACTTATGTACAGCGCCGCCCGTCCCTGGGCGGCTTGCCTAATCCCTGATTGGACTGCAGCTTGCCGCTCCCTGTGGCGGGGCTGCAGTGACCTGTGGCTTGGGTTCCCCACAGCCCTTTGCTGTCAATGGGCTGCGTTTTGTCAGGGATTTCCCAAGTCGGCGTTTACTGAGAATGGGTGAATTGGGCCAAGGTTTTACTAGCTGAGGCATTCGAGTCGACCTGCGAAGAGGTACTTTAGGCGTGGCTCCCTTAGCGAGCAGACCTTCGGTTGGGACTTTAGCCCTCACAGCCCGTGGCCCTTCCACGGCTGCTGGCTTTGGCTCCCTTCCTTCAGGCTCCGCCCCTTTGGGATTTGGGCAGGCTCCCTTAGCGAGTGGACCTTCGGGTGGGACTTCAGCGTTCACAGCCCGTGGCTCTTCCACGACTGTGGGCTTCGGCTCCCTCCCCTCAGGCTCCGCCCCTTTGGGATTTGGGTTTGTGGCAGACGGCTCCTCCTCACCTGTCCCTACAGGTGGAGAATCTCCGCCCCCAATTTCTACCTCCCCCACGCTTGAGTCGAGGGCGGGACCTCCATCCTCCGACTCCACCTCCTCCAGAATCGTGTGGAGGGCGGGGCCTAGCTGTTCGGGCTCCCCCTCGTCCGAGTCCCAGGCCAGTGGGGAAACCTCCCAGGTGGGCGGGACAGCTTCTCCCTCCAAGCAGGCTACAGTTCCAGCCTGTGAGGTCTGTGACTTTTTGCACGCCTCAGGCTGAAGAATTTCACCCTCAGATCTTGCTTCAGTTGCTGGCTCTTTTGCACCCGGCTTAAACAGTTTGCACCGCTTGAAGTGAAACCACTTATTGCATCGGGGTACCTTTACTACGCGACTGGCGGGGACCGGTGGATCTTGCTCCGATTCCGGTTTACCCTGGTCTGTGTCTCTCTCGCCAGTGCGGAGGGTCAGACCCAAGAATTTTGCTTTCCGCCGGCCGACCCGTGCTTTCGTTGGGTTGGCCTTGGCATCCTCTATCCCTTTCACGCTTGCACCCGCTCCCCAGAGACAGTGATTTCTCAGGTCCACGAGGATCCCATGGGCTACCAAGAAATCAGACCCAAGGACTCCCGTTCCATCCCCCACCTCCCACTTCATTAGTGTACACTTCCACGTGGTGCAGAGTGGTCCTAAATGAATGGAGAGGGGAATGGAATGTGCGCCAGCCTGTTCTTCGCCCGTGAAGCCCGACAGAAGGTATGGGACCCCGGTGGACAGAGGCGAGGTGGTGGGGTTATCTGCGTGGATAACGGTGCACGATGCCCCCGTATCCAACAAATAGATCCCTTTTACCTCCTCCACCTCCATCTCCATGAGGGGTCGCCTCCATACATCATATCGCAGCGCACACAGGTAGACGGGCTGCGCCGGCTCTAGTAATTTGGGCACAGGAATCGGGGTTTCAGGAACGACAAGACCAGTGGTGACAGCTATCTTCCCCTGCGCGATCATAAGAGACCGCATTGTCTCCAAAATTGATTCTATCGCAGCGGGATCCATAGCCGCACCGGTTCCCTTTGCTGGGACAGGAGCTGCGCCTTGTGTTTGGGCTGGTGCTGGGGTGGCGGTCTGGGCTTGGGTTTGGGCTGCGGGAAATTTTCCCTTGCTATCCTTCCACGGATTTCTACAGTCCTTGCGCCAATGTCCATCCTTCCCACACCCGTAGCAATTGAGCTTTGCTTGGGCAGGGCGATTCCCCTCCTGACGCCACTCCTTCTTGCTTGGGGTTGCGGGTTTTGCCTCATGCACTTTTCCCTTAGAGGGAGGTGTCTCCTGACCTCTACAATTCTTGTATGCCACGGTGAGCTGGCGGAGCACCGCTTCCTCCGTGACACCGGGACCTTGGGGGTCAAACCAAGACCTGGCTAAGGCCTGTATCTGTGGCAAGCTGTTAGCAACCAAGCAACGGAGCCAATGAACCCGCTGTTCGGCGCTCATTGCAACCCGTTCAGGCATGCCCGGACAACTGCGTCGATACACTGGCCACAGCCTTTCTGCGAAAACCCGCGGGGGTTCTCCAGCTAGCTGTACATTCCCTTCCACCTGTTGGAACGGATTACCGTCGTCCACTCCCATAACTTCCAAGACTTCATCCCTGAGATCCGTATACCCTTTCTGTCCCCCCTTACTCTTGTCTGAGAGGCACTGAAGGATTGTGCTATCCAGGGAGAAGAGCAGCATCTTTGCCTGTTCAAGATCATCACAATCATTGATGGCGGCTGTCTCCTCTACCTCCCTGAAATGAACTGACGGATCCCCCTTTACTGTGAGTCTTGGGAGGTGGCTCACCATGGATCTTAGTTGTGGGGCAGCGTAGGGCACCACGAGCTGGTTCATGTGGGGTCCGGGATCACCATTGTCCTCGTTGGGGCCGAACCTCTGGTGCCGAGCAGGACACATTGGTGCCGGCTCCGGCTTTGCTACCAGGGGCTGTTCCTCCTCCTGTACCATCTCGGATACCCTTCCTTCCACCACCCCCTTCTCGGGCCAAGCCTCACTATAGCTTGGCGGGGCTGAGGGTTCAGTGACTGGTGCCACAACTACCTCGCAAGGAACCGGGTGTTTGGACTCCTGCAAAAAGTCAATCTGACTTGCTTTTGGGCTTACGAGGCATACCATGCCTTTTGCCTTGACCAGGGCCGTCCTCAGGTCCTCGATGGTCTTTTGGCAGTGGCCATGGTCTGCGATCTCAAACCCATGTTCAAGGGATAGCTTGTAAGCTGCCTTGACTTCCACTACTCTCTCCTCCTGCGCTCTTAGCTGTTGTGCGAGGCGGGCGTTTTTCTCCCGTATTCTCGCTTCATGGATCTTTGCCTCAGTAACCTGGTATTCCAGATACTCTATTCTAGCCTGATGTTGGCTGGCTACAACTTGGCGTTCCTGATTCAGCGCTTGAAGCGCTGTGATGAGTTTTTCCCCACCCATGGCCTTTTCCTCTATCTCTGCTACCTGGGCAGTGATCTTGGCCGCCTGTGCTGCAACGACCCGGTCCAAAATCTGGACCTGTTTCTTGTAGCACATCAGCCACACTGCCTTTTCCACTGACTTCTTATGCTCTTTGCTCTCTGTCCACCTGATGACTGCGTCCACCGGACGCCCATCCAGTAAGAGATCGGAAATCCACTGCTTAGTGAGATTTACCTTACCAAAGACATAATCTGCTATCCTCTCATCCATTGCATTTTGACCATTCAAACTTGGGTCTACTACATTGCAATCCTGCTGCCAGTGTCCTGCTGCGGTCACCATTTTCTGTAAGGGGTTTTCTCTCCGAGGTCGCAGAGGTTTCTCTCGCCAGAGGCCTCTCTCTCTCTTTTACACAGTAAAACCTGGAGTGGTTCGACCCACTCACCCCTTAGATTCTCGACACTGGACTTAGGTGCAGGAACTACAATGCAGAGAAGACTCTTGTAGACCAAGTTTAATGAACCAAAATGGAATTTTATTGCATAAGGAAAAACAAATCAAAGGCAAGCAAATAAGAGGATACATGGGAGGGAAAAACAAATCATAACAATACAATACTAGCTAAAATAGATACAGGCATATTATACTTTACAAAAGTCATCATGAAATGGGGAAACACACGGAACATCGAGGGACAACAACTCATGTTAATTATACCCAAATGACCACCCCCTTTAACCTATCTAGATGCGATTATGAAAGGCCAGAAGCATGCTCACCAGTCCAATGGGAAAAGTATAGAGTTTTGAAGTCTTGTGTTTTGATCCTTTCAGGCGCCCTGTCTCCACGTGGTTAGTGGAGCCCCAGCGAGCTGCGCCACATCTCTCTCTCTCTCTCTCTCCCTCGAGGTGAAGGTCACGGACAGGCTGGACACTGACGGGCCTGGATGTCGGCGGAGTCGAGGATCATCTGCTCGACCCCGGTCAGAGGAGCCTCGGACTGGCCCCCTTTTTCCCTTCTGTAGTTTTTTTTGTTGCGTCTTCTCCCGAGCCGGAGTGGGTCGATGGCCTCCCGTTTCGTCAACGGCCCGGGGTTGGTCGATGATCTCCCGATGTTTTACCCCGGGGCGGGATGCCGGCTCAAACCGTCTTCTTCTCCTTCTTCTAGCGATGACACCACCGATACGATGGTAGCACCACGATGACTGTCTTTTTTGCTACCCCCGGGTTCCCCAGATATACTTCTCAGGAGAAACCTCTTTCTCCCGCCCAAAATCAGGTTAGTCTTTGTTTAACTTTTGGCGGGCTGGGAGCACAGCGGGGTAGTTATTATTTTTAAAAATACTTTGGGATGGCCGGTAAAGGGCCATCTCTGGTCTGGAATGACCTTCATTGTTTTAATGTCCTGTTGATGTCTTTATCGGGTCCTTGGTGCGTTCTTTATGAATATGGAACTGTTCCCTTTTGTCTGGGTAAACATTTAGATGGCCTTTATCTCCAGGCCGATCTTGACTGGATCTGCATCCGCTCTATATGTATAAGTTGAAGTCTGGTTTCGTTATCTCAGAAACGGCTTCCAGAACCTACTGTGGGTTGAATCCACAAAGCTGTCTGAGGACTGCAGGAACCATTTTAAAGTGTCCCAATAAGTTGGTCACGGGGTCTGGCGGCCATTTTGTATGCCCCTTTTTCCTGGGCTTCTTTTAAAACAGTCTTTAAAATCATGGCCTCTTCTGCCATTCGACCCTTATTAATACAATATCAATTTTGCGAATTCTACAGAGTTTAACTCCGGTGCGTTAGGCTGGTTGCGTGCAACCCCCTCGGTGAGGCGGGTTGCCTATTAACATATGGTAATCACTCAATTGGGCCGATATTTCAACACAGTTTTAAAATTAACATCGCATCCAAGTGTTTCCCAACCTCCTGAAACTCGTCATTGAAAGCAAGGCGAGATTACAACGGCAATTGAGGGGGCTGATTAAAACTCATGGAAATAATTTATTCATTCCTGGGATGTGGGCATTGCTGGCAAGGCCAGCATTTATTGCCCATCCCTAATTGCCCTAATTGGTGGTAGTGAGCCACCTTCTTAAACCACTGTAGTCCTTGTGGTGAAGGTACTCCCACAGTGCTATTAGAGAGTGAGTTCTAGGTTTTTGACCCAGCAACAATGAAGGAACGGCAATATATTTTCAAGTCAGGATGGTGTGGAACTTGGAGGGGAACTTGCAGGTGATGGTGTTCCCATGCGCCTGCTGCCCTTGTCCTTCTGGGTGGTAGAGGTCATGGGTTTGGGAGGTGCTGCCGAAGTCTTGGCGAGTTTCTGCAGTGCATCTTGTAGATGGTATACACTGTAGCCATGGTGGGCCAGTGGTGCAGGGAGTGAATTTTTAAGGTGGTGGGTGGAGTGCCAATCAAGTGGGCTGCTTTGTCCTGGATGGTGTTGAGCTTTTTGAGTGTTATTGGAGCTGCACTCATCCAGGCAAATGGAGAGTATTCCATCACACTCCTAACTTGTGCCATGTAGATGGTGGAAAGGCTTTGGGGAGTCAGGAGGTGAGACACTCGCCACAGTATTTATGTGGCTGGTCCAGTTAAGTTTCTGGTCAATGGCGACCCCCCAGGATATTGATGGTGGGGGATTCGGTAATGGTAATGCCGTTGAATGTCAAGGGGAGGTAGTTAGACTCTTGCTTGTTGGGGATAGTCATTGCCTGGCACTTTAGTGGTGTGAATGTTACTTGCCACTTAGCAGCCCAAGCCTGAATGTCAACCAAGTCTTGCTGGATTCAGGCACGGACTGCTTCATTATCTGGGGTGTTGCAAATTGAACTGAACACTGTGCAATCATCAGCGAACATCCCCACTTCTGACCTTATGATGGAGGGAAGGTCATTGATGAAGCAGCTGCAGATTGTTGGGCCTAGGACACTGTCCTGAGGAACTCCTGCAGCGATGTCCTGGGGCTGAGATGAATGACCTCCAACAACTACAACCATCTTCCTTTGTGCTAGGTATGGCTCCAGCCAGTGGTGAGTTTTCCCCCCGATTCCCATTGACTTCAGTTTTGCAAGGGCTCCTTGATGCCAGACTCGGTCAAATGTTGTCTTGATGTCAAGGGCAGTCACTATCATTGCAATAAATACTCAGTGCTCACAGCTGCTTTCTTACCGACTTGTCAGAAAGGGTATGTTCGTAGTACTTTTGCTGAGAGTTTACTTTCTACACTTCGGTGGTTTTCTGAATCACATCAGGATGGATGGCGCCTTGGCTGCCTTAGATTGGACCTCAAATGAGGAGCAATATGACCGGCACCAGCAGCAGCCTGCTGTTGAGCAACCTGCACCTCGGCAGCAGAGAGGGGAGCACCACAGAAGGGAACATGGCGAGGGGGAGGGGGGGTTGGCAGCAGAGGAGTGCAGCTCGCAGGAGGCACTACCCATGACACAGGGTGTACAGGCAGAGACTGAGTTTCCTTGACATGTCGGAACAGCTGTGCTTCAGGAGGCTCAGGTTGTCGCACCAGGTGGTGGCAGACATCTGCAACTTCCTAGAAGACGACTTGCTGCCTGCTGGACTTGGCGGCCATGTGATACCAGAGGCTGTCAAAGTGACCACCACCCTCATCTGCTTCCCCTCTGTATCCTTCCAGGGCTCGGCCAGAGATATATCCAGGATCTCCCAGTTGGCAGTCCACAAATGCATAAGACAGGTGACTGGTGGGTTATGTGAACATTGCCTGTGATGACACCAGTCAGAATGAGTGGGCACTCGGGTTTCCATCTCTGGCTGGCTTTCCACAGGTGCAGGGCGTCATCGACTGCACACACGTGGCAATCCACACCCCCCCCCAGATCAACCAGGAGTATTTGTGAACAGCAAGGGGGTTCACGCCATCAATATGCAGCTGGTGTGCAATCACAAAAAGATATTTCTGCAGGTTTGCGCAAGATTCCCGAGGAGCTGCCATGATGCTTTCATCCTATGGAGCTCCAAGCTGCCTGACCTCTTTGAACCTGCGAGCACACGTAAGGTGTGGCTGCTAGCAGGCAAGAGATACCCACTTCAAACTTGGCTTTTTTTAAAATTCATTCATGAGCTGTGGGTGTCACTGCATTGAGAAGGTGGTGGTGAGCTGCCTTCTTGAACTGCTGCAGTCCGTGAGGTGAAGGTACTCCCATAGTGCTGTTAGAGAGTGAGTTCCAGGTTTTTGACCCAGCAACAATAAAGGAACGGTGATATATTTCCAAGTCAGGATGGTGTGTGACTTGGAGGGGAACTTGGAGGTGATGGTGCTCCCATGCGCCTGCTGCCCTTGTCCTTCTAGGTGGCAGGGGTCGCGAGTTTGGGAGGTGCTGTCGAAGAAGGCTGATAACACCTGTCAGAAACCTGACCACTGAAGCCCAACAATGATATAATGAATGCCATATGACCACAGATGTGTGATTGAAGAGGCCATCAGCATGCTGAAGATGCGCTTCAGATGTCCTGACAGATCTGGAGGCGCCCTTCAGTATGTACCAGCCAGGTGTCCAGAATAGTTGTGATGTGCTGCGCCCTGCACAACATTACGCAGCAGCGAGGTTTGGACCCGCAGGAGGAACAAGGCGCAGAGCGCAGATCGTCTGCAGACAAGGAGGAAGAGGAGGAGGACAAGGAGGAGGAAGGTGATTTGGCCAATGCAGCACCAGCTGCTCACATTGCTGCCTGGGAATGCCTGGGATTCCTTTATTAATGCAAGGTTCACTTAGGTTGCACCAGTGGACTGATGTCAGAACCCTATACAATGACCTCTGGGTTTTGGAGCCCGTGAGAACATCGGCAAAGACTGCTCCACCTGCATCTGTGCAGGGGCAGACTCAACCATTAGGACCCGAGGCAACATGCCGGGTACTGACTGAGGGAGGGTAAATCAGTGAGAAGTGGAAGTGCTTTGAGTGGAGACCCCACTTCCATGTCCCCTTTTGGCATCAACCCTCTCAGGGGCCAGCCGCATTTCACTGCTACCATTCTGCAGTCTGGTGCAGATCAGTGAGGCACTGTAAAGTCAAGGCTAAGGTACCTGTCATCCTATTCAAGGCGGCAGACATGTTGGCATCCAGAGTGCGCACAGCCATGGTCAAGGCGTGCATAGACTCATCTGATTGCCGTGCTTGATGTTCCACAGAGTTGGCCACTCTATCCATGCAAGAAGCCATTGCCGCAATGCCCTGCAACATCAGCACACTCATGCTTGAGGCGGACTAGTCCAATCTCTCTGCAATCATGGTCAGTGTGCTTGGAAGGCCTGTTAGTACTTTGCACATTTTCAGGTGCTCCTCAATGATTATCCTTTTCATCGACGACTCCCGGTACAGCATCTGTATCCAGCTCAGCAGAGCACCCTCCAACACAGACTCTCCACTGCAGTCCCTGCCACCACCATCTGCTCTTGCTCACTTGTGAAGTGTGAGTCACCAGGTGAAAACCCAACTACCTGTCTAACTGGTCCCACTGAAGTGTGAGTATCTGATCTGGTGCATGGCCAGCATGGCTCCTGTGACGGTGCACCCTCAGAAGGAATCAGCTCCTTTGAGGATTTGTCGTCCACGAGGTCCATGGACTCCTGCTGCACGTGTGAATTCCTTGACGGAGGTAACAAAATACTGGAGTAGAGATCGTGTCATGTGGGTCCTCATCACGTCCGCTGCCATGTATTGGATGGCGAACCCGGAAGTAATGTGATAATAATGTGCCAGAGTTAAAATGCCAGTGACAGACGCAGTGAACCTCTGGGCTTCCCACACGATATCGGTCCCCCTCCATCCCCAACACACCTCTGAGTTATTATCGGGGCCTTGATTTCTAAAAGATTTTGGGAATTCAGAACATATTGTTGTATTGTTGTTAAGGCAATTCTAATTTGCACATAAACTCAAGATGCTGTTTAAATTCTAATGTTAATTTTCTAGTGTATTAATAATAAATAATTGTTTTCTTTAGAAAGCCATGTTTTGTGCCTGTAGTTTTTTAAAAAAAAAGAGCCCATTAAATTAAAAAATCTAACTAAATAATATGGAGATAAAAAGGCCATTCCCCAAATTAAAGTGCAAAATCACTTTGCACCTTTTTGCTCTGACATATTTTGGTGGAGAATGTGGGACCTCATTTTTCACGTCCTGATTTTCTAATTCTAATTTTGGAAATCTTAATTTTTACAACCTGAGATGTTTTATGTTGCAATTAAGAATTAGGAACTGTTTTATAGAACTTCCAGGCATTTGCTGACTTTTAAAAGAAAACAGATCACCGCCATGTCTAAGGCAAAGAAAATCCATTACCTGAAGTGCTTGCTAGGAAAGCAATGCGTTATAGTAGATCAAAATGTTCCATTGAAGAACACGTTAGCAGGGTAAAAAGGGCTCTGAACGTACCTAAGGTAAATTCAAAGAGAGAAAGTTGAAAGATTTGAGTAGTCCTTAAATGATGAACATAGAGAGTGTATTCGCTGCTCACGATGCAGTCTCCTCTGCATTGGGGAGCAAAACGCAAGAAGGGCTTTCTATGCCATCAAAAAATCAATCCAAATAGAAATCCCAATTAGCATTTGGCTCAAAATTTTCAAATCAGTAATTGAACCAATTGCACTCTATGGCAGTGAGGTCTGGGGACCACTAACACAACAAGATTTTGCAAAATGGGACAAACACCCAATTGAGATCCTACATGCGGAATTCTGTAAAAGTATCCTCCGGACTCGAAGGAAAACAGTAAACAACGCATGCAGGGCGGAACTAGGCCAATACCCATTAATAATCACTATCCAAAAAAGAGCCACCAAATTTTGGAATCACCTACAAATGAGCAACCCCCAATGCTATCACTACGACGCCCTGAAATGCCAAGAGCTGACCATAAAGAAGAATACCCTCAGTCAACTAGTCCTGGGACTCAATAAAGTAACTACTAACAATACTAACAATAACCAGCCCCAGGACAGTGACAGGGTAACACAAAGAATTCGACCCAACACAATCGTCGCTAAGCAAAAGGAAAAATATCTGTCATATTGGGCAGAAACAACAAAAACCCAAAGCAAACTCAATTGCTACTTGGCCCTAAACAGACAATACAACATAGCTGATTACCTGACCATGGTAAAGGATAACAAACTGAGAAGAACCTTGACAAGGTACAGACTTAGCGAACATAGCCTAGCGATCGAAAAAGGCAGACACAGGCAGACCAGGCTGCCAAGAGAAGACAGGATATGCTCTCACTGCAGTCAGGGAGTAGTTGAGACAGAGATGCACTTCCTCACAGCCTGTGGAAAATATCAGGGCATCAGAGAGAATTTCTATCAAAAATTCTCACAAATATGCCCTGAATTCAGAAATCTGACTGACAACCAAAAACTCCCATTCCTACTGGGGGAGGAGAGAAGCTGTGTAACACTGGCGGCACACTATGTTACAGCTTGCCATGAACAGAGGGACAACCAGTAAACTAAGACAAGAATATATATAAACAAGGCGAAAATATATTTATAAACTCAGGGATATACCTGTTTATACACTGTATGAATGGAACCGCGTTTATGTGTTCAACCATAAATGTATTTTGATGCTTTGGCAACATAAGATGTACCTTATCATGCCAATAAAGCGATTTGTATTGTATTGTATTGTATTGATTGCTTTGCTGAACATGTCCATTTGTTCTGCAAGTGTGACCCTGAGCTTCCTGTTGCTTGCCATTTCAATTCTGCATTCCATCCCACTCTGACCTCTCTGTCTTCGGCCTCCTACACTGTTCCAATGAAGCTCAACGTAAGCTCGAGGAACAGCACCTCATCTTTTGATTATGCACTTTACAACTTACTGGGCTCAACATTGAGTTCAACAATTTCAGATCATAAACACTGCTCCCATTTTATCAGAGAGCAGCTGCTGGTAGTGCTTCTGCTGTTGCCATTTACACCTCCTCTGGACCCACCTTTTGTTTCTTTACTTGTCCCATTACCACCTCCTTTTGCCTCGCACCATCATCCCTTTTGTCATTAAATCATCTCCTGCTTTCCACCCTATCACGGAACTTCCCTTTTGTTCTTTCCTCCCCTCCCTTTCCCTGCCCCTGTACTTGCTTAAAAACTTGTTACATCTCTATCTTCTTCCAGTTCTGACCAAGGGTCAGCGACTTAAACGATTACCTATGTTTCTCTCTCCACAGATGCTGAGTATTTCCAGTATTTTCTGTTTTCAGAACATAGCGAACGGGTTGATCAGTTACCACGAGAGGTAAAAGAAACTGTAAAAGGAGCCGGTTATATAATATTGAGAAAGCAATTTGGTACATACAGGAAACTTTCTGCTATCCGGCACCGACGGGACCGAGCTGGTGCCGTTAGATCAAAACTGCCGTAGAAACCAGCGCTAATGTTAAAACGTACGAGCTCCGTGTGAAGCAACAAACCCTGTTGCTTAGCAACAGCTTCAAAACAGTTGGCGCAGCTTGCAAGCGTCTAGCTGAAGCTGTTGCTTAGCTACAGAGACGCTTGCAGAGCCAGGACTGGAGAAAAGAAGCAACGAGAAGAAAATAAATTATCTGAACCGACTCCTGAATTTTGCCGGTAGATAGAGCTTTCTGGACATTTAACCTCCGGATAAACGGAAGTTTCCTGTACTGCAATAGCACTGCAGCAACAAGAGCAGCTTATGCAATATCATGCAAACCTGATGAACAACCGAGGGATTATTTTAATAGACTTAAACATGTGTATTTTGGAGGAGAAGACCACTCTAATGTTGAGGAAAGGCAATTTAAGGACTTATATTTGCACTCCCTGCCATTTAGAACTAAAAGTATACGTACTGGGGATATAGAAAAAGGTACGAACCAAACGTTGAATGAATAATTTCAGAAGCTGAATTTCTTTATGATAATGCTCAAAAGGTAAAAGTGTAAGAAAAGAAAAATTTGAACCCAGGGTAAAAGTGAGTGAGATTAGTACACAGCCTTCCTTTGAAATGAAAGGTGGAGAATTGAAACCTCAACCAATTTGTATTGGGTCGGATTGTCTGGTCAGAATGGGATCCTCTGTAGATTTGATTAACTGTGACTTGTGGTTTCGATTGGAAAATAATCCAAAGTCTCTTAAAGATACAATGGAGTCTTTGAAATCAGGACAACTATACTAGCATGTCAGGTAGTTAATGATGCACAGAAGCCATACCAGGCAATGTAAAAGATTTCTCTCTCTGACTTAACAAAAGTATTACAAGGTCAGGTGATGTTTAATTCAGTAACCTTTAAACCCAATACACAATTTATTGATGTAGTTTTAGAAATTCGAAACCCTTTGTTTCGATGTGAGTAACGATTCCACATTTGCTGATTTAAAATACTAACCCTGAAGCTATCATCTAGAGAAGACACTGAAATTGAAGTGTTAATTGGAGAATCATTTTGAAATTTAAGACTAGCTGTACTAGTTATGGAAATGACCATAAAGATTAACTGGAGAGGGTCAATTTGATAAAGTGCAAACCAACCCTAAAGGTTTTAAACACAGATTGGGTGACTGCTTTGCGGGACACCTCCATTCAGTCCGCAAGCGTGACCCTGTGCTTCCGGTCGCTTGTCATTTTAATTCTCTAGACCACTCACACTCCGACCTCTCTGTCCTCGGCCTCCTACACTGTTCCAATGAAGCTCAACGTAAGCTCGAGGAACAGCACCTCATCTTTTGATTAGGCACCTATGGGACTCAACATTGAGTTCAACAATTTCAGATCATAAACACTGCTCCTATTTTTTCAGACACAGCTGCTGGTAGCAGTTCTGCTGTTGCCATTTACACCTCCTCTAGACCCACCTTTTGTTTCTTTTATTGTCCTATTACCACCCCCTTTTGCCTCGCACCACCATCCCTTTTGTCATTAAATCATCTCCTGTCTTCCACCCTATCACAGAACTTCCCTTCTGTTCTTTCCTCCCCTCCCTTTCCCTGCCCCTGTACTTGCTTAAAAACTTGTTACATCTCTATCTTCTTCCAGTTCTGACCAAGGGTCAGCGACTTAAACGATTAACTATGAGCTGGATTTTACCCGCCCTGAGGAGGCGGGTTTGGAGACGGGACTGCTGGGAAACTCCAAAAAAATGGGAGCGGGTCGTAAACCCGCTCCCAACCTGCCTCCAACCAATCTTCCCAGGAGATTTGCAAAGGGACCCGACTCCTAGCCGCGGGTAGAGGATTATAGCTACTTAACTGCCTGTTAATAGGTAGTTAACAAGCAGTTAAGAGGCTTTTTCCAATTTTTCAACTGCTGCTGCCCGCTTGATTGGCGTGGTTCAAGAAGGCGGCTCACCACCACCTTATCAAGGGCAATTAGGGATGGGCAATAAATGCTGGCCTTGCCAGCGACGCCCACATCCCATGAACAAATATAAAAAAGACTGTAAAAGGAGCCGGTTGCATAATATTGAGAAAGAACTTTGGTACATACTGCAATAGCACTGCAGCAATAAGAGCAGTTTATGCAATATCATGCAAAGCTGATGAACAACCGAGGGATTATTTTCATAGATTTAAATGTGTGTATTTTGGGGGAGAAGACCACTCCAATGTTGAGGAAAGGCAATTTAAGGACTTATATTTGCACTCCTTGCCATTTAGAACTAAAAGTATACGTACTGGGGATGTAGAAAAAAGTATAAACCAAATGTTGAATGAATAATTTCAGAAGCTGAATTTCTTTATGATAATGCTCAAAAGGAAAGAGTGTAAAAAAAGAACAATTTGAACCCAGGGTAAAAGTGAGTGAGATTAGTACACAGCCTTTCTTTGAAATGAAAGGTGGAAAATTGAACCCTCACCAATTTGTATTGGGTCGGATTGTCTGGTCAAAATGGGATCCTCTGTAGATTTGCTTAACTGTGACTTGTGGGTTCGATTGAAAATAATCCAAAGGGGGAGAATTTCAGTTGGTTAGCGCCCCCCATTAGTGCCTGGCAGGGGTGCTAACGGGCACTAATGAAATAGCGACGGGGCGAGGTGAATCCAGCGCAGCATGCCAAATCCAAATCCATCCAAGTGCGCCGATAACAACCTGGCCCTTAACATCAAGAAAACCAAAGAAATCATTGTGGACTTCAGGAAGTCTAAAGGCGGAAGTCACACCCCCATCCACATCAATGGGGCTGTGGTGGAAAGGGTGGACAGCTTTAAGTTCCTCGGAGTCCACATCACGGAAGACCTCTCCTGGTCCCTCAATACCTCCTCTCTGGTGAAGAAGGCCCAGCAGCGCCTATATTTCCTAAGGAGGCTGAAGGGATGTAACCTGTCACCCCTGATCCTCTCTAACTTTTACCGCTGCACAATAGAGAGCATCCTGATGAACTGTATCACAGTATGGTATGGCAGCTGTAGCTACTATGACCGGAAAGCCCTGCAGCGGGTAGTCAAAACTGCCCAACGCATTACCGGCACCTGGCTACCGACCATAGAGCACATATACCAGAAACGCTGTTTACGGAGGTCACGGACCATCATCAAAGACCCTACCCACCCCAGCCACAGTCTGTTCGTCCTCCTGCCATCTGGGAGATGCTACAGATGCATTCGCACCCGTATGACCAGATTTAGGAACAGCTTCTTTCCCAGGGCTGTCATCCTACTGAACTCCACAAATAAACTCTAAAGCCTGCACATCTGCCAATGCACTTTATTATGGTTATGTTTATGTTAATGTATTACAAGCCAAATGTATGTTGAATGTTTAAATGTCTTAATCTAAATGTACACTCTCGGGAGCCGCAAGCCTACATTTCATTGTACTGCACTTGTGCACTAACAATGACAATAAAGTTGATTATTATATTATTATTATTATTATGCTGCCACTAACAGTTAGCGCCTAGGGCTTTAGCGCGAGGCAGATCGTGACATGCAATGCTCACTGAGTGCCCGATCTGCCAAATTGATTATTGCCCCTTGCCTTCGTGCCTCACCCCGACAGTGACAGGACGAGGAGGCATTTAAATGTAACCCCACTATTTAAGAAAGGAGGGAGAGAGAAAATGGGGAACTACAGACCAGTTAGCCTGACATCAGTAGTAGGGAAAATGCTAGAATCTATTATTAAGGACTTAGAAAATAATAATAGGATTGGGCAGAGTCAACACGGATTTATGAAAGGGAAATTGTGTTTGACAAATCTGTTAGAGTTTTTTGAGGTAGAAACTAATAGAATAGATAAGGGGGAACCAGTGGATGTGGTGTATTTGGATTTTCAGAAGGCATTCAATAAGGTGCCACACCAGAGGCTATTAAACAAAATTAGGGCTCATGGGATTGGGGGTGATATATTAGCATGGATTGAGGATTGGTTAATGGACAGAAAACAGAGTAGGAATAAATGGGTCATTTTCAGGTTGGCAGGCTGTAACTAGTGGGGTACCGCAAGTATCAGTGCTTGGGCTTCAGCTATTCACAATCTATATCAATGATTTGGATGAGGCGACTAAATATAATATATCCAAGTTTGCTGATGACACAAGGCTGTGTGGGAATGTAAGTTGTGAGCTGGATGCAAGGAGGCTTCAAGAGGATATAGACAGGCTAAGTGAGTGGGCAAGTACATGGCAAATGGAATATAATGTGGAGAAATTTGAAGTTATCCACTTTGGTAGGAAAAATAGAAAAGCAGAGTGTTTTTTAAATGGAGAGAGATTGGGAAATGTTGGTGTTCAGAGGGACCTGGGTGTCCTTGTACACGAATCACTGAAAGTTAACATGCAGGTAAAGCAAGCAATTAGGAAAGCAAATGGTATGTTGGCCTTTATTACAAAAGGATTTGAGTACAAGAGTAAAGAAATCTTACTGCAATTATATAGGGCCCTGGTGAGACCACACCTGGAGTATTGTGTACAGTTTTGGTCTCCTTACCTAAGGACGGATATACTTGCCATAGAGGGAGTGTAATGAAGGTTCACCAGACTGGTTCCTTGGATGGGGGGATTGTGCTATGAGGAGAGATTGAGTAGACTAGGCCTATGTTCTCTCGAGTTTAGAAGAATGAGAGATGATCTCATTGAAACATACAAAATTCTTACAGGTCTTCACAGGGTAGATGCAGGGAGGATGTTTCCCCTGGCTAGGCAGTCTAGAACCAGGGGTCACAGTCTCAGAATAAGGGGTTGGCCATTTAGGGCTGAGATGAAGAGAAATTTCTTCACTCAGAGGGTGGTGAATCTTTGGCATTCTGTACCCCAGAGGGCTGTGGAGGCTCAGTTGTTGATGATATTAAAGACAGAGATCGATAGATTTTTGAATATTAAGGGAATCAAGGGATATGGGGATAGTGCAGGAAAGTGGAGATGAGGTAGAAGATTAGCCATGATCTTATTGAATGGCGGAGCAGGCTTGAAGTGCCAAATGGCCTACTCCTGTTCTTAAAGGTTCTTTAGTATCAGGAGAGTTGTGGCTACTAAAACTTTGTTACATTTATTCTGACAAAATATCAAAGTGCTACACGTCACTACATTAATTGTGGCCGTACTGGCAGTTGACCTCGCCCTCCAGGATCTACTGTGGAGGGAGAAGAGGCAGCGAGAAAGATTGCAAGATATGGCCAGAGGGAGGAGGAGGGCCATGAGAGCTCTCAACAGGAGGCCTTACTCACTGAGGGTATTCCAACAGCACTTCTCCTACCTCCAGTTAAGTGAGGAGCAGTGTATTAGAAGGCTCCGCTTCAGCAAGGGTGTGGTCACCGAACTCTGCCACCTCCTGTAACCAGACCTCGAGCCTCAGATCAAATCAACCATGGCTCTCTCAGTGGCAGTCAAGGTCACCGTCGCCCTCAATTTCTTCGCCAGCGGTTCATTCCAGTCTGCAACAAGAGACATAGCTAACATCTCGCAGCTCACCTTCCATCGTGGAATCCAGGAGGTCACATAAGCTCTCTACAGTAGCAGAAGGGACCACATTTCCTTCCCCATCACCAGAGAGTAGTAGGACGAATGTGCATGTGGCTTTGCCAGGATAGCAGAATTCCCCATGGAGCAGGGCGCCATTGACTGCACCCATGTGGCTTTGCGGGTGCCGCATAAAAATCCTGAGATCTCCCGTAACTGCAAAGGCTACCCCTCACTTAATGTGCAGTTGGTGAGCGACCACAGACAGCGAATCCTCAATGTGAATGCCCACTATACTTGCAGGAGCCACAATACCTTCATCCTGTGCCAGCACTCTTCCAGCTGCCACATCAAGCTTGCGGCTGGCTGGTCAGAGACAAGGGCTATCCGGTCTCCACCTGGCTCATGACTCCCCTCCGCAACCCCAAAACTCCTGTCCAGCACTCATATAATGAGAGCCAAGCTGCCACCAGGAACATCATCAAGCAGACCATTGGGGTGCTCAAGCAACAGTTCCGCTGCCTTGACGGCTCGGGAGGAGACCTCCAGTACTCGCCGGAGTGGGTGTCCCATTTTGTCATGGCCTGCTGTATGCTCCACAACTTGGCCATCATGAGGGCACAGCCCTTGCCATCAGGGATTGCAAGACCACCTCAGGAGTGAAGAGATCGCAAAGTCTCTGTTTGAAGAATGGACTCAATCGAGAATATTTTTATGCACTTTATGGGATTTTTCTGAGGGTGTTTTCCCTGTGGTGGGATCGCCCTGTGTAGATGCGTGGGGGACTGGTTTGTTAAAACTCCAGAGAATGCATGGCAGTTGGCTATGACAAAAGAACTGTCAGTCATCCGGAATGTATGGGTTCGCCCGACAGTCCTGGAAAAAGGAAGCGGGCCATTGAATTTTAACTTATTAGAAAGCCACTCTAATATGCAAAAGCACTTCTCACCTCCATCTCAGAAGAGAAGCAGAACAATGAACCCACTAGCCTCAGCCAGCCGAAGAGGAGCGAGTTTTTCCCAACACAAAGACCGAAAGATATGTCCCAGACTTAGGGCCATTAATCCAATCACGGAATACTCATGGGCCCGATGATGACCCATCACTGATTAAGCACCGGAGTGCTTAGAAACAAAAGGATTTTAAAGATTGGTGGAAAAGATAGGGGTGCCAGACTCCTATAAAGATAGATCCTTTCCCACCATTCTCTCTCCCTCTCTCGCTCCACCAAGATCGACCTAACAAGAAGTACCAGAGCAAGAAGCCGCTGAGCGAAGCAATCGAGACCGACCGTGTGTGGTGGTAAGCATAGTCTCGAGTGTCCCAAGCCAGTAACCAGATATCCCAGGCAAGCTGGGTGAGGTGGAAGGGGCTCAGGGTTTTTCTCAGAAGTGAAGCTTTTGGGGTATTCTGGGGTGGGAGCTTCGTTTGGTTCAGCCAGGCGAAGGGGCTTATGCGACTGGGTAATTCGTTGGTAGCGGTGGAATTAGAGTCCACCATAGCAACAAGGGAATTACTGCAGGGTGGGCTCAACAAGGTCAATCAAGTGAAAATCGTGTGGGTTGGCCACAACTCGATGCAGGCTGGACTACAACCCCGAAAGTTGTAGTCCCGCCTCCATCATGCCTCCAGTATCAAAATCCAGCCCAGTGATTTCATTTAGTAGTACATTGGACCAAATAAATATAAGTTTGATTTTTCACCGAAGCATTCCTGTCCGTGACTTATTCCATTTACACTCTAAATAATAATTCCCGTGTATAGAACTTTTGTAAGGCGGGGGCGATTCAAACCGTCTGTCTAGCAATTGGGCTAGGATCAAAAACTGCTTACATCTCTTGGCGACCAGCGGCAGGACCTGTGTTAAAGGAGTGTAAATCAGTCATGGGCAGCGCTTCTGGCGAAAGATCCCAAATGGAGGAAAGGATTTCTTCATATGTGTTTAAGAAGGTTAACGTCACTAAGAACTAGGCTTGTTGCGTGCTGAGCGTCCGGTGGACGCAGCGTCAGAATGGACGGAGGGCAAGGAGCATAGGCGCAGCATTGAAAAGGCGATATGGCTCGTCTGTCTACAAAGACAAGTCCACCTGCTAGATAAGCAGGTTGCGAAGTTAGAGGCAGAGGTCAGGGAGTCTGAGGCACAGTCAGACGCAAGGGCTGTAGTAGGGAGTAGGTTATGCACGGAGCTAAGGGATGAGAAGCAGGGAAGAATAAGCCAGGAGAAAACATTCCGTAACCATAAGGAGTTCCTGCAATGCCAGGTAACTGAGGCAAAGGGGAATGAGAGGGTGGTTAGGGAGGAGAACGCTCGCTTGTCGAGTGAGGTAAAGGTGCTGGGAGAGCAGTTGAAGGATATTCAGGTGGCATACAGAGTCGCCAGCACTGGAGGGTTTGATAAGGGTAATCATGGTCCTTGCCAGGAGCAGATCCGGAATTTGACCGATGCTCTATCTAAGGCCAAAGGGATGGTCTGCTTGGTAGCTCCAGGAGTGGCCTGGGTAGATGAGGAAGAGCAGGAGGGAGATAAGGAGGACTGTGAGGCAGAGGAGGACGCTCGACCATCGCCCGAAGTGCCGGGACCAGGACCCATGTGCCCTGTCCGGCAGCGGAAATACGATGCGCCCGTAGACGGTCAAGAGCAATGAGCACTGCAGAATGACTTTGTGGTCCCGTATACGACCCCCCAGCTGCAGGCAATGGTCTCTAACCTGACCAGCACAGGGGACCCATCTGTCCATTTTACGGATGTGGAGCAGGTGGGGGGGATCAATAATTGTAATGAAGCTGAGACAGCCAAATTACTTTTATTTTCCCTGGATAGTAGGTTGTACCAGTCGCTCTTAGCGGGTAGCAAGAGGGGACAGGGTATGTTAGAGGGGATAAAGGCTGACATCCTAGAGGCTATGGGCCTCAATGATGGAAGTCCCTTCTCCTGGTGGAAAGGACATGGCAGTCAGCTGGGGAGGCACCGCGGGCTTTCGCGGACAGGCTTTGGCCCGTCTACCGGAGTGCCTGTGCGGGGGTGCCCGACCGAGCGCAGCTGCAGGGGGAGCCTAGGGCTCATTGGCTGAGGACCCTGGTGGCGAACAGCCTGCCCAGGATCAAGGCCAAAGCAGAGGGGTGGTTCGATCAGGGATCCCCAGACCACAGAAGAGAGTGTGATCTGGCAGTTAACTCTCTTTTTTAAGAATGGTAAGTGTGAGGATGACAAACCAAAGGGCAGAGTGACATGAATCTTGTCATTCATGTGGAAATTACTGATGAAATGATACTGGGCGGCCTGCTGGTGGCGCTGTCCAGGGAGAGTATAATACTCGGGCATGGGCCCAGCTTGCTCAGGACATTCTTTAACAGGAACTAGTGAAGGACACAACTAGATCTCCATGTTGAAAAACAGTTGATTAAAGCCTTAATAACAACAGAAAATGCTGGAAAAACTCAGCAGGTCAGGCAACATCCGTGGAGAGAAATTTGAGTTGACGTTTCGGGTTTGACCCTTCTTCAAAACTGGAGAGAAAAGGAACTAGATCGAAGGCAGGGCTGCGATCGGACAAAAGAATAAAAGAACCAAAAGAAGTAAAAGAGATTAGAAGCTAGACGAGATGGTAATAGGCTGGGATTAGGTGTAAAGTGTACTGGCAGGGCAAAAGATAGCTGCCAGGTGTGAGAGAGAAACAAAAGGAAAGGGGGGGGGAGGAAAGGTGTGGAAAAATATAAGTAAAAATGAAATAGGGGCCGAGGTTATGATCTGAAATTGTTGAACTCGATATTGAGACCGGAAGGCTGCAGAGTGCCTAATCGGAAGATGAGGTGCTGTTCCTCGAGTTTACGTTGAGCTTCCGTGGAACAGTACAAGAGGCCAAGGACGGTGAGGTCCGAGTGGGAATGGAGCGGTGAATTGAAATGACAGGCGACCAGAAGCTCGGGGTCACCCTTACGGACTGAACGGAGGTGTTCCGCAAAGCGGTCACCCAATCTGCGTTTGGTCTCCCCAATGTAGAGGAGACCGCATCGTGAGCAGCGAATACAGTATACTAGATTGCGAGAAGTACAAGTAAATCGCTGTTTCACCTGGAAGGGGTGTTTGGGGCCCTGGACAGTGGGGAGGGGGGAGGTATAGGGGCAGGTGTTACACCTCCTCCGCTTGCACGGGAAGGTGCCAGGCGAAGGGGAAGGGCTGTTTGGGGTGATAGAGGAGTGGACTAGGGTGTCTCGGAGAGAGCGGTCCCTGCGGAATGCTGAAAGGGGAGGGGAGGGGAAGATACGTTTGGTGGTGGGATCACTTTGGAGGTAGCGGAAATGCCGGAGGATGATCCGTTGAATGTGGAGGCTGGTTAAAGCCTTGTTTAATAATTAGACCAAGTGCCTAGTAGTTTTCTTACGTCACAGAGTACACGAATTAAAGCCTAGTGGAGGCAACGTTAGAAGAGAGTGGCGCCAGGAAGGAGGTAGCTCAGAGAAGAAGCAGGGTTGTTATAGTGCGGGAGTAAAGGGCACTGGAGGAAAGACTGCCCAGTCTCTGACAAAAGGAGTGGGAAAGGGGATCCTCCAGCGCCATTGCAGAAAGCCGCAGCTGTGGCAGGAAGCAGCACTGATCCGTTCGCGGTATTAGTGGTTGCTCTCCGCGCAGTCTTTCCGGCAGGGCAGGGTGGGGTGGACGCGGCAGCGGGCAGCATACTCCCATCTGCCCCGAACAATCCCGACCCATGACTAGGAGCTTCTCAGCCCGTTTACCTGTGCCCACTAAGCTATGATGCTTGGAAGAGACTGTGCGTGAAAATGGGGGTGGAGAAGGTGCAAGGGACCTATCTGCTGGACACTGGAGCTTCAAGCACCATTGTCTATGCGGATAACCCGACCACATCACCTCTATTGAGCGGGGTCACATATAATTTAGTAGGGTTCACCAGGAACGAACAGGCTGGGTCTTTCTCCATCCCGCTAGCCATCGATCTGGGCACATTCCATACAGAGTGTAAATGTGTCCTGATGCGGTGGGAGCGGGAGGGAATAGGCATTTTGGGGGCAGGCTTCATATTGGCCCACAAGATATTGGTGGATTTCTGGAATCACTGGCCTAGAAATTGGGTTGAGGCGCCAAAGTGGCGCCAAGTTCGCCTGGGCGCTGATTTTTGCGCAGCGTTCGGAGCATTAATGAACGTCAGAAATTCAGTTTCAGCGTCCCTAGAGGGAGACGGGGCGAAGCTCGAGGCGCTCCGCGTCCCTCTTAGGGCGCTGTAACTGAATATCGCAGCGCAACGTGCCGCAGCGCCACACGCTGCGGCACGGCACGCTGCGGTACTGCAGGCCTTCCTCCCATTGTTAAGGGGGAGGGGCCTGCACCAGCGCGAACCCGATCGCGAGTGCCGGCAAAAGAGCCCGGCACCGAGGAGAAGTGCCGGGCTCTCGGGAAACAGCCGGCAATGCCGTGGTGGGGGGGGGTCAGGAGGCTGGGGACGGAGGTGCTGGCAGGCGGCTGCCGAAAAAGACGGCCGCCCCGCACCTCCACCTTAACTTGCGCCACTGCCGGCACAGCAAGGCCCCGTGAACCGGGCGGGGGTAGTGAACGGCGCTACAGCGCCGTTCGCTACCAAATATCGCGATCGGGGCGCTAATGGGGTGCTGCGCACACCGATGACGTCATCGGTGGCGGCGCAGCACAACAGGCTAACGCCACCATTAGCGCCCCCGCTGAATATCGCGGGAGGCGCGGCCAGTGGCACTACAGCCACTGACTGCCCTCTTTAGGTGCTAATAGGTGGCGCTACATACCCAATTTCTCCCCCACTGTCTTTGGGGGGCAGTATGCATGGGAAAGGAGAAGGAGGTGGTAGTTATACCAGGAAAGCAAGGCAAGGGAACCGTGTGTACGATGAAGCCCGAGGGTAGTTATGACCTTGAACTTTTGGTCACTTCTACCCTGGCGGAGTACATAGCGGATGTGCGAGCCAACCTCATGGCATTCGCTACACACAAGCACGACTGCGGGAGGGTAATAGGGGCGGCGGTCAGAGTAGAAGGAGACCCCATGGCTCGACCATAGAAACAGTACAACTTCCCCAGAGAGGCAGAGGCGGATTTAGAGATGGCATTGGGATCACTGGTTGAGCAGGGTGTGTTGAGACCCATAGCGACCCATGTGAACTCTCCGATTTGGCTGGTTAGGAAACCGGGCAATTCGTGGAGAGCCACTGTGGACTATTGGGTTCTTAACAAGAACATTCCAGCCTGTGTCCCCACCGTCGCAGCCGTAGCCGACCTGATCAGGAGTATCCTAGCATCTGCGAAAACATTTACGGTGCTGGACATTTTGAACGGATTCTGGTCTATCCCTCTCAAAAGGGAGGACCAGTATAAGTTCGCATTCACTTTCAAGGGTCAGCAGTACACATGGACCTGCCTTCCCCAAGGGTTTCATAACAGTCCTTCTATTTTCCACCAATGTATGGCCAACTGTTTAAAAGGGTTCAGCAGACCGCAGCGGCTTGTGCAGTACGTGGACGACCTGCTTTTGTTCTCCAAAGAGGGGGAGGAGCATGGCCCACTGCTGGCTGAACTGCTGAGTCTGTTAAAGGAAGCTGGGTTCAAGGTTAATCCCAAGAAAGCACAGATTGGCCAGCAGGAAGTCAAATTCCTCGGGCTGACTGTGCGTGCTGGGGAGAGGGTCATCGATGAGGCGAGGAGGAAGGCGGTACAGGAGCTACCTGCCCCGTGTGGTAAACCACTGTCGTTCACTGTGTTCACTATTGTTGTTGTTGTTGTTGTTGCTGTCGTTCACTCTTGTTTCACTGTTATACCTGACTATGCCTCAGCTGACTCCGCCCTTGGCTACCTGGTATAAGGACGGCTGCACGGCAGCTCTCTGCCATTCGGTCGTCCACTAGAGGCATAGTCCTGATCTGTTTGTAGTTGCATTCAGTAGTTAATAAAAGCCTGTTGTTCTGAACTCTACTCGGCCTTTTATTAGAATCGATAGCGCATCAATTTTATTAACTACTGACAAAAAAAAAAAATAACGATGCTGCAGATACTTAAGATCAAGTGCCTGGAACTCGACCCGCAAGAACCGGACTCGCCTGCTAAGTTCTTACACTGGTTGAACTGTTTTGAGTCTTTTCTGGCTGCATCAGGCGAGACCGTCGCCACCGACGCCGACAAGCTCAGGGTGCTGAATTCGAAAGTAAAGCACCGAGCTTTTGCCCTTATCCGGGACGCTACGAGCTACCAGGGGGCTATCGACATTTTAAAGGAACAATATGCACGCCCGGTCAACTATGTTTACGCAACACATCTCCTGGGGTCCCGCAAACAACAGCCCGGGGAACCCACAGAAGCATACATACGGGCGCTGAAGGAACTCGGCCGGGCCTGCGAATGCAAGCAAGTATCAGCCACGGAACATACGGAGGAGCTCATCCGGGACGCCCTCGTTGCGGGCCTCAGGTCCACTCACACACGGCAGCGACTGCTGGAAAGTAGCGAGCTCGACCTGAAGAAGGCGATTTCACTCACCCTTTCGTTGGACGTAGCCCATCGGAACATGGAGGCCTACTCCCCGGACCGCGCGGCCGCCTCGTGGATGTCGCGGCCGCTGCCATCTTGGGACGTGGCGCCGCCCCGGGCCCCGGCCCCAACTGCTGCAGCGATGTCCCGCCGAGCCAGAAATGTTATTTCTGTGGCCAAACCAAACACCCCAGGGCGCGCTGCCCGGCGAAAAACGCTGTCTGCTCTGCCTGCGGTAAGGAGGGACACCACGCTGGCGTCTGCAGAAGTCAGAAGACCCCTACCTTCAGCAGCGCCGCTTGCGATTCGTGGGAGTGGCCATCTTGCCTTCCTCCAGCCTCGTGGGGATCGGGATCGTCATGGGCGCCGCCATTTTGTCCTTCTTCTCCGACGCCGCCATTTTGTCCGCCATTTTGCCAACAGGCCCCCGACTCACCCACCGCCTCACCGGGGTTTTACAGCGACGCTCCCGACTCCACAGCGGCCTCCATTACGCTGGATCAATCCAGACCCCATCAGCTAGCCAGGTCCACGATGGACATCCAGGTAAATGGCCGCGCCACAACTTGCCTTTTTGATTCCGGGAGCATGGAGAGCTTCATACACCCTGATACGGTACGGCATTATTCCCTCTCGGTCCTGCCAGCGCGCCATCGGATCTCCATGGCCTCAAAATCTCACTCAGCAGACATCGGCGGCTACTGCGCAGTGACCCTTTCGGTGAGGGGCTCCGTTTATAAAAATGTAAAGCTCTTCGTCCTGCCACATCTCTGCGCTGCCGTTCTGCTGGGGTTGGACTTTCATTGTCACTTTAAGAGTGTCACCTTGACATACGGTGGACCTTTTCCCCCACTCACTGTCTGCAACCAGCAGTTTTTAAATTGCCCACCGCGCCCCACCTGTAGTCTCTCCACCCTCAAAATCACACCCCCCCTCCCTGTTCGCTAACCTCACCCGCGACTGCAAGCCTATCGCCACAAAGAGCAGGCGATACAGCACCGGGGACAGATCCTTTATAAGATCTGAGGTGACGCGGCTCCTGAAGGAGGGGATTATTGAGGGTAGTACCAGCCCCTGGCGAGCTCAGGTGGTAGTCGTTAAGACCGGCAACAAGCAGCGCCTGGTCATCGGCTACAGCCAGACAATCAACAAGTACACCCAGTTGGACGCATACCCGCTCCCCCGCATAGCCGACATGGTTAATAAGATAGCGCAATATCGCGTTTTCTCGACCATTGACCTCAAGGCAGCATACCACCAAATCCCTATCCGCCCTGAGGACCGCCAGTACACAGCTTTCGAGGCAAACGGCCGTCTTTTTCACTTCCTCAGGGTTCCTTTCGGCGTCACCAACGGTGTCTCCGTCTTCCAGAGGGAGATGGACCGGATGGTCGACGAGAATGCGTTACAGGCCACGTTTCCCTACCTGGACAACGTGACCATCTGCGGCCATGACCTGCAGGACCATGACGCCAACCTTGATAAGTTCCTTCGCACGGCCCAACTCCTAAACCTCACGTACAACAAGGAAAAGTGCATATTCCGCACAACCCGCCTCGCTATCCTTGGCTGCGTGGTGGAACACGGAGTCATCGGTCCTGACCCTGACCGGATGCGCCCCCTGATGGAACTTTCCCTGCCCCACTGTCTCAAGGCCCTCAAAAGGTGCCTGGGCTTCTTTTCCTATTACGCCCAGTGGGTCCCTCATTATGCGGACAAAGCCCGTCCACTTATCAAGTCCACTTCCTTTCCCCTGACGGCGGAGGCCCGCTCAGCCTTTCACCGTATAAAGGATGACATTGCCAAGGCCACCATGCACTCGGTGGACGAGTCCATCCACTTCCAGGTGGAGAGCGATGCATCCGACTTTGCCCTGGCCGCTACCCTTAACCAGGCGGGAAGACCCGTGGCCTTCTTTTCACGAACCCTCCAGGGCTCTGAACTCAGACACTCCTCTGTGGAAAAGGAGGCCCAGGCCATTGTGGAGGCGGTGCGCCACTGGCAGCACTACCTGGCTGGAAAACGATTTACCCTGCTTACTGACCAGCGTTCAGTTGCTTTTATGTTCAATAATAAGCAGAGGGGCAAAATCAAAAATGACAAGATTTTGAGGTGGAGAATTGAACTTTCCACCTACAATTACGACATCTTGTACCGGCCCGGGAAACTCAACGAACCCTCAGATGCTCTATCGCGAGGCACATGCGCCAACGCGCAGATCGATAGACTACGGGGCCTCCACAGCGACCTCTGCCACCCGGGGGTCACCAGGTTCTTCCACTTCATCAAGGCCCGCAACCTGCCTTACTCCATCGAGGAGGTCAGGACCATGACCAGGAGCTGCCCAGTCTGTGCAGAGTGCAAGCCGCGCTTCTATATGCCTGACAGAGCAAACCTGATCAAGGCCACCTGCCCCTTTGAGTGCCTGAGTGTCGACTTTAAAGGGCCCCTCCCCTCCTCTGACCGTAATGTGTACTTCCTCAACATAGTTGATGAGTACTCCCGTTTCCCTTTCGCCATCCCCTGCCCGGACATGACCACCGCTACGGTCATTAAATGCCTGCACAACCTCTTTGCTTTGTTCGGTTTTCCCAGCTATATTCATAGTGACCGGGGCTCGTCCTTCATGAGCGACGAACTCCGTCAGTACCTGCTCATGAGAGGTATTGCCTCAAGCCGGACCACCAGCTACAACCCCCGGGGGAACGGACAGGTTGAAAGAGAGAACGCGACGGTCTGGAAGGCGGCCCTCCTAGCCTTAAAATCTAGGGGCCTTCCGACCTCCCGTTGGCAGGGTGTCCTACCTGATGCGCTCCACTCCATCCGGTTACTGCTGTGTACTGCCACCAACGCCACCCACCATGAGCGAATGTTCGTTTTTCCCCGGAGGTCCACATCCGGTACCTCACTACCACACTGGCTGACGTCCCCAGGGCCCGTCCTGCTGAGGAAGCATGTAAGGTCCCACAAAACGGCTCCCCTGGTAGAGAAGGTTCACCTCCTCCATGCCAACCCCCAGTACGCCTACGTGGCATACTCGGACGGGCGGGAGGATACAGTCTCCATTAGAGATCTGGCACCCTCGGGGTCCACTGACCCGTCACCATTGCCCTCCACCACGACCCCCTTCGACACGGCCCAAAATTCAGTAGACCCAATTCTCACCCCTGTCCATTCCACCCCAGTAGATGGCATGCCGCGACCCCAGGACCCGCCGGAGTCCACTCGCCCACCCAACACCAAAGGGGACGATACGCCGGTGTTCGATCCCGTTCAAGACGCGTCGTTGGAAGCTGTACCATCTCAACCGTCGCCACGAAGATCTCGACGGCAAACGAGGCCGCCCGACAGACTCACCTACTTGAACTTTTGATACACTTCACCCCGCCGAACTTAATTTTAAACGAGGGGTAAATGTGGTAAACCAGTCGTTCACTGTGTTCACTATTGTTGTTGTTGTTGTTGTTGTTGTCGTTCACTCTTGTTTCACTGTTATACCTGACTATGCCTCAGCTGACTCCGCCCTTGGCTACCTGGTATAAGGACGGCTGCACGGCAGCTCTCTGCCATTCGGTCGTCCACTAGAGGCATAGCCCTGATCTGTTTGTAGTTGCATTCAGTAGTTAATAAAAGCCTGTTGTTCTGAACTCTACTCGGCCTTTTATTAGAATCGATAGCGCATCACCCCGACCACGGTAACGGGGGGTAAGATCCTTCCTGGGACTCACAGGGTACTGCAGGGATTTCATAGAGGACTATGTCGCTACGGCAGCTCCTCTACTCCGGCTCCTCCACGAGGGAGTGGGCTGGGAGTGGGATGAGGACTGCATGGCAGCTTTTAGTTGTCTGAAGAGAGATCTGCAGACTGCACCTGCTTTAGGAGTGATTGATGGGGGAAAGGAGTTCTTTTTGGAAGTAGCTGCCACAGGGGAAAGTTTGAGTGCAGTGCTGCTCCAGGAGCGGCATGGCAAGCTGAGGCCTGTGGTATACTCATCAAGAATCCTCACAGATGTAGAGAGAGGGCACTCCAATTGCGAGAGGCACCTGCCTGCCACACATTGGGTCATGAGGAGATCACAAATCTTCATGGGGGCATCCCCGATAACTCTCTTAACCCATCATACGCCCACTCAGATGCTTCCGGATGGGAGGATAAAGGACGGCACGGTGAGCAGTGCACGCATTGCTCGCTGGACTTTATTGCTCTCTCAGATTAATTTGAGTGTGAAAGGTCTCTGTGAGCCCAAGCTCGCCGCAAATTTGATCTACCCAGGGGTGGCCCACAAAGGGGTATGGGACGTAGACATAGGGTTTTGGGCTGGGATCCATCCCACGGGCCGCAAGATCTATGTAGACGGGTCCAGTACAGTGGTGGCCGGGGAGCGACTCACTGGATGCGGGATTTTTGACCCAAAGGCAGGCATTGCCAAGGCCATTAAACTCCCGAGCACCATGAGCACCCAGCACGCTGAACTGTCGGCGGTGGTGTATGTGGTTACCCACCCCGAAGATTTCCCTACACCCTACACAATTTGCACGGACAGCATGTTCACTTGCAATTTGTGTACAGAATATTTAGCCATTTGTTCTCGTCGCGGGTTCACATCTGCAGACGGGAAACCCCTAGCAACCAAGCCATTGTTGCAACAAATCATAACATCGATAGGAACCCAGGGGGATTTCTATATCCCCAAAGTCAAGGCCCATTCTAAGACAGAACCCCGTGCGGAGGGCAATCAACTCGCCCTATCCACGATACTGTACGGTCCCATGTATAGCGGTTCAAAAGCCCCTACCCTGGTGAAGTTTCTAACCATTACTTGATCTCTGACCTTCCACTCGTGGTGCCTCTGAGGCTCACGCAATAAACGATTTCTACGATGTTGCTTCCCCATGTTACTGGCAGCCTGTCAATGGATCTGTCTGAGATGCTCAAGCAAATTCTTAACAAACCTGTCCCGGTTCACCTCTCTCAACTGACCATCCGTGAGAACCGGGGCCAGTACCTGGCTGGGCGTTCTCATGACTGGGAAAGACTAAGTAATGACACGTACCGGACGATCACGGGTTCTCAGGGAGGAGTGATTGTGTGTTGGGATAAGTGGTGGGAATCCGAGGAAGGGATTTATGTGTGTATGTGAGGGGTCGGAAAAGATCTGCCCAGCGGGTGTGTCGATTGCGTTTAGCAGGCGATGGCAGGACGCCGGGGGTGGGATCTGTTGGGATCGGAGTGTGGACTCCTGTGTGATCCCAAAACCCCCGAGCACCATCAATGCCACAGAGCTCATCTCATACACCAGGAAGCCCCCGCCCAGAGCCCCGACGGTACAGACGACTGTAGCTGGGTGTCCCACCACCACCAGGGTTCCAGGGAATGGGTTGGTGTTAATCCCGACTGACAAAGTGTTGTTTCAGATCGTGCACTACGCTGTGGCATCCATGATCCTGAACCTGACTGAAGTCCATCTGCCTGTGTGGTGTCCAAGGAAGACAGAGAAGCTTTATGAAGCTCTGTTAAAAGCGATGTTTCAGGAATTTTATGAACTGGACTATGGAAATGTAGAGAAAAAACAGCTTTATAACCTGAATGTTGGGGATAGTGTGGGGTCCGGGAGGCAGAGAAGAGGGACCTGTGTAGAAGTGCCTTACTTCTTAGCTCTGGGTAATGACTCAATACACACTTGGATTCGTCAGACGGACAGGCCTTTTATTTTACTTCTCTTGCAAGGGGAATCAGCACCTCCACTCAAGGGGTGAGGCTACTATTCCAATGATACAGCGTAAGCGTTCCATATTTACTTCTCTTGCAAGGGGAATCAGCACCTCCACTCAAGGGGTGAGGCTACTATTCCAATGATACAGTGTAAACGTTCTATATTTATACAGTGTAACAAACAAGTTTGATTGAAATCCCTTTGTTCCTCTATCAGGATACATTTTAGATTAATCATCAGGTAGAAATAACATATTGACAGAAGGATCCTGGACACATAAGTCAACCGTTAATCTATAACAGGGCATGAATCGTGTAACCGGAGGTCCTCTTTAATCATATATAAGGGAGGCAAGCTTTGCTTTCGGTCACAAGTTATCAGGTCATTGGTACATCAAAGAAACTCATTATTCCACTTCTACATTCTCATTAGGTGGGCAGGCATCTGTTCTTGGCTGTAGTTCGAGTACGTGCAATAGCTCTAGTTACACATCGACACTTGCCCAGTGTCAAGTCTGAAAACTTTTACCCAGCAAGCACTTGAAATTAACCCCTTATATCATGTAGATTTCCTCATTCCCCCCTTTTGTCCTTTCTAAGGACAATCTATCTCGCTAAGTTTAAGAAACTCTACATCAAAGGTCTCACCCTTAATATCCTCATATTCAGACATCATTGGTACTGGAGGAGTTGACGCTAATAAGGAAAGGACTTTTGTACACAATAATTTTAAACAGCCAATCAATAAACTAATTAAAATTATTATCATCACAATTGCGATAAAAGCTTCCAAAATTTGCTTTCCCAATGCTCCTCCCCATCCTGAAATCCAATCCCACATTGACCATGGTTCAGGTTGATGTAGTTTCTCTACGGCCTTCTTTATGTGGTTTACCAGATTGGTGATATTTTCTGAGCTATCTGGGATATAGGTGCAACATTCGGTTTTTATGATTGCACATGTGCCCCCTTCTTTTGCCAACAAATAGTCCAGAGCCATGCGGTTTTGTAAGGCAACAGTGCGCAAAGCCACCATTTCTGCGTTTACATCACTAAGAGCATCTGCAGTATCATTGGCTATTTGTTCCAACACTGCTGCCATGTTTATAGATTCTCTTGTTAACTTCCCTGTTCCATACCAGGGAAATGCTATAGCAAAGAACCTTTCAATTTCTGTAATGGCTCGTTTTGCTCGTGTCCCAGGGTGGCTATCCAAAGATGAAATGTGATGTATATAAGGCACTACATATCCCAAATAACATGACCCAGTCCAATTTTGTGGTAACCAGGGGTATGCTCTATGCCCACAGATGAAATAGGTGTTATTATAGGCTTCAAATTTGTTCCATATCTGGTGCATCATTCCTATTCCGTATTCTCCTTTCCAGATTTTTTTGCTAGTCAAATTTTGTACTGTGGACAGATTCCACCATCCCCAATAAGGCCATTCGATTGCACCTGGTGGTTTAGTAGTAGTTTTAGTCAAAGTGTAGTTACATTTGTACTCACTCCATCCAACCATCAATCCTTCTCCATTGTCGTTTACAAGACAGACTTCTCCTTTTGTTTTATTTATGGTTCCCATTGACGTAACTAATAGACTCTCTGGATTCCTTCGATTATCATATAGGGGATGAAACCACCCTTCAAATTTTATAAGGTTGTATCCTGCATTTTTCCATTCATTTTCCAACTGATCTGGGTTTAAACTATTTTGGGTCTGAAATGTACTGGCTGCCTCCTTATTCCAGGTGGTATTAGACTGTAATAACCACCCTACCATCTCTTCTATCTCGAAGGGAATGGGCCTTAGAGGTATTCCACCCTCTGCATGCACAGGGATGTGGCTGCATATCCAGCATTTGGCAAGGTTCTGTTTTTTAGCATACAGATAGCTCATGTATACAAAGGTATTAACTTGATGATAGTTATGCTTATTTAACAGTCTTCTACTTCTCCCTCCTTGTTTCCTAGCGGTCCTATTAATTTTTCTTTTCTGAGTAATTGATGTTGAAACGAGGGGTTGTGTAAAAGGATTATCACAAAACATTAACTTAGCTGTCAGGGCCAGTCCTCCTCTTGAATTACCATTGCAGAAAACCCCTCCGTTCGCAGTTTTGTCACTTGGTAATACAGTATCAGGGCATGTGACCCACAGCTTATCAAGCCTCTGTCCACTATCTTCTTCTACTATCTTACCCTGTCTTACCCTAAGATTTAGGGGTTGATACGGGGGTACCTGCATAGTATGGTCCTGAAGCTGAACTTTCATGGTCTCATTATAGCATATAACATAAAAGAGATTTTTGGTTAAAAGTACACATTCTTCTATACATGGTTTGCCTTTCAGAGGATCTGGGTAAATCCATATGGCAGTTTCAATTATCGTTAACAAAAGGAACAATCTCATCAGAGTCCAAATCCAGTTCATCTTGGTAGTGTATTGTCTTCAACTGATGCCTTCTTACAATGGGACGCGTGTATCCATGTTGGTCGCTCCTTTACTTTTACAGCGGTGTTTGTGGTCAGGAGTACTTGGAAGGGTCCCTCAAATCTGGGTTGAAGGCTATTCTTTCGCTTGAAGATTTTTATATAGATGTTATCTCCTGGCTCGAAAGTATGGCACTTTCCTTCAGTGGGATCGACCTGGGCTTCCTTCACCTGTTGATGGAAACTAGAAATGCATTTGGTTAGTGCAATGCAATAACTCAACATATCTTCCTCCATTTTATGAATGTCCATTTGTTTAGCTGTTAAAGGTGCCGAAAAAGGCAATCTTTGTGGTCTTCCCATGACGATCTCGTGAGGCGACAATCCTGTAGTTCTGTTGGTAGCAGACCGCATTGTCATTAAAGCTATGGGTAACAGATCAATCCATTTAAGTCCAGTTTCTTTACACAGTTTTGCAAGCTTGTTTTTCAGCATCCCGTTATATCTTTCCACTAGTCCAGCCGACTGTGGATGATAACTGCAATGGAGGTGCTGGTTAATCTGTAAAGCTTTGCATAGTTCCTTAATCACTGTTCCCGTAAAATGGGACCCATTGTCACTTGACAGTTTTGCTGGTATCCCAAAGCGAGGTACAATGTCCTTCAATAAACATTTAGCAACAGTAGTAGCGTCATTCTTTCTGCAAGGAAAAGCTTCAATCCATCTTGAAAACATATCAATAATAACTAATACATATTTAAAGCTCATACATACAGGTAGTTCAATAAAATCCATTTGCAAGTGTACAAAAGGACCCATGGGGTTTGGATGGGATGCGGGCTGTACCTTCTTTATTTTTTTTTTTGCATTCATGTTCTGGCAGATAATACAATTTTCACAAATTTGTTTTGCCAATTTTGAGATTCCTGGTGCATACCAGGTCTTAAGGATATAGTCCGCCATCCCCCCTTTGCCCGCATGGGTGAATTTATGAACACATCGGGCAATTGGTGATAGTAATGATTTGGGTGCCACCATGCGGCCGTCATGATGAACCCATAAGCCGTCAGTGTTTTTAAAACAATGATTAACAACCCATTCCTTTACTTCATCAGAACTGGCCCTATCTTGATGGGTCAGCACATCATCTAAGGACGGGGGCTGCGGTATCTCTGGCTTTTCCCTAACAGGGAAGGCTGAAACTTGTCGTTCAGTACTTGATATAGCTACTGACTTAGCAGCGCTATCTGCAGCAGCGTTTCCAAGCGCAACCTTGTCCAAATGCCCCGTGTGCGCTTGGCACTTAATAATTGCAATCTGTTTACGTCTCTGAATAGCTAGTAAAAGATTTTTCACTTCTTGTGCATTTTTAATCTGGGTTCCCGAGGAAGTCAGGTAACCGCGAATTTTCCAAATTTGTCATGCTCATGTATTCATTGTCTACAATAGCCAGTCATTCCTAGAAAATGCTTCATTTCTCTTTTAGTTTTTGGCAACGATGTGTTGCAAACAACCTTTATTCTATCCGGCGTTAACTCCCTGTTTTAACAATGATTCCATCACTGGCTCAATTCCTTTTTCTGCTTTCTCTGACAATGGATACTGTGACCTTTTGGGTAATGGTGCAGCTGGATTAATTGTAACTTTATAGGGCTGTGCAGTCTAATAGTTAGGAGGTATTTTAAATCTTGTCCTGTTTTGTCATAGCAGGCCGTGCAGTGCAATTTTGAATGCCATTTGCCTAGTTTCAGGGATTCCTGGTATTGTTTTATGGAGCTTGTCCCCACGCTCCTAACAGACTGACGAGTTTGGGACTCAAACTTGGGTCGGCAATTTCCCATGCGTAAAGAACAGGGTGTTTTATTTCTGTTACTGGGTACGCATATGCCTTATCTACTTGGATTTCTACCGTTACTCCTGATGGGGAGCAAATGATTGTAGCATTCATTTTGCACAGCAAGTCTCTTCCACATAAATTCATAGAGACATCTCCTGATAACAGAAAGGAGTGTTCTTCCTCAAATTCTTCTACTTTTACTGTGGGGGGAGTCGATTGATTCAAGCATTGTAGTATTCCAGCCAATCCAGCTATCGGGGTCTTTTTCCCATTAATAGGCATTCCTTCAGAATATCCTTTCCCTAACACCGAAAAGGTTGCTCCTGTATCTACTAAAATGACATAGGTCTCCCAGCTATTTGCATTTTAATTTCAGGTTTGCTGCGTGAATTTAAAGAAACAACGGGCATTTGGTGGTCTGTGGCGCCTGGGGCTGCTGGTGTCAGTCAGTAATTCTGATCTCTATTTCTCCTAAATCCCTGTCCGTTTGTAGGGTAACCTCCTGACTGGTCCAAAAAAGGGTTATGGACAGTGAAATTAGGACCTTTATTCTCTAACGGAGGTCCATTATTGGAGGTTTGGTTCTGACGATTTTTCGCAGGGCATTGGTTTGCCCAATGTCCGGGTTGTCCGCAATTGTAACAATTACCAGATCGTCCATACCCTCTTACTCTACCACGTCTTCCTCTATATTCCCCTCTATTCATCCTTCTATAGTTACCTTGTTATCCTACCATAATAGAGGAGAAAGGTGTTTCTTCGGGGTAATTAATTTTTTTTTTCTGACTCAACAAACATAGAGGCAGTCTTTTTATCTGGCTGTTCTCTATTTCTCTCTTGTCCGTTAAACATTCCTCGAGGCAAGTAATTCTTTCTATGTTAAATGACTATCTGAGGGAAAGGGTCTAGTCTTATTTACAGTCCATTTGGACCAATTTGGTAGGTGATCAATGGATGATTGACCAGTTCTTTAACATAAAGGCTGCTGGCGTGCCTTTCTCGGGTGGCTTACTGGTGCTAGCACCCATTTTAGCAGCTTAAATGGTTCACTTAAAACAATCTAAACTCCCGTGACAATCCATGATCTGCGTTGTACGCCCCTACAGATCAGATTAATAAACTATACATACGTATAAAACTCGCGGGTTCTCAACCCTCGTGGAAGGTATTTCTAACTGGGGAAAATACTGAATCCACAATAGCTTAGTGGATCATGTAAAAGACATCACTATTTTTTCAACCATACATTCCGCCGCGGGACTCACTTCCCCGGCTTGGGTCTTTTCCAACCCCTTCTGCAGTTTTTTTTTCAGCTTAAATATTTTAGTTAAAACATACAACAATTCCGTAACACTCTATGATCTGCGTGGGACGCCTCTACAGATCAGACATGACTAAACATTAATACATATAACAATAAACAATAAACAATACACTTGTTAAACAACAACCAAAGTGTTACTAAATCCCCAACCTATGCAGCCTTACTGGACAAAGCTGCAAAGTTGATTGATAATAACAAGTAGTTAAATACTCACTCTCATAAACATTAAACATTGACACTGTGTTTCAGACATCCGCCCACTCTTCTCTCTTATTTTTTACCCTATTCCCTTTAGCCAAATCTTTAGCAAAAAGGGCCTTCAATTTGTCCCAGCTAACTTCAAGCTCTTCTCTCCTTCTACCCTACTCCCTTTAGCCAAATCTTTAGCAAAAAGGGCCTTCAATTTGTCCCAGCTAACTTCAAGCTGGAACCTTGCTAGTTCAATTTCCAGTAAATCGCTAGCTCCTTAGTTAATCAAATTCCTGACTTAACCTTCTCTCTCAGCAAGCTGGAACCTTGCTAGTTCAATTTCCAATAAATCGCTAGCTCCTTAGTTAATCAAATTCCTGACTTAACCTTCTCTCTCTGGTACCTTTATTTCAGCGCTTCCTACAGTCCTTTTCTGCACGATCCTGTTCGCGGGGCGTCAGCGCCTCATGGCTGGTCCTCTGTTCCGTTTCTGAAAGGGAAGCAGTCACAACGGCAGTTTAACCCCCGAACCTTGTGAGTCAATTACCCGATGGCAGTGCTGTCCAATGGAATAAACAGACTGTGCGCAGCTATGCTTATGGCAGGGAAAGTCCCAAAAATGTGGCAAAACACCACCTTCGGCCGATGGGATTTTCCCAACCGAGCAACGTACTCGGCGTCTGTTAACTCACCAATTGGTACAGCAAGCCATCTCGGTGGAACCTCCAAATTGTAGAAGTGCCTTACTTCTTAGCTCTGGGTAATGACTCAATACACACTTGGATTCGTCAGACGGACAGGCCTTTTATTTTACTTCTCTTGCAAGGGGAATCAGCACCTCCACTCAAGGGGTGAGGCTACTATTCCAATGATACAGCGTAAGCGTTCCATATTTACTTCTCTTGCAAGGGGAATCAGCACCTCCACTCAAGGGGTGAGGCTACTATTCCAATGATACAGTGTAAACGTTCTATATTTATACAGTGTAACAAACAAGTTTGATTGAAATCCCTTTGTTCCTCTATCAGGATACATTTTAGATTAATCATCAGGTAGAAATAACATATTGACAGAAGGATCCTGGACACATAAGTCAACCGTTAATCTATAACAGGGCATGAATCGTGTAACCGGAGGTCCTCTTTAATCATATATAAGGGAGGCAAGCTTTGCTTTCGGTCACAAGTTATCAGGTCATTGGTACATCAAAGAAACTCATTATTCCACTTCTACATTCTCATTAGGTGGGCAGGCATCTGTTCTTGGCTGTAGTTCGAGTACGTGCAATAGCTCTAGTTACACATCGACACTTGCCCAGTGTCAAGTCTGAAAACTTTTACCCAGCAAGCACTTGAAATTAACCCCTTATATCATGTAGATTTCCTCACCTGGAACGATGTAGCCACAGCGTTCAGTACAGGAACGGGTATTATTAATAGTATGGCACAACTCCAGATGCAGATCACTGGGTTAAAGAACCAACTGCGTAAGATTCTAGGGGAAGAGAATACAGTGGTGGGTTCAGAGCTTCATGAGGACCAGGCAATGACCGTTCATTTAAAGGAGGTCATTGCGGAGCTGGAGAGGCATGCAAAAACTGTTAATGATTTGATATGGGAGGACAGGAACGCCTCGGAGCAGGCTGCACGGAATGAGGTGTGTGTGTTGTATGGAGCATGGTTGCTGGGCGAGGGCTGCAGTAACCTGGAGGACCTGAGGCAAGGTCGCGTCCCTTCATGGTTAAGCAACAAGCATCTCGCCGTGCTGCACCCGTATAGCAATTCGTTGAGCCCGTGCCAGCTTCGTTTAGCCTCTGAAGCCTACCCTGTCCCTGTAGATTGCGGGCGGTCCAACCATACAATGATGGGAATTGTAGTGAGGATGCCGGTAATGGGCGGGTCATCCCGGCCGGCACCGGTATACAGGGTTGAGAATATCGGGGTCATTCGTGGAGGAGTGCATTTTCGTTTTAAAGCGGTCCCACCGTATGTCATAAAGTGGGAGCATGCTATGACAGGCACTGACCTCTCCGGATGCCAGAGCCGGGGTGCACACGTAATACTGTGTCCCCAGCACTTGAATGCTTTTGCGCAACCAGAATGTGGGTTTGCTTCTGCAGGCGCGGAACCTATCAATTGCACCATGGAAGTGATGGCCCCAGATCACGTACCTCCACAGGTAGCATACGTAGGGAGTGGGACATATTGTGTCACCACAAGTGCGCTCCGCTACCGGTACAGCCAGGCCATGTGGTGTCCGGTGAGTGAGAGCAGTTTATGCTTCAAACCCAAGGCTGAGGTTCAAGTGGCACAAGAGTGAATTACTCCCATCCCCGAACCCTCAACCATTCACCTCACTGTGAACAACACCTTCACGCGTCTCCAGGACTATGTGGAGCATTTCGGGTACCCGATTCCTTTTCTGCCAGAACACCTCACTGAGTTAATAAAGACCGTTGAGCTCTCCCAGAAACATTTTTACACTTTAGAGCAAAAGACAATAGAAGTGGGGGAGGAGATCAAGGGGATTATCTCGCCACCATGGTGGGACATCGGCCTGAGTATAGAGATTCCTCCCTGGATCCGCATCTGTTCCCATGCATTAGTTATCATACAATTGTTGCTTGTAAGCTACTTGTTTTACACCAGCTGCAGGCGATGGAGCCAGATGCTCCAAGCACGGTGGCAAGGGGTGTTAGATCGATCTGGAAAAGTGTAATTGATTTATGTTGATGATGGTTTCTCCCTGCCAAAACTTGTAATGTACTAAAGTTCTGTAAGCAAGTTTATTGTATTCTGGTTATAGTTTTACACTCTGTATTGCGCGATGTGCGCTGTTGCATTTTTTGTAATGTGTTACCACCTGTCAATGCTGTACTGTGTGATGTGCGCGGTGGCTTTTTGGTAATGTCCTGTGGATCTTATTAATGTTCTGTATTTTGACTTGAAATTTGTCGGTGGGAATTGGAACCCAGCTGTTTGAATGGGTTAAGCTGTTTCGCTGATGTTTTGACTCGGTAGAAGGGAACTATGGCACGCAGTAAGGCATACAGTTCTGGGGTTTAAAACGTAAAATCAGGGAGACAGCTTCACTTGTGGGAGACTTTGGCCTTTGCTCTCTCGTCGAGTGATGCTTTGTGGAAAGAAAAGCATCAAACGGGGGACTGAAGAGATCGCAAAGTCTCTGTTTGAAGAATGGACTCAGTCAAGAATATTTTTATGGACGTTATGGGGTTTTTCTGAGGGTGTTTTCCCTGTGGTGGGATCGCCCTGTGCAGATGCGTGGGGGACTGGTTTGTTAAAACTCCAGAGAACGCATGGCAGTTGGCTGTGACAAAAGAACTGTCAGTCATCCGTGTGATGAAATATTCCATTCATCACTCATTGGTATTCTCTGCCTGTGACTGTGGTTGGTTTCAGTTTCATTTCCCTTACCTCAGTTCCGTTTCCTCACCATTGTATTTTACTGTGTGTAGGGCTCCGCCCAAACCTGGCCCCTATGTAAGCTGGCCCAGCCTGCATCACATCCAGTACAGCAGACCTCTGGATGGAAAATACCTCTCCTCTGTGTGTTACCTTCTAAGTCAATAAAAGCCTTGTTTTGTTTCGCTAACATCGAGTCTCGGATTTATTGAGGCACATCAATTTTATTGACTTAATTTTCAACACAATGGATCAACTCTTGAAACCCGAACGTTTGGATTTGGACCAGCATGCTTCGGACGCATCGGCACGCTTCGGACACTGGTTTATGTGTATGGAATTCTTCCTGGACAATTCCGCAGCCGTCAAAGACGCTATGGACGCTGCGAGTATGAAACTCGGAATTCTGCGGAATTGGGTAAGCCACCGGGTTTACCCCCTCATCCAAGACGCCGACACGTACCCGGCCGCCTGCGACATCTTAAAGGCGCATTACCAGCAGCCTACGAATGAGGTGTATGCTAGGCATCTGCTCGCTACTCGCGCACAGCGACCTGGGGAATCGGTGGAGGAGTTCCTAGGCACCCTGAAAACGCTTGGCAAAGACTGCAAGTGCCAAGATGTAAAAGCCGCAGTGTACACTGATGAGCTTGTTCGCGATGCCTTTATCGCAGGCCTCAGCTCCGCTTACATCCGGCAGAGACTGCTGGAAAAAACGGGATTGGACCTGAAACAGGCTGCGGACACAGCGCGATCCCTGGATGTGGCCCAGAGAAACCCGGACGCCTACTCTTCAGCCCGCGCCGTCCACACCGCCACGTGTGCACCAAGGGCGCCGCCATCTTGGAAGGCATCTTCCCCGCCCGGCAGCCCAACACCGTCGGGGCCCCGCTCTCCCCCCAGAAGCCCTACGACAGCCGCGACGCGTCGGGGACCCAACTGCTACTTCTGCGGGCAGCCGAAGCACACCAGAAACCTGTGCCCGGCGAAAGGCACCACCTGCTTTAAGTGCGGTAAGAAGGGGCACTTCGGGAAGGTGTGCAGAGGGAACCCCGCCGGAAAACCCGCCACCGCCACGTGTGCGCCGTGGGAGCGGCCATCTTGGACGCCATCTTGCCCGACCTCGTGGGGTCCGCCATCTTGTGAGCAGACAGCGTGGACGCCATCTTGTCTCGATCAGGACCCTACAGTGGCATCGGTCACAGTGGACCAGACCAGGCCGCACCCGCTATCCAAATCAATGGTGGACATCGAGGTAAACGGGTGCGGGGTTAAATGTTTAATTGACAGTGGAAGCACAGAGAGTTTTATCCACCCTGAACTGGCACAACAACTCTCCCTAAAGGTGGTCCCTACTCGGGGTACCATCTCTATGGCTGATAAAACCCAGACATCGACCATTATGGGTTACTGCACGGTACAATTGTCTGTTAACGGAACTGTATACGATAATTTTAAAGTACTAATCATGAAGAATCTATGTGCGAGCGTGATCTTGGGCCTGGATTTCCAGTGCTACCACCAAAGCATCACGCTCAATTACGGTGGGTCCCAGCTGCCCCTCACAGTGTGCGGTCTGGCTACCCTGAAGGTAAAGCCGCCTTCGCTATTCGCGAACCTTACCCCTAACTGCCGGCCAATAGCGACCAAAAGCAGGAGGTACAGCTGGGAGGACAGGCGGTTTATCGCGACCGAGGTAGACAGGCAACTGAAAGAGCGCATTATTGAACGCAGCAACAGCCCGTGGCGCGCCCAAGTGGTAGTGGTAAGGGGTAGCGAGAAGAAACGGATGGTGATCGACTATAGCCAAACGATCAACAGGTACACCCAACTAGACGCCTACCCGCTACCCCGCATATCAGAAATGGTGAACCAAATCGCCCAATACCGGGTGTTCTCCACCATCGACCTCAAGTCAGCGTACCACCAGCTCCCTATCAGACCAGAGGACCGCCCGTACACCGCCTTCGAGGCGAACGGACGCCTCTACCAATTCCTCAGAGTCCCCTTTGGGGTGACGAATGGGGTCTCGGTCTTCCAGAGGGAGATGGACCGCATGGTCAATGACCACCACTTGCAGGCAACCTTCCCCTACCTCGACAACGTCACCATCTGCGGTCACAACCAGCAGGATCACGACTCGAACCTCGAGAGGTTCCTGAAAACCGCACAAAAACTCAACCTCACCTACAACGAGGACAAGTGCGTTTACAACACCACGCGCCTCTGCATACTAGGCAGCGTGGTGGAGAATGGGGAAATCGGACCAGACCCCGACCGATTGCGCCCCCTACGGGAGCTGCCCCTGCCCAACACTCCCAAAGCCCTGAAAAGGTGCCTGGGGTTATTTTCTTATTATTCCCAATGGGTCCCCAACTACTCCGACAAGACCCGCCCCCTCTTGAAAGCATCCTCTTTTCCGCTCCCTGCTGAGGCCCACGCCGCCTTCAAAAGCATTAAGCGGGATATTGAGCGGGCCACGCTACCAGCAGTGGACGAGAACACTCCCTTTCAAGTGGAAAGTGATGCGTCTGACTTTGCCTTGGCGGCCACCCTCAACCAGGCGGGGCGGCCCGTAGCTTTCTTCTCGAGGACCCTCCAAGGGCCCGAGATCAGACACTCCTCCGTGGAAAAGGAGGCCCAAGCCATCGTGGAGGCAGTGCGCCACTGGCGCCACTACCTAGCCGGCAAATGCTTCACCCTACTTACCGACCAGCGGTCGGTAGCGTTTACGTTCAATAATAAACAGAGGGGGAAGATTAAAAATGATAAGATTCTTAGGTGGCGGATCGAGCTCTCCACCTTCGATTATGACATCATTTACCGGCCAGGGGCCCTTAACGAATCCCCCGACGCCCTCTCATGAGGGATGTGTGCCAGCGCCACCGGGGATCGGCTACAGACCCTCCACAACGACCTCTGCCACCCAGGGGTCACGCGGCTGTTCCACTTCATAAAGTCTCGCAACTTACCCTACTCGATTGAGGAAGTTCGGTCTCTGACCAGGAACTGCCGCACTTGCGCTGAGTGCAAGCCTCGGTTCTACCGCCCAGATAGAGCCCACTTAATCAAAGCTACACGGCCCTTTGAGCGGCTCAGCTTAGATTTCAAGGGCCCCCTCCCGTCCGTCGACCGCAATGTTTACTTCCTGAACATTGTGGACGAATACTCCCGTTTCCCATTCGCCCTCCCCTGCCCAGACATGACCAGCGCCACGGTCATTAAATGCCTCAACAGCCTGTTCTGCCTGTTCGGTATGCTGAGCTACATCCATACGGATAGGGGGGCGTCCTTCATGAGTGAAGAGCTACGCCAGTACATGCTGTCCAGGGGGATCGCCACAAGCCGTACCACCAGCTACAACCCCCGGGGTAACGGTCAAGTGGAGCGAGAGAACGGGACAGTATGGAAAGCAGTCACTCTAGCTCTAAGGACCAAGGGCCTCCCTATCTCCCGCTGGCAGGAAGTCCTCCCAGATGTGCTCCATTCGATACGGTCGCTATTGTGTACTGCCACTAATGCCACGCCTCATGAGCGAATGTTTGTCTTTCCCCGGAAATCCACCTCAGGCGTATCCATGCCGTCATGGCTCTCCACCCCGGGTCCGGTATTCGTGCGAAGGCATGTGAGGGGCAACAAGACGGACCCTCTCGTGGAGTCAGTGCACCTACTCCACGCCAACCCCCAATACGCGTATGTCCGGCACGCCGACGGAAGGGAGGACACCGTGTCCATAAAAGACGTCGCCCCAGCCGGTAACGACAACAACCACGACAACAGCAGCAACAATGATCACAGCAACTCTTACCCACCCACTACTCTTTCATCACCCCCGGAAGAACATCGACCAACGGCACCCCCACCAACTACCCCTTCAACAACCCTGGCGGCACCCCCGGCAGAGACCCAGGAGGCCACCGGGGACACCCAGCCGACACCCGCAACACCACAACAGCCACGTCGGTCGCAGAGGACTATCAAACCCCCGAACAGACTAAATCTATAGAAGGGATGAATGTGATGAAATATTCCATTCATCACTCATTGGTATTCTCTGCCTGTGACTGTGGTTGGTTTCAGTTTCATTTCCCTTACCTCAGTTCCGTTTCCTCACCATTGTATTGTACTGTGTGTAGGGCTCCGCCCATACCTGGCCCCTATGTAAGCTGGCCCAGCCTGCATCACATCCAGTACGGCAGACCTCTGAATGGAAGACACCTCTCCTCTGTGTGTTACCTTCTAAGTCAATAAAAGCCTTGTTTTGTTTCGCTAACATCGAGTCTCAGATTTATTGAGGCACATCAATCCGGAATGTATGGGTTCGCCCGACGGTCCTGGAAAAAGGAAGGGGGCCATTGAACTTGAACTTATTAGAAAGCCACTCTAATATGCAAAAGCACTTCTCACCTCCATCTCAGAAGAGAAGCAGAACAATGAACCCACTAGTCTCAGCCAGCCGAAGAGGAGCGAGTTTTTCCCAACTCAAAGACCAAAAGATATGTCCCAGACTTAGGGCCATTAATCCAATCATGGAATACTCATGGGTCCGAGGATGACCCATCACTGATTAAGCACCAGAGTGCTTAGAAACAAAAGGATTTTAAAGATTGGCGGGAAAGATAGGGGTAGCCAGACTCCTATAAAGATAGATCCTTTCCCACCTTTCTCTCTCGCTCTCTCACTCTCTCGCTCCACCAAGATCGACCTAACAAGAAGTACCACAGCAAAAAGCCGCTGAGCGAAGCGATCGAGACCGACCGTGTGTGGTGGTAAGCTTAGTCTCGAGTGTCCCAACCTGGTAACCAGATATCCCAGGCAAGTGGGTGAGGTGTAAGGGCTCAGGGTTTTTCTCAGAAGTGAAGCTTTTGGGGTATTCTGGGGTGGGAGCTTCGTTTGGTTCAGCCAGGTGAAGGGGCTTATGCGACTGGGTAATTTGTTGGTAGGGGTGGAATTAGATTCCACCATAGCAACAAGGGAATTACTGCATGTTATAGTCCCCAGTTGTGTATTGTATGTACTGTATGTTGTTTGTAACCTGGATTTTGTTTAGTAGTGCATGTTTTAGCCAGTGTATGTTAGGCCAAATAAATATAAGTTTGATTTTTCACCGAAGCATTCCTGTCCGTGACTTATTTCATTTACACTCTGAATAATAATTCCCGGGTATAGAACTTTCGTAAGGCGGGGGTGATTCGAACTGTCCGTCTAGCAATTGGGCTAGGGTCAAAAACCGCTTACAGGAGGAGGAAGAGGGAGAGGAGGAGGAGGACGATGAGGAAGAGGAGGAGGAGGATGAGGAGGAGGAGGAACAGGAGTGAGGGAGGAGGCAGCCACTCAATCGGCCTTCTGGAAGGGCGGTTCGTGACCACCTCATCAGACTGTGGTTCCAATAAATTAAACTTCAGACCCCCGTTGCTCACCACATGCCCATCATTCCATCCCTGTCGCAGGCCATATCACAGTGCAAAGCTGGAAGGCGACGCACCACAAAATCATCCAAAGCCAATTAATACATTTATCAATAATCAGTTAACACACATTTACAACAACAACAATATTAGCTATTCACCCATGTGCAATCCCTTAGTGCCTCTTGTTACTGTGCCTTTGCCTACTCTAGTTGGCCCAGTGGCTGCAGCAGGGCTGGTGGTAGGCTGCTGAGTGTCCGTGCGGGAGACTTCAGATGGCCTTGCAGGATGCCCTCGACCAGCTCTGGGCCTGGAAAGCCCGGCTGTAGACTGCACCAACTCAGCATGGGTGGCAGCAGTCTGGGCTGGCTGGATGACAGGCAGTGACAAGGGCAATGGCAGAGTGCCAGTGGTGGGAGCGGGAAAGCTGTCATCCTGAGAGAGGACAGCAGCTTCCTGCTCCACTGACCCACTGTCCTCCCCCTCTTCTCCCGCCTCGCTCTCTATGGTGCCCTCAGGGTCAGGCTGCTCAGCTGCTTGCTGGTTATCTGAAGGCATAAAAACACAAGAGTTGGGTTAAGGTGAGGGGAGGGGGGCAGGAAGGGAAAAATGCATGCATACAGCATGATTAGCTAGAAAGTGGGAAAGGCTTGTGTGGTGAGGGGGAAGTGGGATGTGAGAAGAAGGAGTAGGGGTGAACATGCCGTTATTGTCCCCAAGGGAGTCAACGTTGCTGGTGGCCACGGTGCCCACCACCTGGCGCCCAATGATTTGCAGCACTCTTTCCTCCAGCTCAGAAAGTGGTTGGGTGTCAGGCTGTCCCCCAGCTGTGCACTCCTGCTGCCCCCCCCCGCTGCCGTTGTGAGCGACCTTGGCCTGCAAGAGAAAGGAAAGTTTGTGAGTGAGTGTGGAGTAATGTGTGGGTGATGTGCCTGCCATAGTCGAATAGCTCTCATTGTGTGCAAGGTGTGAGATGTGGGTGTGAGTGTTGGTAGGTGGAGTTTGTTGGTGGGTGAATGCTGGGGGCGTGGTGCTTTGGGCAGTGTGTGCAGACTGAGGTTCAGATGGTGGTATGTAGCATTTGTTGAAGCATTGACTCACCCTGACCACCCGAGTCGGGTCGTTAAATTACTTCCTGCACTGTGTGTGGGTCCTGGGGACCACAGTGCTGCCCGAGACCTGCTGGGCTACCTCCCGCCACATGGTGCGGAAGACTTGTGGCGAGGGCCTCCTGTCACTTGCCGGGTACAGCACTGCCCTCCACCTCTCGAGGACCAAGGCCTCCAATGCTTGGTTGCAGAATCTGTGAGCTCTCTCCCTGGGCCGTTGATCTGCCATAATGACGCCTCCTTCAGTGGTCTGGCTCTTCTCCTTGGCCTTCTGCTGTTTGCTGAGACAGCAGCAGAACCAGCAATGCTGAGAATAAGGTTCTGCAGCATGATTGAACCTCCCCTTTAAGAACTGGAAAGAGCCTGTGGCAATGATGACTAGCAATTAGACTGCACCTGAAATTGCTTAGTGCTTTGAGTCTGACACCACTGGGCTAGATCATTAGCAACAGAAAATGCTGGAAAAACTCAGCAGGCATTAGCACTTGATTTAGCGCTCCAGTCCTTTCTTTGAGCGATGACACTGAATTTAGCATGCGGTGAAATTCATTAGAGCCTGGCGCTAAATCGCAAACTTTTCAGAAGTTAGTGCCCATTCCTGGGCTATAATGAATTTCTCCTCCAAAGTCTCTTAAAGGTAGAAAGGAGTCTTTGAAATCAGGACAACTATACTAGCATGTCAGGTAGTTAATAATGCACAGAAGTCATACCAGGCAATGTAAAAGATTTCTCTCTCTGACTTAGCAAAAGGTCAGGCGATGTTTAATTCAGTGACCTTTAAACCCAATACACAATTTATTGATGTAGTTTTAGAAATTCGAAACCCTTCATTTCGATGTGAATAACGATTCCACATTTGCTGATTTAAAATACTAACCCTGAAGCTATCATCTAGAGAAGACACTGAAATTGGAGTGTTAATTGGAGAATCATTTTGTGATTTAAGACTAGCTGTACTAGTTATGGAAATGACCATAAAGATTAACTGGAGAGGGTCAATTTGATAAAGTGCAAACCAGCCCGAAAGGTTTAAACACAGATTGGGTGACTGCTTTGCGGGACACCTCCATTCAGTCCGCAAGCGTGACCCTGAGCTTCCGGTCGCTTGTCATTTTAATTCTCTAGACCACTCACACTCCGACCTCTCTGTCCTTGGCCTCCTACACTGTTCCAATGAAGCTCAACGTAAGCTCGAGGAACAGCACCTCATCTTTATATAATAATAATACTAATCAACTTTATTGTCATTGTTAGTGCACAAGTGCAGTACAACGAAATGTAGGCTTGCGGCTCCCGAGAGTGTACATTTAGATTAAGACATTTAAACATTCAACATACATTTGGCTTGTAATACATTAACATAAACATAACCATAATAAAGTGCATTGGCAGATGTGCAGGCTTTAGAGTTTATTTGTGGAGTTCAATAGGATGACAGCCCTGGGAAAGAAGCTGTTCCTAAATCTGGTCGTACGGGTGCGAATGCATCTGTAGTGTCTCCCAGATGGCAGGAGGGCGAACAGACTGTGGCTGGGGTGGGTAGGGTCTTTGATGATGGACCGTGACCTCCGTAAACAACATTTCTGGTATATGTGCTCTATGGTCGGTAGCCGGGTGCCGGTAATGCGTTGGACAGTTTTGACTACCCGCTGCAGGGCTTTCCAGTCATAGTAGCTACAGCTGCCATACCATACTGTGATACAGTTCGTCAAGATGCTCTCTATTGTGCAGCGGTAAAAGATAGAGAGGATCAGGGGTGACAGGTTACATCCCTTCAGCCTCCTTAGGAAATATAGGTGCTGCTGGGCCTTCTTCACCAGAGAGGAGGTATTGAGGGACCAGGAGAGGTCTTCCGTGATGTGGACTCCGAGGAACTTAAAGCTGTCCACCCTTTCCACCACAGCCCCATTGATGTGGATGGGGGTGTGACTTCCGCCTTTAGACTTCCTGAAGTCCACAATGATTTCTTTGGTTTTCTTGATGTTAAGGGCCAGGTTGTTATCGGCGCACCACTTCACGAGATGCTGGACCTCCTCCCTGTAGGCTGACTCATCGTTGTTGGTGATCTGGCCTACTACCGTGGTATCATCCGCAAACTTGATGATGATGTTGGAACCATGAACAGCCACACAGTCGTGGGTGAAGAGGGAGTAGAGGAGGGGGCTCAGCACACATCCTTGTGGGGCCCCCGTGTTCAGGGTCGGGGGGGGGGAGGTGTGGTTGCCTAATTTGACAGACTGGGGTCTGTTTATTGGGCACTTTACAGCCTTCCGGATTCAACATTGAGTTCAACAATTTCAGATCATAAACTCTGCCCCCATTTTTTCGGACGGCATCTGTTGCTGATGATTCTGGTATTCCCATTTACACCTCCTCTAGACCCATCTTTTGCTTCTTTACTTGTCCCATTCACATCTCCTTTTGCCTTGCACCATCATCTTTTTTGTCATTTAATCTCCTGATCTGCTGAGTATTTCCAGGATTTCCCACATTACAACAGTGACTACACTCCAAAAGTACTTCATTGGCTGTAAAGCGCTTTGAGACGTCCGGTGGTCGTGAAAGGTGCTATATAAATGCATGTCTTTTTCTCCTGCCTTCCAACCTATCACAGACCTTCCTGTTTGTTCTTTCCTCCCCTTCCTCCTTTCCCTGCCTCTGTATTTGCTGAAAAGCTGCTACATTTGTAACCTTTTCCCGTTCTGATGAAAGACCATCGATCTGAAACGTTAACTCTGTTTCTCTCTCCACAGATGTTGCCTGACCTGTTGAGTATTTCCAGCATTTTCTGTTTTTAATTCTAAAGGTTTAATCGGAATCCAATTGATCTGGCCTAATGATATGGATCATACTTACCATTGTAAAATTGAACCCGTTTATTTCATTCTGTTTGAAGGACTGGGAAAGGAAGACCAGTCAGACAGAGGAACCAAACCAATCCAGTATTGCCAACTCCCACGAATCAGTCGCAAGAGATGCGATTTCTGAGTGAAATAAAGCATCACTCATGATCTCACAATGGAACTCCGAAATCTTGGGATTTTTTTTTGGATTTGCGTCGAATGCCTGATGATGTCAATTCTGTTGTGTCCGTCAGTAGTAAGACACAAGACTGCAGGAGAACGGTACAACAGGTGTTTACTCAACGTGGCTCACTCTGGAACTGAACTGTACAGATTACTACTCAGTGCTATATACAGGTGTGGTTACTGCCGGTACTGCAGTATACATGAGCTGTAAAAAGTAGATCCCCCCTTAAAGGTATATACATTACAATTCCTCCCCTTTTAGATTAACAGTACCATAACACTCATTTAACAATTAAATATCAAACTAATTACAATTAACACTTTTAACATACAACGTTAGCTGAAAATAGTCCATTTATATATTCAGTCTTTGGGGGGGCTTCCTGATCCTTTCTGGATAGCGCCTTTCCCGAGTGTCTCGCTCTTGGTGCGGAGGCGATTCTGGCACCCTGTTGTCGGTTGGGTCATCAGCTTCCGATGCTACTGTTTCTGGGGTAGATGCGACCTGTACGTCGGGTTCCTCACCAGGTACGTATGGGCGAGACATGGGGTTGACTTGTTCCTGTGACTCTAGGATCTGGTCAGCATGGTGTCTCACGATGTTCTCCCCAACGTCCACTGTGTACATTAGTGGGCCCTGCCATGTGCATATCGTTCCTGGCTGCCATTTTTCTGTTCGGTAGTCGCGGGCCAAGACAGGTTGCCCTACATTGAAGCTCCTTGTTGGCTTCTCATGGATGTGCTGGAATTGCTTATTCTCAACATCTCTTCGTACGTTTGGTCTGAGCAAATCCAGGCGAGATCTTAACCTTTGGTTAAAGAACACCATGGCCGGGGCCTGGTTGGTGACTGCATGTGTCGCATTCCGGTAGGCGAACAGGAAATTGTCCACCTTATGCTGCAGCGGAATGTTGTCATTGTACATAGCCTTTATTGCCTTCTTAAAGGTTTGTACGAACCTCTCAGCCAATCCATTTGTGGCTGGATGATACGGGGCGGATATGTGATGCCTTACCCCATTCTTCTTCATAAACCTCCGGAACTCTTCGGACACAAACTGTGGTCCGTTATCGGAGCAAATCTGTTCTGGCAAGCCATTCCTGGTAAAAATGGTCCGTAGAACTGCAATAGTTTTCTCCGTGGTGGTGGAGGACATTTTGATGACCTCAGGCCATTTCGAGTGCGCATCCACGGCTATTAAAAACATTGAGTCCATGAATGGACCAGCAAAATCAATATGCACCCGTTGCCATGGAGATGAGGGCCACTCCCATGGGTGTAGAGGGGCATGTGGTGGTGCATTTTGGACTTACTGGCATCCTGAGCAGCTCTTGGTCAGGTCCTCGATTTGTTTATCGATTCCCGGCCACCACACATAAGCCCTGGCAAGGCTTTTCATTTTTACCCCTCCCAGATGACCCTCATGAAGCTCATTGAGCACTCTATCCCTTAACTTGGGTGGAATTACCACTCGGGATCCAGACATCAAGGTCCCCCGGCACACTGACAGCTGTTCTCTTCTTGTCAAGAATGCTGGCAACAGTGAGTCGCCATGTGCTGGCCATCCCTTCACCGTCAAATCATATACCCGAGACAGTGTCGGGTCATTTCGGGTCTCCTGTTCTATACGAGCATTAGTTACCGGTAGGTACTCAACTATAGTCGAATGAAATATTTCGACAGGATCCACTGCTGGTGCTTCCTCCGCAGTAGGCAGTGGCAGGCGCGATAGCCCATCAGCATTTCCATGCTGTTTCGTGCCCTTATATTCAATCTCATAGTCGTGGGCCCCTAGAAAGAGTGACCATCTTTGTAGTCGTTGTGCAGTCATCACCGGAACGCCCTTCTTTGGATTAAAAATGGAGACAAGAGGTTGGTGGTCAGTCAGCAAGGTGAATTTCTGCCCGTGCAGATAGTGATTGAACTTTTTCACTCCCCACACTCGGCTGAGGGCCTCCCTGTCAATCTGGGCGTAGTTACGCTCGGCTGAGGTTAGTGATCGTGATGCAAAGGCTATTGGCCTCTCTGAGCCGTCCGAGAATTTGTGCGACAGCACCGCTCCAATGCCGTAGGGTGACGCATCACACGCCAACCGAATTGGTAGTGCTGGGTTGAAATGGGCCAATACCTCTTTCGATGTGATTAGTGTTTTGCTCTTCTGGAAAGCTCGTTTACATTCATCACTCCACTTCCATGGCACCCCAGTTTGCAGTAGGTTGTTCAGTGGGTGTAGTATTGTAGACAAATTTGGCAAGAACTTATGGTAGTAGTTTACCAGCCCGAGGAACGACCGCAGTTGTGACACGTTTTCCGGTGCTGGAGCCTTGACTACTGCCTCAATCTTTTCTGGGGACTTATGTAACCCCTCTTTATCGATAACGTGGCCACAATACGAGATCTGTTTTTTAAAAAAAACTCGCATTTGGGGCGGTTAGCTCGGAGCCCATATTCCTTCAATCTAGTGAGCACCTGCTCCAGGTTGGCGAGGTGATCACTGTCATTTTTGCCTGTGACCAGGATGTCGTCCAAATAACACTGGGTCCCTGGGATCCCTTGCAGGACTTGTTCCATTGCCCTTTGCCAAATAGCCGGAGCTGAAGCTACCCCGAATACCAGCCGGTTGTATTGGTAGAGACCTTTATGGGTGTTGATTGTGAGGTATTTTTTTGATGCTTCTTCTACCTCCATTTGCAGATACGCCTGGGCCAGATCAATCTTAGTGAAGCGTTTCCCTCCAGATAGCGAGGCGAAAATATCTTCAATCCGCGGAAGTGGATATTGTACGGTGTGAAGGACTGGGTTCACTGTTACCTTAAAGTCCCCACAGATGCGAACCTTCCTTGGTTCCCCAGGCGTGTTGCTCAACAACTTTTTCATCACAGGGACGATGGGTGTAGCCCACTCGCTCCAGTCTACCTTGGACAGTACTCCTGAACGTTCCAAACTCTCCAGCTCTGCTTCGACGGCTGGGCAGATCGCATAAGGTAACGGTCTGGCCTTAAAAAATTTTGGGCTTGCGTTTTCTTCGATTTTAATTGTTGCTGTCATGCCTTTTAGTGTTCCGAGTCCTTGCTGGAACACTCCTTGCGCGTCGGTTAGGATCTTTGACAGTCGCCCAGGTGTGACGTCGTCATCCTTTTTGGCAGCCACTGTCAGTGCTTGTATGGAATGCCAATCCAGCTGTATTTTCCGGATCCATTCACGTCCCAGTAATGGTGGTCCTCCATCTTGCAATACATACAGGTCTAGTTTTGGTGTTTCCTTACCGTTATATATAACGGTCACCCTTATTTTTCCTTTGGGGTAGACTTTTTGCCCCGTGTACGTCTTCAAAATAATTTTTGTGTCTCTCAAGGGTATGTGTGAGAATAGCCGCTCGTAGTCCCGTCGGATTATGACTGTTAGGGCTGATCCTGTGTCCAATTCCATTTTTACCTGGACTCCTGCTATCTTGCGAGTGACCCAAATGGTTCGGTGATCCTCCGTTTTGATCACATTATGTAGTTTCAGACAACTCAGCTCCCTGTTTTCGGCGTTGGTATCACTCTTTTGTTCATCTGAACTATTCTCCGTCACCTTATGTACCTTCTTGTACTTTTCTTTTGGAGATTTCTTATTGCTGGTTTTCTTTCCCGACCTGCAGACTCGTGCTATGTGTCCTACTTTTCCACACTGTCTGCACACTGTGTCTTTGAACCAGCAATCATTGTGGTTGTGTGTTGTTCTGCCGCAGCGATAGCACTTCTCTTCTGTATGACATTTCGTTTGTGCCATATTCTTGCGGTCTCTGTTGTATCTCTGCAGCGCCCCGTGCTGCTGCTTCATATGATACCGCAATGCTGAAAGCCTTGTCCAGCGTAAGGTCCTTTTCAGATAAAAGCTGTTTCTGGGTTCCTTCACTTTGAAGCCCACACACAAACTTGTCCCTTAAGGTATCTGCCAGTCCCGTTCCAAACTGGCAGTGTTTCGATAGTTTGCGCAGTTCTGTTAAATATTCAGCATTGCTTTCATCCTTATGCTGGTTCCGTTTGTGAAACTTGAATCTTTCTGCTATCAGCAGCGGTGTGGCGTTTAAATGTTTCTGTAGTATCGTCACTATGCCTCCAAAACTCTTTTCCACTGGCTTCGCTGGGGTTACTAGATTTCGTAATAAGCCATATGTCTTTGCACCCATTAAATTTAACAATACCAGTGCTTTCTTGTCATCTGACACCTCATTTGCCTTGCAGTATACCCCTATTCGTTCGACATATGTAGTCCAATCTTTGACTTCATTGTCAAATGCAGTGATACTGCCACTCTTCGGCATTTTGGGTGTGGTTTAAAATGGCTTAAAATGGCGTCTCCCGCGCTTTCCTTCCTCCCCCGCTGCTGCCAACGCCGCTCTCGGCGGTCCTCGTGGCAATGGCGGCGCCCTGTAGGTTTTGCGCGCTTCTCCTGCGCTGCTGCCAACACCGCTCTCAGCGGTCCTCGTGGCAATGGCGGTGCCTCGCGGGTTTCTGCGCGTCTCTCTCCCTCTCCTCGACGCTGCTCGGCCCCTGAACACCGGCTGCGCCCTGTGCGCTCTGCCCTCTCTCTCTCTCCCCCGTCGACGCTGCTCGGCCCTTTGCTGTGCCGCTTGGTCGGGCTCTAGCCCGCCGCTGTCCGGGAAGGTTCTGCGCACTACCTGTTGCCAGCCCGTTTCGCTGGACCACCGCGACTGGAAAGCCAAGCCTGGCTCTCAACAGCCTCCCCCGCAATTCTCGAGTCTCTGCTGGATGACTGGGCGGTTGCCCGTGGTCGACGCCCGTGTCTCTGGCCTTGACCTCCAATCTACTGGTCTCCAGGAACGAATCCCTGGGAGGTGATGCAGAGTTGCAGGTAGGATTGAATTTGTCTCGTTGCCAATGTTGTGTCCGAGAGTAATAAGACACAAGACTGCAGGAGAACGGTACAACAGATGTTTACTCAACGTGGCTCACTCTGGAACTGAACTGTACAGATTACTACTCAGTGCTATATACAGGTGTGGTTACTGCCGGTACTGCAGTATACATGAGCTGTAAAAAGTAGTTCCCCCCTTAAAGGTATATACATTACAAATTCGCCGATTTGCGCATGTGTGAAAAACTGCGCCTGATCAGCGCAGATCATAAACTAGGCCCAGAACAAAGAGCTGATTAGAAAAATGATCAGTCTTGTTTCCCCCATTTATGAATAGAAATATTTAAATAAGTGACTAGTTCAGTTAAAGATTCATTTTTTAAAATAGGTTTTTTAAGTGAAGGGAAGCGGCGCACGCTGTCTTGCCTTTGTGACAATTAATGGTGGGGCTGTTATCCAGCGTGCCTCACGCGAGTGAAACTATGCTTCAATGTTTCTGGCTGTTTTACTTATTATTGCTCCAACCACCCTCATGCTCTGCCCCTCCCCTCACAATTGAATCATGGGAACTCTCTGATTACTTACTTTCAGTGAGGGTTATGACGATTGCACCGCCCTGTGCGATGGAATGCGCCTTGTCCCTGTTACAGGAGACCACCATGCATGCTTAAAACAGGAGACCACCATGCATGCTCAAAACAGGAGACCACCATGCATGCTCAAAACAGGAGATCAGCACGCATGCTCAAAACAGAAGACCAGCACGCATGCTCAAAACAGAAGACCAGCGCGCATACTCAGAAGAGGCTCTGTGCTGCCGCGAAATGGAGACCAGGAGATGTGTGCCCTGAGCAGGTAGGTGAGAGCTGAGGGACAGGAGATTAATAATCACCTGCTGGAGGCCGCACCTATAAACATCGAGTGCAGCCTTAGGCCCAGATTAGGATGCTATGTGTGTCCAGCAGGATGGCAGGAGCTGCTGCCCTCTCTCTTCTCTCGCACCGGGACAGTCTCGGGTTACCAGGGGATCCGGCCGCCAACTTATTACAAGATGGAGGTAAGAGTTCACTGTGCGGCACAGCGCATACGCAGTCATTTTAGTATCTTATAACACAAAGGAGGCCATTCAGCCCATTGTGCCTGTGCTAGCTCTTTGTTAGAGCTATCCAATTAGTCCCATACCACATAGCCATGTAACAGGTAGGATTAAAAAAAAAATTTTGTGAAGCATTTTCGAATGCAGTATCCCAGAGCTGGGATTTTGCTATCCGCGGCAAGTCCGGGGCGGGTGATGTTGGTGGCGACCCCGCTGCTGGTGCCATCCTGCTGTCTGAAATAAATTTTCCTTGATTGGGCTTGTTAAGCCCGCCCAGTGCATTTCCAAGCCAATTAGAGGAAGCGGGTCTGATGACATCATTTGATGATGCGTCATCAGCTGGTTTCCTTAAAGGGACCATGTCCAACTTTATTTTGACATTTGTGCTGTCAGGTGTTCCACAGCATTGAGGTGCTGCAAACACTGACAAGCACTGCACAGAGGCGCATGGTTGAACCCAGGCTCTCCCATGACTCCCTCCATATGCTTATGGAGGGAGTCACAGCACACAGGGAGGTTCTCTTCCCTTCCTGTGGGCGGAAGAGGCCTTCCCAGGAGATCACCACAGCCGGGTTGCACATTGCAGAGGAGGACACAAGCAGGGATGTGGTCAGGAGGATCTGGGTGCAGTGCCACAAACATTTCAATGATCTCAGTAGATCACGAAACGTTAGCACCAAGCCACACTCAACCTCATCCTGATGTGCCTCTCATCACATCCCCATCACTCTGCCTTCCCTACCCTACTCCTGCACATCTTTACTCACACCAACTTACCTTGGACCTCCACCCATCCCTCTCTAACTATATTATCATATCCCTATCTCACTAGCCACCCCTCACACTCACCCTCTGTAAGAATTTAAGAGTTTATAGCTACTTGCTGAACGAGCAGTATTTTGATGCAAAAATGAGCTTTGAGCTTCAATGCCTCCTGCTGTTGACTAAAACTGTTTCAAATGCATCCTGTTATTGACTAAAACTAATATCTGTGCAAAGATGATGGACAGTTAAGAGTCTTCTGCAACTGAACTCAAGGGGGAAAAATTTGGTTGGCTTGCGCCTCCAGTTAGCGCCCTAAGAGGGCGCTAATGAGGTGCAAAGCAACTAGCGCTCGAGCACGGCGATGTTTGCGCCATTCGCGAAATTGATTAGAGTTTTTGCGGCGGCACAAAAGTTTAGCGCCCCAATCTCTTGCGCCCGCAGATCGTGATGTCAGTCGAGCGTGCAATGCCCTGGTGGCAACCCGGACCGGATATTGAGTGGCGCCCCCCTCCTTTCCGCCTGGCACAAGCAACGACAGGGAGACTGGAACATTTCCCAGTTGGTGAGGGGCTGAGGAGGAGCTATTTAAAGGCACCCTCTTCCTTGCTTTTCCTGTGGTAGACATTTTTGCACCACTCGTTCTGACAGAGAGAGAGATTCTGAGAGAGAGATAGAGACTTCTGCATAGAGTCAACGCTGTATGAAATAGTTTTGGCTACTAAGCATCATTATGCAGGTACTTTTGGATTTGACCTTCATTACTTCGATTACCAAGAGACTATGGGGGATGCACTGATTCGGGGCGTTGTCCAGCACCTGCAGAATCGGAGGCAACAGAGACGCAGAGAGAGAGTGGCAATCATGGCCAGACGGAGGAGGGCCAACAGGCCTCTGCACAGGAGACCTTACCTTCCCAGGGTATTCCGGGAACAATTCTCCTACATTAATTTGTCTGAGGAGCAGTGTTTGTACAGACTGCGCTTCAGCAAGGAGGTGGTCATTGAGCTCTGCCACCTGCTGCAGCCAGATCTGCAGCCTCAACTGAGGACCAGGACGTCTCTGTCGGTGGCAGTGAAGGTCACAGTGGCTCTAAAATTTTATGCCACCGTCTCCTTTCAAGCAGCTACTGGGGACATCGCCAATATCTCCCAGTTCGCGGTCCATTGCTGTATCCGTCAGGTCACAAATGCCCTCTATAAAAGGAGATGTCAGTACATCTCTTTCCCGATGACCCAGGCCAAACAGCATGAATGCGCATTGGGCTTTGCTAGGATAGTGGGCTTCCCCATGGTGCAGGGTGCCATTGACTGTACGTAAGTGGCATTGTGGGCACCGCATGAAAATGCAGCGCTTTTCCGAAACCGCAAGGGGTTACATAGAAACATAGAAGGTAGGAGTAGGAGTAGGCCATTCGGCCCCTCGAGCCTGCTCCGCCATTCAATGAGATCATGGCTGATCATCCAAATTCAGTACCCTGCTCCTGCCTTCTCTCCATATCCGTTGATCCCTTTAGCCTTAAGAAATATATCTAACTCCTTCTTGAATATATTTAATGAATTGGCCTCTACTGCCTTCTTTGGTAGAGAATTCCACAGGTTCAGCACTCTCTGGGTGAAGAAATTCCTCCTCATCTCTGTCCTAAATGGTTTACACCTTATCCTTAGACTGTGACCCCTGGTTCTGGATTCCCCGACCATCAGGAACATCCTTCCTGCATCTAGTCTGTCTAGTCCTGTTAGAATTTTATAAGTATCAATGAGATCCCCTCTCATTCTTCTAAACTCCAGCGAGTACAAGCTCAATCGACCCAATCTCTCCTCATACGTCATTCCTGCCATCCCAGGTATCAGCCTGGTGAATCTTCGCTGAACTCCTTCCATGGCAAGAACATCCTTCCTCAGATAAGGCGACCAAAACTGCACACAATACTCAAGATGTGGTCTCACCAAGGCCCTGTACAACTGCAGCAAGACATCCCTGTTCCTGTACTCAAACCCTCTCGCTACGAAGGCCAACATACCATTTGCCTTCTTAACCGCCCGCTGCACCTGCATGCTTATCTTCACCGACTGGTGCACAAGGACGCCCAGGTCTCGTTGCACTTCCCCTTCTCCCAATCTATTGCCATTCAGATAATAATCTGCCTTCCTGTTTTTGCCACCAAAGTGGATAACCTACCATTTATCCACATTATATTGCATCTGCCATGCTTCTGCCCAATCACCCAACCTGTCCAAATCATCCTGGAGTTTCTCGGCATCCTCCTCATAGCACACATGCCCACCCAGCTTTGTGTTGTCTGCAAACTTGGAGATATTACATCTAGTTCCCTCGTCCAGATCATTAATATATATTGTGAATAGCTGGGGTGCAAGGACTGATCCCTGCGGTACCCCACAAGTCACTGCCTGCCACTCGGAAAAAGCCGTTTATTCCAATTCTTTGCTTTCTGTCTGTCAACCAGTTCTCTATCCAAGTTAATACCTTGCCCCCAATCCCATGTGCCTTAACTTTACATGTTAGTCTCTTATGCGGGGCCTTATCGAAAGCCTTTTGAAAGTCCAAATACACCACATCCACTGGTTCTCCCTTATCTATTTTACCAGTTACATCCTCAAAAAATTCCAGTAGATTAGTCAAGCACGATTTACCTTTTGTAAATCCATGTTGACTTTGTCCGGTCCGGTCACTGTTTTCCAAGTGCTCTGCTATTACATCTTTTATAATGGACTCTAGCATTTTCCCCACTACTGATGTCAGGCTTACCGGTCTGTAATTCCCCGTTTTCTCTCTACCACCTTTTTTGAATAGTGGGGTAACATTAGCTACCCTCCAATCCATGGGTACTGTTCCAGAGTCTATAGAAATTTGGAAGATGGCCTGCAATGCATCTACTATTTCTAGGGCCACTTCCTTAAGTGCCCTAGGTACCTGTGATGAAATATTCCATTCATCACTGCCTGTGACTGTGGTCGGTTTCAGTTTCATTTCCCTTCCCCCAGTTCCGTTTCCTCACCATTGTATTGTATATTGGAATGTGTTGTGTGTAGGGCTCCGCCCATACCTGGCCCCTATGTAAGCAAGCTCAGTCTGGCCTCATATCCAGTACTGCAGCCCTCCGGATGGAAGATACCTCTCTCCACTACGTGTTACCTTCTAAGTTAATAAAAGCCTTGTTTTGTTTCGCTAACATCGAGTCTCGGAATTATTGAGGCACATCAATTTTATTAACTTATTTTTCAACACAATGGATCAACTCCTGAAACCCGAACGTTTGGATTTGGATCAGCATGCTCCGGACGCATCAGCACGCTTCGGACACTGGTTTATGTGTATGGAATTCTTCCTGGACAATTCCGCAGCAGTCAAAGATGCTACGGACGCTGCGAGTATGAAACTCGGAATTCTGCGGAATTGGGTAAGCCACCGGGTTTACCCCCTCATCCAAGACGCCGACACGTACCTGGCCGCCTGCGACATCTTAAAGGCGCATTACCAGCAGCCTACGAATGAGGTGTATGCTAGGCATCTGCTCGCTACTCGCGCACAGCGACCTGGGGAATCGGTGGAGGAGTTCCTAGGCACCCTGAAAATGCTTGGCAAAGACTGCAAGTGCCGAGATGTAAAGGCCGCAGTGTACACTGACGAGCTTGTTCGTGATGCCTTTATCACAGGCCTCAGCTCCACTTACATTTGGCAAAGACTGCTGGAAAAAACGGGATTGGACCTGAAACAGGCTGCGGACACCGCGCGATCCCTGGATGTGGCCCAGAGAAACTCGGACGCCTACTCTTCAGCCCACGCCGTCCACACCGCCACGTGTGCACCAAGGGCGCCGCCATCTTGGAAGGCATCTTCCCCGCCCGGCAGCCCGACACCGTCGGGGCCCCGCTCTCCCCCCAGAAACCCTACGACAGCCGCGACGCGTCGGGGACCCAACTGCTACTTCTGCGGGCAGCCAAAGCACACCAGAAACCTGTGCCCGGCGAAAAGCACCACCTGCTTTAAGTGCGGTAAGAAGGGGCACTTCGGGAAGGTGTGCAGAGGGAACCCCGCCGGAAAACCAACCGCCGGAAAACCCGCCACCGCCGCGTGCGCGCCGTGGGAGCGGCCATCTTGGACGCCATCTTGCCCGACCTCGTGGGGTCCGCCATCTTATGAGCAGACAGCGTGGACGCCATCTTGTCTCGATCAGGGCCCTACAGTGGCATCGGTCACAGTGGGCCAGACCAGGCCGCACCCGCTATCCAAATCAATGGTGGACATCGAGGTAAACGGGTGCAGGGTTAAATGTTTAATTGACAGTGGAAGCACGGAGAGTTTTATCCACCCTGAACTGGCACAACAACTCTCCCTAAAGGTGGTCCCTACTCAGGGTACCATCTCTATGGCTGATAAAACCCAGACATCGACCATTCTGGGTTACTGCACGGTACAATTGTCCATTAACTGAACTGTATATGATAATTTTAAAGTATTAATCATGAAGAATCTATGTGCGAGCGTGATCTTGGGCCTGGATTTCCAGTGCAACCACCAAAGCATCACGCTCAAGTACGGTGGGTCCCAGCCGCCCCTCACAGTGTGCGGTCTGGCTACCCTGAAGGTAAAGCCGCCTTCGCTATTCGCGAACCTTACCCCTAACTGCCGGCCAATAGCGACCAAAAGCAGGAGGTACAGCTGGGAGGACAGGCGGTTTATCGCGACCGAGGTAGACAGGCTCCTGAAAGAGCGCATTATTGAACGCAGCAACAGCCCGTGGCGCGCCCAAGTGGTAGTGGCAAGGGGTAGCGAGAAGAAACGGATGGTGATCGACTATAGCCAAACGATCAACAGGTACACCCAACTAGACGCCTACCCGCTACCCAGCATATCAGAAATGGTGAACCAAATCGCCCAATACCGGGTGTTCTCCACCATCGACCTTAAGTCAGCGTACCACCAGCTCCCTATCAGACCAGAGGACCACCCGTACACCGCCTTCGAGGCGAACGGACGCCTCTACCAATTCCTCAGAGTCCCCTTTGGGGTGACGAATGGGGTCTCGGTCTTCCAGAGGGAGATGGGCCGCATGGTCGATGACCACCACTTGCAGGCAACCTTCCCCTACCTCGACAACGTCACCATCTGCGGTCACAACCAGCAGGATCACGACTCGAACCTCGAGAGGTTCCTGGAAACCGCACAAAAACTCAACCTCACCTACAACGAGGACAAGTGCGTTTTCAACACCACGCGCCTTTGCATACTAGGCAGCGTGGTGGAGAATGGGGAAATCGGACCAGACCCCGACCAATTGCGCCCCCTATGGGAGCTGCCCCTGCCCAACACTCCCAAAGCCCTGAAAAGGTGCCTGGGGTTATTTTCTTATTATTCCCAATGGGTCCCCAACTACTCCGACAAAGCCCGCCCCCTCTTGAAAGCATCCTCTTTTCCGCTCTCTGCTGAGGCCCACGCCGCCTTCAAAAGCATTAAGCAGGATATTGAGCGGGCCACGCTACAGGCAGTGGACGAGAACACTCCATTTCACAGAAATCACAGAATCACAGAAACCCCACAGTGCAGATAGAGGCCATTTCGGCCCATCGAGCCTGCACTGACACATATCCCACCCGATCCCCGTAACCCCTACACCAACACATATCCCACCCTATCCCTGTAACCCCACGTATTTAATCCCCCTAACACGAAGGGTCAATTTATCATAGCTAATCAACCTAACCCGCACATCTTTGGACTGTGGGAGGAAACCGGAGCACCCGGAGAAAACCCACGCAAACACAGGGAGAATGTGCAAACTCCACACAGTCGCCCGAGGCCGGATTCGAACCCGGGTCTCTGGCGCTGTGAGGCAACAGTGCTAACCACTATGCCACCGTGCTGCCCATTTCAAGTGGAAAGTGATGCGTCTGACTTCGCCTTGGCGGCCACCCTCAACCAGGCGGGGCGGCCCGTAGCTTTCTTCTCGAGGACCCTCCAAGGGCCCGAGATCAGACACTCCTCCGTGGAAAAGGAGGCCCAAGTCATCGTGGAGGCAGTGCGCCACTGGCGCCACTACCTAGCCGGCAAACGCTTCACCCTACTTACCGACCAGCGGTCGGTAGCGTTTATGTTCAATAACAAACAGAGGGGGAAGATTAAAAATGATAAGATTCTTAGGTGGCGGATCGAGCTCTCCACCTTCGAGTATGACATCATTTACCGGCCAGGGGCCCTTAACGAATCCCCTGACGCCCTCTCACGAGGGACGTGTGCCAGCGCCACCGGGGATCGGCTACAGACCCTCCACAATGACCTCTGCCACCCAGGGGTCACGCGGCTGTTCCACTTCATAAAGTCCCGTAACTTACCCTACTCGATTGAGGAAGTTCGGTCTCTGACCAGGAACTGCCGCACTTGCGCTGAGTGCAAGCCTCGGTTCTACCGCCCAGATAGAGCCCACTTAATCAAAGCTACACGGCCCTTTGAGCGGCTCAGCTTAGATTTCAAGGGCCCCCTCCCGTCCGTCGACCGCAATGTTTACTTCCTGAACATTGTGGATGAATACTCCCAGTTCTCATTCGCCTTCCCCTGCCCAGACATGACCAGCGCCACGGTCATTAAATGCCTCAACAGCCTATTCTGCCTGTTCGGTATGCCGAGCTACATCCATACGGATAGGGGGGCGTCCTTCATGAGTGAAGAGCTACGCCAGTACATGCTGTCCAGGGGGATCGCCACGAGCCGTACCACCAGCTACAACCCCCGGGGTAACGGCCAAGTGGAGCGAGAGAACAGGACAGTATGGAAAGCAGTCACTCTAGCTCTAAGGACCAAGGGCCTCCCTATCTCCCGCTGGCAGGAAGTCCTCTCAGATGTGCTCCATTCGATACGGTCGCTATTGTGTACTGCCACTAATGCCACGCCTCATGAACGAATGTTTGTCTTTCCCCGGAAATCCACCTCAGGCGTATCCATGCCATCATGGCTCTCCACCCCAGGTCCGGTATTCGTGCGAAGGCATGTGAGGGGCCACAAGACGGACCCTCTCGTGGAGCCAGTGTACCTACTCCACGCCAACCCCCAATACGCATATGTCCGGCACGCCGACGGAAGGGAGGACACCGTGTCCATAAAAGATGTTGCCCCAGCCGGTAACGACAACAACCACGGCGATAGCAGCGACAACGATCGCAGCAACTCTTACCCACCCACTACTCTTTCATCACCCCCGGAAGAACATCGACCAACGGCACCCCCACCAACTACCCCTTCAACAACCCTGGCGGCACCCCCGGCAGAGACCCAGGAGGCTACCGGGGACACCCAGCCGACACCCGCGGCACCGCAACAGCCACGTCGGTCGCAGAGGACTATCAAACCCCCGAACAGACTAAATCTATAGAAGGGGTGAATGTGATGAAATATTCCATTCATCACTGCCTGTGACTGTGGTCGGTTTCAGTTTCATTTCCCTTCCCCCAGTTCCGTTTCCTCACCATTGTATTGTATATTGGAATGTGTTGTGTGTAGGGCTCCGCCCATACCTGGCCCCTATGTAAGCAAGCTCAGTCTGGCCTCATATCCAGTACTGCAGCCCTCCGGATGGAAGATACCTCTCTCCACTACGTGTTACCTTCTAAGTTAATAAAAGCCTTGTTTTGTTTCGCTAACATCGAGTCTCGGAATTATTGAGGCACATCAGTACCCCTTAAATGTCCAGTTGGTCTGTGACCACAGACAGCTGATACTCGCTGTTAATGCCTGTTATCCTGGCAGTAGCCACGATGCTTTCATCCTGCGCCAGAACGTTTCCAGGCACCGCATCAGCCAAGTGGTTGGCTCCTCGGGGACAAAGGTTATCCACTCTGCACCTGGTTGGTGATACCGCTCCGTTACCCTAACACCCCTGCTGAGCTGCAGTACAATGAGAGCCATCTTGCCACCAGGAACATCGTTGAGCAGACGATCGGTGTGCTCAGGCAACAGTTCCATTGTCTGGACTACTCAGGAGGAGCCCTGCAATACTTGCCTGAGCGAATCTCCCTCTTCATAGTTGTGTGCTGCATTCTTCATAACCTGGCAATCCTGAGGACCCAGCCAATGCTACCAGGCCTTGGAGCACCACTGGAGGAGGAGGAGGAAGAGGAGTAGGATGATCAGCAGCAGCACCAAGGTGGAAGGGAGGCCCACAATGTTGAAACTGCAAGGGCCGTCCGTCAACGACTGATAACAAGCCGCTTCTAGGCCCCTACTGAGGAAATGGCTTCTGGCATGGAGAACAACATGAATGAAAGCAACCCGCAACCCCAAAGCCGGCCAAGGCAGCAATGATTCCAAAGACCAAACATGTACATTTTGAATACAAAAACTTTTTTGTTTTACAAACTCTGTGTGTGTCATTTCTTCATGACAAACTGTGTCTGCGTGGGTTTCCTCTGGGTGCTCCGGTTTCCTCCCACAGTCCAAAGATGTGCAGGTTAGGTTGATTTGGCTATGATAAATTGACCCTTAGTGTTAGGGGATTAAATACGTGGGGTTACGGGGATAGGGTGGGATATGTGTCGGTGCAGGCTCGATGGGCCGAAATGGCCTCTATCTGCACTGTAGATTCTGTGATTCTGTGATTCTGTGAAACACAAAAAATCATTAATTAACATAACTGGTTCTCACAACCTGGAGATAATGTCCACAACACTAAACAAAAGTTTGAACACGAACCTCGGCCTTTAATAAAAAAATTCCCAACATTTCGTCACACCTCCTACCTTTTGCCCTTCGAGGGTGATCTCCTTCCCTTGCGCACTTCCCCCCTTCCCACCCTACTGCTCCTCCGTAATGGGGCCCCAGTGGCTGCAGCAAGGCTGGTGGAAGGCTGCTGATTGTCAGAACCTGAGACTACAGATGCCCTTCAAGGACAGCCTCGACCAGCTCTGGGCCTGGAGGGCCTGGCTGCAGACTGCACCAACTCTGCATGGGCGACAGCAGTCTGGGCTACAGGCGGAGGCAAGAGCAATGAGAGAGGACAGCAACTCCCTGCTCGACCGACACACTGGCACTCCCACGGGGCAGCACCTTAGCATCTAGAGCAATCTGCTGGAGCACAGGTTGCTGACCTGCTGCGACGCGGTGAGAGCCCCGGGAAATGTGTCCGAACCAGCGACAATGGCAGCTGTCAGTGCTTGTGTGGCCTCAATCTGAGACTGCATGAGACCAGTCTGAGATTTGATCACGGCAGCCAGTGACTGAATTGCAGCACTAAGCATTTGCGTGGCGTCCTCCTGTGCTGCAGCAAAGTGCTCCACACTCCATGCCAGTGCATCAATGTATTCGGGCACCGTTCCCACTGCACCCATGAGCTGAGTGTGCATGTCCACCGCCTGGGTGTTCATTTCAGTGATGAGCCGCTCCTCCTCTGCGTCCAGTGCAGCAGAACTCGCTGGCCTACTCTCCCTCCGGGGAGAAGGCCCCCGAGCTTCCCTACCCCCATCGCGTTGCTGCTGCCCGCTGGCTCCTGGAGCTTCACCCTCATCAGACCCTTCCCCCCTGCTCCCCTCCAGGGAAGACGAGGTCCCAGTGTGGGCATGGGCTCCCTCGGGAGAGGGTGGCGCTGATGCTCTGGCTTCCTCTTCCTCCTCGCCTGCAGCTTCGCTCCCACTGGCAGCTTGAGGGCCCGTCTCCTCAGCTGGTGAATCACCATCTGAAAGCAGGGAGGTACAAGAGTGGCTTTAGCATCAGGACAGGGGGGCAGTAAGGGAGCAAGGACTGGAGCGATTTAGTAAGTTGGATTGAAAGTGTCAAAGGCTGGTGTTGTGAGGGACAAGTGGAATGAGAGAGGAGAGAAAGCTGATGACCTTCCCATTGCTGTCCCAAATGGGGCCGACCTCTCCAGGGGCAACGGGACCGATCACCTAGCTTGCCACAATCCTGTGGACGCGCGCCTTAAGGTCACTGAGAGGTTGCAGCTGAGGCCACCCTCCACCTGTCCATTGCTGCTGCCTCCTGTTATGAGATAGCTTGGCCTGCAAGAAAAAGGACGGCGTCTGAGTAAATATACAGCCATGGTCTTGCCTGATGTGCCTCCCATAATTGAATAGCTCTTAATGTATGCAGCTATGGTCTTGCCTGATGTGCCTCCCATAGTTGAATAGCTCTTACTGTATGCAAGGTGTGGAACATGTGTGTGTGTTTCATGAGTGGGCCATAGGTGTTGGATGAGTGTTGGGCATTGGGATTTTAAGACCCTCTGGCCATAGAGTGAGGTTGAGATGGAGGGATGGAGAGGTATTGAAAAAAAGCCACTCACCCTGACGACCCGAGTGAGGTTGTTGAACTTTTTGCGACATTGAGTATGGGTCCTGGGCACCGTGCTCCTGGAGGAGACGTGCTGAGTCACCTCCCTCCACACTCTTCTGTAGTCGCCCGGCAAAGGCCTCCTGCCTCTCTCAGGGTAGAGTATAGATCTTCTGCGCTCCACCGCGCCAACCAGTGCCGCCAAGGCCCGCTCGCTGAAGTGCTGAGCTCGTTCTCTCACCCTCTCCATAGTCCTTGGCTGGAAAATGTAGTCACAGGTCTCTCCAGGCCGAGATTCAAGCCTCCAATGAGCAGGGTGTGGCTGGAGAGCAAGATCGACCCTCCCCTTTAAGAACTGGCCGGCACCAGTGTGTCTGTGTTCCATCGCTAACTTACATCACCTGCGCTGCGCCCGCGCTCTGAGTTAGCACCTCGCTCCTCGGCCTTTGCGCCTTAAGACAGGTGTGCAGTACCTGACTTAGCGCTAAAATCACCTCCAGGAGTGATAAAAGCCAAGTTTGCAGTCAGAGGCGATAATTAGCACCAGGCGCTAAACTTTGCGCCCGGCCGATAATTGCGCCCCAAATGGGGCGATACTGAATTTCTCCCCCAAGATGTGTGGAAATTGCTTGATAAACAATTTCAAAACAATAGTTTAAACATTATGTGGACAAACACAATTGGACTTTTTAAGTCCTATGATCGGAACTTTGGAGGATAAAAGAAGAGGGTTTGCGAACATTCAAGCACAGAGATAGAAGATCCACGAGGGATGTCGAGCTTGTGCAAGTGGATGTAATTCTGGCTAACGCCTAACACCTACCTAGCTAAAGAAGTAGCTGACTCACGCTACTCTGTCCAGCGACTGAATGGGTACTACCCATTCAGAACTGTAAATTACTGCCACCATACATGGAAAGGTATTGATCTCTGCTGTGTATACTAATAAAAAATTTACTGTAACCAATCAGTATCAAGTCTGAATCCTTAAGAATTCCAACACCTCATCCTAGTGCAATTATACCAACTAACAACACCACAAGGGTAACCACTTGGGTGTTTTATTCAATGTTCATGTAAAGTTTCTGTTAATGTGGTGTCAAACATTGAAACCTTTATTTTCAACACTTTGGGGGTGATTTTCCCACTGGAGGCAGCATGGAGACGGGTTTCAGTTTGGGTGGGTTTGAAACCCGCCTCCACTGATAGTTTTCAAAAAATTGTGATTTTCCCCTGATTGGACACTGGATTTCAGAGGTGTGGGATACCCTTGGTCAATTAATGTTTTGGGTCTGAAACTCGCCTCTGCTGACGTCACTTTTCCAGTCTGATTTTATGGCTGCTTGCTGCCTTGGATCATTCCACTGGATTTCTGCCGATGCTGCACCTCCTGCAACATATTCTGAGAAACCACTATGTCCAATTCCAAGGCAAGGGCCTCCCTGAGGTTCTCGGATGAGGTGCTGCAAATGTTGGTTGAGGGGGCGAGAGCTAGCAGGGAGGTGCTCTTCCACTCATCTGGGAGGAAGAGGCCTCCCAAAGAAACCAAGGCTGTGAGAGTCCAGCTGGCAAGGGATATAACCTCCAGATCTGTGTGCAGATTGGGTGAATGTTTCTGTGTATTGATGAAATGCCATCCCTGTTGGAAAGCATTAAAATGATTTGATGCCAAAATGTTGGCGTTATGGCATCTGTTCTTTTGCCTTAGGCAGCTCCACATTGCGGGCTCCACGACACTTGCGTTGTCAAGTTGGTGACCAGAGTGAAAGGAGGCCAGAGAGTCATGTTCATTGTCTATGATGTCTTAAGATGGAACCAAGGACATGTGCCAACTTGGGCAACCTATGCAAATCTGACCAGGATAAGTTCATCCCTTGCATCACGGGCAGCCATGTGCTCGCGTGCTGCCGCTGCTGCTGGTCAATAGACCGGTGCTCTGACCTCCTCCTGCTCCTCCTCCTGCTCCTTCTCCTATTTCTGCTCCTCCTCCTCCTCCAGATCCACCTCCTCCTCAGCCTCCTCCTCCTCCTCATCCTCATCTGAGGTCCATGGTGAAAGAAAATGAATGGTTCCCATGCTGCTTGCAGATGCCTCCTTTGGGGAAGCGCTCATTGCAAGCGGGGAGAGGATCTTCCAAGGAGGTCCCACAGTTGATAGATTCAAGCTGCAGCACCTCCAACTTTGGAAGGCCTGTTAAAAGTGCTCAAAGACCTTTTAAAGCAAAGTTCTGCCACCTGCAACTAATCCCTGATGAAATCTCTGATTTAATGATTGAGCTATAGCTGTGAGGAGACTACCCACTTGTCAACCTGCCAGGTTTAGCTGGCGTGGTTTAGGCGGGTCATGGAACATTCCAAAATGGTCAAAAAATAACGAGGGCCTCTCAAAATAGGCTTAGAGAGGCCCTTAATGAGCATTTAAGCCTCTTAACAAGCTCTCTGGCCAGCTGGAGGCAGGACCATTTCCTGCCCTGCAAAACCGGCACCGGCAAAATCCCGCGGAGGCGGGTTGGAGGCGGGTTCCAAACCCACACTAATTTTTTCCGATTTTCCCGCCTTTCCCGCCTCCAATCCCGCCTCCTTGGGCCTCAGAAAATGGCCCCCTTTTGTGTTCTTGGACAGATTTGTGCTTTGGAACACCTTTGGAAGTGGCTTAGTGAGTTGCAGTGAATAGTGAGACATAACAGTGATGAGTGTGAAAGGAATGGCTTGGGCATTGTAGTGATGCTTTATGGTGTTGGTGTGGGGTGGTGCCAACCTGGTGCATCATGTGGCAGCCAGGGTGTACAGCATCAAGTGAAGTAAATCTGGCCATGGCGAGGCCATCCCTGGCCTCCTGGGCAGCAATGTGGTCGGGTGCTGATGCCCTCTGTCCTGTGCAACATCAGTTGATTGCGGAGAAAGTTGGTGTTGTTGTTGGTGCTGCTGGTGTGCCTGGTGCTGCTGGTGTTGGGGCTGATCATGGTGGTATTCTGAGGACCAAGGTGAGCAAGTATATAGGGCACCCATGTTGATGGAATAGAGGGCAGGTGAAGTTGAGATGACAGAAGAGATCTGTCAGTGGTGAGAGAGGTTGTTCCAATGAGGTGACACTGGATAGAGAGTTTGCTCCAAACACTTGCAACCTGCATAAAGCTCAATCTGTGTTCCAAATGCAGTAAGCAACAGCTTCTGAGCTTGGAAAGTGAACAGCTGTGAGATGGGAGCTTTTATAGCACATCTCAAGCTGTCAAGTAATCAGCTGATTCAATGGCCATTCATCTCCCGCCTCAGCTTAACAGATGTGATCCCCGAGCAGCGAGGACCCCGTGGGCGAGCACGTAAAGCCAAAAGGTGAGCTCAAATTGTTGTGTATGTAACCTGTTCCACCTTAAGAGAGCTTAAGCCTGTTCCACCTTAAGAGATGTACTACTTTCTCAGGCTGCTGTAGACGTAATACCGGGGGTGAACACACCGGTATATAAGCACTGTGCAGTAATCTTGTATTCAGTATAGTCCCTACCTCCAACCAGTAAAGACCTGTTTTTATTGTTACTCATTAGTCTGTGTTTTAATTAACTAAATAATTCACAGACTTAACACTGGCGACGAGTCAGGTTCTTACCCTGCGGCAGTTATTCCACGGTGGTTGAAGAGAGGTTTCAAACCACACCACCCCACTGGAAGCGACAGGCATTAGGACCCTGAAGCCTCCATCAGCTTGTGAACCGGAGTAGAAGACAGGACTGGGGAAAAGAGAGGTACAGGGCGATAGCGATCGGCAGATAAGGGCCGGGCCGCTTTCAAGTGCGAGGCGCAGCCGGGCCATCGATCGCATCCGCTGATAAGGGCCGCACTCGGGCGATCGCGGCGAAGATAAGGGCCGCACTCGGGGGCTGAAGGGAGACGGCGTCGGGGGACGGGTGAAGACCGCCAAGCGCGGGAAAACCGCCATTTTGTGGGCGGAGGACGACGGCAAGAGCGGGAAGCCGCCATCTTTGATAACAAGTAAAGAAAATAAAATCTGAGAAATTGCAAATCTACAATGCCTAAACACGGGAATATTAGCACCTTTGATAGTGACCTCGAAGATTGGGCCATATATGTTGAAAGAGTAAAAAATTATTGTAAGGCCAATAAAATTCGTGACCAAGATAAAGCTCTAACATTATTAAATTTAATGGGTGCGAAGACATACGGGCAATTGAAACACCTGTTATCACCAGATGAACCGGCGGATAAGACGTTCGATGAGATTGTTACTGTCCTGAAAGATCATCTAAACCCCACGCTGCTGATGCTAGCGGAACGATTTAAATTTTACGACAGAAGGCAGCTACAGCATGAAAGCAATGCTGAATATTTGCTGGAATTGCGTAAATTAGCGAAATATTGTCAGTTTGGAACGGGACTGACAGATGCACTACGAGACAAATTTGTGTGTGGTTTATTTAAACAGGATACACAAAAGCGACTGCTCGAGGAGAATGAGCTGACGCTTGAGAAGGCGGTCACTATGGCAGCAGCACACGAAGCCGCAGCGAGAGGCACGGCAGTAATGCAGCTACGGTCACCAGAGCTCAGTGCACACAAATTGGGTGTGAGTTCTGGTAAATGTTATCGTTGTGGAAAGACAACGCATGATCAGAACCAGTGTTGGTTTAAAAACCAAGAATGTAGAACTTGTGGTAGGCTTGGACATATAGCTAGAGTATGCAGGTCAGGGAAGAAGACCAGCAACAAGAAGTCACCGCAAGGGAAATACGCAAAGGTACACAAGGTGGCCGAACAGGAGTCCAATTCAGACGCAAGCAGTATTGAACTGGCTAGCTTAAGGGTACTCAACGTTGGTAAGGGTGCAGACCTCCAGACAATTTGGGTTACTCTTCAGATAGAAGGAGTCCAAGTAAAAATGGAATTGGACACTGGATCGGCATTGTCGGTCATGAATAAGAAAGATTACAGAAGGTTATTCCAACATATTCCCCTACAGGATGCGGAGATTATATTGACAACCTACACGGGGCAGAGAGTGTACCCCATCGGGACAATAAAGGTTGCAGTGGCCAACAAGGGCGAAGGAAGTCAAATAATGGACTTATATGTGCTACCGGAGGGAGGTCCACCACTACTAGGCCGGGAGTGGTTTAGAAACATAAATATGGACTGGCATTCGCTAAAAGCCATAAAGAGTGAGAACTCGGTGCAGATAATCAGCCCAGACTCTAGAACTGATGATGGTAAGACCAACCCATGTGCAAAAGACAAAGTTTCAGCACAGAATTCCACTGAGCAACAACAACATAGTTTAACAGAGAATTCTGAGTCTGTCAAGTCTACTGATATGCACATTTTTGAGGGACACTGGGCTTGAACTCAACTCCATTTCAAACTACAACAGCAATTAGAACAAATGATTCGCCGTTTTGAGCAAGAGATGAATGAAATAAAAAAGTTCTTTGTTACAGAGTGGGAGAATCTGGAAAGTCAACAGAAGCAACTGATGGAGAAAATGGAGCAGGAGCACACCAACCATCTGCGCGAGGAGGCCGAACGAATCAAAGCTGATTCAGGTTCTGAAGATGCGTGCCATAATCTGGTGTCAGAAGAGTTAACGGTCAGCCAACTCCTTCATATGCTGAGGGACAAGACTCTGAAATGGGAAAAACTTGAACACGAGCTGCGATCTTCAAAGGAAAAGGGTTCGGAGCTCTCAAAAGTCATTGAGATGGCTGATGTGACGACACAGACTGAAACGACTGCAACAGAGCAGCCATTGGATGCCAAAAGTACGCTGACTCACGTCAATGTAGAACAACAGACCGCTGAAACAGCTGCTCCGGTAGAGGGATTGCATAGTCCGAGCAATCAATCTCCAAAGGAAGTTGAAGTATTAAAATCACAAATGAGGTCACTAGTAAACGACTTGCTGAAAGCCCAGAAAAAGCTGGATGCAGAGGTACACATGAAGAAGTCTCTTCAGGAAAGATGTCTGGATTTGGAACAAGAGCTGGCTAACGTCCAGCTGGGTATGGAGGAAATAGACGACCCTCTCACTGGTCTAGCTCAGGACGACACCGAATATTACTATGACCTGGTGGACGACACCGAATATTACGATGTCCTGTCCTGCCCAGCTTGTAACTTCGACTCCCAAAGTGCAGAAATCATGGAGGAGCACCAAAAGTCTACGGAACATCGGGAGAAGCTGGCTCTACGACGGAAACAGGAGGAAGAGAAGGAGGAACTGCGCATGCAGCTGGCAGCTGTGGCAGCTGACAATGGAGCCCAGAGAGTCTCCAAGAAGCAGAAAAGGAAAAGTAAAAACAGAAGATGACCCATCTGAACCATTGTCACCTCTACCAGATCACACACGTGGTCCCTCCGAACGGAGCCAAATCAGTTCGGAAGTTCAAGCTGTTAAGTCCATGAAAGGACTATTGAATGAGTAACGTGAACCGACTACACCACAGAGATTGAATCTGTGAACTGTTTTCCGCAGAGACTGAATCTGTGATATGTTACGTTAAACATGAAGTTATATATGTATATATGTTATTACGTTATGTTAAATGGGGGGATGACTATAAAGCTAAGAAGGGAGGAGTGTTGTGTATGTAACCTGTTCCACCTTAAGAGAGCTTAAGCCTGTTCCACCTTAAGAGATGTACTACTTTCTCAGGCTGCTGTAGACGTAATACCGGGGGTGAACACACCGGTATATAAGCACTGTGCAGTAATCTTGTATTCAGTATAGTCCCTACCTCCAACCAGTAAAGACCTGTTTTTATTGTTACTCATTAGTCTGTGTTTTAATTAACTAAATAATTCACAGACTTAACACAAATGTATTCTTAATGATGTCTAAAGAAGGTCATAATGAGCTTAAGCAAAATACTGCGGATGCTGGAAATCTGAAATAAAAACAGAAAATGCTGGAAATACTCAGCAGGCCAGGCAGTGTCTGTGGAGAGAGAAACAGAGTTAACGTGTCAGGTCGATGACCCTTCGTCAGAGCTGGGAAAAGTTGGAGATGGAACAGGTTTTTAAGCAAGTGTAGGGGCCGGGAAAGGGGGGAGGGGAGGAAAGAACAAAAGAGAAGGTCTGTGATAGGATGGAAGGCAGGAGAGATTAAGAGAAAAAAAGAGAGAAAAAGATGGTGCAAGGCAAAAGGAGATGGTAATGGGACAAGTTAAGAAACAAAGGATGGCTCTAGATGAAGTGTAAATGGCGATGGCAGAATGAAAGACAGCTGCCATGTGAGGGAGAGAAAAAAAAATGGTCGGGACCCCTCTGTGAAAAAAACCCACTTTCCCACCCGACCCGCCAATCCTGCCCGCTGACCTCCCGGAAATTTCTGGCACAAGTTTTGTAAAGGGCTCTGATCTGTTCGAAATTAAATAAACCACTAATGAGAGTTTACCAACTGTCAATATGTCTATATTGGTTTATGTTTGAAAAAAATAGCAACTCATGATTTCTATACCAAATCTCTTGGGGGGCTAAATTCAGTTGATTTGCGCCTCCCGTTAGCGTCCTAAGAGGGTGCAAATCAACTAGCGCCTGGGCGCGGCGCCGCTGACGCCTCCCGTGAAACTCAGCGGGAGGTTAGCGGCGGCGCTAACGGTTAGCGCCGCCAGTGATGACGTCATTGCCATATGCAGTGCCCCGCTCGCGTACCAGCTGTAATATTGGGTGGCGTCCCCCCCGACTTACCGCTGGATGCTATGTCCGCCGGGGTCAGGGGGGCCTACCTGCGGCCAGGGCAGCGCTAGTTAAAGGGGAGGTGGCGGGCAGCCATTTTTGTTGTTGGCTCCCTGCCAGCACCTGCCCTCGTTGCTGTCCCTGGCCCCCGTGAAGCCCCCCCGTGAGTCTGGCACTCCTCTTGAGTGCCGGACTCGTTTGCTGGCATTCCCGATCCCTGGTGGCCCAACTGGGCGCCGGAACGTGCTGCGCCTGGCCCCTCCCTCTTGGAGCACTATCTGGGAAAATCGGCTGCGGGAGTGCTAATTTCTCCGGCGAAGTTAGCGCGCAAAGGGGGCAATTTTTACCCCTTGATTTTTAAGTGTTTGTCTCTTGATTTATGAGATTGTGGGCTTGGTATTACTGCCAATCAGTATTGTAAACTCAGTTACAGTGCAAGACTTTTCAAAAGAAATTGAGGAAAAGTTGTAATAGGGGACAAAGATTCTCCTAAATTTGACCAAATGGCAACAATTGAAGCCAGTGATGCTTTAGAATCAGATTCCCAAAGGGAACAATTAAAGGCAGTGTTTTGGGAGTTTTAGGATCTTTTTGCCAAAGATGCATATTATTGTGGTCAAACCGATCTGCATGTGAATAAAATACATACAGATCCTAATAAGAAAAAACTTAAGTTTGTGTGACAGTACAGAACACCCATAATAACATTCAAATTTGTACAACAAATGTTAAGTATGCTGATGAAGAAAGCAATGCCAAGTTTATTGAAGAACTATTTAAAAGAAGGAAAAGAGGAGTATGTTCTTGTCTTTAGAAAATTGAAACGAGAAAACGAGGAACAAAAAAAATTGACCTTTAATTTGAACAGAGGGCTTCAACAGTTCATTACATTGAGGCCCAGTGTGTTGCAAACAACAGCTTCAGTGAAACAAAAGGAACTGGCCTGCTGAGTATTTCCAGCATTTTCTGTTATTTCACATTTCCAGCATCTGCAGTGTTTTGCTTTTGTGAACTGACCCTTTTCTTCGGAAACTAAGGAAAAATGGTTCCAAAGACTACAGAGGACTTTCATGTACTGTGCACCAAGGATAACCAGATCTGGGCTACAATTCAGATCCTGCATATGGACCAGCTCAAACCCTATCATCCACCGGGAAAAATTCAGGCTACTGGATCAGAGGAGGAGTGAACTCTTACCTGGTGTTGTGATTTTTGTATAATTTTGGACATTGGTGGAATACACCCTATGTCGATTATAACTTTTCCTTCACTACCTTAAAACTAGCGTAACTGTTTACCTTTGCATCCCTAGAGTAGTGAAAACTCATCTGATAAATGAAAGCCTGATACTAAATCGTCTCCAACATGTCTGAAGGAAACAGACTGCTAAAAGGACACATTGTAAAAGATCACGGCAGCAGAGGATAGATCACTATAGCAAGAAGAACCTGTCCAGACCGGCTGGAGGTCATTTTGAACACCTGCATAGCTTGTGTTGTGGACACTGAGAGAAAACAGGGGATGTGTCAATCAATTGTGGGTTGTATTTGTCGGAACCTATTGCTGATCAGCCACCGCCCCCCGAGGTGTGGTTTTAGGTTTAAAAGGACTTTTAAAGCTAGGCAGAATTCAGAGTAAAAAGAGACACGGCTCCATCATAACTGCGCTAACCTCGCCTTTCGCTTCCTGGCGGCGCCACCTCACCTGGTATCTTCCTGACTGCTCGCGACTTCACAGCTTCATGCCTGTGCAGGCTGACAGATTGGCTGTGAAGCAGATGACCTGGCTACACCATGTTACACCACAATGGTATCCATCAAGATACTTGGAATTTTCCCGACAGGCTTCAGCCAACCATCAGTATATAATTTTCGCTATGGGGTGATGTGCCTCAATAAATCCGAGACTCAATGTTAGCGGAACAAAACAAGGCTTTTATTAACTTAGAAGGTAACACACAGTGGAGAGGTGTCTTCCATCCAGAGGTCTGCAGTACTGGTTGTGAGGCACGCTGAGCCTGCTTACATAGGGGCCAGGTATGGGAGGAGCCCTACACACAATACAATACAAGGTGAGGAAACGGAACTGAGGTAAGGGAAATGAAACTGAAACTAAACCACAGTCACAGGCACAATCACACAGAGAATACAGATGAGTGATGAATGGCATATTTCAGCACATTCACCCCTTCTATAGATTTAGTCTGTTCGGGGGTTTGATAGTCTTCTGTGACCGACGTGGCTGTTGTGGTGCCGCGGGTGTCGGCTGGGTGTCCCCGGTGGCCTCCTGGGTCTCTGCCGGGGGCACCGCCAGGGTTGTTGAAGGGGTAGTTGGTGGGGGTACCGTTGGTCGATGTTCTTCCGGGGGTGATGAAAGAGTAGTGGGTGGGTAAGAGTTGCTGTGATCGTTGCTGCTGCTGTTGTCGTGGTTGTTGTCGTTACCGGCTGGGGCGACGTCTTTTATGGACACGGTGTCCTCCCTTCTGTCGGCGTGCCGGACATACGCGTATTGGGGGTTGGCGTGGAGTAGGTGCACTGACTCCACGAGAGGGTCCGTCTTGTGGCCCCTCACATGCCTTCGCACGAATACCGGACCTGGGGTGGAGAGCCATGACGGCATGGATACGCCTGAGGTGGATTTCCGGGGAAAGACAAACATTCGTTCATGAGGCGTGGCATTAGTGGCAGTACACAATAGCGACCGTATCGAATGGAGCACATCTGAGAGGACTTCCTGCCAGCGGGAGATAGGGAGGCCCTTGGTCCTTAGAGCTAGAGTGACTGCTTTCCATACTGTCCTGTTCTCTCGCTCCACTTGACCGTTACCCCGGGGGTTGTAGCTGGTGGTACGGCTCGTGGCGATCCCCCTGGACAGCATGTACTGGCGTAGCTCTTCACTCATGAAGGATGCCCCCCTATCCGTATGGATGTAGCTCGGCATACCGAACAGGCAGAACAGGCTGTTGAGGCATTTAATGACCGTGGCGCTGGTCATGTCTGGGCAGGGGAAGGCGAATGGGAAACGGGAGTATTCGTCCACAATGTTCAGGAAGTAAACATTGCGGTCGACAGATGGGAGGGGGCCCTTGAAGTCTGAGCTGAGCCGCTCAAAGGGCCGTGTAGCTTTGATTAAGTGGGCTCTATCTGGGCGGTAGAGCCGAGGCTTGCACTCAGCGCAAGTGCGGCAGTTCCTGGTCAGAGACCGAACTTCCTCAATCGAGTAGGGTAAGTTACGGGACTTTATGAAGTGGAACAGCCGCGTGACCCCTGGGTGGCAGAGGTCGTTGTGGAGGGTCTGTAGCCGATCCCCAGTGGCGCTGGCACACATCCCTTGTGAGAGGGCGTCGGGGGATTCGTTAAGGGCCCCTGGCCGGTAAATGATGTCATAATCGAAGGTGGAGAGCTCGATCCGCCACCTAAGAATCTTATCATTTTTAATCTTCCCCCTCTGTTTATTATTGAACATAAACGCTACCGACCGCTGGTCGGTAAGTAGGGTGAAGCGTTTGCCGGCTAGGTAGTGGCGCCAGTGGCGCACTGCCTCCACGATGGCTTGGCCCTCCTTTTCCATGGAGGAGTGTCTGATCTCGGACCCTTGGAGGGTCCTCGAGAAGAAAGCTACGGGCTGCCCCGCCTGGTTGACGGTGGACGCCAAGGCAAAGTCAGACGCATCACTTTCCACTTGAAAGGGAGTGTTCTCGTCCACTGCTTGTAGCGTGGCCCGCTCAATATCCCGCTTAATGCTTTTGAAGGCGGCGTGGGCCTCAGCAGAGAGCGGAAAAGAGGATGCTTTCAAGAGGGGGCAGGCTTTGTCGGAGTAGTTGGGGACCCATTGGGAATAATAAGAAAATAACCCCAGGCACCTTTTCAGGGCTTTGGGAGTGTTGGGCAGTGGCAGCTCCTGTAGGGGGCTCAATCGGTCGGGGTCTGGTCCGATTTCCCCATTCTCCACCACACTGCCTAGTATGCAGAGGCGTGTGGTGTTGTAAACGCACTTGTCCTCGTTGTAAGTGAGGTTGAGTTTTTGTGCGGTTTTCAGGAACCTCTCGAGGTTCGAGTCGTGATCCTGATGGTTGTGACCGCAGATGGTGACGTTGTCGAGGTAGGGGAAGGTTGCCTGCAAGTGGTGGTCATCGACCATGCGGTCCATCTCCCTCTGGAAGACCGAGACCCCATTCGTCACCCCAAAGGGGACTCTGAGGAATTGGTAGAGGCGTCCGTTCGCCTCGAAGGCGGTGTACGGGCAGTCCTCTGGTCTGATAGGGAGCTGGTGGTACGCTGACTTGAGGTCGATGGTGGAGAACACCCGGTATTGGGCGATTTGGTTCACCATTTCTGATATGCGGGGTAGCGGGTAGGCGTCTAGTTGGGTGTACCTGTTGATCGTTTGGCTATAGTCGATCACCATCCGTTTCTTCTCACTACCCCTTACCACCACCACTTGGGCGCGCCACGGGCTGTTGCTGCATTCAATAATGCGCTCCTTCAGGAGCCTGTCTACCTCGGTCGCGATAAACCGCCTGTCCTCCCAGCTGTACCTCCTGCTTTTGGTCGCTATTGGCCGGCAGTTAGGGGTAAGGTTCGCGAATAGCGAAGGCGGCTTTACCTTCAGGGTAGCCAGACCGCATACTGTGAGGGGCGGCTGGGACCCACCGTACTTGAGCGTGATGCTTTGGTGGTTGCACTGGAAATCCAGGCCCAAGATCACGCTCGCACATAGATTCTTCATGATTAATACTTTAAAATGATCATATACAGTTCCGTTAACGGACAATTGTACCGTGCAGTAACCCAGAATGGTCGATGTCTGGGTTTTATCAGCCATAGAGATGGTACCCCGAGTAGGGACCACCTTTAGGGAGAGTTGTTGTGCTAGTTCAGGGTGGATAAAACTCTCCGTGCTTCCACTGTCAATTAAACATTTAACCCCGCACCCGTTTACCTCGATGTCCACCATTGATTTGGATAGCGGGTGCGGCCTGGTCTGGTCCACTGTGACCGATGCCACTGTAGGGCCCTGATCGAGACAAGATGGCGTCCACGCTGTCTGCTCACAAGATGGCGGACCCCACGAGGTCGGGCAAGATGGTGTCCAAGATGGCCGCTCCCACGGCGCACACGCGGCGGTGGCGGGTTTTCCGGCGGGGTTCCCTCTGCACACCTTCCCGAAGTGCCCCTTCTTACCGCACTTAAAGCAGGTGGTGCCTTTCGCCGGGCACAGGTTTCTGCTGTGCTTCGACTGCCCGCAGAAGTAGCAGTTGGGTCCCCGACGCGTCGCGGCTGTCGTAGGGCTTCTGGGGGGAGAGCGGGGCCCCGACGGTGTCGGGCTGCCGGGCGGGGAAGATGCCTTCCAAGATGGTGGCACCCTTGGTGCACACGTGGCGGCGTGGGCGGCGCGGGCTGAAGAGTAGGCGTCCGAGTTTCTCTGGTCCACATCCAGGGATCGCGCTGTGTCCACAGCCTGTTTCAGGTCCAATCCTGTTTTTTCCAGCAGTCTCTGCCGGATGTAAGTGGAGCTGAGGCCTGTGATGAAGGCATCGCGAACAAGCTCATCAGTGTACACTGCGGCTTTTACATCTTGGCACTTGCAGTCTTTGCCAAGCATTTTCAAGGTGACTAGGAACTGATCCAGCGATTCCCCAGGTCGCTGTGCGCGAGTAGCGAGCAGATGCCTAGCATACACCTCATTCGTAGGCTGCTGGTAATGCGCCTTTAAGATGTCGCAAGCGGCCGGGTACGTGTCGGCGTCTTGGATGAGGGGGTAAACCCTGTGGCTTACCCAATTCCGCAGGATTCCGAGTTTCATACTTTCAGCGTCCGTAGCGCCTGTGACGGCTGCGGAATTGTCCAGGAAGAATTCCATACACATAAACCAGTGTCCGAAGCATGCCGATGCGTCCGAAGCATGCTGGTCCAAATCCAAACGTTCGGGTTTCAAGAGTTGATCCATTGTGTTGAAAAGTAATTTAATAAAATTGATGTGCCTCAATAAATCCGAGACTCAATGTTAGCGGAACAAAACAAGGCTTTTATTAACTTAGAAGGTAACATACAGTGGAGAGGTGTCTTCCATCCAGAGGTCTGCAGTACTGGATGTGAGGCACACTGAGCCTGCTTACATAGGGGCCAGGTATGGGCGGAGCCCTACACACAATACAATACAAGGTGAGGAAACGGAACTGAGGTAAGGGAAATGAAACTGAAACTAAACCACAGTCACAGGCACAATCACACAGAGAATACAGATGAGTGATGAATGGCATATTTCATCACATGGGGTTAGCCAGTCTAAGTGGGCGTTTGGGCCTCGATATTTATTGGGGCGGGATTTCCAAGCACGGGCAAGGCGTTTTGACTCCACTGCGTTCATGTTTGTTTTAAACAGGATCCCCGCTCAGAAGCCAGCCTGATTGACAGGCTTGGCTCCATGTCGGGCGGGAAACACTGCAGCAGAGGGCACAGCCCAGGAGCAGGTAAGGTTGCGCTGCTTAGAGATTGTGAGTGGGGGTGGGGTGGGGTGGGAGCGGGCGACAGTGTGGCTTGTAGGACTGTATTGTGATCATAGTGGGGGGTCGGAGACAGATTGGGGGCAGAGATGGGGGTTCGGTGATCTTGGGGGGGTCCGATTGTGGGGGGGGGGTGTTTTGGTGATTGTTGGGGGAGGGGTGGTAATTGCAGGCGGGTCCGATCGTGGGGGGCTCTGATCACACGGGGAGGGTCTGATTGCGGGGAGGGAAGCAGGTCAGATGGGGGGTTGGGAGGAAGCACTCCTGCTCCTCCTGGCCCACAAGCTGTCTGGAAAGGCACTTGCGTCTTCCACGCAGCAGTCCTCGCCTGTCTTCAGTTGCCGGGTTTCCTCAGGAAACCCAGCCGGCCAGGCTTAACTTTAACATGGAGCTAAAATCTGAGGCATGCAGCCTCATTAAAATATTTAAATGAGCAACCCGCCTCCTGCGAGCAGGTCGGTTGCCTGCCCCCAGTCCCACTGCCGTTAGAACCTCAAATAGGCAGGTTCGAGGTGGCTTGGGTTCGGGTTTGAGATTTAAATTTTTTTTACATCCCACCCGACCAGAACCCATCTGTTCTTGGGGGTGGATTTCCAAAATGTTATGAATTTGGGGAATTCAGAAGGTCTGGCTGTATTTTTGTTAAGGAATTAAAATTCATGCATAAACCCAAGGTGTTGCTCAAAATCTAGGGGGTGAAATTCATTATCACCCAAGAATGGGCACTAATTTCTGAAAAGTTTGAGATTTAGCGCCAGGCGTTAATGAATCTCGCTGCACGCAAAATTCAGTGTTAGCGCTCAAAGAAAGGATGGGAGCGCTAAATCAAGCGCTAATGACCTAGCTCAGTGGCGTTAGACTCAAAGCACTAAGCAATTTTAGGTGCAGCCTAATCGCTAGTCATCATTGCCACAGGCTCTTTCCAGTTCTTAAAGGGGAGGTTCAATCATGCTGCAGAACCTCATTCTCAGCATTGCTGGTTCTGCAGCTGTCTCAGCAAGCAGCAGAAGGCTAAGGAGAAGGAAACGGACCACAGAAGGAGGCGTCATTATGGCAGATCAATGGCCCAGGGAGAGAACTCGCAGATTCTGTGACCAAGCATTGAAGGCGTTGGTCTTCGCTGTGGAGAGACGGAGGGCGGTGCTGTACCCAGCAAGTGGCAGGAGGCCCTCGCTGCAAGTCTTCCGTGCCATGTGGAGGGAGGTAGCCCAGCAGGTCTCGGGCAGCACTGTGGTCCCCTGGATCCACACACAGTGCCGGAATAAAGTTAACGACCTCACTTGGGTGGTCAGGGTGAGTCAATGCTTCAACAAATGCTACATACCACCATCTGAACCTTAGTCTGCACACACTGCCCAAAGCACCACACCCCCAGCACTCACCCACCAACAATCTGCACCTACCAACACTTACATACACATCTCATACCTTACACACAATGACAGCTATTAAACTATGGCAGGCACATCTCCCAAGCACATTGCTCTACACTCATTCACACACTTTCTCTTGCAGGCCAAGGTCGCTCACATCAGGAGGGAGCAGGACTGCACAGGCGGAGGACAAGCCAACACCCAACCACTGGCTGCACTGGAGACTCGAGTGCTGGAGATTATTGGGTGCCAGTTGGTGGGCGCCGTGGTCACCAGCGACATTGACCCCCTTGGGGACAACAATGGTATGTTCATCCCTACTCCTTCTCCTCACATCCCACTTCCCCCTCACCCCACAAGCCTTTCCCACTTTCTAGCTAATCATGCTGTATGCATGCCTTTCTCCCTTCCTGCCCCCCTCCCCTCACCTTTACCCAACTCTTGTGCCTTTATGCTTTCAGATAATGAGCAAGCAGCTGAGCAGCCTGTCCCTGAGGGCACCATTGAGAGCGAGGCAGGAGAAGAGGAGGAGAAAGAACACACCGCATCACTGCATGTCTCACCCGCAGGCACCAGCTCAGATACTGGCACTATGCGTTCTTTCGGGGACGAGCGGGCTGCAGCAAGACCAGGGGGAAAGGGTAGGTCGGGACTCAGATGAGGACCTCGATGGAGAGGCCTTTAGAAGAAGGGTGATGGGCGTGCACATGGAGATGATTGATGCAATGGCAAGGGTGCCTGAGAGCCTCGTGGCAATGGTAAGGAGCGTGGAGGAGTCCGCCTCTAACATTGCACAGAGTTCTGTGCACACCATGGAGCCCAGCATTTCCAGTCTGCAAAGGATGGTAGACTCCCAGAGAGACCGTGGTGTCCCAGACCTGATGCCGCATGTGATGGGCAATGTCGCAGCTTCCATTGCAGCACAGGCGGAAGCCAGGCAACGTCTTAGTGCTGTAATGTGTTATGTATTATGTGTTCTCCTCCCACCTGCGGTGGCGCTGTCACAGCAGATAAATGGTTGGGTTTGTTCTCTTGGTTGGGTTTTTGTTCTCTTTGTTCTGTACTCCCCAGAACTTTCCTTTTGAATAAAGAAGCCTCATGTTTGCAATCTCGGGGTTCTTTCTGAGCACTAATTGTGTCTAGGTATAACGGCATAGGTATAGACACAACAAAGTGGCGACGAGGATTGGATGAATCTGCGTTCTGGGAACTTTCTTGTTTTTGACTACAAAACACTTGGAACAGAGATTGCAGCATTACATTAACGTTATGGGTGCAGTGAGTAAACAGAAATTAAAATTTGAAACGTGAGATGGCTACTATATTCGGAAACATCGGTGATTTTGATGAAAATGTTGAGCAATGGAGCGCTTATACGGAACGTTTTGACTATTTTGTATTGGCGAATGTGGTGGCAAATGATAAGGTCGTGCCTACCTTTTAGAGTATATTGGGAGCAAAGACATTCAATTTACTGTGCAGCCTTGTACAGCCAGTTAAGCCAGGAACTAAAACATATAAACAACTAGTGGAAATTCTTGGAGCACATTTTTCACCGAAACCTCTGGTTATTGCTGAAAGATTTAGATTTCACAAACGGAATCAAGAGGAGGGGGAAACAGTGACTATGTTTGTTGCTGTTTTGAAAAGGTTGTCAGAACACTGCGAGTTCAAGGAGGTGCTGAATGACACCATTAGAGACAGACTTGTGTGTGGTCTGCAAAGTGCAGCCACACAGAAGCACCTTCTTACTGAGGACAACCTTACTCTTGAAAAGGCCATTGAAGTTAGTGTCTCCATGGAAATGGTGGAAAAGGAGGCTCACCAGTTTAGTTCAACAGGGAGAGTTCACAAGGTGTCGTCTGAGCCTAAAGGTGCGCGGAACGGCACATGTTACCGTTGTGGGAAAATGGGCCATCACGCTAATGACTGCTGGTGTATGGAGCTGGAATGCCGAAATTGTGGCAAAAAGGGTCACATTCAACGCGCCTGTAGAGGTAAAAAAAGAACAGACAGAGCTGGGAAGCATGGAAGCAAAATGTCTGTATTTGGACAAGAGAGGGAAAAGAGTGTTCATTCAGTGCAGTATGATGGAACGAGCAAAACAGAGGGGAGCGACATCTCTGAGGAGGAAGAGGTGCACATACTGACGGTTGCAGGTGGTCCAAATGGCTACTGGGTGTCACCACTGGTGGAGGGACAATCAGTGCGGATGGAGGTGAATGCAGGCGCGGCTGTGTCCCTTGTTTCAGACACTGTCTACAACAAAATGCTAAAGCATCTTACCCTTCAGCCAACAAACATTGTGCTAAAGATGTATACCGGCGAACCTGTGGCCATGAGAGGCGCTATTGAGGTGACAGTTAAATTGAATGGACAGACTGCGAAACTGCCACTATATGTGGTAAAGGGAAATTACCATCTCTACTGGGACGTGCGTGGCTAGAGAAAATCACGCTGGACTGGCCTGCAGTCCGCATGATGTCAAAAGGGGAGTCAGGTCTGACTGCAGTTTTAAACAAACATGCAGAACTCTTCAATGGTGAACTTGGGGGCATGAAAAAGATCAGTGTGAGACTGAACATTAAACCTGACAGCAAGCCGAAGTTTCACAAAGCCCGACCTGTACCCTATGCAATTAGGCCAAAAGTTGAGGCTAACTTGGAGGCCTTAGTCGAGAATGGAGTCCTGGAGCCTGTGAGCGTGAGCAAATGGGCCACACCCATTGTTCCTGTCCTGAAAAAGGATGGATCTATTCGAATCTGCGGGGATTTTAAAGTGACTATTAACTCGGTGCTGTCTGCGGAACAGTACCCTCTTCCCCTCATTGGTGATCTTTTTATGGGCCTGGCCGGAGGGCAAAAGTTCAGCAAAATAGACTTATGCCAGGCTTATCTACAAATGCATGTCGATGACAAATTAAAGGAGTTGCTGACAATTGTGACATACAAGGGGCTATACAGGTACTGCCGCCTTCTGTTTGGAATTATGTCGGCCCCTGCTCTATTCCAAAGGGCAATGGATCAGATTTTGAGTGGACTGCCAGGAGTCCAGTGCTACCTGGACGACATCCTTGTCACTGGGACAAATGAGGAGGATCATCTTCTGAACTTGGATGCGACACTACAGCGCATGAAAGAGTACGGACTCAGAGTTCGTAAGGACAAATGTGAATTCTTTCAGTCTTCAGTTGAGTACCTGGGGCATGTGATTGACGTTACTGGCCTGCATAAGGCGCCTTCAAAGGTCAAGGCGATCGTGGAGGCCCCAGCACCCCAGAATGTGAGCTAGTTACGTTCATTCCTGGGGCTACTTAACTACTATGGAAAGTTTATTCCAGACTTAGCAACATTGCTGAAGCCGCTACATCAGTTGCTATGTCAAGGCAAAACATGGAAATCGACTGAACTGTGCAACGAAGCTTTTGTCCAAGCAAAGGAAGCATTGCTGAAGTCGGAGGTCCTGACACACTTCGACCCAAAGCTACCCGTGCAGCTAGCATGTGATGCATCACCATATGGTGTGGGAGCAGTCATATCCTACATCATGCCTTCTGGTGAAGAGAAACCTATCGCCTTCGCATCACGCACCTTGAACAAGGCCGAGAGTAACTATGCACAGGTTGAGCGCGAGGCCTTGGGAATCGTTTTTGGAATTCGAAAATTTCATCAGTACCTGTTTGGGAGAAGGTTCACACTCCTGACGGACCACTGTCCATTGACTTCAATCTTCGGGCCCCACACCGGAATTCCATCCCTTGCTGCAAGCAGGATGCAAACGTGGGCTTTACTGTTGTCAGGACACACATACGACATCAAATATCGCAAATCAGACTTGCACGGCAATGCAGACGGTCTCTCGAGGCTGCCCTTGCCTGTTACTCCCCCAGAGCCTCATCAGATAGACATCTTCTACTTTAGATAAGTGGAGGGAGCACCTGTCACTGCAGTTCAGGTGCGAAGGTACACCCGCAACGATCCAGTCCTGTCTGAGGTAATGAACGCTGTAATTCGAGGGAGAGCTATAGGAGATTCTCCTAGTTTGAAACCTTACATTTCAAAAAGAAATGAGCTCTCTGTCCAGGCAGGTTGTCTTCTCTGGGGACGCCATGTCATCATTCCGCAACCTCTGAGGGAACCTGTACTGCAACAACTTCATAGAGGCCACAGTGGGATGGTTCGGATGAATGAAATGGCAAGAAGCTACTTCTGGTGGCCAGGTCTCGATGGAAATATTGAGGAGAAAGCCAAAACATGTTCCCCGTGTCAAAGGGTCCGGAATGTTCCACAGCTGGCAACCCTACACCCCTGGGATTGGCCTGAAGAAGTGTGGCAGCGAGTACATGTGGACTTCGCCGGTCCTTTCGAAGAGAAGATGTTTATGGTGGTTGTGGACGCTCGTAGCAAGTGGCCAGAGGTCGCTGTGATGAGGTCTACCACGGCAGAGAAAACAATTGAGAAACTTGGTGAGATGTTCAGCCGTTATGGCTCACCGGAACAACTCCTAAGTGACAACGGTCCACAATTTGTATCACAGGAGTTTACAACCTTCCTGCAAGTGAATGGTGTCCAACACATCAGGTCTGCGCCCTATCATCCCTCTACTAATGGCCTGGCAGAAAGGTTCGTGCAAACTTTGAAGCACGCCTTGAAGGCATCGCAAGGTCAGGGCTCAATCCACCAATGTCTGAACAGCTTCCTGTTGTCCTACAGGAACGAGCTGCATGCCACAACCAAAACTTCCCCCGCTTCGCTCATGATGAAGAGGCAGTTACGGACAAGTTTTGACTTACTCAAACCTCCAAGGGCAGAGCAGGTTGTCCAACGTCAACAACAAGCTCAATTTGAAAGAAGAGAGCAAAGAGCCAAGGAGAGACGGTTTCATCCGGGAGAGCACGTCCTAGCTCGAAACTACAACACTGGACCGAAATGGGTTCCTGCTATGGTGATCGCGCAGACGGGCCCTGTGTCATACACGGTTGAGACTGCTGAGGACGTCGTCTGGAGAAGACACACTGATCAACTGTTGCTAGGAGCAGAGACAGCCACAGAGGCTCCAATGGCTGGTTGGCCTGAACTGTTTCCGGGTGATACCGCAAACCAGCATCCTTTGCCACAGTGCTCTTCTCCAACACAGGAAGTCAAAGAGACTGTTCCACCTGTGCAAACTCCTGACTTTCAACTGACACAGGCACCTTCTCTATCTAGGCCTGTGTCAATGCCTACTGCTGTGGAAGCCAGCAATGACCGCCGGTATCCTGTCAGACAGCGGTGGCCTCCAAGACACTTGGATCTGTAGGCTTAGTGACTTACCCACAAGACTGGGGCAGAATAAACCCCAGGGTAAAGTCAGGGTTTGAGGCAGTCTACCTCTACCCTTGATTAGTTGAGTGCATTGAAAGTAACTTACCTGTTGAGGAATAATGTGGACATTTCATTTAAGAGGGGAGGAATATGTTATGTATTATGTGTTCTCCTCCCACCTGCGGTGGCGCTGTCACAGCAGATAAATGGTTGGGTTTGTTCTCTTGGTTGGGTTTTTGTTCTCTTTGTTCTGTACTCTCCAGAACTTTCCTTTTGAATAAAGAAGCCTCATGTTTGCAATCTCTGAGTTCTTTCTGAGCACTAATTGTGTCTAGGTATAATGGCATAGGTACAGACACAACATAATGCAGTCTATGCTTGGTGCCATCAATTCTCAGACTGCTCTCATGCAACCTCAGCTTGGTGCCTTGCAAGCTCTGACTGCTGCCATTGTGGCTGGGTTGACCACCGTCCACCGGGGCGTTCACGGTGTCGCAGCAGGCCAGCAATCTGTGCTCCAGCAGATTGGTAGTGATGCTGAGGAGTTGCCCTGGGGGAGTGGCAGTGAGTCAGTGGAGCAGGAAGCTGCTGTCCTCTCTCAGGATGACAGCATTCCCGCTCCCACCACTGGCACTCCGCCATTGCACTTTTCGCTGCCTGTCATCCAGCGATCCCAGACTACTGCTGCCCATGCTGAGGTGGTACAGTCTACAGCCGGGCCTTCCAGGCCCAGAGCTGGTCGAGGGTGTCCTGCAAGGCCATCTGAGGTCTCCCACACGGATGCTCTGCAGCCTTCCACCCGTCGTGCTGCAGTCACTGGGCCATCACTTCATAGGAACTCTAGAGTAGGCAAAGGCACAGTAACAAGGGGCACTAAGGGATTGCACAAGGGTGAATTGTTAATATTGTTGTAAATATTTGTTCACTGATTATTGATACATTTATTAATTGGCTTTGGATGATTTTGTGGTTTCTCTCATTTCAGCTTTGCGCTGTGATATGGCCTGCGACAGGGATGGAATGATAAGGATGTGGTGAGCAATGGGGATCTGGGGTTTAATTTATTGGAACTGCAGTCTGATGAGGTGGTCATGGACCACTCTTCCAGAAGGCCATTTGAGTGGCTGCCTCCTCCCTTGCTCCTGTTCCTCCTCCTCCTCCTCCTCGTCCTCATCCTCGTCCTCCTCCTCCTCCTGAGGTGGTCCCACAATCCCTGGTGTCAAGGGCTGGGCCCTCATTATAGCCAAGTTGTGGAGCATGCAGCAGAACACGATGAAATGGGACACCCGCTCCGGTGAGTACTGCAGGGCTCCTCCCGAGCAGTCAAGGCAGCGGAACTGTTGCTTGAGCATCCTGATGGTCTGTTCGATGATGTTCCTGGTGGCAGCATGGCTCTCATTATATGAATGCTGAGCAGGAGTGTTAGGGTTGCAGAGGGAAGTCATGAGCCAGGTGGGGAGCGAATAGCCCTTGTCTCCGGCCAGCCAGCCGCGAGCTTGATGTGGTGGCTGGATGAGTGCTGGCACACTGGTCTGGCGCAGGATGAAGGCATTGTGGCTGCTGCCAGGATAGCGGGCACTCACATTGAAGATTCGCTATCTGGTCGCACACAAACTGCACATTAAGTGAGTGGTAGCCTTTGCGGTTACAGAAGACCTCAGGATTGTTATGTGCTGCCCGCAAAGCCATGTGGGTGCAGTCAATGGCGCCCTGCACCATGGGGAAGGCCGCTATCCTGACAAAACCACATGCAGGCTCGTCTTGCTTCTCTCTGGTGATGGGCAAGGAAATGTAGTCCCTTCTCCTACTGTAGAGAGCCTCTGTGACCTCACGGATGCAGCGATGGATGGCGAACTGCGAGATTTCGCTATATCTCCTGTTGCAGCCTGGAATGAACTGCTGGCGAAGAAATTGGGGGTGACAGTGACCTTGACTGCCACTGAGAGAGCCGTGGTCGACCTGATCTGCGGCTGGAGGTTTGTTTGCAGGAGGTGGCAGAGTTCGGTGACCACCTCCTTGGTGAAGCGGAGCCTTCTAATGCGCTGCTCCTTGCTTAACTGGAGGTAGAAGAAGTGCTTTCGGAATACACTTGGAGGGTAAGGCCTCCTGTTGAGAGCCTTGATGGCCCTCCTCCTCCCTGCGGCCACATCTTGCAATCTTTCTCGCTGCCTCCGCTCCCTCCACAGTAGATCCTGGAGGGCGAGGGCGACTGCCACTACAGCGCCCATTAATGTAACGATGTGTAGCACTTTGAAATTTTGTTAGAATAAATGTAACAAATATTTAGTAGCCACAACACTCCTGATACTAAAGAACCTTTGACTGAATTAAACTCTTGCACAATTGGAAACTGCCAAGGAAGCAGTGAAGCAGCACTAACCTGACAGCTGTGACTGATCCCTTGAAATATCTCCCCTGTAGCCACCAGACGCCTGCTTGAAGCCTCCTCTTCCTGTCATTGTCGGGGCGGGGCGCTAAGGCACGGGGCGATAATCAATTTGGCAGATTGGGCGCTGAGTGAGCGTTGGACACTCACTGACATCATGATCTGCCTGGTGCTAAAGCCCCAGGCGCTAATTGTTAGCAGTGGCGACTGGATTTGGTGTACGGTGCTGGATTCGCCTCACCCCGGTGCTACTTCATTAGTGCCCCGTTAGCACCCCCGCCAGGCGCTAACGGGAGGCGATAACCAACTGAATTTCTCCCCCTGATTGTCAATTTTCTAGTGTATTAATAATAAATGATTGTTTGCACATGGTTTGTGCCTGAAGTTTCTTTAGGAAAAAGAGCCCATTAAGTTAAAAATAAAATAAAATCATGTGGAGATAAAAAGGCCATTCCCCAAATTAAAGTGTAAAATCACTTTGCACCTTTTTGCTCTTACACCAGACTTTGCAGTTTTGGTGGAAGCTCAAACACCTGCCATTCACACTCTGGGATCCACCTTGGATGTATGCAGAGCTGTCAGTGTCCTTTTCGTTTCTCAATTTCTGCATGATTCAACATGTATCCTCTTATTTTGAAGGATTTTATAATTGTGGAAAAACAACATAAAAAGAGAAGAGAACTCAGAGAAATGTATCATATTTATTTTAATATTTCTGTTCTGTTATGTACAAAGTTAAGTGCAGTTTTCATATCTTCATCTAACTACTGGAAATAACTGCACCGCAAAGCACACTTAACAAAATATGATGGAATGTTCAACAAACTCATCAACTCACAAAGTAGCTCAGGACAAGTCGACACCTCGAATACAAATATCACAATATAACTTTATGGCAATACAAGAACTATGGCAGTTTCTAGTAGCTTGCTGGTGCTAACGGCCTAAAGTTCATTACTTTTCAGAGCTTGAAATAAGGATTTTGACCTCGTAACAACCGACACAGACTCATCCATACAATCCTTTTTTTTTGTTTTTAGCACCAGCAGAAAGGTGAAGCAGTGTAACATTCTTACGATGGTACTCAGCCTACAGCCATGGAAAAATAAGATGGAAAACATATTTATCGCTCCTTCAAAAAACCTTTACCCTTATTTTCTGTATTCATTGATCTCTTGTGCATTTAACTGCATTTCTTCTGTTTCTCTTTGAATAGGTCAGCTTGGACTACTTTGCTTTTTAAAAAAATGAATTGTATTAACTGAAAACATTCCAACTGTAATGATAGAATTGAAGAGCTTTGCTGCTAGTGACACAGAACAATCACAGCTTTCAAATTCATACAAGTTTTGGACCAAATGAACACAATAATGTTTCATGCTATAACACAAGAACTCTGAAATGAAAAGCACTGAAGTTTGGCAATTCCAACATGGAAAGAGTGAATATATATCAAGTAGTTTGGTTTGGTTTGGTATGAGTTGGTAAATGCATCTCAACTGTTAATCTGAATTACACAAACTTTATTATCAAGGTAGAAAATGTTTATTACAAGCCCTGTTTTCACATAAAAGGGTCAGGAACTGAATGCTTACATGGCTGTTTACACGAGAACAAAGGTGGATATTACAAAACAATTCATACTGTTATATTACACTTAATATATTAGATATATTTTCATGAAGACCAAGTAAGCTCAACCCTTCATTATGGCACTAAGTTCAGGATGCTATGAGGTTGTGTTTAACTTGTATTTGGCATATAACTAACACAAATACAGTCAAATGTATACATACAGAATTCGGATACACACACATTTCTGAAATGAGCAAATTGTCAAGTCCCAAATTTGTTCCTCACCGAGCCAGTGCTTCTGTTCATTTTCGTTGGGTGCAGGTTATTATAAACAACACTTTATAAAAAAAACGTATCTATGTCCCAATTTTCAGCATATGGTCCATTTCAATATATATTTAATTGAAAACTTTTCATATAGAACAGGTGGGATTGTCAAAAATGCCAGTTTAATCAGTTTGTAATTTTTAAAGATTTTGGCATATCAGGAATTTACTGAATGAAACAGATTGGCCTAATTGGAGGATACTCAATCAGGACCTGAAACACAAGATTAATTCAATAGCTGAGGAAGACCTGAATAATTGATCTTCTCCATAAGTGGAATATGATTGGCACAGATCCCATTGTGGGGCGGGGGGGGTGGGGAAGGGGGGTTGCATGGGGGTGAGACACTGAGGGATTGGAAAGGGAAAGATACTGAAGATTGGAGATGAGGGAGAGAGAGACTAAGGGAAATGGAGGAGGGGGAGAGACTGAGGAATTGGAGAGGGAGAGAGAGATTCCATAGGATATACGGCACAGAATCTGACCATTCGGCCTAACCAGTCCAAGTCAGCATTTATGCTCCACTCGAGCCTCCTCCCATCTTTCCTTATCTAACTCTATCAGCATAACCCTCTATTCCCTTCTCCCTCATATGCTTATCTAGCCTCCACTTAAATGCATCTATACTATTCGCTTCAACCACTCCCTGTGGTAGCAAGTTCCACATTCTCATCACTTGCTGGATAAAGAAGTTTCTTCTGAATTCCTTATTTGATTTCTTGCTAAATATCTTATATTGATGGTCTCTAGGTATGCTCTTCCCCACAAGTGGAAACATTCTCTCTGTATCCACTCTATCAAAACCTTTCATAATTTTAAAGACCTCTATTAGGTCAGCCCTCAGCCTTCTCCTGTTCATCCTTTCCGGATAGGTGTACCCTCGCATTTGTGGTATCATCCTTGTAAATCTTCTCTGCACCCTCTCCAGTGCCTCTATATCCTTTTTATAATATGGTGACCAGAATTGTAGGCAGTACTCCAAGTGTGGTCTAACCAAGGTTTGATACAAGTTTAGCATAACTTCTCTACTTTTGAATTCTATCCCTCTAGAAATAAACCCTAGTGCTTGATCTGCCTTTTTTATAGCCTCATCACTGTGTCGCTACTTTTAGTGATTTGTGTATTTGTACTCCGAGATCCCTTTGCGCCTCTACCCAATTTAGATTCTTATTTTCCAAGTAATATGTGACCTCCTTATTTTTGTTACCAAAATGATTGAGGGATTGGAGCGGGAGAGATACTGAAGATTGGAGACAGAGGGAGAGATAGAGAGACTGATGGAATGGAAGAGGGAGAGAGACTGAGGAATTGGAGATGGAGGAAGAGAGACTGAAGGATCGGAGATAGAGAAACACAGATTGGAGACGGAGGGAGATTTTAGTGGGGGCATTAACGGATTAATTTTACCTCCAATAAAATAGCGGAGAAAGGGAATGTCATACAAATTCTGCAGTAATTCTACAGAATAATTTCAAGGCCTATGTGAATAGTTGTTGATAACAAGATATTAAGAATGTCATCTTTGTTTTATTTTTTGTGGTGTTGCGATTGAAAGCAAATTTGGTGACACGTTTTCTTTTGATGGCTCCAGTTAGGTTTATCTCATTTGTTGTGCTGTTGAGTGGATTTGAACATTCTATTTGGTCTTGATTTTCCATTTTTTGACCATGAACGTAACCTTAATTCTTTTAAAGCGCACAATCTGTCACAAACTAATTTAGGGCACTAGGTGGTGCATTGAGTTAGCACGAGGGCCGATTTTAACTACCGACAAAGAACGGGTGAGGCGGACGGAACGCGCCCATGCCTGCGCTTTCTTTACCCAGGCACCCCGCTGCAGCTTGCTAGTTTTGGAAGGGCAGGAAGCTGAGCTGGCCGACAGTCAGAGCCTGGGAACATGGGAGGTGATTACGGGGGCGGGGGGGGGGGGGACCTCGAATGGCATTCCTGCTCTTCTTGACTCCACAAAAGAAATTAGACATTTCCTGGGCTTTAAGGACCTCTGGTGATGTCGCTCACCACCCTCGAAATTGCATGCTGGGTCCTATATACGACATGGTACCTGATCTTCATACTTTAATGAGGCTCTCGCCTGCTTCAGGTGGGTGCCCGTGATACCCTCATGAAGGCCCCCAGGCAAAATGGCGGCAGACGAGATTGGAGTGGGAACAGGGCGGTAAGTGCAGCACTCAAATTTTAGGGCTGCAGCCGCCTCGCTCCCCCCGGGCAGACTGAGTTAACATCAGCCCCTTGGTAATTCATCTATGGAACCAAATTCAAGCTAGCCCAAATTAATGAGATGAGTTTAATACCAGAATGTATACAAAGAACATGGTAAATTTTTCAGAATGCCTATGGGGGTATTCAATACTCTGTATACATGGGGTGTGTAAAGAAGAGTAAAACATAATGCAACTAAAGTATTTTTAAAGGAGATGGTAGCTGTAGAGGAACTAAATTGTTTAGTCCTTTATGTGTTCCGAATTATTGGAGATCAGACCATTTTATTTTCAGATACATTTTTAACTCCAAATATTGCTTTATGTACATCGGCTGGTGGAACAATGTTTCAATCAGACATAAACTGGTTGTCCTCCGTTGATGTCAGGCAAAGGGATCTTTGAAAAGCACAGTCACCAGACAACGGTGATTTCTACTTGGCTGAATTTTTTTTGTACTATAATCAGGGGCATTTTTTTTGTGTTGCAGTCTTTCAATCAATTTTGATAAGAGATATCTTTTTAGAGATAAGTGGAGAGAAAAAAATGACACTTCCAAGTTAAAGATGCCATAGTGGAGTAAATTTACCCACATAACAACAACAACAACTTGTATTTATATAGCGCCTTTAACATAGTAAAACATAGCTTCACAGGAGTATTTTAAGATAAAAAAAATTGACACCGATCCACATAAGGATAAATGAGGACAAATGACCAAAAGCTTGGTCAAAGAGGTAGGTTTTAAGGAGCATCTTAAAGGAGGAAAGAGAGGTAGAGAGGCGGAGAGGTTTACAGCTTAGAGCCTAGGCAACAGAAGACACGGCCACAAAAGGTTGAGCGATTATAATCAGGGATCCTCAAGAGGGCAGAATTAGAGGAACATAGGGAAAAGTTATCTGTTCAACAATCTCCAGATTATTCTGATCTCCACTACGTTCCCTTTTCCACATATAAAATAGGGATATTTTTAATTGAAGAGTGCACTGAAGAACATTCTGTTTTCATTGCTGCAACATCCACATTTATTTTTGTTTCTCACGTAATGTCAGAGTGGTTCAGAGGGCTAGCAGAATGAATGAATGAAGCAGCTGTAGGACACACTGGAGATTCGGCAGACACAATGGGCCGAATGGCCTCATCTGTGCCATAAATTTCTATGACTCAACAACTCTGTGAGGAAGCAAATTACCAGAATAAATCACTGCAAAAGGTTTGCATATAAAAGTAGGGAAGTTTTGATGCAACTTTACAGGGCACTGGCAAGACTGCACCTGGAGTACTGCATATAGTTTTGGTCTCGATATTTAAGGAAGGATATACTTGCATTGGAGGCAGTGCAGCGAAGGTTCGCTAGGTTGATTCCTGGGATGAAGCGGTGGACGTATGACGAAAGGTTGAGCAGGTTGGGCCTATACTCATTGGAGTTCAGAAGAATGAGAGGTGATCTTATTGAAACATAAGATTCTGAGGGGGATTGACAGGGTAAATGCTGAGAGGATGTTTCCCCTAGTGGGGGAATCTAGAACTAGGGGGCATAGTTTCAGAATAAGGGGTCGCCCATTTAAGATGGAGATGAGGAGGAATTTCTTCTCTCAGAGGGTCGTGAATCTTTGGAATTCTCCACCCCAGGGCAGGAAAGTGGAGTTGAGGCCAAGATCAGATCAGCCATGATCTTATTGAATGGTGGAGCAGGCTCGAGGGGCCGATTGGCCTACTCCTGCTGCTGTTTCTTATGTTCTTATGACTACATGTTTCCAAAATGTCTGTTTTCTGCCTGGATCCCTGGTGTTCGGCAAGCTGGCTTGATAACAAATGGCTAATTAAAAACAGGTAATGATTGACAACTGAAATCAAAATAAAAGTTCTTATAATTTTTGACAGATTTGAGAGAGAAATTGCACATTTTTAATCTGCACTGAAAATAGTAATTTTTTTTAAAGGAAGTGTCACTCAGCGGCAGTAGTGTCATTTCAAATTTGTTTATGAGTAATCACAGTCCAGCATTGTTTAAAATCAGACTCTTCTGATGTCCGATCATGGCTTTACATTGAAGGGCAGATTTTACGAAATTGTGTTGCCGGCATACAAAGCTCTGTGCCAGCAATGCAAGTTCATAAAATTAAGCCTTTGAAGCCACCTCTCTAAAGGCTAGAGTTTTCTTCTGTTCGATAATGTTAACAGAAAGTAGATAACAGCAATTTGTCTTTATATAGCACCTTTAACATAGAAAACCTACCAGGGTGCTTCCTTGGGTGGGGTGAAGATATGGGATGCACAAAAGGGCAGAGTCAGAAAACCGAAGAGTATGGGAGGGGATGGAAGGGTGGAGGAGGTGGCAGAGACAGGGTAAGGCCATGCCATGAAGGATTTGAAGATGATGAGAATTTTAAATTCAATACTATGGGTAATAAGGAGCCATTGTAGGTCAGCAAGGACAGGAATGATGGGCAGGACTTGATATGGGCAGTTGAGTTTTGAACAAGTTGGGAGTTTATGCAGAGCAGAGGATAGGGGAAACAGCAAGTAGAACACTAAATAAATCAAAAGCGAAATACTGCGGATGCTGAAAATCTGAAATAAAAACAGAAAATGCTGGAAATACTCAGCAGGTCAGGCAGCATCTGTAGAGAGAGAAACAGTTTACCTTCTCTTTTTGCCTTGCACCATCATCCCTTTTGTCAGTCAATCTCTCCTGCCTTCCAGCCTATCACAGTCCCTCCCTTTGTTCTTTCTTCCCCTCCTCCCTGTCCCTGCCCCTGCACTTCCTTAAAAATCTCTCTTCTCTAACCTTTTCCAGTTCTGACGAAGGGTCCTCGACCCGAAACGTTAACTCTGTTCCTCTCTCCTCGATACTGCCTGATCTGCTGAGTATTTTCAGCATTTTCTGTTGTTATTTCAGATTTCCAGCATTTGCAGTATTTTGCTATTGTACCTTGGTCTTCCCAATGTTCAGTTGGAGAAAATTTTCATTCATCCATGACTTGATGTCAGACAGGTCAACTAGCAGCACAGAAGTGGTCACGAGGCTGAGGGAAGCAGTGGAGAGGTAGAGCTGGGTGTCATGATCATGCATATGGAAGCCTTCCCCGAGCTTGTGGATAATGGGGCAGCATGCAGATAATGAGGAGGAGAAGGTCAATGGCAGGTCCTTGAGAGGCTCTGGAGGGGACGGTGTGGAGACAGGAAGACAAGCTGTGCTGGCTGTATGTTGACTGATAGAGGAGTGAAACAATGTTGGTATTTCCAAGGAGCTGATCAACAGAGGAGAGGTGAGTGAGGAGGATGATAAGGTCAATCATATTGAAAAGGCAGGATAAAGCCCCACACAGTCACAGAAAATGGGGGGCTTTTAACTGCCAGCTGACCATTTCTCATCTCAGAGGGCACTCTGAAAAGGTAAAGTTTTTCTTTAAAGAATTTGTCTGGCACAAAAATCTTCCAGCCTGTTGCCCCTCCACCCTAGGGTCATCTCTCCCCTCAACATGCCCTACATGTCGACCAGCTCTGTGCAGAAGCCAGCCAACTTTCCAAGGTCTGAAACCAGCACCCGTTTGATACCCACAGGTTGCTGGTAAAGTTTAAATGAGGCCTATGCCTGACACTGACCTCGGGTTGGCACAACGCCGATATTGTGCTTGTTTTGGGCCTGAACCGAAAATCTCCCCCAGTGTCATTTGTGACTTTGTCTAAGGTGGTCTTGGACTCTAAGCAGGAGGAGGAACCAGAGTGAAAGTATTCAAATTGCACTTTGGAAAGATGGGCACAGAGCTGGGAGGGGATAACAAATTTGAGGACATTAGATAAAATGTGGAGACGGGTGGTAGTTGGAGAGGACGGATGGATCGAGGGTTCGCTTTATGAAGAGGGGTGACGGTACCAGTTTTGAAAGAGAAAGGGCTGTGTCTGGTTAAAGAGAACCTTTTGCAATGTTGGCAAGAATGGGGGCTAGGAGAGGTAGCTGAGTGGTCAGGAGTTATGTGGGGAGGGTATACAGAGAACAGGAGATGGACAACACAGATGTGAGCACAAAGGGTACAGTGGAAAGTGCTAACGGATTATTTACTGATCTGAAGATTCCCACCTCTCACAAATGGGTTAATGAACATTTGCAAAAAAATAGCTGAAATTACTAATTTGTTTTGGTAAGAGCCTTATTGAAAAACTCATGCAACGTTCCTCAGCCAAAGATTAAAATGAGTGATTTACATTTTATTTCATGATATTTTACATCGAGTGTTGTGAACTTAATAAATGAGACAAGTTGAAAATATCTCCATGCATGTGGCAGAAGTGAATAGTAATAGAACCAATTTGCTTTGACTTCTTCCCTAATCAGCTATTCTCATTCTGGATTTATGGGCTGCCATGAGAGACGGTTTATTATTGGCTTCTGTTCTCCACAGTAGCAAAGAAAATTTAAAAAAAAGTTTTCTAGAGATGATAAAGTGCCTTGTGTAATAAGTAAAATCTCAGGCATAAACTTATCTTTAAATAGTATTGAGAAATTGATCATCACATGGGGTAGTTTTCTGTCTGCACAATCTGGGCAGTAATCTGGCGGAGCAGATTGTCCGCTCTTTAGAGAATCAGTAGAATGAATATCAGAGCAGGTTCTATAAAGGGTTAGGTGATCCACTCCGCCAGATTACCGCCCAGGTGGTGAAGATGAAAATTTACCCCCGTAATGCAATTTAAAAAAAACATTGCTTTCCTATAAAAATTGAATATGATTGTTTTTAAATTTAGATTTAAAAATTGTCACATTTCTTTCCACACTGGGAACAAAGCAGTGATGCAATACCCATAGGATAAATTATTGTTAAATAATAAAAATAAAATACAGGTAACTGGGAGACTGCAAATGCCACAGCAATGAAGATTGATGGGAAATACTTGATTACAAATTAAAATGAACAACAATGTTGGAACAAAACTTATGAAGCACAATGTGCCCTCATTATTAGAAATATATTCCATTTCCTTCTCAATTTTTAAAAAAAAATGTAAAATATTCTTTGCCTTAATCATATTCTCCTTATGCTACTTACTGAAACTTTAGCAAATATATTTAAAAGAAGCATTAAAAGATTATGGTTATCAGTGTGTTGTAATATGTTCCTATTTTTTCATTACAATCTACTCTTAGTTCAAAGTTGGTTCATTCAATTATTTTAGCCCTAAATTTCAACTTTTCTATGTTACTTACATTGGTTAATTGAAATTATTGGAAAATTCTAATATAAAAGAGACTTTGAATTATCTAGATTGTATCACTAACAACATTTCAATCTCAGAAAGTGTACACTTTAAAGCTGCTGTTCCTAAGATTTTGTTAGCAGGTCGCAAATTATAATAAAGGAACAGACATTTCACCTGTTTGGTGATGAAAGGAAAGAGACAGAGTTCAGGAAATACCCTTTTGCTACTACTAGAGGTTTCAAGCAGCCAAAAAGGCATCAACCATATTCCACAACAGTGCATCATAACATCATGACCACTCCCAGAATCAGCCATCTTATTTGTTCACAAGCCAAAATATAAGGTTCATTCAATTCCAATTCATACCTTGTACAGCGTAGATGTAATGTATGACAGAGTAGATATTCTGCTGTATGTAAAATTGAAGAAAATGCTTTTTACAAAAATGTCATTAGAAACGAGCGTTTAGTAAAAGAAAACAACTATCTTTAACTTTACACACAGAGAAAATAGCCAAATGTAACCAAAGAACAACTGAAATACAAAAATATAGAAACAATACAGGATAATAATATTTATAAAGCCATTACCTAAAGAGAATAAGTATTACTGTAAAATCCAATGTATAGGTTAAAGCATCAAGAAAGTTTTTGTGATCTACAAAACAGGAGGTGTCAGTACAATTCATGGATTCAACTTGTAACCTAATCACCAAATTGTACAGTAGCTGAACTTTTATTTTTGTAATCAATATACATATATTTATATCTATTTCTACGTATTAAGAAAATGTAAATTATTTGTACATATTACTCATTTTTAAGGAGCTCGTTCAAAGACAGATAAATTCCATTGTGCAGTTATCACATTTTTAAAAATTACGTAGAGTTCATTTTGAACAGTTGACTACCTCAGTGTATTTGTTCAGGAACTCAGTACTTTATACTTTCCTGAAGTGCAAAAATATATCTATCCAAAAAAGTACAAAAATGGGTAAAACAGGAAACGCAAATATCACGCTGGTGAGATGAAAACTTTTGCTGGTCGCCTGTGGCAACAAATTTCCCACCAAGCATGTGAACCACGGAACATATCAAAAGTGGAAAAGGTTCAGGTAACTGATTCAAAAAAATCTAAATAAACAAATTGAATTTAATCAACTTATTACATCAATTCAATGCTTATAGCTGTCTTGCTAAATAAAACACAGAAAATAGCTTGAAAGATGTTATAGAATAAGCTGTTGTTTCTGATTGAGAAGGGTTCAAACTCTAGTCAAATATGGTGGCATTTGAGATTAGCCTGTTCAGCAGATCCAATGCAACTTAATACCAATGTTAGATGGCAGTTGTAGAAAACACTTTGGATCAATCTATTATTGAATTGGCTGCATGTTTGAAGTGCTGCGGCATTGTGTGATCCATAAACATTCACTTGAAGGGAGCATTTTTCATGACATCTCCAACTGCTGCCCTTGCAGCCTAAATTTTTGGCCAAAGCTAGTGAACGGCAGCTGAACAGACAGTATCTCCGGCCTGAAAAATAGAATAAAGACCTATTTTTGTTGAAGAGGAATGGTAGCAAAACACTTTAGTGTTTGTAGGTCACCATAGAATCAGTTGCTTGTCAAGAAGAAGAAGAAGAAGAAATTGCATTTATACCGTGCCTCAAAATGTAAAAGAAAATCTCAAGGCGCTTCACAGGAGCATGAGAAAAAAAATTAGATGCTGAGTCAAATATGTTACACTAAGAGGAGTGACCAAAACCTTGGTGGAAGGGAATGTTTTTTAAGGAGGGTCTTAAAGGAGAGGGAGGTGCAGAGGGGGAGGAGTTTAGGGAAGGAATTCCAGAGAGTTGGGCCTAAGTGGCTGAAGGCATGGTCACCAATGGTGGAGTAAAGGAATCCACGACAGGAGTTAAATGAATAGAGAGGTTAGGGCGAGGGGTGTAGCACTTGAGAAGTTTATAGGTATAGGGAGGGGCGAGGCCATGTAGGGATTTAAACACTAAATTTGAGGAGTTGGGAGACTGGAGCCAATGTAAATCAGGACAGAGGTGATGGGAGAACAGGACTTGGTGTGGGATAGGATACAAGCAGCAGAGCTTTGGGTGGGCTGAAGTTTACAGAGGGTGGAGGATGGGAGGTCAGATTGGAGACCATTAGAATAGTTGAGTCTGGAAGTGACAAAGGCATAGAATGGGTAAAAGTTGAGTGGAGGCAGGTGATGTAATGGAGGTGGAAGGAGGCAGTTTTTGTGATGGAGAGGATATGAGGTCACAAGCACAGCTTGGGATTGAATAGGATGGCAAGGTTACAAACAGTCTGGCTCAGCCTGAGAGAGTGGCCGGGAAGGAGGATGAGTGATGGCAAGAGTGCAGAGCTTGTGGCAGGGGCTGAAGATGGTGGCTTCAGTCTTTGCAATGTCTAGCTGGAAGAAATTGTAGATTATCCAAGACTGGCTGTTGGGCAAGCAGTCTGACGGAACAGAGGTAGTGAAGGGATCAAGAGAGGTGATGGAGAGGTAGAGTTATATGTCAGCAGTACATGTAAAAGCTGACCCCATGTCTTTTGTTGATGTTCCAAAGGGACGACCTGTAGATGAGAAAGAGGAGGGGGGCAAGGATGGATGCTTTGGGGACTCCTGAGGTGATGCTGTGGTGGTCAGAGAAGCCATACCGCATGACAAAACGTGCTTCAGACCATCTTCATCGACAGTTCCAAGTAACAGGTTGTTTTGAATAGAGCAGTTACTTGTTTTCATTGAAAATCGCTTTTGTTATCTTACATTATTTCACGAATATATAACCTACCCAGACATTGTAATTATTATGTATTATAAACTGATGGCTGACTTCTCAACCTGTATTTAATAATACAATAATAAATTGTAGAATAATCAATTAATTGACATCAGTGGTACAGGAAACTTTTTTTTATCCGGCACCGACGGGACCGACGTGGTGCCGGTTCATCAAAAAGTCCGGATAACCGAAAGCTATAGTAAAAGATACGGAGAGCTGAGAACCTACTCCTGAATTTTGCCGGTTAACCGAGATTTCTGGTTATTTAGGTGCCGGTAAATCGAAAGTTTCCTGTATCAATAACTGGAACAGCAACTACTCAGAAAGTAGTTGAACTGTTGCTTAAAACTGCAATGAAAAGTTTAAACCTTGATTGTGGAGATAGAAACATACAACAAATATACATCACAGAAGGAGACCATTGGGCCCAATGGGCTCAATTTTAATTCCCAGGCGGGAATGCGGCAATGTGAGCAGTGGATCTGCTGGGAGCGGCAGCAGACAGGCTCGGCGGATTTTAATGGCAGGGCCTCATTAGCATGCCGCTTGCTGACTTCCCGACCAAAATGATGTGAAGCTGCTGCCTGGCAATGGAATTTGGGCAGCAGGAGGCCGCCACTGAGGACCCAGGGGTACGGTCCCCAGCACAGAGTAAGTGCTCTCGGAAGGGAATCCCTGTCGGGGGAGCAGGGAGGAAATCCGGGGTAGTCTTGTCCCAGGAGTTCCTTGTGGGGGCCGTAGGAGCATTCTTGATCCTCTTGGCCCACAAGTAAACCAAAAAAAAGCTTTAGAAAACGTATTTGTTGGCCCTCTACAGGCCCTGGCAATGGTTCCGGGCAGGTTTTGCCAGGCAGGGTAGCCACCACTGGTGCTCTTCTCAGGCCTCAGGTTAAAATAGCAGGTTGGGCCCCTATGGAGCCTGGTCTGCATATTTAAAGACAGCTTGGGTCGGGTGTGCTAGTTGTCTGAAATTTAAAACTGTAGTCAGCCAAATCGGGGTGGGAAAGGTATTAGTAAGTCCCCCACTCCATTCTAACTACTCCCCTGCCCGGTTTCCATCAGGTGAAGGGAATTAAAATTGACCCCATTCCACCTGCGCTGACTATTTGCTAAATAGATAGGAGTCCAACGTGCCTGCAATGAATAGCAATAATTTTGCTCATTCTCAACTGGTGGTTGAGAATGAGCTGGTGGTCTTAATCTAAATGTACACTCTTGGGAGCCGCAAGCCTACATTTCGTTGTACTGCACTTGTGCACTAACAATGACAATAAAAGTTGATTTGATTTGATTTTGAGTCCTACTACCAGTCAAATCACAGAATAACATTGGTGTTAGAGGCTGTAGAGGTGGGTCCTCAAGTCAGCTCATCAACTTTGTATATAAAATAATCACAGCAGCAGAGGTAAGAGCTCAAGGATCAAGTAAGATTACAAATACTAAACAAAGCATTGCTACTCTACTCAAAATGGATGGATATTTACAGTGCTTATAAATCATTTAAAGCTCTATTCTTTAAATTGTGATATAATTTGAATAATGTTCCTCCAGTTAAAATATGAGATTGGTTGTGCAATTTGTTTCAAGTCATTTTTCTCCTTAATTTCCAGTAAATATTACTTTTTCTATTATTTTGCTACAAATGGCAATGATAGGAGAAACAGAATGTGGAGTTGCATTCAAATAAAAACATTCAGTTTGAAAAGCAATAGCATTCTCCAGCGGAAATCAGTTTAAAATGAGAATTTGATGCTCAGGAATCCACTGCTGCACTGTCAAAGGCATGATGAATTCTTACGTGACAAGATAAGATACAAGTTTGTAGAATTTTTTTTGGTTAAACAAGAGAATGAATCTAAAATATTTTCTTTTGGAGAAAAAAGCCAATTGAATTCCATAAATACTGCTGATTATCAACAATATTTACTGGAGACATATTTCAGCGTTCAATCCCAAAACCATTTCTCTAAACTGGAAAGTGATCTATATTCTTGATGCCGTTTTATATTCTCACAGACGTAACATGCATGTTCATTCCAGAAACGAGCCATCCTCACTGTGTAATGTTTCCTCCATTTGAAGTAGCGCGTGTACAAGTCTTCATTATGATCCAGCATGTGCAGGTAATCTGCAAGCTCTTTAGCTGAAAGAAAATCATCCACATGAATGAAAGAATCGGCCGGAATGTAATTTTCATAGTTTTCTCTAGATGGCCCTAGGACCACAGGCACAGTGCCTGCAAGCAAAGCGTTGTAGAGTTTTTCAGTTATGTAATCTTCATGTATCGAGTTTTCAAAGGAAAGGTAGAACTTACAATTAGATATTGCAGGGATCAAACTTTTATCGCTCAGGTATTCCCCGAAGGCTTGACCATAAGTGTTGATTTCAATGTATTTGTAGAGTTCATTGTAATACTTCACTCTGATATGATCAGGGTTCCAGTTGCTTACAACCCAACACACTAGATTGCTTTTACCAGGCAATTCAAAAGCTAATGGAACTTTGTTTATTATCAGAGACCCATAAGGCACTTGGATATCTGAGTCCCGCCGATATGTCAAGGTCAGATTGAAGAGTTGGTCGAGCCCAGTCTTTTTTGGAGTGTGGGTAGGTGACTCCAGATTCATCCAAACCCATTTCTGAAAAGCTGGGCGATGCTGTGTGGGCAGGTTAGACAAGTCCCCACTGATGTCCCTGTGATGGATAAGGATAGCGTGGGATTTGTTATATAGGTTCTTATCCACAGTCAAGTGACAGTTATGGATGTTGAACACAGAGTCACAAGAATTAAGCTCAAATAGCTGACCAAAAGGCCACAGCCAAATGAGCACAATAGTTTCATTCTCTTCAGGCCCTGGCGTAAAGAGTTTTTTCATGCGTAGAGCAGATGTGACAGATTCCATGGGAGCATAAATCCAGCTGTTAGATGGTTTGACATACAGCAATAACAAGGTTAAAAAGCAGCCCAAAATGATGATGCATAATAACAGGATGCGTAAAATCCCTTTATTAGATGCTGATGTCATAATGTGTTCTGTAAAACAAAAAAATGAAGACTATTAGGACTTAGGACCACAGCTCCTTGTCTATTTAAACTGCATCAAGCTCTAGAAAATTGGATCACAGCTTCCCTACTGCAACTGAGGAATATTTACACTGGAAATATAAGGGAGAAGGTAAAGGAGAGAGTAGGAGAGGAAAAACATTAAAAGGAGTTAAATTTTGAAAAAAACCCAGAGAATAAAGAAATCAGTCAGTGGAAGTCCATAAACAAATACAGGCAAGATGGAATATTATAATATTGTTAAACTTACACTATCCTAAGGAATAAAAGGAAAGAAAGATTTGCGCCTATTTAAATTGCGCCTTTCATGACCTTGGGACATCTCAAAGTGTTTTTCATCCAGTTAAGTACTTTTGAACTGTAGGAAATGTAACAACTATTGTGCACAGCAAAGTCCCACAAACAACAATGTGATAATGACCAGATAATCTATCTTAATGATATTAGTTGAGGGATAAATATTGGCCAGGACACACTGGAGTTCTCCCCTGCTCTTCTTCGAATAGTGGCGTGGGATCTTTTACGTCCATCCAAGAGGGCAAATGGGCCTCGGTTTAATGTCTCAGCTGAGTGAAGGCACCTCCGACAGTGTAATACTCCCTCAGTACTGCACTGAAGCGTCAGCCTAGATTGTGTACTCAAGTCTCTGAAAAGAGACCTGAACCCACAGCTTTCTGATTCAGTGGCGAGAGTGCTACCACTGAGCCACGGCTGACACCTAACAGAACAAGAACCTGTAGCTTGAATGTTGTCCTTATAATGAGAAACTGAATGCAACTGGCTTAATAGAGACCCGGTTAACATTGAAGAACGACCATTAGTTTTATAGATAAGACTTAAGATGCTTAGGTTAGGACTTGGTCTAATGCTGCCCAAGCCCTATCATGTTCTCACGAAAATCTCATTCCTATTTATCACATTCAACCTTTGCACAGAGTGACATCTCAACCTCAGTGACTTCAATAGACATTTAAATTTCCACTACTCTCGCTCCTCCAATTTCTCTGTCTTCACTCCTGCTCACTCTGCACAACAACTCCCCACCACACCCATGGAAGAAATCAGCTATCTCACCAGCTTTCTCTAACCCCAAGAACCTTCCTCTATGCCTTTCCAGTCATCAGATTATCACTACAATATGTTCTGCTTTTATTTTCAACACCTTTGACTTCACTAATTACCTAAGAGTATCCCACCCTCACCATTCCCTCAGTACAACAACCATTTATGTATTGTTCAATTTGAGAATCGCAGGCTTCAGCGCATATGGCACACAATGAAATGGTCGTTCATCACAGGGGCCGGAGTTTTCTGGCGTCCGTGTGGGTGGGATTGGAGGCAGGTCGGGAGTGAAAGTTGAAATAACTTGGAGTGGGTTGAGAACCTGCTGTCATCCCGCCCCCATGTGCTTTTCCCTCGGGCGCGTTTGCCAGCGCGGCAGCGACCCAAATGGCAGAGGCGGCCGAGTTAATTTAGATCATTATTAGGTACTTGTCAGACCCTTAAGTGTCTTTTTAACCCTACCTTTCCAATTTCACTGGATGACCACGAATCACACAGCTCGGGAACCACATCTGTGAACCTGAGGCGGAAGTTGAGTGGCCATTGATCCAGCTCATTAGTGCACAGCATAGAAAGTACAATAAATATTCCCACCTGACACCTGCTTATTTTGCTAAAGCAGATGCTGTTGCTGAGTTAACACCTTCACCAAAGCATACAAGAGCATGGGCCTTATACTAAACATCCGTAAGACAAAGATCCTCTACCAACCTGCCCCCGCCACACAGTACTGCCCCCCGATTATCAAAATCCACAACGAGGCCATGGACAACGTGGACCACTTTCCATACCTCGGGAGCCTACTGTCAACAAGGGCAGACGTTGATAACGAAGTCCAACACCGCCTTCAGTGTGCCAGTGCAGCCTTCGGTCGCTTGAGGAAGAGAGTGTTTGAAGACCAGGACCTCAAACCCGGCACCAGTAGTGATACCCGCCCTCATGTATGCCTCAGAGACATGGACCATGTACAGCAGGCACCTCAAAGCACTGGAGAGGTACGACCAACGCTGCCTCCGCAAGATCCTGCAAATCCATTGGCAGGATAGGTGCACCAACATCTGTGTTCTCACTCAGGCCAACATCCCCAGCATCGAAGCTTTGACCATGCTCGATCAGCTCCGATGGACGGGCCACATTGTCCGCATGCCCGATACGAGACTCCCAAAACAAGCGCTCTACTCGGAGCTCTGACACGGCAGGAGAGTCCCAGGTGGACAGAGGAAACGCTTCAAGGACACCCTCAAAGCCTCCTTGAAAAAGTGCAACAACCCCTCCGACACCTGGGAATCCCTGGCCCAAGACCGCTCAAAGTGGAGGAGAAGCATCCGGGAAAGCGCAGAACACCTCAAGTTTCTTCGCCGGGAACAAGCGGAAGCCAAGCGCAAACAGCGGAATGAGCGCACGTCAACCCAAGCATCCCACCCACCCACCCCTTCAACTGCCGTCTGCCCCACTTGTGACAGAGACTGTAGGTCCCGCATTGGATTCATCAGTCACCTGAGAACTCATTTTTAATGTGGAAGCAAGTCATCCTCGGTTCCGAGGGACTGCCTAAGAAGAAGAGAAGGTGGCCAACATGTCTTCAGTTCTAAAATTAACGCCGATTGTGTAAATAAGGAGTTCATATTAAACAGTGACAGAAGTTAATACACACAAGGAGGATATTATAGCTATATTAGGATTTTTACGATTGTTGTTGACCCACTGAATAGAAATAGTTGTGTGCTCCACATGTGGATTCATGAACTTTTTAGCATTTACTCCAGATAAATTGCTGGTTAGCTGCTCGAGAAACATGAACGGATCATTGTTACCAGAGCTTGGGATGAGCTTTTTTTTATTACTGCCAACAAAATTGCAATCTCAGGAAGCGCACGTTTCAAAGCTGGACATTTCTATCATTTTGTCACAGGTCAGAAATCATGAAGAAAAATTAGCATTTCTCCCACTTTTTTCCAAACAGTGAAAAAATGTAGCCCCAGATGTTTGTGTGAATTAGTGTTTCCTTCCCCAGCATTGTTACTCCTGAACGTCTTGAATGCAATTATATTAAATACATAGATGAATACTAATAATGAACTTGTATGCTTATTTTCTTTTCACTTATGTCAAATCTGCATATAGTTATTTGTGCTAATTAGCTGATGACTTGATGAAAATGTCAAATTAATTTTGTTAACATGGTTGATTATGGTTGTATTATAATAAATGATTATGCTTCTGTCTTGTATATAACCCCCCCCATTACCTTGCTTCTACCTGTCTCTGCAACCTCCCCCAGCCCTAAATCCTAGCCCTAAATCCTAGCCCATGCCCTCCACTCCTCTGATTTGGGTCTGCTATATGCTCCTCTCCCTATATGCTATATGCAGCACGGTGGCATAGTGGTTAGCACTGTTGCCTCACAGCGCCAGGGACCCGGGTTCGAATCTGGCCTCGGGCGACTGTCTGTGTGGAGTTTGCACATTCTCCCCGTGTTTGCGTGGGTTTCCTCCGGGTGCTCCGGTTTCTTCCCACAGTCCAAAGATGTGTGGGTTAGGTTGATTGGCTATGATAGATTGACCCTTGGTGTTGGGGGGATTGAATGCGTGGGGTTGCGGGGATAGGGTGGGATATGTGTCGGTGCAGGCTCGATGGGCCGAGGTGGCCTCTATCTGCACTGTGGGGTTCCTGTGATTTCCTGTGATTTGCTGCACCGATCAATAGCAGTGCCTTCAGCCACCATGCTCCTAAACCTTGGAATTCTCTTAAACCCTTCAGCCTTGTTTTGTTTCTCCTAAATTCAAAGTCTTTTTCAATCACGCCTTCAGTTCCCTCCAAAATACTGTCCTAACTCTTGCTTAGCAGCTGTTTCTCACATTCCCCATAACCTCCCCTGAAATGCCTTGGGACATTTTGCTACATTGAAGGCACTATACAATTCCAAGTTGTTGCCCAGTCTGAAAGAAAAACTGTGAGGCTTTTAGCTACATGTGAAAAACACACCACAGATGGATTTTTTTCAATACCTAACAACATTAAAAAATAGTAAAAATAAAAAAAACTGCAAATCTACTGATGTGGCAAAAGACTCACTATTCACACCACAAGTTATTGTCATCAATTACAGGAGGATTGGAGGCACAGATAGCAGTTTGTCATCTTTATGCCCCCAAGTGATAATCCTTGAAAGAGGAGTCTATCACTCCAATGATTGGAAGCTAGCTGGTGGCAACAGTGACAGAGTGCTGAAAATCTGAAGTAAGCTTACAGCACAGAGGAGGCCATTTGCCCATTGCATCATTGCCAGCACTTTGCTGGTGCATTCCAAAACGAATGTCACTAGCCTATACCCTCCTCTGTTTCAAATGTTTATCTTATAAAGGATACAATGGATCCTGCCTCAAGTACTCCCCATGACAATGCACTGCATGCTTGAACAATTCCGCGGGTAACGAAGTTTCAGCCCCGTATTCCGGCCCACCTCTGTGAGTTGCACTGGAAGTGAACCCAGGCCCAGGGCAGAATTTCAGGTCCCCTGGTATTTACAAGACACGTGTAGGCCCAACGAAAGTGCCGGTTTCGTGCATGCACTGCACATGCGTGGGAAACCGGCACTTCCGTTCCCTTGAAAGAAGGGGTTAAGAGGTGGAATGCGTGCGCGGGAGAGGCAGCGCGTGCGCATCGAACTTACGTTTTTCTCCCAGGCTTCTCCGGGAAGGTAAGTTTCCAGAAGTTAGACATGTAAAAAGCAGTCGCAAGGCCTGCTTTTAACAAGGTAAGTGGTGAATTAATTAAAATTAAAACTTTTTTCCACAGGTTTATTATTTTTAAATACTTTAAAGAAAGGTAAGTTTATTTTTAGCCCCGTTAGAAAATGTAATTAATTTTTTCAAAAATTTAAATTATTGTTTAAAATAGTTATTTCATGTAATTTATAGTTTATTTTAAAAATGTGTTTTTTAAAAAATTTATTTGAGGTTTTAGTAATGTTTTTGGGCTTATAGTATTTATAGGTTTGACAGCTCTTCCTGTCAAACTTATGAATGAAGCATTCCCTGCTACCATTGGCTCTCCATGGCCCATGTGATCCCAGGGGATGTGTAAGCACTGTGCGCCGGCAGTTGGAGGAGGCCCAGGATCGCAATTCCACGGGGGCCCACAGCACAACAGCCGGCGCGCTAGGTAAGTGCAGGTCGGGGCTTGCACCCACGGGAAGCCCCCCGACCCGAATTTCTGGGCCAATGATTTTTTTGGGGGCGTCATTTTTATTAATTAACTTTTCTGGCAGCTTACTTGTTTGAAGTCACTGTCTGCAGTAAGGTTGCTTAATTTGAGCAATCTGAAATCTAAAATAAAAAGAGAAAATGCTGGAAACACTCAGCAGGTCAGGCAGCATCTGTAGAGAGAGAGAAAGGTAGGGTTAACTTTTCAGGTCGATGACCTTCAGGAATCTAATATTATTAAGGAGTAAATTCCCATGTTGCTATGTTATTGAAACTACTGGAACATCTGTAACATGAAACACAGTCTGCAGCAAGTTACATGGTGCTAGTGTATTTTGAGGTTGAAATAACATCATAATCTGAAATAATAAAGTTGAGCAGTTTATTAAACTTGACTCAACCCTGTGATATGATTTGGAAAACACTCCAGACTGTCATGTTATATAATGTATAGAATTATAGTAAATTCCTGGAGAATATCATTGCCTCTAAATATTGCAGAATCAATACAGCGCATGAACCATATTTTGGGAAAATATAACATCCTTTGAGGATTATATTAGTTGCTCCTGACAAGGAGTTTCAGGATTATAATTTTTGGTTTATTTTTAATGAAATTTACATTTGTCTGCTGGAAACCAAACTGGAAGAGTCATGAAGATGAGTAACTCTTTATGGGACTGATGGCCACCACCCCCCATGCCCCCAAAAGAGCCTGGTATGGCAGGAATTCTTTGTCTCTAAGATTGAGACCATCCATTCAGCTGCCTCTGCCACTTCCTTTCCTTCTCCTAGCCCACTGGGCCAAACTTCCTCTAAGGTTCCCCCCTGCCCTAGCCCTGAACTCACATCTTTCTCCAGTTCCTCTCCGATCTCCCCTCATGACCTCTCTGCGCTCATCTTGTCCATGAGAACCACTTCCTGCTCCCTCGAACCTATTCCCACCAAACTGCTAACCACCCAACTTCCTTTTCTGGCTCCCATGTTAGCTGATATTGTTAATGGTTCTCTCTCCTCAGGTACTGTCCCCCTCTCCCTCAAATCAGCCGTCATCACCCCCTCCTCAAAAAAAGCAACCCTTGACCCCACCATCCTTGCAAACTACCACCCCATCTCCAACCTCCCTTTCCTCTCCAAAGTCCTTGAATGTGTTGTCGCCTCCCAAATCCGTGCCCATCTTTCCTGCAATTCCATGTTTGAATCCCTCCAGTCAGGTTCCCGCCCTTGCCACAGTACCGAAACAGCTCTCATCAAAGTCACAAATGACATCCTTTGTGATTGTGACAAAGGTAAACTATCCCTCCTCGTCCTTCTTGACATGTCTGCAGCCTTTGACATGGTTGACCACTCCATCCTTCTCCAATGCCTCTCCACCGTCGTCCAACTGGGTGGGACTGCACTCGCCTGGTTCCATTCTTATCTATCTAATTGTAACCAGAGCATCACCTGCAATGGCTTCTCTTCCCGCTCCCGCATCGTTACCTCTGGTGTCCCCCAAGGGTCTATCCTTGGCCCCCTCCTATTTCTCATCTACATGTTGCCTCTTGGTGACATCATCCGAAAACACAGTTTCAGTTTTCACATGTACGCTGACGATACCCAGCTCTACCACACCTCTCTCGACCCCTCCACGGTGTCTAAATTGTCAGACTGCTTGTCCGACATATAGTTCTGGATGATTCAAAAATTTTCTCCAAATAAATATTGGGAAGGCCGAAGCCATTGTTTTCGGTCCCCGCCACAAACTCTATTCCCTAGCCACTGACTCCATCCCTCTCCCTAACATCTGTCTGAGGCTGAACCACACTGCTCGCAACCTTGGTGTCATATTTGACCCTGAAATGAGCTTTCAATCACGCATCTGCAGCATAACAAAGACCGCCTACTTCCACCTCTGTAACATCGCCCGTCTCCGCCCTTGTCTCAGCTCATCCACTGCTGAAACGCTCATCCATGCCTTTGTTACCTCTAGACTTGACTATTCCAACGCACACATGGCTGGCCTCCCACATTGCACCCTACGTAAACTTGAGATCTTCCAAACCTCGGCTGCCCGTGTCCTAACATGCACCAATTCCCGTTCGCCCATCTCCCCTGTGCTCGCTGACCTACATTGGCTCCCAGTTAAGCAGCACCTCGATTTCAAAATTCTCATCCTTGTTTTCAAATCCCTCTATGGCCTTGCCCCTTCCTATCTCTCTAATCTCCTTCAGCCCTACAACCCCCAAGATATCTGCGCTCCTCTAATTCTGCCCTCTTGAGCATCCCTGATTATAATCGCTCAACCTTTGGTGGCCATGCCTTCTGTTGCCTAGGCCCTAAGCTCTGGAATTCCCTGCCTAAATCTCTCCGCCTCGCTACCTCTCTTTCCACCTTTAAGATGCTCCTTAAAACCTACCTCTTTCACCAAGCTTTTGGTCACCTGCCCTAATTTATCCTTATGTGCCTCGGTGTCAAATATTTTTGTCTTACAATACTCCTGTGCAGCGCCTTGGGACGTTTTACTATGTTAAAGACGCTATATAAATACAAGTTGTTGTTGTTGAATGAGGGGAGATGGTAGAAAGTATAGATGCAGAAAATGTAACATCCCCATCGACACTTGGGAATCCCTGGCCCAAGACTGCACAAAGTGGAGGAGAAGCAACCGGGAAGGCGCCAAACACCTCGAGTCTCTTCGCCGGGAGCAAGCGGAAGCCAAGCGCAAGCAGCGCAAGGAGCGCATGTCAACCCAAGCACTCCACCCACCCGCCCCTTCAACCACCGTCTGCCCCACCTGTGACAGAGACTGTAGGTCCTGCATTGGACTCATCAGTCACCTGCAAACTCATTTTTAATGTGGAAGCAAGTCATCCTTGGTTCCGAGGGACTGCCTAAGGGAAGCGAGTGTCCAACACCTGCACAAATTGGCAAGATCTAAAAAATGCAGACTTCAAGAAATCTGCGAAGGTAAATCAACATTACTATTCTATATGACAAACACTTGCAACCTCCAGGACTTGGCTCTGGCTGGATATGTGTAATTACACAATGTAGTCTTAAATACTACAGAAAACATTTTGAATGGATATTTTCATTCACTTAGTTCAGATTGACGAAAATAAAATGATTGGTGTTTGATAAAATTGTTATTGGGAGCAAGATATATCTAGTCTTCTTTGAAACATTAAATAGCTACTGATTAACTTTATCATACTTCTTCTTTTACCTATTTGTTTAGGGGGAGAAATTCGGTTTCGCCCGTTTGGGGCGCAATTATCAGCTGGGCGCAAAGTTTAGCACCTGGCGCTAATTATCGCCTCTGACTGCAAACTTAGCTTCTATTGCCCCTGGAGGTGATTGGAGTGCTAAACCAGGCGCTACACACCTCTCTTAAGGCGCTAACGCCGAGGAGCAAGGTGTTACCTCAGAGCGCTGGCGAATCTCATGTGATGTCAGTCAGCAATGGAACACAGACACACTGGTGCTGGCCAGTTCTTAAAGGGGAGGGTCGATCTTGCTCTCCATCCACACCCTGCTCATTGCAGCCTTGAATCTCGGCCTGGAGAGACCTGTACATCAAATCTGCTGGAAAGAACGGAGAGGCCCAGGGAAAGAGCTCAGAGTGCAGCCCCCATAGTCTCTTCTAAATCGATGCAAGGAAGATCAAATCAAAATGAACCTGCAAAGTGCTGCTCAGTACCCAAAACTCCTTCACACAGCGTTGAATCGCTCCAGAAGTCTTTCTCTCTCAGAATGCATGGTGCAAAAATGTCACTGACAAAAAAAGGCAGGAAGCGGTTGCCTTTAAATAGCGCTCCCTCAGTCCCTTCCCGACTGCGAAACACTCCCCTCAACTTGTCGTTGCTAACGGCAGGCGGTAAGGCAGGATGTGCCACCCAATATCTGGTCCGGGGCGCTACCGGGGTGTTGCATGCTCGACTGATGTCACGACCTGCGGGAGGTTGTGGTGGTAGTGTTTAGCAGCAAAATGTCTGGTCAATTTCGCAAGCGGCGCAAACATTGCCGCACCCGGGCGCTAGTTGTTTTGCGCCCCATTAGCGCCCTCTCCGGGCGCTAACGGGAGGCGCAAACAACCAAATTTTTCCCCCTTAGTCATAGAGTCATAGAGCTAGATTTTCAGTATAGGCAGTTTTGGGGCGCTAACCTTAGCGCCCGCCTGAAGTTAGCGCCCGCTCCAAAGTAGCGCCCCGTTGCCGGAAATTCAGTGGCTTCGCCCTAAGAGGTTGGTGGAGCGCTAAAAGAGGCGTTCCACTACTATCTTTAGGCGCTAAGCCGGCGGTCCAGAGGGATAGCGCCCAGGCGGGGCGCAGCGCGGATGCGGTCATTTTTGGACTGACAGCAGACCCCGTGGCGCCGACCAGCTCTTAAAGGGGGAAGGGACGAATTGGTCTGCTGCCACGCCCTGCACACTGCAGCCTTGCAAAGAGGCCTCAACACTGCTGCTCAGCCCCAGGGAGTCATGGCAACGCCAGAGAAGGCCCGTCAGCGTGCCCTGCGCTTCTCAGAGGGTGATCTGGACATAATGGTCACAGCTCTGGAGGTGAGGCGCAAGATCTTGTTCCCAGAGAGTGGGAGGAATCCAACCCACCACGACTACACCAAAGCCTGGAAGCAGATCGCCCAGAGGGTGACGTTCACCGGCGATGCCCCCAGGACCCACAAACAATGTCGTAAAAAATACAACGACCTGACCAGGATTGTCAGGGTGAGTACCCTTTCCAGTCTCCTCCTCATTCTTGCATGTACACCTGACATGATGGGCAAAGGGAGCTGAAAGTCCTATTGGCCAGCCCTCAGCCAGCAGCATTGGGACAGTCATGAGCATCAATTGGCCATTCGGCACTCTACACTCTGGCCAAGCTATTCCATCATGGGAGGCTGTGCACACTACATCAGGGCTTCACTCTGTCCAAGCTATTCCATCTTGGGAGGCAGTGCACACTACATCAGGGCTTCACTCTGGCCAAGCTATTCCACCATGGGAGGCTGTGCACACTACATCAGGGCTTCACTCTGTCCAAGCTATTCCACCATGGGAGGCAGTGCACACTACATCAGGGCTTCACTCTGTCCAAGCTATTCCACCATGGGAGGCTGTGCACACTACATCAGGGCTTCACTCTGTCCAAGCTATTCCACCATGGGAGGCAGTGCACACTACATCAGGGCTTCACTCTGGCCAAGCTATTCCACCATGGGAGGCAGTGCACACTACATCAGGGCTTCACTCTGGCCAAGCTATTCCACCATGGGAGGCAGTGCACACTACATCAGGGCTTCACTCTGGCCAAGCTATTCCACCATGGGAGGCAGTGCACACTACATCAGGGCTACACTGCGCACTTACAGCCCGTCCTTTCTCTTGCAGGCTAAAGTAGCCTTTAATTGCCAGGCCCGTGCCAGGGGTGGCCGCGCCAAGCTGCAGAAGCTCACTCGGCTGGAGGAGCGCGTGTGTGTGCTCATGGGAGCCCATGTGCTCGTCCCCACAGCGTGCGGAGTAGCCGACCCTCCACTGCCCGGCAATGGTAAGGACCTCGCCTTTTGGCCCTCTCGCGTCGCACTGGCCCATCCGAGCTACCTCCTTTGCCACTGTCCCACCAATGCGCTGAATGCCACCAGTCCTAACTCCCTCGCTGACACCGTCTCCTCACTCTGAAGCTACTCTTGTGCATTCCTGCTTTCAGCTGGTGACGACCAGGACCCTGAAGCTGCCAGTGACAGCACCTCCGAGCAGGAGGAGGAGGAGGAGCAAGCCGGACCATCGGGGGAACAGTCACGTCCCGCAGGAGAGGAGGAAATGCTTGACACCTCCTCACTGGACGAGTGCCTGGAGGAACTGTCGCAGGGCAATGCAGCTTCTGGGACCAGTGGCGTCCAGCCACCCAGGAGCCGTGCGCGTGGCCCGCGGCCTTCCCCCCAAAGGGGGCAAGGATCAGAGGGGAGTGCTGCTGATCGGCACACTCGCCGCCACCAACGTGGCAAGGGTCCCCTAGTTCGGCCCCCTCCTCCCCAGCGGGAGAGTCGCGACTCCAGTCCGGACACCTTCACCTCGGAGGAGGTGCGGAAGCTGGATAAGATGGCCGAGGATTCGGACCGGCGCCACACGGAGCTCATGAGCGTGGTGGGGCGCATGCCTGAGGCCATCGAGTCGCTGGCGACCAGTGTGCGTGAGTTCGGGGCAGCAACTGCCGCGAGTGGCCGCATGCTGACTGATGCCGTCAAGACCCTGGCGGATGTGATGCGGGCGCACACCAGGACAACAGGGGCACTCACTGCTGCCACACGCGCTGTCTCAGGCAGGCATCGCCAGGGCAGCCGCCGTGCTGGACCATCCCAGCAAGCCGCCCCTCGGCTGATTGTTGCGGATCCTGCAGTGCGGGCCCGGCCGAGTGCCACCGCGCCACAGCACCAGCCAGCGCATCCCAGACGCCAGCTGGCCCACATTGCGCCATCCGTCGCCGCCATTCCCCCACTGGGGCGTCAAGGGCAAGCGGCTGCAGCTGATGGTGGCCAGGCTTAGGTGCGCCACTCAGCAGACGGCCCCTCGAGGCCCAAATGCCGTGTAGGCCGCCCCCCAGCGGCATCTGGCGGAAGGGCATCTGAGCCTCAGGCGCCTTCCCCCAGCCTCGCAGCAGCGACTGGGCAGAGCTTGCGAAGGAGCAGCAGGCCGGGCAGGGGAGGCAAAAGGCTGGGCAAGGTCTCACCCTCGCGGGCCACTCAGTAGAGGGTGTGGCCAGCTTTCCTTTTATATGGCGGTGGCCATCTTTATTTTGCCCATGGTTGTGTTGTTGGAGGGCTTATTTTTTGCGTTAGGCCGACATTAAGGCCCGGTTTGAAGAAATGTGGAGTGACTCCTCCCCAGTTTGTGGGAGTGAGTCATTTGTTGGGCTTTTTGTGGGGCCCGTTTATTGTTTTTGGGGATTCATGTGGGAAGGGCTTTTCATTTTTGTGTAATAAATAATTATCTTTATTCATGCAGTCTCCATGGTTGTTCTTCTTAGTGTTTGTTGGCTTCGCCGGCTGAGGGCTTGCGGAGCGGCTGCATTCATCTTCCCTCATGGCCCCTGGCCATTCCCTGACAGGGGGCTTAGAAGTACCGTGTAATAAGGTGGCGTCGTGCGGCCCTTGGCCCTGGTCGCTCCCTCCTGGGAACGTACTCCTGCTCCTCCTCCTCCTCCTCCTCATGCTCCTCCTGCTCCTCCTCCTGAGGTGCTGGTCCAACGTCAGGTGGCAGTGCCTGAGTCCTGCGGATAGCCAGGTTGTGTAGCATGCAGCAAACCACCACAAATTGGGAGACCCGGTCCGGCAAATACTGGAGAGCTCCTCCGGAGCGATCAAGGCAGCGGAACCGCTGCTTGAGGACCCCAATAGTTTGCTCGATGATGTTGCGGGTGGTTTGATGGCTCTCGTTGTAGGCCTCTTCAGCAGCGGTCCTGGGCGCGCGGAGCGGGGTCATGAGCCAGGTGCACAAAGGATAGCCTTTGTCCCCGAGTAGCCATCCTCTTGGGGGAGGCTGTGCCTGGAACATGTCATGCACAGTACTCTGCCGCAGGATAAAGGCATCGTGGCTGCTGCCTGGGAAGCTGGCATTGACTGCCATGATGCGCTGCTTGTGGTCACACACCAGCTGCACATTCAGAGAATGGTAGCCCTTCCTGTTGCGATACTGCTGGCCATGCTCCAGAGGGGCCCGCAAAGCCACATGCGTACAGTCAATGGCGCCCTGCACCAAGGGGAATTCCCCGAGTCTGGAAAATCCCAATGCGCGCTGATGCTGGCTCTCCAGGGCCATGGGGAAGGAGATGAATTGACTTCTCCTTCTGAACAGTGCTTCGGTCACCTGGCGGATGCAGCGATGCGCGCCGTACTGGGAGATGTTTGCTATGTCCCCAGCAGCGTATTGGAAGGAGCCGGTGGCATAGAAGTTCAATGCCACCGTCACCTTCACTTCCACCGACAGAGACGTCCTGCACCTGAGCTTTGGCCGCAGATCTCGGCGAAGCAGGTGGCAGATCTCTGCAATCACCTCCTTTCGGAATCGGAGCCTTTTAACACATCGCGCGGCACTCATGTTTAGGTAGGAGCGCTGCTGGCGGTATAGCCTGACTGGGTAAGGCCTACGTGGCCGACGCCTGTAGCCCCCTCTGCCTCTAGCCAGGGCTGCCCCTCTCACAATGCGTCTGCGAGCCCTACGGACATGGAGCTGCAGCTCCGCATTGGCACCCCATGCAACCCCCATCAAATCCTGGCAAACACTCAAATTTCCAAAAGGCCACTTGCAGCGCTCTGGCCTGAGTCCAAAAATACCTGAGCTCTTGCTGCTTGAAACCAGTTAGCTATCCTCCTTGTTGTGTCTCCAGAAATGCGTTGCACAAGAGTGTTTTCTGAAAAAAGGCTGGCCTTTATACTGGAGAGCACGTCCCCTTTAATTTGCGCCCCCCGGGGCCCGCGCTGGTTGTGTTGCGTTCCTTTTTCCAAACGCTCCGGCCGCCAGCCACCCAATGGGGCGGTCCGACTGAAGTTTGGAATCGGGGCGGCCAAAGGGCGTTGCACGAGGATGTGACGTCATTTTCTGCGCGCGCATCCGGCCGGGCGCTAAACTTTGCGCCGGCGCTAACGGGCAACTTAATTTGGGGCGGGGCGCAAACAGCGCTGCGCACAGGCGCTACACGCATAGCACCCGAAAATCACTTCTCTTAAGGCGCTAACTGCTGGCGCTAGCAACTGAAAATCTAGCCCATAGAGTCATAGAGTTATACAGCACAGAAAGAGGCCCTTCGGCCCATCGCGTCCGCGCCGGCCATCAAGCCTTGTCTAATCTAATCCCATTTTCCAGCATTTGGTCCGTAGCCTTGTATGCTATGGCATTTCAAGTGCTCATCCAAATGCTTCTTGAATGTTGTGAGGGTTCCTGCCTCTACCACCCTTTCAGGCAGTGAGTTCCAGATTCCAACCACCCTCTGGGTGAAAAAGTTCTTAGGCCTAGAAATTCAGTATAGCCACGTTTGGGGCGCTACAGCCGGGCGGCCGCTAAAGTTTGCACCCAGCGCAACTTCGCGCCACCTTCGCCGATATTCAGTGGCATCGCCCCAAGAGGTTGCTGCTGCGCTAAAACAGGCGATGCACGACTATCATTAGGCGCTAAGCCGGCGGCCCGGGGCGATACCCCCGAGGGCGGGCGCAGCGCAGGTGCGGCGAGTTGCTGATTGACGGCAGACACTCTGGCGCCGGTGAGCTCTTAAAGGGGGAGGGTGGATTTGTTTGCCTGCCACGCCCTGCACACTGCAGCCCTGAAGCAAGGCCTGACCACTGCTGCTTGATCTGTACAACGCCCAGGACTATGGAGAAGGCCAGGGAGAGAGCGCAGCGCTTCAGTGATGGTGACCTGAGGGTGCTGGTTGGCGCAGTGGAGCGCAGGCGCCATGTTCTGTTCCCTGAAGGTGGCAGGAGGCCGCTGCCCAGCGCCTATCGGAAAGCCTGGAGGGAGGTGTCAAACAGGGTGACCTCCAACAGCGTGGTTGCCAGGACTCCTGTGCAATGCTGAAAAAAGTTCAACGACCTCACTCAGGTTGCCAGGGTGAGTACCCTTTCCAGTGTCCTCCTCATCCCTGCATGTGCACCTCAGTTTATGGGCAAAGGGACCAGAAAGCCCTCATGCCCAGCCCTCATCCAGCAGCTATGGGACTGTCATGAAAATCACTTGCACATTCAGCACTTTACACACTGTAAAAGCTATTCGACCATGGGAGGCAGTACAGCCAAGATCAGGGCTTCACACTGTCAGGGCTAGTCCACCATGGGAGGCAGTGCAGACAAGATCAGGGCTTCACACTGTACTTAGAGGCCGTCCTTTCTCTTGCAGGGCAAGGTGGTGCACAACCGAAGGCAGCAGCGTGAGACCGGGGGAGGCAATCCTGACCTCAAACAGCTCTCCGACCTGGACCAGTGTGTGGAGCGCATTATGTCAGGCCGGCTGATTGGCCCCGTCGCCAGTGGAGATGCCGACCCTGTTGTGGGCCCCAATGGTAAGGGCATCACCTTTTTGACCTATCTCTTTCCACTTGTGCCTCAGAACAGCATCCTTTGCCACTGTCGGCCCAATGCAGTGCATAGCAGCACTCATGCCTCCCTCGCTGCTGCCCTGTCCTCACTCTAAAGCAACTCTTGTGCCTCCCTGCTTTCAGATGGTGAATCGCCAGGTGAGGAGGCGGGCCCTCAACCTGGCACTGTGAGTGAATCGGAGGGCGAAGAGGAGGAAGAGGAAGAGGAAGCCGGACTATCAGTGCCACCCTCAGCCGAGGCAGCCCATGGCGATGATGGGGACACATCTTCCCTGGAGGGGAGCCGGGGGGAAGGGTCGGAGGAGAGTGAAGCGCCGGGGCCCAGCGGCCTGCAGCAACGCGGGAGGGGTGGGGAAGCTCGGCGGCCTTCTCCCCGGAGGGTGAGTGCGGCCTCCAGTCCTGCTACGGTGAGCGCAGAGGAGGTGCGGCTCCTAGACGAAATGGCCGCCCAGGCTGAGCGCAGGCACACTGAGCTCATGGCTGCAGTGGCAAGGATGCCTGACTCCATAGAGTCACTGTCAAGGAGTGTGCAGGAATTCGGGGCAGCACAGGCCAGGAGTCTGCAGGACTTCGCGGCAGCACAGGCGGCTTCTAGCCAAGTGCTCAGTCGTGCCGTCCATTCACTGGCTGGTGTCATGCGGACACAGACCAGGGCCACACGGGCACTAACTGCTGCCACCCTCGCTGGATCGGCCAGGCATCGCCAGGGCACTCGCCGCGCCGCAGCAGCCCAGCAGTCTGTGCTTCAGCAGTTTGCTACGCATGCTGCAGTGCTGGCCCGTGCGAGTGCCAATGTCTCAGGCGACCAGGGAGTACCTGTGATCTGCCAGGTTGGCAGCATTCCTGCAGCCGACACTGCCACTCCTCCATTGCAGCTGCCACCAGCCGCTGGACAGACTGCTGCCGCCCAAGCAGAGTTGGAGCAGCCAGCAGCCGGCCCCTCCAGGGCCAGAGCTGGTCCAGGCCGACCCCCAAGGGCATCTGCCGTCTCGCCATCTGACCCTCAGCAGCCTTCCCCCAGCCTTGCTGCAGCCACTGGGGTCCCATTGAGGAGGAGCTGCAGGGTGGGCAGGGGCCAGTCATGGATGCGAAAGGCATCACCCTCGCAGGGCAAAAAGTAGAAGGTGTGGCCAAATGTTTTGTTTCACTTGTAAAGGCCGAGACTGGTGTATTTGTTTTTTTTGAAAGGCCGAGACTGGTCGATTTGTGTTTTTTGAAAGGCCGAGACTGGTCGATTTGTGTTTTTTGAAAGGCCGAGACTGGTCGATTTGTGTTTTTTGAAAGGCCGAGACTGGTCGATTTGTGTTTTTTGAAAGGCCAAGACTGGTCGATTTGTGTTTTTGGCGGGGGCTTCTCTCCATTAGTTTGTTATGTGGGAAGGGCACAGAGGTATCAAAGTAATAAATGTTCTTAAATCGCACTGTCCATGCTTTCTTTTGGAAGTCCTGGTTGCCCTGCTCGGCTGAGGGCTTGTGGAGCGGCTACATTCATCTTGTGCCATTAAGCCATTCCCTGAGAGGGGGCCTGGAACCGACGTGCAATAAGCCGCCGACGGGCGGCCCTTGCACTTTCTGCCTCCCTCCTGTGCTGGTCCTCCTCCTCCTCCTCCTCCTCCTCTGGTGGTCCTCCAATGTCTGGTGGCAGTGGCTGAGTCCTGCGGATAGCCAGGTTGTGCAGCATGCAGCACATGACCACGAAATGGGAGACTCGCTCAGGCGAGTACTGTAGGGCTTCTCCGGAACAATCCAGACAGCGGAACCGTTGCTTCAGGACGCTGATTGTTTGCTCAATGATGTTCCTGGTTGCTTGATGGCTGTCATTGTATCCCTCTTCAGCAGGGGTGCTGGGCGCACGGAGCGGGGTCATCAGCCAGGTGCACAAAGGATAGCCTTTGTCCCCGAGAAGCCATCCTCGTGGGCGAGGCTGGGCCTGGAACATGTCTGCCACAGAAGTCTGGCGCAGGATGAAGGCATCGTGGCTGCTGCCTGGAAAGCGGGCATTGACAGCTAGGATGAGCTGCCTGTGGTCACACACCAACTGCACGTTGAGCGAATGGTAGCCCTTCTGGTTGCGGTAATTCTCGGTATTCTCTAGAGGAGCCCGCAAAGCCACATGCGTGCAGTCAATGGCGCCCTGCACCATGGGGAAGCCCGCTAATGCTGCAAAGCCCATTGCACGCTGTTGCTGCTTGACAACGGCCATGGAGAAGGAGATGAACTGACGTCTCCTTCTGAAAAGGGCATTGGTCACCTGGCGGATGCAGCAATGTACGGCACACTGGGAGATGTTGGAAATGTCCCCAGTAGCGGATTGGAAGGAGCCGGTGGCATAGAAGTTGAGAGACACCGTCACCTTCACTGCCACCGACAGAGACGTCCTGCTCCTCAGCTGTGGCTGCAGATCTCCGCGAAGCAGGTGGCAGATCTCAGTGACCACCGCCCTTCGGAATCGCAGCCTCCGAACACACTGCTTGTCAGACATGTTCAGATATGAGAACTGCTGGCGGTATACCCTGGGTGGGTAAGGCCTCCTTTGCCGATGCCTGTTGCCCCTTCTCCGTCTGGCCATAACTGCCACTCTCTCACGGTGTCTCTGAGCCCTTTGAATGCAATGGAGAAGGCCAACGTTTGCACCCATTGCAGCCCCCATTATATGTTTCCAATCAATGCTATGGCTCTGAAGTTAAAGACAAGTGCAAAGCTGTGGCCTGAAGCCACAAGTACCTGTGCGAGTGTTGAGCCAAACCAGAAAGCTCTCTACCTTTGTCTCTCTGCAAAGATCCGTCTCTCACAAAGAAGGAGTGTTGCAAAATGGCTGCCATTTCTACTGCAGGAGGAGTGCCCTTTAATTTGCGCCCCCCGCGCCCCGCAGCGACTGGGAACCATTCCCCTCTACCAGTCGCTAGGGGCGCCAGGCGCACAATAGGCCGGCACCACTGAATTTCCGGTTTGGGGCGCACAAAGGGCGTTGCACGATGAAATGACGTCAGGATCTGCGCGCGCAGCTGAGCGCGCGCAAAGGCTTTGCGCCGCCGCTAAATCTTTACTGAAGTTGGGGAGAGGCGCAGATCGCGCTGCGCCCGGCCGCTAGCCGCCTAGCGCCCCACATCTCCTCCTCCTAAGGCGCTAGCGGCTGGCGCAAACAACTGAATTTCTAGGCCTTAGTGTTTAAACAATATTGTTTGCCATCAAAGTTGCCAATGCGGGAAGATCTGGGCCATTGGTGTGTGAAAACTAATTAGATTTAGAAAGCATATCCTTGCTTTGAACTGTAAACTACTCCTATTAAAATGGACTGCCTTGCTGTTTGATGAACAGACTAAAAAATAGAAGAACATTTAGAAACCAAAAATATATTAATGAATATTCAGCATGGATTCCAAAAGGGAATATCTTGCTTGACCAACCTCTTTGAATTTTTTGAAGAGGTAACAGAGAGAGTAGACAAGGGTAATGCAGTAGATGTAATTTATCTAGATTTTCAAAAGGTCTTCGATAAGGTACCACATAATAGAGCAGAGGCTGCGGACCTGAGCGGGACCCGAGCTGGGAGCGAGAGAGGGATAAAGAGCGTGGCAGAGGAGAGCCGAGAGCAGAGGCTGTGGACCTAAGCAGGACCCGAGCTGGGAGTGAGAGAGAGATAAATAGACGGCAGAGGAGAACCGAGAGCAAAGGCTGCGGACCTGAGAGGGACCCGAGCTGGGAGCAAGAGAGAGATAAAGCGCACGGCAGAGGAGACCTGAGAGCAGAGGCTGCGGATCTGAGTGGGGCCCGAGCTGGGAGCAAGAGATACAACAGGCCGGTGAGTGTAAAGAAGTAAAAAGTAATTGAAGTGTGATGTCACCAGAAAGTAGGTAAGTGATTGGTTGATGAGTATTTCTTTATTTCTCGCTTTTTTCCAAACTTGGGTGTCTAAATTTAAGTGCCTTGGTATAGATTAAAAGATATACGTGTTCCAAATTTTAAAACTAATTAATGAATGAATTGAGATGGGAGACCAGGCAATGTTTTGTTGTTGTTGCATGTGGGAGCTGGTGGACACCATTGAGGTCCAAGGCAACCACACCTGCAGCAAATGTTGGCTGCTCAAGGAACTTCGGCTCAGAGTTGATGAGCTGGAGTCCGAGCTTCAGACACAGCGACACATTAGGGAGGGGGAGTGTTACCTGGACACTGAGGGGGAAAATTTGGGTTGCTTTGCGCCTCCCTAAGAGGGTGTTAATGGGGTGCAAAGCAACTAGCGCCCAGGCGTGGCCCCGCCCATGCCTCTCGTGAAATTCAGCGGGAGGTTAGCGGCGGCGCTAACCGGTAGCGCACCGCGGCGTCGCCGGTGACTGAGGTGGTACTGGTGGCAATATTGTGGTGCTGCGGCACGTTGCACTGCGATATTGACACGCAGTGCCCCAAGAGGGATGCGGGGCACTGCCAGTAGCGCCTGCTTCCCTCTTGGGGCGCAACCACTCAATTTCTGGTGTGGGGGCGCTAGTTTTCCCAGGGTGCTACCCCAGCGAAGTTAACGCCCTAGATGGGGCACTACTCAATTTTTAGCCCTAAGTTCCAGGAGGCAGTCACACCCACTAGGGTAATTACTTCCAATTTGGCCCCTGGTCAGGGACAGGAGGGTGTGACTAAGAGTGAGGCAGGTATTGAGATCCAGGAGGTAGTGATGGAGGAGCCTCAGCCCTTGACCTTGTCCAACAGGTATGAGATTCTTGCTCCCTGTGTGGACGAGGGCAGAGACTGCAGGGAGGTTGAGCAATCTGACCACAGCACCGTGGTACAGGGAGCCATTCAAGTGGGGGGAGTAAAAAGAAATGTTGTAGTGATAGGGGACAGTATAGTTAGGGGGATAGATACTGTTCTCTGCAGCTGAGAGCAAAAGTCCCGAAGGCTGTGTTGCCTGCCCAGGGTTAAGGACATCTCCTCTGGGCTGGAGAGGAACTTGGAGTGGGAGGGGGAAGATCCAGTTGTCATGGTCCACGTAGGTACCAATGACATAGGTAGGACAAAGAAAGAAGTTCTGCTGAGAGAGTATGAGCAGCTGGGGGCTAAATTAAAAAGCAGAACCACAAAGGTAATAATCTCAGGATTACTACCTGAGCCACGAGCGAATTTGCATAGGGTAAATAAGATCAGAGAAATGAACGAGTGGCTCAAAGATTGGTGTGAGCGAAATTGGTTTCGATTTCTGGGGCACTGGCACCAGTACTGGGATAAGAGGGAGCTGTTCCGTTTGGACGGGCTTCACTTGAACCATGCTGGGGCTAGAGTCCTGGCGAATCGAATAACTAGGGCTGTAGATAGGGCTTTAAACTAAATAGTGGGGGGGAGGGTCCAGGTGAGCGGGAATTAAAAAAGTCAATGAGAAATGAGAAACCAATAGAACAGGATAGAACTGGGGGAATTAATAACCAGAGTGTGACAGGAAGGGATAGAATGTTTAAAAATAAGAGTGCAACAGAAAATGGGGCCAAACCAAGGAGAAATGGTAAAAAGACAAAGTTAAAAGCTTCATATCTGAATGCACGTAGCATTCGTAACAAGATAGATGAGTTGGCGGCACAAATAGATACAAATGGGTATGATCTGATCGCCATTACAGAGATGTGGTTGGAAGGTGACCAGGGCTGGGAACTGAATATTCCAGGATATTTGACAATTCGGAAGGATAGACAGAAAGGAAAGGCAGGTGGGGTGGCTTTGTTGGTAAAGGATGGGATCAGTGCAGTGGTGAGAAGTGATATTGGCTCAGAAGATCAAGATGTAGAATCGGTTTGGGTGGAGATAAAAAATAATAAGAGGAAAAATCTCTGGTGGGCTTCGTCTACAGGCCCCCGAACAGTAGCAATACTGTTGGACAGAGTATAAATCAACAAATAATGGAGGCCTGTAAAAAAGGTGCGGTAATAATCATGGGTGATTTTAATTTCCATATTGATTGGAAAAATCAAATTGGCCATGATAGCCTTGAGGAGGAGTTCATAGAGTGTATCCGGAATGGTTTCCTAGAAAAGTATGTAATGGAACCAACTGGGGAGCAGGCTATCTTGGATCTGGTACTGTGTAATGAGACAGAATTAATAAATGATCTCATAGTAAAGGATCCTCTAGGAAAGAGTGATCATAGCATGGTTGAATTTCAAATTCAGTTGGAGGGTGAGAAAGTTGTATCTCAAACCAGTGTCCTGATCTTAAACAAAGGCAATTACAATGGCATGAGGGCAGAACTGGCTAAAGTGGACTGGAAAAATAAATTAAAGGATAAAACAGTTGAAACGCAGTGGCAGACATTTAAGGAGATATTTCATAACTCTCAACAAAAATATATTCCAGTGAGAAAGAAAGATTTTAAGAGAAGGGAGCACCATTTGTGGCTAACTAAGGAAGTAAAGGATAATATCAAATTGAAAATGAAGACATACAATGTTGCCAAGATTGGTGGGAGACCAGAGGATTGGGAAATTTTAAAAAACCAGCAAAGGATGACTAAAAAAGTAAAGAGAGAGATGAATTTTGAGAGTAAACTGGCAAGAAATATTAAAACAGATAGTAAGAGCTTCTACAGGTATATAAAAAGGAAGAGGGTAGCTAAAGCAAACATTGGTCCCTTAGAGGATGAGACTGGGGAATTAATAATGGGGAACAGGGAAATGGCAGGGATTCTGAACAAATATTTTGTATCTGTCTTCACAGTAGAAGACACTAACAACATCCCAATAATGGATAATCAAGGGGCCACAGGGAGGGGGGAAATAAAGACAATCATTATCAAAAAGGAACAAGTAATTGGTAAAATAATGGGACTAAAAGATGACAAGTCCCCTGGACCAGATGGCCTGCATCACAGGGTCTTAAACGAAGTGGCTGCAGAGATAGTGGATGCATTGGTGGCAATATACCAAAATTCTCTGGACTCTGGAGAGGTCCCAGCAGAAACATAGAAACATAGAAGATAGGAGCAGGAGTAGGCCATTCAGCCCCTCGACCCTGCTCCGCCATTCGATGAGATCATGGCTGATCATCCAAACTCAGTACCCCGTACCTGCCTTCTCCCCATATCCCTTGATACCTTTAGCTCTAAGAAATATATCTAACTCCTTCTTGAATATATTTAAAGACTTGGCCTCAACCGCCTTCTGTGGTAGAGAATTCCACAGGTTCACCACTCTCTGGGTGAAGAAATTCTTCCTCATCTCTGTCCTAAATGGCTTACCCCTTATCCTTAGACTATGACCCCTGGTTCTGGACTCTCCGACCATCAGGAACATTCTACCTGCATCTAGTTTGTCCAGACCTGTCAGAATTTTATAAGTTTCGATGAGATCCCCTCTCATTCTTCTAGACTCCAGCGAGTATAAGCCCAATCGACCCAATCTCTCCTCATACGTCATTCCTGCCATCCCAGGGATCAGCCTTGTGAATCTTCGCTGAACTCCTTCCATGGCAAGAACATCCTTCCTCAGATAAGGTGACCAAAACTGCACACAGTACTCAAGGTGTGGTCTCACCAAGGCCCTGTACAACTGCAGCAGGACATCCTTGCTCCTGTACTCAAACCCTTTTGCTATGAAGGCCAACATACCATTTGCCTTCTTCACCGCCTGCTGCACCTGCATGCTTACCTTCAGCGACTGGTGCACAAGGACACCCAGGTCTCGTTGCACTTCCCCTTCTCCCAATCTATTGCCATTCAGATAATAGTCTGCCTTTCTGTTTTTGACACCAAAGTGGATAACCTCGCATTTATCCACGTTATATTGCATCTGCCATGCTTCTGCCCAATCACCCAACATGTCCAAATCATCCTGGAGTTTCTCGGTATCCTCCTCGCAGCACACATGCCCACCCAGCTTTGTGTCATCTGCAAACTTGGAGATATTACATCTAGTTCCCTTATCTAGATCATTAATGTATATTGTGAATAGCTGGGGTCCAAGGATCAATCCCTGCGGTACCCCACTAGTCACTGCCTGCCACTCGGAAAAAGACCCGTTAATTCCTACTCTCTGCTTTCTGTCCACCAACCAGTTCTCTATTCAAGTCAATACCTTGCCCCCAATCCCATGTGCCTTAACTTTACACGCTAATCTTTTATGCGGGACCTTATCGAAAGCCTTTTGAATGTCCAAATACACCACATCTACTGGTTCTCCCTTATCTATTTTCCCAGTTACATCCTCAAAAAATTCCAGTAGATTAGTCAAGCACGATTTACCTTTTGTAAATCCATGTTGACTTTGTCCGATCCTGTCACTGTTTTCCAAGTGCTCAGCTATTCCATCCTTTATAATGGACTCTAGCATTTTCCCCACTACCGATGTCAGGCTTACCGGTCTGTAATTCCCCACTTTCTCTCTACCACCCTTTTTGAATAGTGGGGTAACATTAGCTACCCTCCAATCCATGGGTACAGTTCCAGATTCCAGCGAATTTTGGAAGATGATCAGCAATGCATCTACTATTTCTAGGGCCACTTCCTTAAGTACCCTAGGATGTAGATTATCAGGCCCTGGGGATTTATCGGCCTTCAATCCCGTCAATTTCCCCAACACCATTTCCCTACAAATACTGATTTCTTTCAGTTCCTCCCTCTCATCAGACCCCATGCTCTCCAACATCTCTGGGAGGTTATTTGTGTCCTCCTTTGTGAAGACAGAACCAAAATATGCATTTAATTGGGCTGCCATTTCTTTGTTCCCCATTATAACTTCCCCTGCTTCTGACTGCAAGGGACCTACACTTGATTTCACTAATCTTTTTCTCTTCACATATCTATAAAAGCTCTTACAGTCAGTTTTTATGTTCCCTGCAAGCTTACTTTCATATTCTATTTTCCCCTTCTTAATTAATCCCTTTGTCCTCCTTTGTTGAATCCTAAACTGCTCCCAATCCTCAGGGTTACTGCTTTTTCTGGCCAATTTATATGCCCTCTCCTTGGATCTTATGCTATCCCTAATTTCCCTTGTTAGCCACGGTTGAGTCACCCTTTTTGTTTTATTCTTATCCCAAACTGGGATGAACAACTTCTGTAGTTCATCCATGCGATCTTTAAATGTTTGCCATTGCCTGTCCACCGTCAACCCTTTGAGTGACATTCCCCAATCAATCCTACCCAATTCGCGCCTCATACCATCGTAGTTTCCTTTATTTAAATTCAGGACCCTAGTCTCCGAGTCAACTACTTCATTCTCCATCCTAATGAACAATTCTATCATATTATGATCGCTCTGACCCAAGGGGCCTCGTACAACAAGATTGCTAATTAATCCTCTCTCATTACATAATACCCAGTCTAAGATGGCCTGATCTCTGGTTGGTTCCTCGACATATTGTTCTAGAAAACCATCCCGTAAACATTCTAGGAATTCCTCCTCCACAGTATTTTTACTAATTTGGTTAGCCCAATCTATATGTAAATTAAAGTCACCCATGGTGACTGCTGTGCCCTTATTGCACGCATCTCTAATTTCCCATTTAATGCCATCCCCAACCTCCGTATTACTGTTTGGAGGTCTATTAACCACTCCCACTAATGTTTTCTGCCCCTTGATATTTCTCAGTTCTACCCATACAGATTCCGCATCATCAGAGTTAATATCCTTCCTTTCAATTGTGTTAATCCCCTCTTTAACCAGCAATGCTACCCCACCTCCCTTTCTTTTTTGCCTATCCTTCCTAAATATTGAATACCCCTGGATGTTGAGTTCCCAGCCTTGGCCATCCTGGAGCCATGTTTTTGTAATCCCAATCAAATCATATTCGTTTACCTCTATTTGCGCAGCTAATTCATCCACCTTGTTCCGAATGCTCCTTGCATTAAGACACAAAGCCTTCAGGCTTGTTTTTTTAACGCTCTCAGACCTACATGAATTATTATTTACTGTGACCATGTTTGATTTAAACCGTTGAGTTCTTTGCCTTCTAATTTTGATTTTGTTTTTCTCCTTCCTGTCTTTTGCTTTTTTCCTTGTTTCCCTTTCCTCTGTCTCCCTGCTAAGGTTCCCAACCCCCTGCCACTTTAGTTTAAACCCTCCCCAACAGCACTAGCAAACACTCCCCCTAGGACATCGGTCCCGGCCCTGCCCAGGTGCAAACCGTCCCGTTTGTACTGGTCCCACCTCTCCCAGAACCGGTTCCAATGTCCAAGGAATTTGAATCCCTCCCCCTTGCACCATTCCTCTAGCCACGTATTCATTTGAAATATCCTCCTATTTCTACTCTGACTAGCACGTGGCACTGGTAGCAATCCTGAGAAAGGAAAACCGCCAATGTAACATCCCTGACATGAATCAGTCATTCATGAAAGAAAGACTTATGAAATAATACTGAGCGGCCTGCGGGTGGCGTTGTCCAGGGAGAGTATAAATACTCGGGCATGGGCCCAGCTTGCGCAGGACATTCTTAACAGGAACTAGTGAAGGACACAACTAGACCTCCATGTTGTAAAACAGTTGATTAAAGCTTTGTTTAATACTTAGACCAAGTGCCTAGTAGTTTTCTTACGCCAACCCCTATTTAAGAAAGGAGGGAGACAGAAAGCAGGAAACGCCTAATATCTGTCATTGGGAAAATGCTGGAGTCCTTCATTAAGGGAGCAGTAGCAGGGCATTTGGAAAATCACAATGCAGTCAAGCAGATTCAGCATGGTTTTATGAAAGGGAAATCATGTTTAACAAATTTGCTGGAGTTCTTTGAGGATGCAACGAGCAGGGTGGACAAAGGTGAGCCAGTGGATATGGTGTATTTGGATTTCCAGAAGGTATTCAATAAGGTGCCACATAAAAGGTTACTGCATAAGATAAGAGCTCACAGAGTTGGGGGTAATATATTAGCATGGATAGAGAATTGGCTAACTAACAGAAAGCAGAGAGTCGGGATAAATGGGTCATTTTTCGGTTGGCAAACGATAACTAGTGGGGTGCCACAGGGATCGGTGCTGGGGCCTCAACTATTTACAATCTACATTACTGACTTGGATGAAGGGACCGAGTGTAATGTAGCCAAGTTTGTGGATGATACAAAGATGGGTGGGAAAGCAAGTTGTGCAGAGGACTCAAAGAATCTGCAAAGGGATATAGACAGGCTAAGTGAGTGGGCAAACATTTGGCAGATGGAGTATAATGTGGGAAAGTGCGAGGTTATCCACTTTGGCAGGAAGAATAAAAAAGCAAATTATTATTTAAATGGAGAGCGATTACAAAATGCTACAGTTCAGAGGGAACTGGGGGTCCTTGTGCATGAAACACAAAAAGTTGGCTTGCAGGTACAGCAAGTAATCAAAAAAGCAAATGGAATGTTGGCCTTTATTGCAAGGGGTTGGAGTATAAAAGCAGGGAAGTCCTGCTACAACTGTACAGGGTATTGGTGAGACCACACCTTGAGTACTGCATACAGTTTTGGTCTCCTTATTTAAGGAAGGATATACTTGCATTGGAGGCAGTTCAGAGATGATTCACTAGGTTAATTACAGCGATGAGGGGGTTGACTTATGAGGAAAGGTTGAGCAGGTTGGGCCTATAATCATTGGAATTTAGAAGAATGAGAGGTAATCTTATTGAAACGTATAAGATACTGAGGGGGCTCAACAAGGTAGATGCAGAGAGGATGTTTCCCCTCGTAGGGAAATCTAGAACTTGGGGGCATAGTTTCAGAATAAAGGTAAGAAGTCACACAACACCAGATTATAGTCCAACAGCTTTATTTGAAGTCACAAGCTTTCGGAGCGCTGCTCCTTCATCAGGTGAAGTGGAGAGATGCATAAAGACACAGCTTATATAGTCAGAGAATAATGTCAGATGTTTACAGGTAATCTTTCTAACTGCCATTTATCACACCTCGGCAGAGAGATAATCACAGCAATCAAAGGTGTGAATGATGTCCAAACAGGTCAGTCAGGAAAACATTACATCAAAGAACAATGAGGTGGGGTCACAAGGGGTCAAATGTTGCAGATGCTGGGGTCTGTGTGAAAAACAAAAAAACAGACAAAAAACATTTTTTTTGCTGGAAATCACAGCAGGTCCGGCCGCATTTGTGTAGAGAGAACAAGCCAACGATGACTCGAGTCTGGATGACCCTACATCAGGTGGGGTTACATGTAGCGTGACATGAACCCAAGATCCCGGTTCAGGCCGTCCTCGTGGGTGCGGAACTTGGCTATCAGTTTCTGCTCGACGATTTTGCGTTGTCACGTGTCTCGAAGGCCGCCTTGGAGAATGCTTACCCGAAGATCGGAGGCTGAATGTCCTTGACTGCTGAAGTGTTCCCCAACTGGGAGGGAACACTCCTGCCTGGCGATTGTTGCGCGGTGTCCGTTCTTCCGTTGTCGCAGTGTCTGCATGGTCTCGCCGATGTACCATGCTCCGGGGCAAAGTTCCGCACCCATGAGGACGGCCTGAACCGGGATCTTGGGTTCATGTCACGCTATATGTAACCCCACCTGACGTAGGGTCATCCAGACTCAAGTCGTCGTTGGCTTGTTCTCTCTACACAGGTGCGGCCGGACCTGCTGTGATTTCCAGCAAAAAAAATGTTTTTTGTCTGTTTTTTGTTTTTCACACAGACCCCAGCATCTGCAACATTTGACCCCTTGTGACCCCACCTCATTGTTCTTTGATGTAATGTTTTCCTGACTGACCTGTTTGGACACCATTCACACCTTTAATTGCTGCGATTATCTCTCTGCCGAGTTGTGATAAATGGCAGTTAGAAAGATTACCTGTAAACATCTGACATTATTCTCTGACTATATAAGCTGTGTCTTTATGCATCTCTCCACTTCACCTGGCGAAGGAGCAGTGCTCCGAAAGCTTGTGACTTCAAATAAAGCTGTTGGACTATAACCTGGTGTTGTGTGACTTCTTACATTTGTCCACCCCAGTCCAACTCCGGCATCTCCACACCATCAGAATAAAGGGTCGCCCTTTTAGAACTGAGATGAGGAGGAATTTCTTCTCTCAGTGGGTTGTAAATCTGTGGAATTCTCTGCCCCAGAGAGCCATGGAGGCTGGGTCAATAAATACATTTAAGGTGGAGTTAGACAAATTTTTGCAAGATAAGGGAGTGAAGGGTTATGGGGAGTGGGCAGGGAATTGGCTTTGAGCCCAAGATCAGCCATGACTTATTGAATGGTGGAGCAGGCTCGAGGGGCCAAGTGGCCTATTCCTGCTCTAATTTCTCATGTTCTTATGTTCTTAATGAATAAGGTCAGTGCATGTGCAGTCAGGGGATAAGTAGCAGAATGGATAACTAGCTGGCTTTAAGACAGAAAGCAGAGAGTAGCAGTAAAGGGTAGCTATTCACAGTGGCAGAAGGTGGGTAGTGGTGTTCCACAAGGATCAGTGCTGGGACCACTGTTGTTCACAATTTACATTAATGATTTAGACTTTTGGAATCAAAAACACAATTTCTAAATTTGTGGATGACACCAAATTGGGGGGGGGGATAGTTAATACTGAGGAGGACTGCAACAAATTACAGGAAGACATTAATAAACTTGCAGAATGGGCATATAATTGGCAAAAGAAATTCAACACAGATAAATGTAATGTATTACATTTTGGTAGGAAGAATAGTGAGGTCACTTATTACTTGGAGGGTGCGAGTCTGGGTGGGGTAGAGGAGCAAAGGGATCTGGGAGTACAAATACACAAATCACTAAAAGTAGCAACACAGGTTAACAAGGCCATTAAAAAAGCAAACCAGGCACTAGGGTTTATTTCTAGAGGGATAGAATTGAAAAATAGTGAAGTTATGCTAAACTTGGATAGACCACACTTGGAGTACTGTGTACAATTCTGGTCACCATATTATAAAAAGGATATAGAGGCACTGGAGAGGGTGCAAAGAAGATTTACAGACATGCGAAGGTATACCTATCAGGAAAGAATGAAGAGGCTGGGTCTCTTTACACTTGAAAAAAGGTTGAGGGGTGACCTAATTGACGTCTTTAAAATTATGAAAGGTTTTGACAGAGTAGATACAGAGAGTGGCTGGAATTTTGCCGGAGCTCAGCGGACGGGATGGGTGGCGGGTCGGCAATGAAATGTGAATTGATTGACTGTGAGTCGGGAACCCACTGTCAAATCGTGCACACTTGCCTTTTCCGATGTCGGGTCTGCCAGCGTTGACAGGCAGTGGTAGGGGAGCCAATTTAAATGATTAGTGGTTTGTTTACAGCCACTTAACATGGTTTTAAACTTACTTTTTGCATTTAACAACTCGTCCATGGGGTCCACGCTGGTCGTGGCCCACATCTGTGAAGCTGAGGCGGGAGTTCAGTGGCCATTGAATCAGCTGATGGGTTGACAGCTTCAAATGACAAGTAAAGGCTCCCACCTTACAGAGAGCCACAAGCTCTTCCTCACTGCATTTCCACAACAGATTCACCAAGCTGAAAGTCTTTACACAAGTCTCCATCCAGTCTGACCTCTGCCTCTCTCACCATTGACAGATCGCTTCTGTCATCTCTACTTCACCTGCCATCTATTCCATCAGCATGGGTGCCCTTTATACTTTTTCACCTTGGTCCTCAGAATCCCACCACGATCATCCCCAACACCAGCAGCACCAGACACAGCAACAGCACCAACAACAACACCAACCTTCTCCGCAATCAAGTGATGCTGCACAGGACAGAAGGCATCAGCACCCGACCACATTGCTGCCCAGGAGGCCAGGGATGGCCTCACCATGGCCAGATTTACTTCACTTGATGCTGTACACCCTGGCTGCTACATGATGCACCAGGTTGGCACCACCCCACACCAACACCATAAATCATCCCTACAATGTCCAAGCCATTCCTTTCACACTCATCACCATTGTGGGGGGTACTGTTATGTCTCACCATTCACTGCAACTCACTAAGCCACTTCCAATGGTGCACACAAATCTGCCCAAGAACGCAAAGTGTTGAAAATAAAAGTTTCAATGTTTGATACCACATTAACAGAAACTTTACATGGACATTGCATAAAACACCCAAGTGCCTACCTTTGCGTTTTGTTAGTTGATATGACTGCACTAGGATGAGGGTGAATGTGAGGGGTGGCTAGTGAGATGGGGATGTGATAATATAGATAGAGAGGGATGGGTGGAGGTGTAAGGTAAGTTGGTGTGAGTAAAGATGTGCAGAAGTAGGGTAGGGAAGGTAAAGTGCTGGGAATGTGATAAGAGGCACAGCAGGATGAGGTTGAGTGTGGCTTTGTACTAACATTTCATGATCTACTGAGATCATTGAAACGTTTGCAGCACTGCACCCAGGTGCTCCTGACCACATACCTGCTTGTGCCCTCCTCTGTGTTGATCTCCTGGGGAGGTCTCTTCTACCCATGGGAAGGGAAGAGGACCTCCCTGCGTGCTATGACTCCCTCCATAAGCATTTGGAGGGAGTCATGGGAGAGCCTGGATGCAGCCCTGTGCCTTTGTTCAGTCGTTGTCAGTGTTTGCAGCACCTCAATTCTGTAGAACACTGATTATCAATATCCACGACAAGGCCTTGGACAACGTGGACCACTTTCCATACCTCGGGAGCCTACTGTCAACAAGGGCAGACGTCGATGACGAAGTCCAACACTGCCTTCAGTGTGCCAGTGCAGCCTTCGGTCACCTGAGGAAGAGAGTGTTTGAAGACCAGGACCTCAAACCCGGCACCAAGCTCATGGTCTACAGAGCAGTAGTGATACCCGCCCTCCTGTATGCCTCAGAGACATGGGCCATGTATAGCAGGCACCTCAAAGCACTAGAGAGGTACCACCAATGCTGCCTCCGCAAGATCCTGCAAATCCATTGGCAGGATAGGCGCACCAACGTCAGTGTTCTTGCTCAGGCCAACATCCCCAGTATTGAAGCTTTGACCACGCTCGATCAGCTTCGATGGATGGATCACATCGTCCGCATGCCCGATGCGAGACTCCCAAAACAAGCGCTCTACTAGGAGTTCTGACACTGCAAGAGAGCCCCAGGTGGGCAGAGGAAACGCTTCAAGGACACCCTAAAAGCCTCCTTGAAAAAGTGCAACATCCCCACTGACACCTGGGAATCCCTGGCCCAAGACCACACAAAGTGGAGGAGAAGCATCCTGGAAGGCGCCGAACACCTTGGGTTGCTTCGCTGGGAGTAAACAGAAGTCAAGTGCAAACAGTACAAGGAGTGCACGTCAACCCAAGCACCCCACCCACCCGCCCCTTCAACCACCGTCTGCCCTACCTGTGACAGAGGCTGTAGGTCCCGCATTGGACTCATCAGTCACCTGAGAGCTCATTGTTAGTGGAAGCAAGTCATCCTCAGTTCCGAGGGACTGCCTAAGAAGAAGAAGAACACTGATAGCACAAATGTCAAAATTAATTTGGACACGGTCCCTTTAAGGAAACCGGCTGATGACACGTCATCAAATGACATCACCAGATCCGCTTCCTCTAATTGGCTTGGAAATGCGCTGGGCAGGTGTAGCATGCCCCATCAAGGGAAATTAATTTTAGACAGCGGGATGGAGCCAGCAGCGGGGTCGGGACCCGCCACCAATGTCACCCGCCAAAGATCTGCCGTGTTTAGTAAAATCCAGGCCAATGGGAGAAAGAATTTCAAATACAGACAGAAAAGTTCAGACAAACAGACACATTAGGAGTGAGAAAAGCACAGAGAGAAAAAGTGAGAGAGAGAGAATAATAGAAAGAAGTTCAGAAACACAGTGATAGAGAGAACTACAGATAAAAAGAGAACCACCGATACACGCAGGGATAAGAGAAAAAAAATACATAGAAACAGAGATTGATTTTGATCATTTACTTGTCACATAAGTCAGCTGTCGATGAGGGCATGCTTACAGAAACATAAAAATAAAGACATTTTACTCCAAAGCTTCAGTATTTTATTTCAACAAACTTAGGTATGCTCATTATTGCCTGCAGAGGAGAAAGTGAAGGAAGAAATGGATAAACTCATATGCCAGTAATTTACCTGACTGACTAAGCCACCTCCTGCATAAACAGTCCAGTCCCACAGTGGAAAATATAGTGGCCAAATGAGCATTGTATTATGTACTCTACCTCAACTACCATGTAAACCTATCCTTCCATCTGCTCCGATCCTAACACGGTTGATCTCAAACAAAATCTGAGGACTACTCAAGTCATGTGCCGTTATTTTATTTCCCTAACAATTAATTGTTTATAGGGATCTAAAGTTTGGCACCCTGTGCTTCCTCTTGGTTACAGTGTATATGTGTCTTCTAGTACCCCAGTACAGATGCAAGCATGTAATCCAGGGTGACACTTCAGTGAAATACTGAGTGAGTACTGTATTGTCAGAGGCCCTGTCTTTTGGATGAGACATTAAATTGAGTCAGTCTGCTCAGGTGGATGTACAAAATCCAATGGCACTATTTGAAGAAGATCAGTGAGTTTTTCATGAACTGGTCAACACTCCTCTTTCAACCTACATTACCAGAAAATAGATTATCAGGTCATTCATTCAGTCACTGTGCCCATTTGTCTACCTAACAATGGTGACTACACTTCAAAAGTAGTTCATTGGTTGCAAGGCACTTTGGGGTATACTGAGGTTTTTGTTTATCATTCTTTGGGATGTGGGCCATTGTTGCCCTTGAGAAGGTGGAGGTGGCATTCTTCTTGAACTGCTGCAATCCATGTGGTGAAGGCACTTTTACTGTTGGTTGGGGAGTTCCAAGATTTTATTGCAATCCCTAAGTGGCCTTGAGAAGGTGGTGGTGAGTTGCCTTCTTGAACCGCTGCAGTCCGTGTGGTGAAGGTACTCCCACGATGCTGTTAGGTAGGGAGTTCCAGGATTTTGACCCAGCGACGATGAAGGATCGGCGATATACTTCTAAGTCAGTATGGTGTGTGACTTGGAGGGGAACTTGGAGGTGGTGGTGTTCCAATGCGCCTGCTGCCTTTGTCCTTCTAGGTGGTAGAGGTCACGGGTTTGGGAGGTGCTGCCGAAGAAGCCTTGGCGACTTGCTGCAGTGCATCTTGTAGATGGGGGACACCGCAGCCACGGTACGCCGGTGGTGGAGGGAGTGAATGTTTAAGGTGGCAGATGGGGTGCCAATCAAGCGGGTTGCTTTGTCCTGGATGGTGTTGAGCTTCGTGAGTGTTGTTGGAGCTGCACTCATCCAGGCAAATGGATCGTATTCCATCACACTCCTTACTTGTGCCTTGTAGATGGTAGAAAGACTTTGGGGAGTCAGGATGTGAGACACTCAACACAGAATACCCAGTCTCTGACCTACTCTTGTTGCCACAGTATTTATGTGGCTGGTCCAGTTAAGTTTCTGGTCAATGGTGACCCCCAGGATGTTGATGGTGGGGGATTCAGCGATGGTAATGCCGTTGAATGTCAAGGAGCGGTGGTTAGTCTCACGCTTGTTGGAAATAGTCATTGCCTGGCACTTGTGTGGCGCGAATGTTACCTGCCACTTATCAGCCCAAGCCTGAACGTCGTTCAGGTCTTGTTGCATGCGAGCATGGATTGCTTCATTATCTGAGGAGTTGTGAATGGCACAGAAGTGAAGAGGCTTCAATGGGATCTCAACAGGATCAGTGAGTGGGCGAGAACATGGCAGATGGATTATAATGTGGATAAATGTGAAGTTATCCACTTTGGTAGAAAAAACAGAAAGGCAGAGTATTTCCTAAATGGTGAAAGATTGGGGAATGCAGATGCTCAAAGGGACCTGGGTGTCCTTGTACGTGAGTCACTGAAAGTGAATGTGCACGTGCAGCAAGCTATTAGGAAGGCAAATGGTATGCTGGCCTTCATTACAAGAGGATTTGAGTACAGGAGTAAAGAAGTCTTACTCCAATTATATAGGACCTTGGTGAGACCACACCTGGAGTACTGTGTACAATTTTGGTCTCCTTACCTAAGGACGGATATACTTGCCATAGAGGGAGTGCAACGAAGTTTCACGAGATTGATTCCTGGGATGGCGGGACTGTCGTATGAGAAGAGATTGAGTAAACTAGGCCTGTATTCTCTTGAATTCAGAAGAATGAGAGGGGATCTCATTGAAGCATACAAAATTATTACAGGCTTGATGCTTGATAGGGTGGATGCTGGGAGAATGTTTCCCTTGGCTAGGGAATCTAGAACCAGGGGGCACAGCCTCAGGATAAAGGGTAGGCCATTCAGGACTGAGATGAGAAGAAATTTCTTCACATAGAGGGTGGTGAATCTTTGGAATTCTCTACCCCAGAGGGCTGTGGAGGCTCAGTCATTGGGTATATTCAAAACAGAAGTCGATAGATTTCTGACTAGTAAGGGCATCAAGGGATATGGCGATAAGGCCGGTGAATGGAATTGAGTGAGAAGATCAGCCATGATCTCATTGAATGGCGGAGCAGGCTCGAAGGGCCGAATGGCCTACTCCTGCTCGTATTTCTTATGTTATGTTCTTAACACTGTGCAGTCATCAGCGAACATCCACATTTCTGACCTTATGTTGGAGGGAAGGTCATTGATGAAGCAGCTGAAGATGGATGGGTCTAGGACACTGCCCTGAGGAACTCCTGCAGCAATGCCCTGGGGCTGTGATGATTGACCTTCAATCACCACAACCATCTTCCTTTGTGCTAGGTATGACTCCAGCCAGTGGAGAGTTTTCCCCCCCGATTCCCATTGACTTCAGTTTTACTAGGGCTCCTTGATGCCACACTCGGTCAAATGCTGCCTTGATGTCAAGGGCATTCACTTTCACCTCACCTCCTTCAGCTCCTTTGTCCAAGTTTGGACCAAGGCTGTAATGAGGTCGGGAGCCGAGTGGTCTTGGCGGAACCCAAACTGGGCATCAGTGAGCAGGTTATTGGTGAGTAAGGGTCGCTTGATAGCACTGTCGATGACACTTTCCATCACTTTGCTGATGATTATGAGTAGACTGATAGGGCAGTAATTGGCCGGATTGGATTTGTCCTGCTTTTTGTGGACAGGACATACCTGGACAGTTTTCCACATTGTCGGATAGATGCCAGTGTTGTAGCTGTACTGGAACAGCTTAGCTAGAGGCACGGCTAGTTCTGGGGCACAAGTCTTCAGCACGATAGCCGGGATGTTGTCAGGGCCCATAGCCTTTGCTGTATCCAGTGCGCTGAGCTGTTTCTTGGTATCATGTGGAGTGAATCGAATTGGCTGAAAACTGACTTCTGTGATGGTGGGCACCTCAAGAGGAGGCCAATATGGATTATCCACTTGGCTGAAGATGGTTGCAAATGCTTCAGCCTTGTCTTTTGCACTCATGTGCTGGGCTCCACCATCATTGAGGATGGGGATATTCATGGAGCCTTCTCCTCCCATTAGTTGTTTAATGGTCCACCACTATTCACGACTGGATGTGGCAGGACTGCAGAGTTTTGGTCTAATCCGTTGATTGTGGGGTCGCTTAGCCCTGTCTATAGCATGCTGCTTCTACCTTTTAGCATGCTTGTAGTCCTTTGTTGCAGCTTCCCCAGGTTGGCAACTCATTTTTAGGTATGCCTGGTGCTGCTCCTGGCATGCTCTTCTACACTCCTTATTGAACCAGGGTTGGTCCCCTGGTTTGATGGTAATGGTAGAGTGAAGAATAGTGTGGTAGTGCCACACAACACAATGGAGGATGTCCTCAGTGTGAAGATGGGATTTTGTCTCCACAATGGCTGTGCGGTGGTCACTGCCACAGAGAGATGCATCTGCAACAGGTCGATTGGTGAGGATGAGGTCAAGTAGGTTTTTCCCTCATGTTGGTTCTCTCACCACCTGTCGCAGGCCCAGACTGGCAGTTACATCCTTCAGGACTCAGCCAGCATTGGTGCTACCAGAGCCACTCTTGGTGATGGACATTAAAGACCCCCACCCAGAGTACATTCTGTGCCCTTGCTACTCTCAGTGCTTCTTCCAAGTGGTGTTCAACATGGAGGAGTATTGATTCAGCAGCAGGAGGTTTTCCTTGTCCATGCGCCTTCATGGGGTCCAGAGTCAATGTTGAGGACACCCAGGGCCACTCCTTCCTGACTGTGCCACCACCCCTGGTGGGTATGTCCTGCCAGTGGGACGGAGGAGTTTGAGACATTGGCTGAAAGGTATGATTCTGTGAGTATAACTATGTCAGGCTGTTGCTTGACTAGTCTGTGGGACAGCTCTCACAATTTTTGCATAAGTCCCTAGATGTTGGTGAGGTGGACTTTGCAGGGTCGACTGGGCTGGGTGTGCCATTGTCGTGTCTAAAGCCGATGCCAGGTTTTCTTCTTATTGTTTTTCATAGTGATTGTGTACAACTGAATGGCTTGCTAGGCCATTTCAGAGAGCGGTTAAGAGTCAACCACATTGCTGTGGGTCTGGAGTCACATATAGGCCAGACCGGGTAAGGATGGCAGATTTCCTTTCCTAAAGGACATTAGTGAACCAGATGGGTTTTTACAACAATCTGATAGATTATTACTGATACTAGCTTTTTATCCCAGATTTATTTAATTTAAATTCCCCAGCTGCCGTGGTGGGATTTGAATTCACGTCGCTGGATCCTTAGTCCAGCCCTCATCCAGTGACATTACCACTATGCTACCGTTCCCTGTAACCCCATAACTCTTAGTACTGGGTCATTAGATGGCCTTGCAACTGCCGGCAGCATACTTTAAAGTGCATTGGGTGCCCCTTTCTGACAATTCTGTGGTCCTTAGAGGGGGGCTAGCTGGGTGGAATGGATGTAACATCACCCAGAAAGGCAGCTGCTTCATCTGTGCTTCCTTCTGCTATGGCTTGATTGGTAGACTCTTCTTCAGCAGCTCCAGCTACCTGCATGGGAATGAACCATTGTCCACCGCTGAGGAGTGTGGAGCCTACCATCAAGGTGACCCCCAGTGGTGAGTCCTTCCCTGAAAGTCTTATTGATTGGAGCCAAAGATCTCAATGATAGAATTCAGGAGAGAAGCTGCATCTGGGCTTTGGAATTCTGTCTTGGGAGGCTTTCCTGCAGATGGCTGTAGAGTTGCCATGTGATCCATGGTGGACTAAAGATCTAAAAATCTGTCTTGGTTTAACGTCTCATCCGAAAGACGGCACCTCCGACTGTGCCATTTTTCGGATGAGACATTAAACCGAGGTCCCGTCTGCTCTCTCAGGTGGATGTAAAAGATCCCACGACACAATTTCGAAGAAGAGCAGGGGAGTTATCCCCAGTGTCCTGGCCAATATTTATCCCTCAATCAGTATCACTAAAAAAAACAGATTATCTAGTCATTATCACGTTGCTGTTTGTGAGAGCTTGCTTTGCGCAAATTGGCTGCCGTGTTTCCTACATTACAACAGTGACTACACTTCAAAAAGTACTTAGTTGGCTGTAAAGCGCTTTGGGATGTCCAGTGGTCACGAAAGGCACTACATCAATGCAAGTCTTTCTTCTTTCTTTCTGCACATTTTGAACTTATGCCCAAATTTCCTTCTCCTCTGCTGTGCCCCCAACTAACTTATACCAAGAATGTACCACTGGGCTTTTGGATATTTGAACAACAAACATTAGGTAAGAAAGAACGACTTGCATTTATGTAGCACTTTTCATGATGCCCCAAAGCATTTTACAGCCAATTAGGGCAACAACCTGAGAGGGCAGACGGGGCCTCGATTTAACATCTCATCCAAAAGATGGCACCTCCAACAGTGCAGCACACCCTCAGCACTGCACTGGAGTGTCAGCCTAGATTTTTGTGCTTAAGTCGCTGGAGTGGGACTTGAATCCACAACCTTCTGATTCAGAGGCAAGGGTGCTACCAACTGAGCCACAGCTGACAAACAAGGGGACAGGGTTTAAGCTGAGATAAGAAAAGGTGAACAGTTAAGATAAAACCTCTTCACACAGAGGTTGGTAAACATATGGAATCAATACATTTACAGAGCTTCAAGTCTGTTACAGGTGTTGTTAATTCTCTACAAGTACTATAAAGATCACAAGATACCCAAGTGTCATACAGCCCATTTAGCTCCTCCTTCCCTGGAAACCTACAGACCCCCCCCAGACCACTTTAGTTCTCTGGCAACGCCTCAATTTCAAAATTCTCATCCTTGTTTCCAAATCCCTCCTTGGCTTCGTCCCTCGCTATCTCTGTAACCTCCTCCTACAACCCTTTGAGATCTCTGCATTGCTCCTATTCTGGCCTTTTGTGATCCCCAATTCTGTTTGCTCACTATTGGTGGCTTGCCTTCAGCTGCCTAGGCCATAAGTTCTGGAATTCTCTCCCTAAACCTCTCCATCTCTCTCTCCTCCTTTAAGATGATCCTTAAAACCTATCTTTTGACCAAGCTTTTGTTCACCTGTCCTAATATCTCCTTATGCAGCTCGGTATCAAATTTTGATTGATAATCGCTCCTGTGCAGTGCCTTGGGACATTTTACTATGTTAAAGGCGTTATAAAAAGCAAGTTGTTGTTGTAATATGTCTGTTTCGTTCTTCCAATGCAGAGGATAGTCTTGGAGAATTTCCACATCTAAACAGCAAGTGAATGTTTGGGATCTGGCTGATCTGTGAGTTTAACAATGCTCAAATCATCTATAGGTGTGAATTTTTAAGAAAGTGGCATTGTTGGACCTATGTAAGAAATTATGCATTTCAGGTGCTTCAGTTAATCTGGAAGTACATTACAGTACAACCTTGTCAAAGTGTGTCATCGATTTGTTACATGTTTTATGTTTCTTTTAATGAACACCAGCTTACCAGAGGCGCATTGGTAATAAGATTAATGAAAAACGCATAAAGGAACAAAAAGGGTGGAAAAGACTGGAGAAAGTATGGACAAAGCAGTGGAAAAAATCAAAAGACTGTGTACACTGCTACAAAGAAAACAACTGAAGTAAGGGGACTAAGGAGTGCTGAATAAAGACAAACAGGACATTTATTGATTCAAAAAGAACAATTGGAGGAATGGAGCAAACACTTCAGTATGATGAATGGGTTACTTTGCCAAGGTGGGAAAGGATGGAACTGGGGAACTGGATGCAAACATTAAGCAATTTGTGGAGAATAAAAATAAATCTTTGAAGACTTTTAAGAATACCTCATTGATCTCCTGTGTTGCTCCTCACAAACAAAGATAAAATATAAAATGCATCTCTCTTTTCCTGTAACTTTCTCTTAATGCTGGCCATTGTATTAATTCACCTAATTAAAAATGAACTGTATTTTTAATTGATGTGCCAATGTACCCCTTTAAAATTTAATGGCAATTTTACTGTACCACTCTTACATGATGGTCTACTGAAAGGAGTATGTGCAGTGGGTTTAGAGGGCTGCTTGTGATTCAGCAAACCCTAACCTGACTATGTGCCAGAGACAGCTGTCTTCTTCCAGGTGCAGGGACCTTCTTGTTTTGGGGAACAGCTTATGTCACTTGTCCAGAGGCAGGTCCAGGCAAGGGACTAGCAGTGACTTGAGAGCCACCTGCTTCTTCCTATGGTTTTTCCACACACATTAGCTACTGATCTTCTTGAGCACATGTGAAGGAATAAGCCATATAACCCGTTCAGAAAAAGACACCATCTTATGAAAGAATTCTGGCCTTATTAAAACATGACAAACTGGGTTTGGAAATTTAGAAACCTAACGATGAAATAGCTATGAAAGCATTCTGGCTATTGAGATAAGACAGTTGTTGACCCTGAATAAATAACCTTATTGAAACAGAAGGTGAAGGGCTCCAACAGGCAGACCTTTTGGGAAAAAAGCAATGGTTCATCCTGGATAAGGTGTTCTAATTTAAACTTTGTAAAGATAGCACATAAGATAAGGAACATCTGCCCTCATAAAGATGACATAAATAAGTAACACCTGTCGTCACACCATATTATATGGTAAACTTAGAACACCTAGAGATGAGACAAGATTTTGGCTGAGGTGGCAGTAAGAGTTGCAGAGGTCAGCAGAAAAATGACTAGAGTTAATTAGCTTGCATCAGCAGAAAACCTTAAAGGAAATACCACTGGAAAAGGGTATAAATATTGAACTCTCAAATGGGATAACAGATGCGCTTTAATCGGGCAAAGCGATTCTCAGCTTCAGAGGCGGCTCTGTAGTCTACCACTCTTTGTACGCCGGGGATCAAAGGTATTTGATATTGATGGATATCCTGTATAGAGAACTTTAAGAACTGTAATACTATAGCGAAGTTAAGATTTAAAAGCAAGGTTCTCTGTTAATAAGATAGCATGTTTTCTCTTTTTAGAACTGTTAATGTTGCGAACTCAATCTCTGTACACTCTTTGGTGAGGCATTGCAGAATTCTGAGGGAGTTTTCCGGACCCTCATAATATCTGGAATGTTACTGTCCAGCTAAACTTATTAAAAGCGGTATCTGGAGGACAGTAACATTCTCGGGTTGTTCCTTTGCTTTTGGGAGAGATAGCCCGGACCTTTAGACCCAATTAAGCATCTTTAGGATTCGGCTACCTCAAACTTCAATTGAAAGTGAACGTCTGAGAAATACGCCTGATCCGGGGTAGCCCTAAAGGGGCTAGGACTAGTAAATATCCCTTCACACAGACCACTGCACAGGCCTCAGTATGCCTCAATCATAGTTCCCAGAAGTTGCTCTACCAGTGCCGTAATCACCTCTTGGATTTTGAACAATGATGCCTCAACATATCATTGGGAACATTTCTGAGAGATGCTCCAATTATGTTTGCCATCTGTATATCTGAGGTCTCCTCTGCAGTTGTTACTGATGCTTTATACTAAACCTTGCTATATGCAACACTCGCTGCATGCCAACTGGTAGCAATTGCTGTGAACTCAGTCTGCACCATACTCTGCAAGGAGACAAGCAACTGGTGCACCAGGCTTCCATTCATATCTAGCCTGTGAGGTTGGAATTTCAAAGTGACTTATCAGGGACTATGGTGATGCTATTTCTCCACTTAGCATCAGCCAGGCCTTCGTCCGTCTCCACCTCTGCCTCTCTACACCATGCCACATGATTCACCCAGCTTTTCCTCCTCTAAATGAGTATGTCCAGGATGTGTGCCACTTGGCTGGCCCCTGCTTCAAGAGTGATGATGCTGAATGCTGTGATGAGAAGGTCCAGGTTGCTGCTCCAGAGGTTTTGGAATGTCTGCAACAAGAGCAAAAGGAAACATGCTAAGTACATGCACATAGTTAACTCGGCAATACAGGACACGTTTTACCACAGAACATGTTCATTGTTTTACACAATTGCACAGATGGGGTGAGTGATTTTTTCTCCCAGCTGATCACTTCTGTTACACATCTTTGAATGGAGTGAGGGCATGATCAAATCCAACCTGTTGCTTGGTGACTTCTATAAAGAGAAGGAAAATCTATATTTAATGTGTGTAGTTTGTATTTTAGACTTTGGCACAGTTTTAGGGCCATAGTTGCCTGATTCTAAATGATCCCACCTACAGGGTGCTTTTTAGTTGCTGGCCATCTGTGTCTTCAATCTTTCTCAGCTGCATTTTTCCAAGCTATCTTTTTTGCTGCACTTGTTCTTAACAATCTTCATTAACTCCATTAGGGATATGGAGCAAAAGTGAATAATTGGAGTTGAGAGGCAGATCAGTTATGATCTAATTGAATGGTGGAACAGGCTCAAGGGGCTGAATGGCCTACTCTTGTTCCGATGTTGCCTACTGTGTTGTAATTATGGAAGGTTACTGAATCAAATAAAATGTTTTTTTTATGGGATGTGGGCGTCGCTGGCAAGGCCAGCATTTATTGCCCATCCCTAGTTGCCCTTAAGAAGGTGGTGGTGAGCCGCCTTCTTGAACCGCTGCAGTCCGTGTGGTCAAGGTACTCCCACAGTGCTGTTAGGGAGGGAGTTCCAGGATTTTGACCCAGTGACTATGAAGGAACGGCGATATACTTCTAAGTCAGGATGGTGTGTGAGTTGGAGGGGAACTTGGAGGTGGCGGTGTTCCCATGTGCCTGCTGCCCTTGTCCTTCTAGATGGAAGAGGTCGCGGATTTGGGAGGTGCTGCCGAAGAAGCCTTGGCTAGTTGCTGCAGTGCATCTTGTAGATAGTACACACTGCAGCCATGGTACGCCGCTGGTGGAGGGAGTGAGTGTTTAAGGTGGTGGATGGGGTGCCAATCAAGCGGGCTGCTTTGTCCTGGATGGTGTCGAGCTTCTTGAGTGTTGTTGGAGCTGCACTCATCCAGTCAAGTGGAGAGTATTCCATCACACTCCTTACTTGAGGCTTGTAGATGGTGGAAAGGCTTTGGGGAGTCAGGAGGTGAGACACTCGCCACAGAATACCCAGCCTTTGATCTGCTCTTGTTGCCACAGTATTTATGTGGCTGGTCCAGTTAAGTTTCTGGTCAATGGTAACCCCCAGGATGTTGATGGTGGGGGATTCGGTGATGGTAATGCCATTGAATGTCAAGGGGAGGTGGTTAGACAATTGGCTTAACTTGTCTGACACCTGTTACTTTAATTGACATCAATGGTTTTCTACATATAGGACAGTCTCTATTATGGGTGCCTACATTTATTCATACGTTATCCTCAATCCTCACCTTGGCACTTCTTTTTAATCAGACACCTCCTTTCGGATATCCCTCCAGCATCTTCAGTTACATGACGCTGTGCTGGTCTTCCACTCCTGCTTTACCCTCTAGGTATTAGTGGGCTATCTCTCCACACCCTGCAGACAACCTCTCCACATCTCACATTGACAACGGTCACTTTTAGGTCATCACTGTTAATCAGGATTTTTGACTTCTGCATTCTCTTTCCCTAATGTGCTGAAAATCCCACAGCTGGATTGATTATTTTAAATGGGTTAACACCATCAAATGTAGAAATTTTATATGAATGTATGAAATGTTCATGCACTAATATTCATATTGCATAATTTCGAAGTCTTACAGAACTAAGTTCCAGATCCTCCTTGTTACTCTTCTCTGAAATTTCATCCATACATCAATGTTCTTTCAAAGGCAGAGTGCCCAAAACTGCACACTGAGGGGCAGATATTCCTTTATCATTCTGCACGATTTTGGGCATACGTTGGGCGGGTAGGAGAGAAAATCGGTAGAGAGCTATTCTTCCGGCTCCCCGCAATCTGATGCCACCTCCAGAAGTTTCCTCTGGAGATGATGTTAGACATGGGCAGGCGTATAATAACACGACAAGTGACGGGATGATATCGTACAACATGTCATTTTCTGTCATTTGTGCTCTGGGAATGCCGGCTGCTATGGACAACGTTTACATTCAAATTGGCTACTTTTCCAAGTGCAATCAATCACAGAGTGATCAATTGCATTAGTCAAAACAGAAAGTTCAAAATGGATGAAAACAGTTTTGTTCAGTAAGATCTTCAGCCAGCAGCTTCTGGCGCGTTACACGGCAGGGAGGCAATGCAGAAATTTCCCTCACTCCCACCTGAGGCGGGTGCTACTGTGGCACCATAAATGGTTCTGCGCCTGCCCTAATTAGTTAAATGAACCTGAGCCTGGGGAATGGCTTGAGTTCAGGGGTGCAGGCAAAGAGCAGCCAGAAGCCCTGCCTGTCGAACATTGGCTGCCATTGCGGTGAAGAGGGAAATCTTCTCCATTAATTCAAATGTAGCCTCACCCATGATCTGTAGAAGGTAAGAATACTTCTTTTGATGCATTGACTAATATTTGACTCACTTATACAATAGCAAAATACTGCAGATGCTGGAAATCTGAAACAACAACAGAAAATGCTGGAAACACTCAGCAGGTCAGGCAGCATCATGGAGAGAGAAACAGAGTTAACGTTTCAGGTCGATGACCCCTTTTCAGAACTGGAAAAAGTTAGAGAACATAGGAACATAACAAATAGGAGCAGGAGTAGGCCATTTGGCCTTTCGAGCCTGCTACACCATTCAATAAGATCACGGCTGATCTTCAACCTCAACTCCACTATCCTGCACTATCCCCATATTACTTGATTCCCTTAATATTAAAAATCTATCAAACTCTATCTAGAATATACTCAATGACTGAGCCTTCACAGCCCTCTGGGGTAGAGAATTCTAAAGATTCACCACCCTCTGAGTGAATGCCATGAGTCCTAACTTTGTTTAATAACCTCGTCTGGCACCTTATCTAATGCCTTCTGAAAATCCAAATACACCACATCCACTGGTTCTCCCTTATCTACTCTGCTAGTTACAACCTCAAAAAAACCTCCTTGCATCTACCTCACAACTTACATTCCCACACAGCCTTGTATCATCAGCAAACTTGGATATATTATATTTGGTCCCCTCATCCAAATCATTGATATAGATTGTGAATAGCTGAGGCCCAAGCACTGACCCTTGTGGTACCCCACTAGTTACAGCCTGCCAACCTGAAAATGACCCACTTATTCCTACTCTCTGTTTTCTGTCTATTAACCAAACCTCAATCCATGCTAATATATCATCCCCAATCCCATGAGCCCTAATTTTGTTTAATAACCTCTTGTGTGGCACCTTATCGAATGCCTTCTGAAAATCCAAATACCCCGCATCCACTGGTTCCCCCTTATCTATTCTGTTAGTTTCTACCTCAAAAAAACTCTAACAGATTTGTCAAACACGATTTCCCTTTCATAAATCAGTGTTGACTCTGCCCAATCCTATTATTATTTTCTAAGTGCCCTGTTACCACGTCCTTAATAATAGATTCTAGCATTTTCCCTACTACTGATGTCTGGCTAACTGGTCTGTAGTTTCCTGTTTTCTCTCTCCCTCCTTTCTTAAATAGTGGGGTTACATTTGCTACCTTCTAATCCGCAGGAACCGTTCCAGAATCTATGGAATTTTGGAAAATGACAACCAATGCATTCACTATCTCTATAGCCACATCTTTCAAAACCCTAGGATGTAGGCCATCAGGTGGAGGCGATTTATTGGCTTTCAGGGCCATTAATTTCTCCAGTACTATTTTTTTACGAAGACTAATTTCTTTCAGTCCCTCATTCTCGCTAGACCCTTGGTTCACCACTATTTCCGGGAAGTTTTTTGCATTTTCTTCCATGAAGACAGATACGAAGTATTTGTTTAATTTCCCTGCCATTTCCTTATCCCCGCGTTATAATTTCTTCTGTCTCAGCCTGTAAGGGACCCACATTTACTTTTGCAAATCTTTTCCTTTTTACATACCTATAGAAGCTTTTACAGTCTGTTTTTATGTCTCTCGCTAGTTTACTCTCGTATTCTATTTTGCTTTCTCTATCAATTTCTTGGTCCTCCTTTGTTGAATTCTAAAATCCTCCCAATCCTTAGGCTTACTACTCTTTTTGGCAACATTATAAGCCTCTTCCTTTGATCTAATACTATTTTTAACTTCTCTTGATAGCCACGGTTGGACCACTTTTCCTATGGGTTTTTTTGCTTTATATTTGTTGTAAATTATGTATTAATTCTTTAAATGTTAGCCATTGCTTGTCTACTGTCATACCTTTTAATGTAGTTTCCCAATCTACCTTAGCCAACTCGCCCCTCATACCTATGTAGTTTGCTTTGTTTAGATTTAAGGCCCCAGTTTCAGATTTAACTAAATCACATTCAAACTCAGTATTAAATTCTATCATATTATGGTCACTCTTTACTACTAGATTATTAATTAACCCTTTCTCATTGTACAATACTAGATCTAAAATAGCCTGTTCCCTGGTTGGTTCCTCAACATACTGATCTAGAAAACCATCTTGCTTACATTCCATGAATTCGTCCTCCACACTATTACTGCAAATTTGGTTTGCCCAGTCTATGGCCTAGAAATTGAGTTTGCGCTGCGCCGGGGCTTAACGCCGGAAATTTAGCGCCGGTGCTAAGTCGCGCTGTGCGCGCCAAAAATTCAGTAGCGCCGCGCCCAAACGGCTGCCGGCGCTACTGAAGGCTGTTTGCGCCTGAAAACTGGCGCTACGCGCCGCATTGCGGCGCTATTCCGGCGCTGCGGCGCCCAATGCGGTGCGGCAGGCTCGGGAAGTGCAGGCCTCCTCCTTCAGTTAAGGAGGAGCTGCCTGCACCCGCCCGCTGGCCGGTTAAATCGCCACAAAAATGAGCCCGGCACCTCGGGGAAGTGCCGGGCTCGCAGCCGAGAAGCATCTGTTCCATGGGGGGGGGGGTGGGGGAGTCCGGGGAGGGAGGTGCGGGCAGGCGGCCGGCGGGAAAGCGGCCGGCCGCCGCTCCACCTTTATGCGCCGGCGCAAAGTCGTGTAAGACTCTGTTGCCAGAGTCTTAGTTGCGGCTGCCACGGGCGAGGCGGCCGCAACTGAATTTCGGCGCTGGGGCCCGTCACCACGGCAACCGGGACGCTGCGCACACCGATGACGTCGTCGGTGCCGGCGCAGCGCTACCAGTGTAACGCCGATGTTGGGCCCTAGTCAATTTCAAAACCGGCTGTAAGTCCAGCGCAATGCCCTCTAGCGCCGCAAAATGGGCGCTAAGCCCACTCAATTTCTAGGCCTATATGTAGATAAAGTCCCCCATGCGCCTCCAATTTCCTGATTTATACTCTGCCCTACATTACAACTATTGTTTGGGGGCCTATAAACAACTCCCACCTATGTTTTCTGCCCCTTGCTGTTTCTTAGCTCCACCCAAACTGATTCTACTTCTTGATTTTCGGAGCTAAGATCCTCTCTCTCTACTGTCTTTTCCCATCCTTTACTACCCCTCCTCCTTTTCTATTTTACTTATCTCTTCTAAAAGTTAAGTATCCTGGAATATTTTGTTCCCAACCTTAGCCACTTTGCAACCACGTCTCTGTTATGGCTATTAGATCAAACCTGTTCATTTCTATCTATGCTATTAATTAATCTATTTTGTTGCGAATGCTTCGCGCATTCAGATATAATGCCTTTAGCTTTGATTTATTTCAATTTTTCCCTAATGTCACCTTAGTCATTGATGCCTTATTGCCTTTGTTACTCTCTCTGTCCCTCCCTGACTCACTCTGCTTATTTGTACCCAAAAGTCTACTCTGCTCTAGAGCCTTGACATTTCTCTCACTGCTTTTAAATTTACTCTTTCCTGAATCCTCCCACCTCCACTTCATTAGTTTAAAGCCCTGTCTACTGCCCTAGTTATTTGGTCCCAGCCTGGTTTAAGTAGAGCCCGTCCCAATGGAACAGCTCCCTTTTCACCTAGTACTGGTGCCAGTGCCCCATGAACTGAAACCCCTGCCCCCCACACCACTCTTTGAGCCACGCATTTAAACCTCCAATCTGTTTTTCCCTACGCCAATTTGCATGTGGCTCAGGTAACAATCCAAAGCTGATTACCTTTGAGGTTCTGCTTTTTAATTTGGATCCTAGCTCCTCAAACTCCCTCAGCAGAACCTCATTCCTAGTTCTACCTATGTCGTTGGTTCCTATGTGGACCACGACAACTGGATCCTCCCCCTCCCACTCCAAGTTCTTCTCTAGCCAGGAGGAGATGTCTTTAATCCTGCCACTGGGCAGGCAACACAACCTTTGGAACTCTCGTTCATGGCTGCAGAGAACCGTATCTATCCCCTTGACGATATTGTCCCCTACCACAACTACATTCCCTTTCACTCCCCCCCACTTGAATGGCCTCCTGCACCATGGTACCATGGTCAGCTTGCTCATCCATCCGGCAGGCTTTTCCCTCATCCACACAAGCAGTAAGAACCTCATACCTGTTGGACAAAGGCAAAGGCTGAGCCTCCTCCAGCACTGCACCTGGGGTCCCCTTACCTGCCCGAGTTGCAGTGACACCCTCCTGTCCCTGACCACTAACCAGACCTGTACTGCTAGCTAACCTAACGTTTCAGCCTGTTCTTGCCCCATGGAACTGATTTCTTCTTATCTCAACTCTATTTTTTCTTCCTCTTGTCCAGTCTCTTCCCACCTACATTCACGATTCTTCTGACACCCTCCGCCATTTTAGCAGTTTCCAGTTTCCTGGCCCCAACCGTCACCTTTTCACTGTGGACGTCCAATCCCTCTACACCTCCATCCCCCACCAGGACGGCCTGAGGGCTCTCCACTTCTTCCTTGAATGGAGGCCCAACCAGTCCCCATCCACCACCACCCTTCTCCACCTGGCTGAACTTGTTCTCACATTGAACAACTTCTCCTTTGACTCCACTCACTTCCTCCAAGTTAAAGGTGTTGCTATGGGAACCCACATAGGCCTGCCTTTTTGTGGGATATGTGGAACATTCTTTGTTCCAGTCCTACTCAGGTCCCCTCCCTCACCTCATTTTCTGGTACATTGATGACTGTATTGGTGCCGTTTCCTGCTCTGACCCTGAACTAGAAAATTTCATTCACTTTGCTTCCTATTTCCACCCTTCCCTCACCTTCACATGGTCCATCTCCGACTCTTCCCTTCCCTTCCTCGACTTCTCTGTCTCCATTTCAACAAACATCCACTATAATTCCACTGACTCCCACAGCTACCTGGACTACATTTCCTCCCACCCTGCTTCCTGTAAGGACTTTATTCCATTCTCCCAATTTCTCCATCTCCGCTGCATCTGTACTGACGATGCCACCTTCCATTCCAGTGCTTCCGATATGTCTTCCTTTTTCCTCAACCGAGGATTCCCCTCTACCGTGGTTGACATGGCCCTCAACTGTGTCCGTTCCATTTCCCGGACATCTGCTCTCACCCCTTCCCCTCCCTCTCAGAACCTTGTCCTCACCTTTCACCCCACTAGCCTTCACATTCAACATATTTTCCTCCGCCATTTCCACCAGCTCCAGCGTGATCCCACCACCAAACACATCTTCGCCTCCCCCCCCCCCACATTCAGCATTCCAAAAGGACCGCTCCCTCCGCGACACCCTGGTCCACTCCTCTATCATCCACAACACCCCTTCCCCTTCCCATGGCACCTTCCCGTGCAAGCACAGGAGATGCAACACATGCCCTTTTACCTCCTCCCTTCCCACTGTCCAGGGCCCCAAACACTCCTTCCAGGTGAAACCGTGATTTACTTGTACTTCTTGCAATTTAGTATACTGTATTCCCTGCTCACGATGCGGTCTCCTCTACATTGGGGAGACCAAACACAGATTGGGTGACCGCTTTGCGGATCACCTCCGTTCAGTCCGTAAGCGTGACCCCGAGCTTCCAGTCACCTGCCACTTTAATTCTCCGCTCCACTCCAACCTCTCTGTCCTCGGCCTCTTACACTGTTCCAACGAAGCTTGAGGAACAGCACCTCATCTTTCGATTAGGCATGTTACAGCCTGCTGGACTCAACATTGAGTTCAACAATTTCAGATGATAACCTCGGCCCCTATATTTTTTTTATTTTTTTTCTTTTCTCTTGCATGGCAGCTGTTGATGATTCTGCCATCGCTATTTACACCTCATCTAGAGTCATCTTTTGTTTCTTAACTTGTCCCATTACCAGCCCCTTTCGCCTTGCACCATCATCCCTTTTGTCTTTTAATCTCTCCTGCCTTCCAGCCTATCACAGACCTTCCCTTTGTTCTTTCTTCCCCTCCCCCCTTTCCCTGCCCCTACACTTGCTTAAAAACCTGTTCCATCTCCAACTTTTCCCAGTTCTGACGAAGGGTCATCGACCTGAAACGTTAACTCTGTTTCTCACTCCACGATGCTGCCTGACCTGCTGAGTATTTCCAGCATTTTCTGTTGTTCTATCTGATTAACCTCTTCATGTTGACTAGAACATTTGCATTGAAGGATCAATAGCCAGACTGAAATCCTTTCCCTTTTCTACCTCTCCTAATGTATGGTTCCTTTTGTTTTCCGATTCCAACATACACATACATGTATCTGTATTGAAAGCCATCTATTCTTTAGCCCACTTAACTTAAAGAGGAAGCAGCATCATTTGAGATCCGCTTGTAAATGAAAATTTTGTTAGATATTCAAAAAAAGAACACATGAATTTTCTGACCTCAATGGCAATTTGCCAGGTCAAATTTCCTTCGCTATTTCCATTGTGTGATGTCACTGGCAGGAAGCAGCCCCTCCTGTCCAATGGTAGCTGCATTGAAAACTATCGGAGAGCCATGACTTTGGAACAGCCCGAGAGTGGTTATGAGACTGCCTAGCTCCAGTAAACCATCTATCAGCAAGGTACTCATAGAATGATAGAAATTTATGGCACAGAAGGAGGACATTCGGCCCATCATGTCTGTGTCGTCCGAAAATGATCTATCCAGCCTAATCCCACTTTCCAGCTCTTGGTCCATGGCCTTGTAGGTTACGGCACTTCAGGTGCAAATCCAAGTATGTTTTAAATGCGATGAGGGTTTCTGCCTCTGCCATTCTTTCAGGCAGTGCGTTACAGACCCCCACCACCCTCTGGGTGAAAACAGTTCTCCTCTAAACCTTCTACCAATTACTTTAAATCTATGCCCCCTGCTTATTGACCCTTCTGCTAAGGGAAATAAGCCCTTCCTATCTACTCTATCAAGGCCCCTCATAATTTTATACACCTCAATTACGTCTCCCCTCAGCCTCCTCTGTTCCAAAGAAAACAACTGCTGCCTATCCAATCTTTCCTCATAGCTAAAATTCTCCGGTCCTGGCAACATCCTCATAAATCTCCTCTGTACCCTCTCTAGTGCAATCACATCCTTCCTGTAATGTGGTGACTAGAACTGTACACAGTGCTCTAGCTGCAGCCTAACTAATGTTTTATACAGTTCAAGCATAACCTCCCTGCTGTTATATTCTATGCCTCGGCTGATAAAGGATAGTATCCTGTATGCCTTCTTAACCACCTTATCGATCTGTCCTGCCACCTTCAGGGATCTGTGGACATGCAGTCCAAGGTCCCTCTGTTCCTCTACACTTCTCAGTATCCTACCATTTATAGTACCATTCCCTTGCCTGGTTAGCCCTCCCTAAGTGCATTACCTCACACTTCTCCGGGTTGAATTCCATTTGCCACTTTTCTGCCCACCTGACCAGTGCATTGATATCTTCCTCACGATCAAGTCTACAGCTTTCTTCCTCACGATCAAGTCTACAGCTTTCTTCCTCACGATCAAGTCTACAGCTTTCTTCCTCACGATCAAGTCTACAGCTTTCTTCCTCACGATCAAGTCTACAGCTTTCTTCCTCACGATCAAGTCTACAGCTTTCTTCCTCACGACCAAGTCTACAGCTTTCTTCCTCACGATCAAGTCTACAGCTTTCTTCCTCACGATCAAGTCTACAGCTTTCTTCTTCATTATTAAGTCTACAGCTTTCTTCCTCACGATCAAGTCTACAGCTTTCTTCCTCACGATCAAATGTTATAGGATAAACTGTACAATGCCATGGGTTGGAGAATGACTTTAGCCTGTGTTCCCATCGATTATCACTTTCCCACTGGGAGTGGGGGGTTTGAGTAATTTACCTTTGTATAATCTAAAGTGTATATCATCTGGTTGAGCTTGAAGACGAGTAATTTATTCATTAAAAATGGTTACACTAATCTGCAAAACTGCAGTAGGTTACTAAAGAAAAAATGATTTGTACATCAATTTATTCAAAACTTGTTATACATAATGGGTGCTTTAGAATAGTACAACAAAGAAGGAGGCAGTTCGACAATCTACTTATTCTCACACCCCGGCTCTTTCCCCAGATCCCTGCAATATTTCTCCTTCAAGTATTTATCCAATTCCCTTTTGAAAGCTACCATTGAATCTGTATCCACCACCCGATCAGCCAGTGCATTCCAAATCCTAATCATGATGAAAGAGTGAAAGCAGGCACTAAATGGGTGGTGTGCTAATAAGAAACACCTGTTTGAAAGTCTATTTTAGCACACTATTTTGGTCCTAATTGCTGATTACCATGATTTGAACTTGCCTGGAGGCACTAAAACAGACACCTGCAGGTTTAGCCCTCAAGTACTGAGTAGACGCAATTTTCGTGGAGCAGTATTTGTGGACTCCACTTCCACTGGAGCACAGCGGCACGTTGCGGGATGGCTCAGGGACTGAGGGAGAGGTTACACAGGTTCTCGGATGTGGCACTGGAGTACCTGGTGGAGGAGGTCCAGAGGAGGAGGGATGTCCTGTAAATGCGGTGGGTGGGGGGGGGGGGAGAAGGACGCCACCTCACCCGCCTGTCCCTCTCTCCTGCAGCAGCTGATACTCCTCTACCTGGCCTCATATCCTCCTCTCATTCCACGTCCAGACCAAGGGGGACCCCTAGCAAGATGCCCATGCCCACTCCCTTTTTCCTGGTCATGCCTACAAGCTGGAGTGCCACAGCACTTACTGTTTTTAGATGAAATCCTCAGAGAATTTGCGGAATAAATTGGTGAAGTCTTGACAAATTGTCATGGAAAGTCTCCCGTGTGTTTCAGAGGTCCTCTTCACAGCTCCAGCAGCAATCAACATGAAATGGTGAGTATCCCTTTACATAGCGCTTGAAATCAATATCAACGGCGTGTTTACTCCCAAAGAGCTAGTCGCTGTTAGGAGAGGGCGATAGGACAAGCGGTAGCCACCAAAATGCCGTGTAGTCTCTTTAATGAGCACTAGCAGGCAATTTAAGTGACAATGAGCCCCTTAACGAGCCTCTGGGTGGTTGTTCCTAGCGCTCGCTTCAACTCCTTTATCAAGATGGTGTCTTGTGATAAACATGGGCTAAACCAGCGTTTCAGCTCAAGACCCTACCTTGGCCACCAGGGAGGCTCTTTAGTGCCTAAAGCATCCAGGGAAAATCACCCACAACTGGTTTAGCTGAAATACAATAAAAATTATGAAATTGCTTTGATCTACCTCAATACTGAAGTTGATGGAGGAATACATACGTATATACATACATACATAAGAACATAAGAACATATGAATTAGGCCTGATAATCTACATCCTAGGGTACTTAACGAAGTGGCCCTAGAAATAGTAGATGCATTGCTGATCATCTTCCAACATTCAATGGAATCTGGAACAGTACCCATAGATTGGAGGGTAGCTAATGTTACCCCACTATTTAAAAAAGGTGGTAGAGAGAAAACGGGGAATTACAGACCGGTAAGCCTGACATCAGTAGTGGGGAAAATGCTAGAGTCCATCATAAAAGATGTAATAGCAGAGCACTTGGAAAACAGTGACAGGATCAGACAAAGTCAACATGGATTTACAAAGGGTAAATCGTGCTTGACTAATCTACTGGAATTTTTTGAGGATGTAACTGGTAAAATAGATAAGGGAGAACCAGTGGATGTGGTGTATTTGGACTTTCAGAAGGCTTTCGATAAGGTCCCGCATAAGAGATTAGCGTGTAAAGTTAAGGCACATGGGATTGGGGGCAAGGTACTGACTTGGACAGAGAACTGGTTGGCAGACAGAAAGCAAAGAGTTGGAATAAACAGGTCTTTTTCCGAGTGGCAGGCAGTGACTAGTGGGGTACCGCAGGGATCGGTCCTTGGACCATAACTATTCACAATATACATTAATGATCTAGACAAGGGAACTAGATGTACTATCTCCAAATTTGCAGACGACACAAAGCTGGGTGGGCGTGTGTGCTGTGAGGAGGATGCCGAGAAACTCCAGGATGATTTGGACAGGTTGTGTGATTGGGCAGAAGCATGGCAGATGCAATATAACGTGGATAAATGTGAGGTTATCCACTTTGGTAGCAAAAACAGGAAGGCAGATTATTATCTGAATGGCAATAGATTGGGAGAAGGGGAAGTGCAACGAGACCTGCGTGTCCTTGTGCACCAGTTGCTGAAGGTAAGCATGCAGGTGCAGCAGGCGGTTAAGAAGGCAAATGGTATGTTGGCCTTCGTAGCAAGAGGGTTTGAGTACAGGAACAAGGATGTCTTGCTGCAGTTGTACAGGGCCTTGGTGAGACCACATCTTGAGTATTGTGTGCAGTTTTGGTCACCTTATCTGAGGAAGGATGTTCTTGCCATGGAAGGAGTTCAGCGAAGATTCACCAGGCTGATACCTGGGATGGCAGGAATGACGTATGAGGAGAGATTTGGTCAATTGGGCTTGTACTCGCTGAAGTTTACAAGAATGAGAGGGGATCTCATTGAAACTTATAAAATTCTGACAGGACTGGACAGACTAGATGCAGGAAGAATGTTCCCGATGGTCGGGGAGTCCAGAACCAGGGGTCACAGTCTAAGGATAAGGGGTAGGCCATTTAGGACAGAAATGAGGAGGAATTTCTTCACCCAGAGAGTGGTGAACCTGTGGAATTCTCAACCACAGAAGGCAGTAGAGGCCAATTCATTAAATATATTCAAGAAGGAGTTGGATATATTTCTCAAGGCTGAAGGGATCAAGGGGTATGGGGAGAAAGCAGGGACTGGGTACTGAATTTGGATGATCAGCCATGATCACATTGAATGGCGGAGCAGGCTCGAGGGGCCGAATGGCCTACTCCTGCTCCTATCTTCTATGTTTCTATGTTTCTAGGAGCAGGAGTAGGCCACTTGGCCCCTCGAGTCTGCTCCGCCATTCAATAAGGTCATGGCTGATCTGATTACTCCACATTCCTGCCTATCCCCGATAACCTTTCACCCCCTTGCTTATGAAGAATCTATCTACCTCTGCCTTAAAAATATTCAAAGACTCTGCTTCCACTGCCCTCTGAGGAAAAGCATTCCAAAGACTCACGACCCTCTGTGAGAAAACATTTCTCCTCATCTCTGTCTTAAATGGGCGACCCCTTATTTTTAAACAGTGACCCCTAGTTCTAGATTATCCCACAAGAGGAAACATCCTCTCCACATCCATCCTGTCAAGACCCCTCAGGATCTTATATGTTTCAATCAAGTCACCTCTTACTCTTCTAAACTCCAACGGATACAAGCCTAGCCTGTCCAACCTTTCCTCATAAGACAACCCGCCCATTCCAGGTATTAGTCTAGTAAACCTTCTCTGAACTGCTTCCAACGCATTTACATCCTTCCTTAAATAAGGAGACCAATACTGTACACAGTGCTCCGGATGTGGTCTCATCAATGCCCTGTATAATTGAAGCAGAACCTCTCTACTTTTGTATTCAATTCCCCTCGCAATAAACGATAACATTCTATTAGCTTTCCTAATTACTTGTTGTAACTGCATACTAACCTTTGTGAGATTAATTCTGTTATTGCAATATCAATTTAAAATTGTTTAACAGGAACCGCTCATTGTATATCATATTAGTGTGATAACCCACTGGATATGGATTCATGCCTGTGATTTCCTCCGTGGTAATTTCTGACATCATCATAACTATCAGGGTGCCAATGAAGGGAAGGGAGGTACTTAGGACTGTGAATGTGCTAGTGTTACAGTATTCATATATTAGTGCACAAAGCATTTCAAATAAAGTCAGGGGACTAAAGGCACTAATTAGAATGGAGGAAATGGTATTGTAGCCTTGACCGAAACCTGGCTTCAGCTGGGGTGAGACTTGGAACTAAGTATTCCTATCTATAGAATTGTCAGGTGAGATAGAAAAGGAAAAATGAAGGAAGGATAGTTTTATTAATTAAAGACACATTTACAACCATAGAAATGAGAGTTTTTATTAATGGTGATGCTCAGACAGAGTCTGTTTGGGTTGAGTTAAGAAATAAACAAGGATCTGTTACCATAGTAGAAACCATTGAACAAGAATTGAGGACAAGGTTTGTAAACAATGAGAAGGTTGTAATGATAATAGAGATGTAATTATGGGGACATTTAACTATCCTGACTGGAATAAGACAAAGTTTGTGGTCAAAATTAGAAAGACTTCTTAGAATGTATTGACGACTGCTTCCTTATGTTGAATATCCAAAAAGGAAGGATGCCATGCTATGCTAGTACTGGGTAACGGAGAACGCCCAAGTAAGCAACTTAAAGATAGGAGAACTCTTGGGGGCTACTGAGAATTAAAATAGATAAAGAAAAAAGACCATGGTAGAGGTGTAGGGTTTGAAATTAACCAATTTCAGTGGCCTGAGACGGAACTAGCCCAGATTATTTGGTTGGAAAAAATGGCAGCTCAAACAGCAGATTAGCAGTGGGAGATTTAGATATGAGATAGATAAGGTACTGGGTAAAGAGATTCTTACTTAGATTAAGAGAGTACATCAAAGGCAGGGATTCCATGACTACATAGTAAGGTCAATGTTTAAAAAAGAGATATGATAAATATAGGGGGAGAAATAAAGAAGAAAACTATTAGTAATGTTAAATGTTTAGAGGAAAGTAAAAAGATTAGGAAGGCCAACAGGAAATATGAAAGAAGTTTTACACTGAAAATAAAGGAAACAAAGGATTCGAAAGCGTGTAGGTGAAAGGATAGTCAAAAAATGGATGGGTCCACGTAGAAACAAAGGAGGCACCTTGTACTTGACAGTGTGTAAATGGAGGAAATGCTTTAAATAGGTTTGTTGCCTCTGTTTTAGCAGAAGAAGGTGAAAGTAGAACTATAGGAGTACCTGTGTAGAATATGGAAGTGCCACCACTGGAGATAATAATTCAAAAAGACACTTTATTATAAAGAGTTAATGGGACCAAAAATAGAAAATCAGGCATCTTAGAACATTGAAGGATATAGGGAGGAGAGGATTTTCTAAATATTTTGCAAACAGGAATTGTGGCAAAACAGTAGAATGTGGCTAATGTTACACCCTGTTTAAAAATGCAGGGTGAACCTAGTGAACACTAGAAATACATTCATGACTGTACCGGTGCCGCTTCCTGCTCTTGACCCGAACTGGAAAAAGTCATCAATTTTGTTTCCAATTTGCACCCCTCCCTGACCTTCACATGGTCCATCTCTGACTCTTCCCTTCTTCGACTTATCAATCTCCATTTCTGGCAATAGGCTGTCGACCAATATCTACTAGAAGTCCACTGACTCCCAGAGATAACTTAATTATACTTACTCCCACTCCTGTATGGACTCAATTCCATTCTCCCAGTCTCTCCATCTCTGCTGCATCGGTTCGGATGATGCCACCTTCCACACCAATACTTCTGATATGTCTTCCTTTTTCCTCAACCGAGGATTCCCCTCCACCATGGTTGACAGGGCCCTCGACTGTGTCCGTTCCACTTCCTGCACTTCTGCTCTCATCCCTTCCCCTCCCTCCCAGATTCACAATAGGGTTCCCCTTGTCCTCACTTTCTACCACACCAGCTCCAGATTCAACGGATCATCCTCTGCCATTTCCGCCACATCCAGCGTGATGCCACCACCAAAAACATTTTCCCTTCCCCTCCCCTTTCAGCATTACATAAGAACATAAGAAGTAGTAGCAGGAGTAGGCCATACGGCCCCTCTGGCCTGCTCCGCCATTCAATAGGATCATGGCTGATCCGAACCTAGACTCACGTCTACTTCCCTGCCCGCTCCCCATAACCCTTAATTCCCTTATCAGCTAGGAAACTGTCTATCTCCGTTTTAAATTTATTTAATGTCGCAGCTTCCACAGCTCTCTGAGGTAGCAAATTCCACAGATTTACTACCCTCTGAGTGAAGAAGTTTCTCCTCATCTCAGTTTTGAAACAGCAGCCCCTTATTCTAAGATTATGCCCCCTAGTTCTAGTCTCACCCATCAGTGGAAACATCCTCACCGCATCCACCCGATCAAGCCCCCCTCACAATCTTATATGTTTCGATAAGATCGCCTCTCATTCTTCTGAATTCCAATGAGTAGAGGCCCAACCTACTCAACCTTTCCTCATAAGTCAACCCCCTCATCTCCATAATCAACCAAGTGAACCTTCTCTGAACTGCCTCAAGAGCAAGTATATCTTTTCTTAAATATGGAAACCAAAACTGTACGCAGTATTCCAGGTGTGGCCTCACCAGTACACTGTATAACTGAAGCAAGACTTCCCTGCTTTTATACTCCATCCCCCTTGCAATAAAAGCTAAGATTCCATTGGCCTTCCTGATCACCTGCTGTACCTGCATACTAACCTTCTGTGTTTCATGCACCAGGACCCCCAGATCCCTTTGTACTGTAGCACTTTGCAGTTTCTTTCCATTTAAATAATAACTTGCTCTTTGATCTTTTCTGCCAAAGTGCATAACCTCACACTTCCCAACATTATATTCCATCTGCCAAATTTCTGCCCACTCACTTAGCCTGTCTATGTCCTTTTGCAGGTTTTTATGTCCTCCTCACTCACTGCTTTCCCTCCCATCTTTGTATCGTCGGCAAACTTGGAAACGTTGCACTTGGTCCCCTCCTCCAAATCGTTAATATAGATTGTAAAGAGTTGGGGTCCCAGCACTGACCCCTGCGGAACACCACTAGTTACTGATTGCCAACCCGAGAATTAACCATTTATCCCAACTCTCTGTTTTCTGTTAGATTGCCAATCCTCCACCCATGCGAGTATATTACCCCCAATCCCATGATTTTTTATCTTGTGCAGTAATCTTTTGTGTGGCACCTTGTCAAATGCCTTTTGGAAGCCAAATGCACCATATCCACTGGTTCCCCTTTATCCACCCTGTTTGTTACGTCCTCAAAGAATTCGAGCAAATTTGTCAAGCATGATTTCCTCTTCATAAAACCATGCTGACTCTGTCCGATTAAATTATGCTTATCCAAATGTCCTGTACTGCTTCCTTTATAATGGACTCCAACATTTTACCAACCACAGATGTTAGGCTAACTGGTCTATAGTTTCCAGCCTTTTGTCTACCTCCCTTTTTAAATAAGGGCGTTACATTAGCAGTTTTCCAATCTGCTGGGACCTTTCCTGAATCCAGGGTGTTTTGGAAAATTACCACCAATGCATCCGCAATCCCTACCGGTACTTCTCTCAAGACCCTTGGATGTAAGCCATCAGGTCCAGGGGATTTATCCGCCTTAAGTCCCATTATCTTACCGAGTACCATCTCCTTAGTGATTTTAATCATGTTTAGCTCCTCTCCCCCATAGCCCCCTGTTTGTCCAGTGTTGGGATATTTTTAGTGTCCTCTGCTGTAAAGACTGATACAAAATATTTGTTCAGCGTATTTGCCATCTCCATGTTCCCCACTACTAATTTTCCGGTCTCGTCCTCTAAGGGACCAACATTCATTTTAGCCACCCTTTTTCTTTTTATATAACAGTAGAAACTCTTTCTATCTGTTTTTATATTTTTTGCTAGTTTACTTTCATAATCTATCTTCCCTTTCTTAATTAATCTTTTAGTTATTCTTTGCTGGCTTTTAAATTCTTCCCAATCTTCTATCCTCCCACTAGATTTGGCTACTTTATATGCCCTTGTTTTCAGTCGGATACTATCCTTTATTACTTTACTTAGCCATGGATGGCTCTCTTTTCTTTTACGCCCCTTTTTCCTCAGTGGAATATATTTTTCTTGAAAGTTGTGAAATATCTCCTTGAATGTACACCACTGCTCCTGTACTGTCTTACACCTTAATCTATTTTCCCAGTCCACTTTAGTCAACTCTGCTCTCATACCTTCATAGTCTCCTTTATTTAAGCTTAGTACGCTGGTTTGAGATCCAACTCTCTCACCCTCCAACTGAATTTGGAATTCAACCATGTTATGGTCACTCATTCCAAGGGGATCCTTTACTAGGACATTTTTTATTAATCCTGTCTCATTACACAGGACCAGATCTAAGATTGCCTGCCCCCTGGTTGGTTCAGTAACATACTGCTCAAGGAACCCATCCCTAATGCACTCTACGAACTCTTCCTCAAGGCTGCCCTGCCAATTTGATTTGTCCAGTCAATATGAAAGTTAAAATCTCCCACGATTATAGCTGTTCCCTTATTACAAGCCCCAACTATTTCCTGATTTATACTCTGACCAATAGAGTTGCAACTGTTAGGAGACCTATAGACTACGCCCACTAGTGACTTTTTCCCTGTATTATTCTTTATCTCCACCCAAACTGTTTCACTATCCTGATCCTTTGACCCAATATCATTTCTCACTATTGCAGTGATTCCATCCTTTATTAACATAGCCACCCCACCTCGCTTTCCTTCCTGTCTGTCCTTCCTAATTGTCAAATACCCCTGGATGTTTAGTTCCCAGTCATGGTCACCTCGCAGCCATGTTTCTGTAATGGCCACCAGATCATACCCATGTGTAGTTATTTGTACCGTCAACTCGTCTATTTTGTTATGAATGCTGCGTGCATTCAGATAAAGAACTTTTAAATTATGTTTTGTGACAATTTATTCCTGCTTTTACCCCCTTTACTACTTTACCTTTATCTTTATATATTCTGTCCCTTCCTGACACGCTCTGGTTTTTAATTTCCACACTGCTACTTTGCTCTATTGCCTTCTCCACTGACATTTTTATTTTTCGCTCTCTTGAAACCTCCCCCCCACTAATTAGTTTAAAGCCCTCTCTGCAGCCCTAGTTATTCGATTCACCAGGATTCTAGTCCCAGCACTGGCCAAGTGAAGTCCGTCCCAACGGAACAGCTCTCTCCTGTCCCAGTACTGGTGGCAGTGTCCCAAGAAGCAGAACCCATTTCTCCCACACCAGTCTTTGAGCCACGCATTTAACTCTCTGATTTTATTTACCCTAGCCAAATTTGCTCGTGGCTCAGGTAGTAATCCAGAGATTATTACCCTTGTGGTTCTGCTTTTTAATTTGGCCCCTAGCTGCTCATACTCCCTCAGCAGAACCTCTTTCCTTGTCCTATCTATGTCGTTGATACCAACATGGACCACGACAACTGGATCCTCCCCCTCCCACTCCAAGTTTCTCTCCAGCCCAGAGGAGATGTCCTTAACCCTGGCACCGGGCAGGCAACACAACCTTCGGGACTCTCGCTCTCGGCTGCAAAGAACCCTATCTATCCCCCTTATGATACTATCCTCTACCACTGCAACATTTCTTTTTACTCCCCCCCACTTGAATGGCCCCCCATTCCATGGTGCTGTGGCCAGGTTGCTCATCCTCCCTGCAGTCCCTGCTCCTGTCCTCTCAGGGAGTAAGAGCCTCAAACCTGTTGGACAAGAGCAAGGGCTGCGGCTCCTCCAACACTACCTCCTGGATCCCCGTACCTGCCTCACTCATAGTCACACCCTCCTGTCCCTGACCACGGACTACATCTGAATTAGTTAATCTAATTGGTGTGACTACTTCCTGGAACACAGAGTGCAGGTAACTCTCCCCCTCCCTGATGTGTCGCAGTGTTTGAAGCTCGGACTCCAGCTCATCAACACGGAGCCGGAATTCCTCGAGCAGCCAACACTTACTGCAAATGTGATCACCGTGAGCATCAATGGTGTCCACCAGCTCCCACATATTGCAGCAGTAACACATCACCTGCTCTCCCATTCTATGTAAGTAATTAAATTTATTAATATTATTTTTAAATACCCTCTGCCCCAATTCTAGATGATGAATATCACACCTTAGAAACTATAAACCACAGAGTTTAAGTTTAAAAAAGAAATACTCACCAACCAATCACTTACCTGCTTTCTGGTGACGTCACACTTTGATTATTTTTTACCTCTCTCCTTCCCTCTGAGTTCCGAGTTCGCAGACTGGTACACCTTACCTGGTCTCTGGAGCCTTTTATAGCCCCGCTGCTGCCGCTGAAATTCCCGCCGACGCTCTGAGGCCTTACCTGGTCTCTGGAGCCTTTTACAGCCCCGCTGCTGCCGCTGAAATTCCCGCCGACGTTCTGAGGCCTTACCCGGTCTCTGGAGCCTTTTATAGCCCCGCTGCTGCCGCTGAAATTCCCACCGACGCTCTGAGGCCTTACCTGGTCTCTGGAGCCTTTTATAGCCCCGCTGCTGCCGCTGAAATTCCCGCCGACGCTCTGAGGCCTTACCTGGTCTCTGGGGCCTTTTATAGCCCCGCTGCTGCCACTGAAATTACCGCCGACGCTCTGAGGCCTTACCTGGTCTCTGGAGCCTCTTATAGCCCCGCTGCTGCCGCTGAAATTCCCGCCGACGCTGAAGGGACTGTTCCCTCAGTGACACCCTGGTCCACTCTTCAATCACCCCCCACATCCCCTCCCTTTCCCACGGCACCTTCCCATGCAAGTGCAGGAGATGGAACACCTGCTCTTTAATCTCAGCCCTTCCCAGCCTCCAGGGCCTCAAACACACCGTTCAGGTGAAACACCAATTTACTTGTACTTCTTTCAATTTAGTATACTGTATTTGCTGCTCACAATGCGGTCTCCTCTACATTGGGGGACCAAACGCAGGTTGAGTGATTGCTTTGTGGACACCTCCGTTGAATCTGGTGAAATGGGCGGACACGTGGCAGATGAAATTTAACGCAGAAAATTGCAAAGTGATACATTTTGGAAGGAAGAACAAGGCGAGGCAATATAAACTAAAGGGTACAATCCTAAGTGGGGTGCATGGACAGAGAAACCTGGGGGTGTATGTGCACAAATCGTTGAAGGCGGAAATGCTTTAAATAAGTATGTTGCCTCTGTTTTTACAGAAGAAGGTGAAAGTAGAACTGTAGGAATACTTGGGTAGAATATGGAAGTGTCACCGCTGGAGATTATGGGGGAGAAATTAATTATAGCCCAGGAATGGGCGGTAACTTTTGAAAAGTTTGAGAATTAGCTCCAGGTGCTAATGCTTTAGACAGCATGCAAAGTTCAGTCCAATTGCACAAAGAAAGGATTGGAGTGCTAAATCAAGCGCTAATGGCCTAGCCCACTGGCGTTAAACTTGAAGTGCAGACCAATACCAGGTGCAGTCTAATCACAAATCATCATTGCCACAGGTTCGTTCCAGTTCATTGATGCCGCAGAAGCTCATTCTCATCATTGCTGGTTGTGCAACCGTCTCAGCCAGCAGCAGCAGGTCAAGGAGAAGGAGCCGGAGGACTCAAGCAGCCGTAATAATGGCAGATCCACGCCCCAGGGAGAGAACCCGCAGATTCTGCGACCATGCATTGGAGGCGTTGGTGTTCGCAATGGAAAGACGGAGGGCGGTGCTCTACCCGGCAAGTGGCAGGAGGCCCTCACCACAAGTTGTACAAGTGGATCGAGGTAGCTCAGCAGATCTCGGGCAGCACTGTGGTCCGCAGGCCCACACACAGTGCAGGAAGAAATTTAACGACCTCACTCGGGTGGTCAGGGTGAGTGAATGCTTCACCAAATGCTGCATACCACCATCTGAAGCACAGTCTTCACACACTGCCCAAAGCACCACACCCCCAGCACTCACTCACCAACAATCTCTACCTACCAACACTCACACCCACATCTCACACCTTGTACACAATGACAGCTATTCAACTATGTCAGGCACATCACCTAAACACATTGCTCCACACTCACTCACACACTTTCCTTTCTCTTGCAGGCCAAGGTCACTCACAACAGGAGGGAGCAGGACTGCACAGGCGGGGGACAAGCCAACACCCAACCACTGGCTGCACTGGAAAATAGAGTGCTGCAGATTAATGGGTGCCAGGTGGTGGGTGCCGTGGCCACCGGCGACGTTGACCCCCTTGGGGACAACAACAGCATGTTCATCCCTACTCCTTCTTCTCACATCCCACTTCTCCCTCACCCCACAAGTCTTTTGCACTTTCCAGCTAATCATGTTGTATGCAAGCATTTCTCCCTTCCTGCCCCCCTCCCCTCACCCTAACCCGTCTCTTGTGCCTTTATGCTTTCAGATAATGAGCAGGCAGCTGAGCAGCCTGTCCCTGAGGGTACCGTAGAGAGCGAGGCGGGAGAAGAGGAGGAGGAAGAACACACCGCGTCACTGCATGTCTCACCCGCAGGCACCAGCTCAGATACTGGCATTACGCGTTCTTTAGAGGCCAGTATAGTAGCGGGATCTGTACAGGGTGATGCACTGGGGATGAGTGGGCTGCATCAAGGCTAGGGGGAAAGGGTAGCTCGGGAGCCAGCTCCCTGGAGGGCGAGTTCGCGTGCGAATTCTGCTGCACAGGACTCAGATAAGGACCTCGAGGGGGAGGCCTTTAGAAGAAAGGTGATGGGCATGCACATGGAGATGATAGATGCAATGGCAAGGGTGCCCGAGTGCCTCTCGGCAATGGTAAGGAGCGTGGAGTCCACCTCCAACATCCAGCAGAGCTCTGTGCACACCCTGGAGCCCATCATTTGCACTCTGCAAAGGATGGTAGACTCCCAGAGAGACCGTGGCGACCCAGACCTGATGCCGCGTGTGATGGGCGATCTGGCAGCTTCCATTGCAGCACAGGCAGAAGCGACGCAACATCTTAGTGCTGTAATGCAGTCTATGGTTGGTGCCATCGATTCTCAGACTGCTCTCATGCAGTCTCAGCTTGATGCAACACAAGCTTTGACTGCTGCCATCGTGGTTGGGTCTACCACCGTCGATCGGGGATTTCATGGTGTCGCAGCAGGTCAGCAATTTCTGCTGCAACAGGTTGCTAAGGATGCTGAGGTTCTGCCCTGGGGGAGTGGCAGTGGGTCAGTGGAGCAGGAGCCTGCTGTCCTCTCTCAGGATGACAGCATTCCTGCTCCCACCACTGGCACTCTGCCATTGCCCTTCTCGCTGCCTGTCATCCAGCCAGCCCAGACTGCTGCCGCCCATGCTGAGGTGGTGCAGTCTACAGCCGGGCCTTCCCAGAGCTGGTCGAGGGCATCCTGCAAGGCCATCTGAAGTCTCCCGCATGGACACTCAGCAGCTTTCCACCCACTGTGCTGCAGCCACTGGGCCAACACTTTGTAGGAGCACTAGAGTAGGCAAAGGCACAGTAACGAGAGGCACTAAGGGATTGCACAAGGGTGAATAGGTAATAATGTTGCTGTAAATATGTGTTCACTGATTATTGATAAATTTAATAATTCAGTTTGAATTCTTTGTGCTGTGAAATGGCCTGCAACAAGAATGGAATGATGGGGCTTGTAATGTATATACCTTTAAGGGGGGAACTACTTTTTACAGCTCATGTATACTGTAGTACCGGCAGTGACCACACCTGTATATAGCACTGAGTAGTAATCTGTACAGGCAGTTCCACTGTGAGCCACGTTGAGTAAACACCTGCTGTACCATTCTCCTGCAGTCTGTGTCTTATTATACACGGACACAACATTGATGACGAGGCAAGTTCGAACCTACCTGCAACTCTGCATCACCTCCCGGGGATTCGTTCCTGGAGATCAGTGGATTGGAGGTCAAGGCCAGAGACGCGGGCGTCGACCACGGGCAACCGCCCAGTCATCCAGCAGAGACTCGAGAATTGCGGGGGAGGCTGTCGAGAGCCAGGCTTGGCTTTCCAGTCGAGGTGGTCCAGCGAAACGGGCTGGCAACAGGTAGTGCGCAGACCATTCCCGGACAGCGGCGGGCTAGAGCCCGACCGAGCGGCACAGCAAAGGGCCGAGCAGCGTCGACGGGGGAGAGAGGGAGAAGGCAGAGCGTACAGGGCGCAGCCGGTGTTCAGGGGCTGAGCAGCGTCGAAGAGAGGGAGAGAGAGGCGCGCAGAAAACCGCGAGGCTCCGCCATTGCCACGAGGACCACCGAGAGCGGCGTTGGCAGCAGCGCAGGAGAAGCACGTGAAACCTACAGGGCGCCGCCATTGCCACGAGAACCGCTGGGAGCAGCGTTGGCAGCAGCGGGGGAGGAAGGAAAGCGCGGGAGACGCCATTTTAAGCCATTGGGAGACGCCATTTTAAACCACACCCAAAATGCCGAAGAGTGGCAGTATCACCGCATTTGACAATGAACTCGAAGATTGGACTACATATGTCGAACGAATAGAGGTGTACTGCAAGGCAAATGAGGTGTCAGATGACAAAAAAGCATCGGTATTGTTAAATTTAATGGGTGCAAAGACGTATGGTTTATTACGAAATCTAGCCAATGGAAAAGAGTCTTGAAGACATAGTAACGATACTACAGGAACATTTAAACCCCACACCGCTGCTGATAGCAGAAAGATTCAAGTTTCACAAATGGAACCAGCATAAGGATGAAAGCACTGCTGATTATTTAACAGAACTGCGCAAACTATCGAAACACTGCCAGTTTGGAGCGGGACTGGCAGATACCTTAAGGGACAAGTTTGTGTGTGGGCTTCAAAGTGAAGGAACCCAGAAACGGCTTTTATCTGAAAAGGACCTTACGCTGGAAAAGGCTTTCAGCATTGCGGTATCATATGAAGCAGCAGCACGGGCGCTGCAGAGATACAACAGAGACCGCAAGAATATGGCACAAACGAAATGTCATATAGAACAGAGAAGTGCTATCGCTGCGGCAGAACAACACACGACCAGAATGATTGCTGGTTCAAAGACAAAGTGTGCAGACAGTGTGGAAAAGTAGGACACATAGCACGAGTCTGCAGGTCGGGAGAAAAAACCAGCAATAAGAAACCTACCAAAGAAAAGTACAAGAAGCCACATAAGATGACGGAGAATAGTTCAGATGAACAAAAGAGTGATAACGACTCCGAAAGCAGGGAACTGAGTTGTCTGAAACTACATAATGTGATCACAACGGAGGATCACTGAACCATTTGGGTCACTCTCAAGATAGCAGGAGTCCAGGTAAAGATGGAATTGGACACAGGATCAGCCCTAACAGTCATAAACCGACGGGACTATGAGCGGCTATTCTCACACATACCCTTGAGAGACACCAAAATTATTTTGAAGACGTACACGGGGCAAAAAGTCTACCCCAAAGGAAAAATAAGGGTGACCGTTATATATAACGGTAAGGAAACACCAAAACTAGACCTGTATGTATTGCAAGATGGAGGACCACCATTACTGGGACGTGAATGGATCCGGAAAATACAACTGGATTGGCATTCCATACAGGCACTGACTGTGGCTGACAAAAAGGATGACGACGTCACACCTGGGCGACTGTCAAAGATCCTAACTGATGTGAAAGAAGTGTTCCAGCAAGGACTCAGAACACTAAAAGGCATGACAGCGATGATTAAAATTGAAGAAAACACAAGCCCAAAATTTTTTAAGGCCAGACCGTTACCTTATGCGATCCGCCCAGCCATCGAAGCAGAGCTGGAGAGTCTGGAACGTTCAGGTGTACTGTCCAAGGTAGACTGGAGCGAGTGGGCTACACCCATCGTCCCTGTGATGAAAAAGTCGTTGAGCAGCACGCCTGGGGAACTGAGGAAGGTTCGCATCTGTGGGGACTTTAAGGTAACAGTGAACCCGATCCTTCACACCGTACAATATCCACTTCCGCGGATTGAAGATATTTTCGCCTCGCTATCTGGAGGGAAACGCTTCACTAAGATTGATCTGGCCCAGGCGTATCTGCAAATGGAGGTAGAAGAAGCATCAAAAAAATACCTCACAATCAACACCCATAAAGGTCTCTACCAATACAACCGGCTGGTATTCGGGGTAGCTTCAGCTCCGGCTATTTGGCAGAGGGCAATGGAACAAGTCCTGCAAGGGATCCCGGGGACCCAGTGTTATTTGGACGACATCCTGGTTACGGGCGAAAATGACAGTGATCACCTTGCCAACCTAGAGCAGGTGCTCACTAGATTGCAGGAATATGGGCTCCGAGCTAACCACCCCAAATGTGAGTTTTTTAGAAAACAGATCTCGCATTGTGGCCACGTTATCGATAAAGAGGGGTTACATAAGTCCCCAGAGAAGATTGAGGCAGTAGTCAAGGCTCCAGCACCGGAAAATGTGCCACAACTGAGGTCGTTCCTCGGGCTGGTAAACTACTACCATAAGTTCTTGCCAAATTTGTCTACAATACTATACCCACTGAACACCCTACTGCAAACTGGGGTGCCATGGAAGTGGAGTGATGAATGTAGATGAGCTTTCCAGAAGAGCAAAACACTAATCACATCGAAAGAGGTATTGGCCCATTACAACCCGGCATTACCAATTCGGTTGGCATGTGATGCGTCACCCTCCGGCATTGGAGCGGTGCTGTCGCACAAATTCTCGGACGGCTCAAAGAGGCTAATAGCCTTTGCGTCATGATCACTAACCTCAGCTGAGCGTAACTACGCCCAGATTGACAGGGCGGCCCTCAGCCTAGTGTGGGGAGTGAAAAAGTTCAATCACTATCTGCACGGGCAGAAATTCACCTTGCTGACTGATCACCAGCCTCTTGTCTCCATTTTTAATCCGAAGAAGGGCGTTCTGGTGATGACTGCGCAACGACTACAAAGATGGTCACTTTTTCTAGGGTCGCACCACTATGAGATTGAATATAAGGGCACGAAACAGCATGGAAATGCTGATGGGCTATCACGCCTGCCACTGCCTACTGCGGAGGAAGCACCAGCAGTGGATCCTGTCGAAATATTCCATTCGACTATAGTTGAATACCTACCGGTAACTAACGCTTGTATCGAAAAGGAAACCCGAAATGACCCGACACTGTCTCGGGTATATGATTTGACGGTGAAGGGATGGCCAGAACATGGCGACTCACTGTTGCCAGCATTCTCGACAAGGAGAGAACAGCTGTCAGTGTGCCGGGGGACCTTGATGTGTGGATCCCGAGTGGTAATTCCACCCAAGTTAAGGGATAGAGTGCTCAATGAGCTTCATGAGGGTCATCTGGGAGGGGTAAAAATGAAAAGCCTAGCCAGGGCTTATGTATGGTGGCCGGGAATCGATAAACAAATCGAGGACCTAACCAAGAGCTGCTCAGGATGCCAGAGAGTCCAAAATGCACCACCACAGACCCCTCTACACCCATGGGAGTGGCCCTCATCTCCATGGCAACGGGTGCATATTGATTTTGCTGGTCCATTCATGGACTCAATGTTTTTAATAGCCGTGGATGCGCACTCAAAATGGCCTGAGGTGATCAAAATGTCCTCCACCACCACGGAGAAAACGATTGCAGTCCTACGGACCATTTTTGCCAGGAATGGCTTGCCAGAACAGATTTGCTCCGACAGCGGACCACAGTTTGTGTCCGAAGAGTTCCGGAGGTTCTTGAAAAAGAATGGGGTAAGGCATTACACATCCGCCCCGTATCATCCAGCCACAAATGGATTGGCTGAGAGGTTCGTACAAACCTTTAAGAAGGCAACAAAGGCTATGTACAATGACAACATTCCACTGCAGCACAAGGTGGACAATTTCCTGTTCGCCTACTGGAATGCGACACATGCAGTCACCAACCAAGCCCCAGCCATGATGTTCTTTAACCGAAGGTTAAGATCTCGCCTGGATTTGCTCAGACCAAACGTACGAAGAGATGTTGAGAGTAAGCAATTCCAGCACATCCATGAGAAGCCAACAAGGAGCTTCAATGTAGGGCAACCAGTCTTGGCCCGCGACTACCGAACAGAAAAATGGCAGCCAGGAACGATATGCACACAGCAGGGCCCACTAATGTACACAGTGGACGTTGGGGAGAGCATCGTGAGACGCCATGCTGACCAGATCCTAGAGTCACAGGAACAAGTCAACCCCATGCCTCGCCCATACGTACCTGGTGATGAACCCGATGTACAGGTCGCATCTACCCCAGAAACAGTAGCATCGGAAGCTGATGAACCAACCGATGACAGGGGGCCAGAATCGCCTCCACACCAAGAGCGAGACACTCGGGAAAGGCGCTATCCAGAAAGGATCAGGAAGCCTCCCCAAAGACTGAATATATAAATAGACTATTTTCAGCTAATGTTGCATGTTAAAAGTGTTAATTGTAATTAGTTTGATATTTAATTGTTAAATGAGTGTTATGGTACTGTTAATCTAAAAGGGGAGGAATTGTAATGTATATACCTTTAAGGGGGGAACTACTTTTTACAGCTCATGTATACTGTAGTACCGGCAGTGACCACACCTGTATATAGCACTGAGTAGTAATCTGTACAGGCAGTTCCACTGTGAGCCACGTTGAGTAAACACCTGTTGTTACCGTTCTCCTGCAGTCTGTGTCTTATTATACACGGACGCAACAGGGATGTGGTGAGCAATGGTGATCTAGGTTTAATTTATTGGAACCGCAGTCTGATCAGGTGGTCACAGACCGCCCTTCTAGAAGGCCGATTGAGTGGCTACCTCCTCCCTCGCTCCAGTTCCTCCTCCTCCTTCTCCTCTCCCTCTTCCTCCTCCTGGGGTGGTCTCACAATCCCTGGTGGCAAGGGCTGGGCCCTCATGATGGCCAAGTTGTGGAGCATGCAGCAGATCATGACGAAATGGGTTACCCGCTCAGCCGAGTACTGGAAAGCTCCTCCCAAGCAGTCAAGGCAGCGGAACCGTGGCATGTAAACCCTAATGGTCTGCTCAATGATTTTCCTGGTGTCGCCATGGCTCTCATTATTTGAGTGCTGGGCAGGAGTGTTGGGGTTGCGTAGGGGAGACATGAGCCAGGTGGAGAGCGGATAGCCCTTGTCTCCGACCAACCAGCCGCGAGCATGATGTGGTGGCTGGAAGAGTGCTGGCACACCGGTCTGGCGCAGGATGAAGGCATTGTGGCTGCTGCCAGGATAGCGGGCATTGACATTGAGGATTCGCTGTCTGTGGTCGCACACCAACTGCACATTAAGTGAGTGGTAGTCTTTGCGGTTACGGAAGACCTCAGGATTGTTATGCGGTTCCCGCAAATCCACGTGGGTGCAGTCAATGGCAGCCTGCACCATGGGGAAGACCACTATCCTGGCAAAGCCACATGCAGGCTCGCCCTGCTTCTCTCTGGTGATAGGGAAGGAAATGTAGTCCCTTCTCCTACTGTAGAGAGCCTCTGTGACCTCCCGGATGCAGCGATGGACGGTTAACTGAGATGGTCACTATGTCTCTTGTTGCAGAGGGTACCACTGGCGAAGAAATTGGGGGCGACGGTGAATTTGACTGCCACTGAGAGAGCCGTGGTCGCCCAGATCTGAGGCTCGAGGTCTGGTTGCAGGAGATGGCAGAGCTCTGTGACCACCTCCTTGCTGAAGCGGAGGCTTCTAATACACTGCTCCTCACTTAATTGGAGGTAGGAGGAGTGCTCTTGGAATACTCTCAGAGGGTAAGACCTCATGTTGAGAGCTCTCATGGCCCCCCTCCTCCCTCTGGCAACATGTTTCAATCTTTTTCGCTGCCTCCACTTCCTCCACCGTAGATCCTGGAGGGTGAGGTCGGCTGCCAGTACAGCTCCCATTAATGTAACCAAGTGTAGCATTTTGATATGTTATGAGAATAAATGATGTAGATTTCAAAAAAACCAGTACAATAGCAAAATGCTGAAAGCCTGTTTGGCCCAGTGGTAAGGGCATGAAACGGTTAAACTTCGAGGCACAGAAAAGGTGCCAGTCATCAAAGTCTGCAGTTCTTGGGAGAACACATTGATACTGGACAATGATAGCTTTGACTCATGATTAACTCTGAAAAGGACATTGACATTGAACTGTGAGACCTTGAATCATGATAGGTTTCGATGGGAAAAATTAACATCTGGACAATGCTCGGAGTTTAACTGAAACAATGGGGGTCACGATCGACTTCCTGACATGAATGGAAGATACACAAGTCTCAAGCAGACAACCAGCCAACCGCCCATCAACAGTAATAGAAATTACATTGAATATGCATTACAGAAAGCGGGAGAGGAGATAAGGAGTTATCTTTGATCTCACAACTCTGTACACCTCTGGTGATTGAATTACAGGTTGATGAGGTGTGAATGTTGGACAGTTCAGCAAACCGACAACTGAAACTGTTTGGGGGAGGCCCAGCCATGGGGCCAAGTGACTAATAGAACATAAGAAGGAACCACACCACAGCTCTCTCTCTCTCTTTCACTGGGAAGCCCTCTCGCTGGGAAACTCTCTCTCTCTCTCTCGGAAGCTAGCTCTGACTACAGCAACTGTCAGGTGTAAGAAGCAAGGGAAGACGGTCATCTCCAGCTCCCAGCCTGCAATCGACGTCGGCCATGGAGGGTGATTGTAAGTATCAGTTGACTCTACAAGGGGTTTGCGCTGTGTAGGCAGCTGCAGTCAGATAAAGGAGGACGGGGACAGGTCATCTCCGATCCAGGCCTACAATCCACAACGGTAACGACTGGCCGTATGGGTGATTGTAAGTTTCAGCCAAATCTCAACAGGTTTTTGTCTGTGTTTTGTTGGTTTTAATAAACTAACAGTTTTGTGTTGAACCTAAACCTTTGTGTTATTTACCATTTTGTTCCTGTAAAACCCAGAGTCAAAGAACCCTTGTAAGGACAAGGAAACCAAACACCTTACAATGTAACTAATTGTTAGTAGACACAACAATCCTGATACTAAACAACCTTCAAATTACTAAATTAAACTGTTGCACAATGTCAAACTGACAAGGAAGCAGTGAAACAGCACTAACCTGAGAGCTGTGATTCATTACTCGTGATATCTTTAAGTAGCACCCCTGGAGCTGGCATGAACCTGCTTGATGCCTCCTCTCCCTGTCGCTGTTAGGGCGAGGCACTAAGGCAGGGGGCGACAAAGAACTTTGCAGATACGGACGTCATGATCTGCCTGGCGCAGAGGTCCCCAGCGGTATCTCATAGTGGCGGTGCTCTGGGCGGGTTGCTGGATTTGGTGTGCATCGCTGGATTCACCTCACCCCGGCGCTACTGCATCAGTGTCCCATTAGCGCTCCCGCCAGGCGCTAACTGGAAGTGATAACCAACTGAATTTTTCACCCAATAATTCAAAAAGACACTTTATTAAAAAGAGTTAATGGGACCAAATATAGAAAAGTCCCCAAGCATCTTAGAATACAGAAGGCTATAGGAGAGATAGTAGAGGCATTAATCATAGTTTTTGAAATATTTTGCGAACAGGAATTGAGGCAAAAAATAGAAGGTGGCTAATGTTACACCACTTAAGAATGAGAAAAGGGATAAACCAGGATATTATAGTCCAGTTAATCTTACTTTAATTGAGGCTAAACTTCTAAGGTCTGTAATACAGGGTGAAACTAGTGAACACTAGAAAAACATGGTCAATCAGTCAATATGGATTTGTAAAGGCCAGGTAATTTCTGACTAATTTAATAGATTCTTTAATTAAATCACTAAGTGAAAGAATAAAAGGAAGGCAGTGAAAAGTGTAAACCTGGATTTTCAGAAGGATGATAATATGCCACATAAAGAGACATTTAACTAAAAGCAAGGCACAGGTTTCAGGCATGCACAGCGCATGCGATGAAAACCGACATTTCCGATCTGTCAAGAAAGCTCTTGACAGATCCTCCGGCTACCTGGGAGCAGGGCCTCTGCAGGTGGATAGTTCCACTTTTTGGAGACCCTCCGCCCGCAAAAAATCCTTACAATTCTTACGCCTGGTAAAAGCAGGCATAAGGCCTGCTTTTACCAGGATAAGATTTGAAAAAAAGTTTAAAAAATTTTTTTTTCACTGGTTTATCATTTAAAAATACTTTAAAAAAGGTAAGTTTATTTTTAGCCCCGTAAAAAACTTTAATTTTTTTTCAAAAATTTTAATTTTTGTTTAAAATATTTAATTTATTGTAATTTCAAGTCATTTAAAAAATGTGATTTTTTTTTACATTTATTTAAAGTTTTACTATGTTTTTGGGGTGATCTCCATTCATATATTTGAAAGGTCTTCCTGTAAAGTGTATTAAGGGAGGTTCCTTTCTTTGATTGGCTCCCCATGATCCCAGGGATGCTGCAAACTACCTGCGCCCCTGGGATACGTGGCCCTACGCACTTGGAGTTTGGAGAGGCCCAGGATCGGAAGTGTGTGCGTCCCAGGAGCCCTCAGGAAAGGGCGTAAGGGAGGCCTGCGATCAGAAAATACGGGCCAATGTTGATAAAGAAATGGCTGAGGGACGGAGAGTAATGCATATTTTTGGATTGACAAGGCGTGGTTAATGGCACCTCTGAGATCTGTGCTGGGATGTCTTTTGTTTTCCTTTTATATAAATGATTTGGAAATAAGCACAAGAGGAATGTGATCAAAGCTTGGTGATGATACCAAACTAAGAGGAAGAACGCAGGAGATTGCAGGAGGACATGTCCAGGTTAGCAGAGTGGGCAGGTTGGTGACAGAGGCAGTTCAAAAGTACACTTTCTGGCAGCAAAAGTGAAACAAAGTATAAGCTGAATGGTAAGATCCTGAATCAGAAAATAGGGGATAGAGTTTCTGCTTTGAGCATAATTGGGAAATTGCACACAAAATGCACTTAAAATTGTTAAGGTTAGCTTACAGTTCAAGTTCCACAAATTCATTTGCATAATCACAAACGGAAAATCTTCCATGAACCAGTGCAATTGCACAGCGTAATAGAACATAATCGTATCTTTTCATTAAAAAGTGTTCCTTGATGTATTTAAGAGTGGTAACCTGGTGCAGTTTTATTAAGACAGATGAAAATGGGTTTATCACAAAAAATAAGAATTTTTAATAAGGGTTTCGAGTCCTCCACATGAGTAAATTGATTTAAAATCACTGAAAATGATTATACTGAACCATTTCATAGTTTCATTGGTGTACATGAATTCGTTTCTTAGCAAATTAAATATTTTTTGATATGATAAAACGTGCCCACCAATGGCTGTGTGCTGAAGAAAATGAGTACAATTTGAAGAGCCTTCCTGAACCAGCGCGATTGGCTGAATCTTGCAATTTGTACCTGGGGATGTGGTCAGTTCTGTGGGTGGGGCCTGAACTGGGTGAATTGAATCTTGAACCAGCATAAAAGATCGCAGAAAACACGAGTGTCAGTGGTTTTGGGTGCAACTCACTTACCTTTAAAATTCCCTGAAATTTCACCCTGTTTCCGCCTGGATTACTAATATTACGAGAATAAACAAGCAGAAACTCAACTCCAAGATCTTTAAAGGCGGATTGCAAGTTGGAAAGGACATTTAAAAAACAATCAGATTCTGGGTTTTACACATAGACGCAAGGAATATAAAAGCAAAGAAGTGATGTTGAATTTGTACAAGACATTTGTTAGGCCACAGTTGGGAGCATTTTGTGTATCCCATATGACAGAGCAAGCATTCACTAGAACGATTCCATGAATGAAAGGCTACAATTATAAAGAATGGCTCATAAAACTTCAGCTTTTTCACTGGAACAAAGAAGGTTAAGTGGGATCTAATAGAGGTTTACAACAATTTGCAAAGTTTTGGGGGCAAATGCTGGTTGGAAGATCAATAACAAGGCAACATAGATTAAGAATAATCACTAGAAGAATCAATGGGGAAATTGAAAAATATTTTTGCACAGTGTTCAGTTCTGGGCACCACACCTTAGGAAGGATATATTGGCCATGGAGGGAGTGAAGCATAGATTTACTCGAATGATACCTGAACTCCAAGGGTTAAATTACAAGGAGAGATTACACAAACTATGGTTGTATTCCCTGGAATTTAGAAGATTAAGGGGCAATTTGATCAAAGTTTGCAAGATATTAAGGGGTACTGATCGGGTAGATAGAGATAAACTATTTCTGCTGGTTGGGGAATCTAGGACTAAAAATTAGAGCCAGGCCTTTCAGGAATTAAGTTAGGAAATACTCCTACACACAAAAGGTGGTAGAAGTTTGGAACTCTCTTCTGCAAACAGCAGTTGATGCTGGGTCAATTGCTAATTTAAAATCAAAGATTGATAGATTTCTGTTAACCAAAGGTATTAAAGGATATGGGGCAAAGTCGGGTATATGGAGCTAGGTCACTGGTCAGCCATGATCTGATTGAATGGCTCGAGGGGCTAAATGGCTTACTCCCGTACCTATATTCCTATGTTTACAATGATGGAAATGGGATCAGCATACAGGAAACTCTTTGGTATCCGGCACCGATGGGACCGGGATGGTGCCGGTTGATAAAAAATTCCGGATAACGGAGAGGTATATCTACTGAGGCTATTTTTAACAAACAAAAATAAAAAAATCAAGAAATGTGCAGTATAATTGGGTACTCACCTAAAGAATGTTGTGTTAAATGGATGGTGGAAGATGCTTGATTAAGTACAGTAATGCCAGTTGAGGGTAATCCATAACTCTTTAATTACTTAACAGTAAAACAAAACTTATAAACGACTGTATACTGTAGTTTTCGGAGTGAGAATTGTGCCGGTTATTAGAGAGTTTCCTGTAAATAGCTCCAGTTCAAGAGTTAGCAACAGCACAGGTGCGATGAGCTTATAAAAATAAATTGTTCTCAGGATGTGGGAAATGCCGGCAAGGCCACGTGTATTGCCCACCCCTAGCTGTCCAGAAAAGGTGGTGGTGAGCTGCCTCAGTCATTGTGCATGATAGTGATCCTAGGATGGTTAAAGTTAGGACGTTGCAGGATTTTGACACAGCGACAATGAAGGAACAGTGGTATCTACTGAAGTCAGGATAATGTATGACTTGGAGGGGAACTTGGAGATGATGATGATGAGTCTAGAAACATAGAAACATAGAAGATAGGAGCAGGAGTAGGCCATTCGGCCCCTCGAGCCTGCTCCGCCATTCAATGCGATCATGGCTGATCATCCAAGTTCAGTACCCGGTCCCTGCTTTCTCCCCATACCCCTTGATCCCTTTAGCCTTAAGAAATATATCCAACTCCTTCTTGAATATATTTAATGTATTGGCCTCTACTGCCTTCTGTGGTAGAGAATTCCACAGGTTCACCACTCTCTGGGTGAAGAAATTCCTCCTCATTTCTGTCCTAAAAGGCTTACCCCTTATCCTTAGACTGTGACCATTGGTTCTGGACTCCCCGACCATCGGGAACATCCTCCCTGCATCTAGTCTGTCCAGTCCTGTCAGAATTTTATAAGTTTCAATGAGATCCCCTCTCATTCTTCTAAACTCCAGCGAGTACAAGCCCAATCATCACAATCTCTCCTCATACGTCATTCCTGCCATCCCAGGTATCAGCCTGGTGAATCTTCGCTGAACTCCTTCCATGGCAAGAACATCCTTCCTCAGATAAGGCGACCAAAACTGCACACAATACTCAAGATGTGGTCTCACCAAGGCCCTGTACAACTGCAGCAAGACATCCTTGTTCCTGTACTCAAACCCTCTCGCTATGAAGGCCAACATACCATTTGCCTTCTTAACCGCCTGCTGCACCTGCATGCTTACCTTTAGCGACTGGTGCACAAGGACACCCAGGTCTCGTTGCACTTCCCCTTCTCCCAATCTATTGCCATTCAGATAATAATCTGCCTTCCTGTTTTTGACACCAAAGTGGATAACCTCTATGACCTTACTGCTTTTGTCTTTCTTGATGGTAACGGCCATGGGGCCAGAGAGGTGCTTTCAAAGTAACCTTGGTGAGTTGCTGCAGTGTATTGTAGACCATACATACTACAGCCACGGTGTAGAGGTACTGGAGGGGTGGATATTAAGTCCAGTAGCAAGGATGCTGATTGAGCAGACTGCTTTGTTTTGGATTGTATTCGACTTACTGAGTGTTGCGAACCTCCCCCCATCCAGGCGAGTGGTCAGTATTCAATCACACTCTTGACTTAAGCCTTGTAGACGGTGGAGAGTTTGAATGGCTTTTTCCTGCACAGTAAAGTCTACTTTTTTAATGTTATTTTCCTATATGATTGTGAATTGCTCTGAGAATGGTATTTTTTGATGGTTCCTTATGATATTAATAATGGCAGTGCCATTAGCTAGGAGTTACTGTTTGTGATATTAGCATATGAATGCTTAATGTATTATACTTAATGCATCTATTTATTTTAAATTGAATTATTATTATGTTGATAATGCAAATAATAATTTCTAAGCTCTTCTCTTTGCACCAATCTTTATTATTTTTAAAGGACAGAATTAGGCATGTTTTAATTCAACAATCCCACCGTGGAATGCAATGGAATGTTCTGGCGTGGAACTCCAGTAATTTTATTTATCATCTATTATCAATTCAAAATACATTTCCCAGCATTGCCCCAAGCCCTACTACATCCGTTAGGACCCTGATTTGCATATGCAGGGTACCGAACACCTGTGTCAGGTCGACATCCTGTACATCTAGAAGCACTTCCGGGGAGGATCGGGCATGGGATATCGTGACATGAAATTTGTCCCCCCGCCCCCCCATGTTGATTTAACACCCAAAAGATGACCACAACAAATATTCAATTTCTCCCCTAATGTCCACAGCATTTTAAAAGCATGTAGAAATAGTTTCTTTTCAAATAAACCCACTAAATAAGTTTGATTTCAATAATTCAGCAGAATGGTGAAGATAAAGTGATTTGAAAGATTTAGGCCTAGAAATTCAGTGACCTGCGCCACCAGTTTGCGCCCAAAGAGGGCACTCAGTGGCTTTTGCGCCACTGGCCACACCTACCGCGATATTTAGCGGGGCGCTAATGGCGACGTTAGCCTGTAGCGCTGCGCCGCCACCGATGACGTCATCGGTGTGTGCAGCGCCCTGCTATCGCCCCGATGGCCATATTTGGTCGCGCCCGCCTCTTCAGCGCCGGCCGCAAATAGCGACTGGTACACAGGGGCCTACCTGTGGCGGTAGTGGCGCTAGTTAAGGTGGAGGTGCAGCCGGCCGCTTTTTCAGCACCCGCCTGCCAGCACCTCCGTCCCCGGCCTCCTACACCCCCCCCCCCCCGCGGCATTGCCGGCTGTTTCCCGAGAGCCCGGCACTTCTCCTTGGTGCCGGGCTCATTTGCCGGCACTCGCGAGCGGGGATCGCGCTGTTGCAGGCACCTCCCCCTTAACAGTGGGAGGAAGGCCTGCAGTGCCGCAGCCTGCCGTGCCGCAGCGTGTGGCGCTGCGGCCCTTAGTGCACTGAAATTCAGTTTCAGCGCCCCAAGCGGGGCGCGGGAAGCCTCGTTTAGCGGCCTGTTTCCATTTGGGGCGCAGAAACTGAATATCCGGATGGCGCAAGTGGCTCTGCTCGCAGCGGTAATTCCGGCGCCCAGGCGAGCTTGGCGCCCCAAATGGCGCCCAACTGAATTTTTAGCCCCTAGAGTTTGCTTCAAGTTTAGATAAGAAAGCAAACCGATATCAAATTAACATATCGATATATTTGATGGCTGAGGAGACCAAAGAGATGTTATGCTGTATTTAACAGAACGAGAATGAGAGGGGTCTTTATTAAACAGGACAAAATCAATTTGAAAAAAACATTTTGTAGTCCGCAGAAACCCGAGTCTGGAAAGAGTAAATTGAATCCAAAGAAACAAAAAGAAACTGAATAATTGGACTGTTTCCCAACAGCCTTTTATTGTTTGGCTGAAAACTGTCTTTGATACGTCACGTGACAAGATGATTTATGATTTGTAGTGTAGCTATGAGATGTGAGAATGAAAGATTACAGTTGGACTTCAAATGAAACCTCGAGAAAATGAAAACTCAAATGAGACAGTGATGCTATTAAGGGACAGCAAGTAAGAGCGACCATTTTTAAAAAGATCACTGCAGATTGGAACAACATCCAAAGTATAGTCCTAAATTGGATTATAGAAAGGGAGTGAAGACCCCAAGGAATCACAGAACGTGTGATAAATATACAAAATTCCAAGTTTCTCCTAAACATATGTCTGGGTAGAGAAACAAAGTGCTGTTATTTTCACTAAGGGACACCTCCAGCTGGTGCACAATAAAGGAAAAGTAACTAGTAACATTTCATAGAAAGATTGCAAACATGCTTTTCTGGGCAGAGTGGAAAGCAGGGGACAAGAAATGGAAAGAAAGAATGGTCCAGGGCAAAATACTCTAATTGTGTTTGTTCATCCCAAAAGTCATTTTCTCTGTCATTCATCAGAAGCGGTGTCTTATGAGGCGTTCACGAATGGCCCTTGCAGAAGCAACATTGAGCGCCTCCCTCCCACGTTGTTGCTGCTCATCCTCCTCCTCTGCCTCCTCCTCCTCCTCCCCCTCTTCCTCCTCCTGAGGTGGTGTACCAATCCCTGATGGCAATGGCTGGGTCCTCATAATTGTGAGGTTGTGAAGCATGCAGCACACAACAATGATCGGGGGAGTACTGCAGGGCTCCTCCAGAGTGGTCAAGACACTGGAACCATTACTTCAACATGCCGATCGTTTGTTCAATGAGGTTCCTCGTGGCGCTATGGCTCTCATTGTATGTAAGCTCAGCAGGTGCGTTGGGGTTATGGAGCGGTGTCATCAGCCAGGTGCAGACTGGATAGCCATTGTCCCCGAGGAGCTAGCCATGAGGCTGATGCGGTGGTTGGAACAGGTCTGGGACACCAGTCTGACACAGGATGAATGAATCGTGGCTGCTGCCAGGATAGCGGGCATTGACGGTGAGGATGAGCTGTCTTTGGTTGCAAACCAACTGGATGTTGAGAGAGTGGAAGCTTTTGCGGTTGTGGAAAACCTCTGCATTTTCAGGAGGTGCCCACAATGCCACGTGCGTGTAGACAATGGCACCCTGAAACATGGGGAAGCCCCCTATCCTAGTGAAGCCACATGCGCATTCACGCTGTTTGTCTCGGGTCATGGGGAATGAGATGTACTCCCTTCTCCTTTGGTATAGAACATTTGTGACCTCCCGGATGCAACAATGGATGGTGAACTGGGAGATGTTCGCAATATCCCCTATTGAAGCCTGGAAGAAGCCACTGGCGTAGAAATTGAGAGCCACCGTCACCTTCACTGCCACCGACAGAGACGTCCTGGTCCTGAGCTGAGGCTTGAGCTCTGGCTGCAGGATGTGGCAGAGCTCTGTGACCACCTCCTTGCTGAAGCGGAGCCTTCTAAAATGCTGCTCCTCAGACAGATGGATATAGGAGAACTGCTCCCACAATACCCTGGGAGGGTAAGGTCGCCTGTGCAGAGCGCTGTTGGTCCTCCTCCCTCTGGCCACATTTTCCACTCTCTCTCTCCGCCTCCGCTGCCTCTGAAGCTAAAGCGGGAGGATGATGCCCCGTGCTAGTGCAGCCCCCATTTAATCTTCTAAATGTGGTAGTAATAAAGTTGACAGAAATGGGAACCTGAAAAGTCTTGCTGAGGAACAAAACTCCTTGTAGGACAGCGTTAAATGTCTCAAGACGCCTCTCTCCCTCTCTCAACCTGCGTATGCAGAATATTTTGCCAACAGGAAAAAGCAGGAAGCGCACGCCTTTAAATAGCGCTCCCCCAGCGCCCAGCCAACTGCAAAACGTCCCCCTCTGCCTGTTGTTCCTAACGCAGGCGCTGAGGCGGGGGGGCGAGAATCAGTTTCCGGTCCGGAGCGCTACCGGGGCTTCTTCTTAGGCATTGCTCGCTTTGATGATGTCATGATCTCTGGGCGCAGGAGATGGCGGTAGTGTTTACCGCCACTGCAAACCGCCAGGTCAATTTTACAGGCAGCACTAAAATTGCCACGATAAGGCAGTAAGTCGTTAGCACCCCATTAACGCCCCCTGGAGGCACCAACAGGAGGTGCTAACCAATCGAATTTATCCCCCCTTGACTCCTGATTGTTCCCGGCACACCAGCCTGGTTCTCTACGGCGGCAGCTGGTGATGTCACGGAGCGGGGAGGGGGGCACTGCTGCGGTGGGAAATCTAAAGCGCAAAGTGCCCAGGAGACGCAAGCAGCAGTGCCCGGAAGAACCATGCCACATTCCGGTAGACTCCTTAAAGCTAAGTTCTGGAGATCTTCGTGTCTGAGTCAATTCAAAAATAACCCATAACACATTAGGTACAGCTAAAATTGTTCAGTTAATCAGTATCTTCTTCTTTCTTTCTTGCTAATCAATATAACATGGGCACACTTGTCATGTTACTAACTTAGAGACAGCTATATAGCAAGTATTATGTGAAAGATAAACATACATTTTGATAAAACAGTAAGGGCAAGCACAGGCAATGAGAATAAGATGCTCTCTGAAGGGAGATTGTAGAGAGCATGAGGATTTACTGACCTGCTAACAGTATGTTCCGATCTCTGAAGTCCTTCACCTTCCTCAAATTACACTTTTATGAAGCTTCACTTTCTTATCTGGTGAAAAGAAAAAAAAAACACTTTGAAGTACTGTGGAGTTGTGTTCAAAGCAAAATCTTGAACTTCCCCAGTTAAAATCATGTACTGCTGATCATGAGCTTTCTTGCTATAGGGGAGATTTTCTAACACTGCACCCAGGCTCACTGGGTTGTGTGTGCATAGACAATATCAGTAACTTAGGCACTCCCAGTAAATTTAGATGTAATTATTTTAGAGAACATTCACATTACGTATTTCATTGTGCAACAGTTACTGAATGCATTACACAAAACCAAATAGAGAAGATAGAATTGTTGTCAAAAAAATGTAGCCCTGCACAGTTACCAAACCTGGTACTTGGACTTATTTCATATATTGGCATTTTGTTAAAATTATGTAACAAAATGCCAAAATGTTGATTTTTTAAATGCAGTATCTGTATAGAAACCCTTTGTTCTTTGTTGAGTCTTGCACACGATCGTGTTTCACAGACAATATCAACAGCTTTGCCTTTAAATTTTCTTAATCGGCATTTCCCTGACTAAAATTTTTTAAGTTCCTATGTTTTTATTTGAAATATGAATTCTCAAATTCTTTGAAACGGAGCATGTAAATGTAAAATTTGTCATTAGTGCAAACTTTTTCAGCAACTTTCAACTTTTTCAGCACCCGCTGTCAGGAACCACGGCAGAAAATGCCTGCAAGGTCTTCCGGGTTCCTTGCACAGTGAAACGGGCTCCTGCGCCTGCTTTCACTAACTGTAACATTTTCATCCGTAATTCCTGGGCAGTTGGTGGGCAATTAGCCCAACTCTGCGCCAGCAATGATTATTTCCCCGTTGGTGTGGATCATCTGTCAAGGCTTACCTTGACAGATCGCAAGTTCGGGATTTAGCGCATGCTCTTGACTTGCGGTCAATTTCAACTCTCAGACCATGTGACGTCTGCAAATGTTATTGCATATCTCTCCCTATCTCCTTGGGCTCAGGTTCTGCGTGAAGGTGACAACGCTGAACTAGGAGCCTCAGTCAGAGCTGATCTGTACTTGGACTTCATACATCAAAATCGGCCGGCACAGACCGACCAAACCAAGTGGTCGCACAAACAGCAGTGGGCTCGATGTTTCAGGCACTTCTCACAGAGCACATCGTCCTAAACTCAGCTCAGCACCAACATTTCTAAACCACTCCTTGGGCTCGGACTCAATAAAGGAGAGTTTTCATAGAATGATACAAAATTATAGCACAGGAGAAGGCCATTTGTTCCCAGGCAACGGTGCCAGTGGTGGTGCTCTCTCTTGTAACCCCATTCCCCCCAGATCCTTGAATAATCCTCCTTTTCAAATATTTATCCCATTTCCTATTAAATGATGTTCTAGTCTCTACCTCAATAGCCACTTATGGTAAAGCATCCAATGAGCTAACAGCCCTAAGTTTAAAAATCTTCCTTCTCTCTTCCCCCTTGGTTCTTGCTCAGTTTCCATTCCTATTTATCCACAGTAAGGTCCGCAGGTTTCACCCAGCCCTTTACTGGCTGCTCCTCTCACGGTGCCACTCCCACTCACCATGTTGCTGCTACGGCTGCTACTGGCTCTGCAGAAAATGCTGCTTCCCCACACCTACCCCATTCCCAGTCTCCTTCTCTCCCTCCCCCCAGCTCGAGCCAAAATCCCCCAGGCTACCTCTCCTCTGCTTGAGCCCCAATCCTCATGACCTCAGGCTCTCCTCTCTCCCCATCCCGACCCCCTTCTCCCTCTTTCCCTCTCACCACATCCTCTGACCTCCATTTCTCAGTCTCTCTCTCTCCCCATTCTCCCTACCTTCCCCATCCCTCTCCACATTCTTTAGTCTCTCTCTCCCCCAAAGCCCACCCTGACTCCCAAGACCTCCACTGATTGTCGACTAGGACTCCCGAGGCACCCCCCCCACCCCCCGTCCGACTTATGAGAAAACCTGGCTTCCGAGCCCCCCCCCACCATCTTGATTGTTCATGACACACTAGTCGGTTCCGGCTCTCTGCATAAGGCAGCCAGAGACGTCATGGAGTGGGGTGCGAGGTAAATGGGCGCTGCTGAAGAGGGAAATCTAAATCGCGAAAATCTACTGAGCATTGCGTGGGTGATCGTGCCTCATTCTGGGAAAAAACCCAGGCAATCCAAAAGGTTTGGCAATCCTAGCTATGACTCTGTCTCATTTTAATTATGTAAGCAGGGCTGGCACTCCTGGAATCTCTGCTTTGCAATGGGAATCTGGCAGTGTGGGGAAGGGGAATCTAATGGTGCTGCAATGGTCCACTTGCTGAAGCAGCAGAAATGGTCAGGGCAAAATTCAAAGGAAGCAGCAGCCTCTAAAATGTGCAGTGGGAAAGTGTGTTACTGGCTCGGCATGAGCCCACTGGAACATCGTGGGCAGCTGGAGGGGTGGAAAGAGGCAGGAAGGTCCACATCGTCTCAAACAGTTCCATGAGCCGCCTTAATAATGCATTAAAATATGGTGCTGGGCCTTTCAACTGGCTGTCCTGCAATCTGTAAGATTGCCGTCTGTAAGGTGTCTCCGATGTGGGAGAAACCCACTGTCACTGCTGTATCCAAATGATCTGCAAATAATGAGGCCATCCATGCCTGCATGCAGCAAGACCTGGACGACATTCAGGCTTGGGCTGATAAGTGGCAAGTAACATTCGCGTCACTCAAGTGCCAGGCAAAGACTATCTCCAACAAGAAAGAGTCTAACCACTGCCCCTTGACATTCAACGGCATTACCATCGCTGAATCCCTCACCATCAACATCCTGGAGGTCACCATTAACCAGAAACTTACTGGACCAGCCACATAGATACTGTGGCTACAAAAGCAGGTCAGAGGCTGGGTATTCTGTGGTGAGTGTCTCACCTCCTGACTCCCCAAACATAGAAACATAGAAGATAGGAGCAGGAGTAGGCCATTCAGCCCCTCGAGCCTGCTCTGCCATTTAATGAGATCATGGCTGATCATCCAAATCCCAAAGCCTTTCACCATCTAGAAGGCACAAGTCAGGAGTGTGATGGAATACTCTCCACTTCCCTGGATGAGTGCAGCTGCAACAATACACAAGAAGCTCGACACCAACCAGGACAAAGCAGCCCGCTTGATTGGCATCCCATCCACCACCTTAAACATTCATTCCCTCCACCACCAGCGCACCATGACTGCAGTGTGTACCATCTACAAGATGCACTGCAGCAACTCGCCAAGGCTTCTTCGGCAGCACCTCCCAAACCGTCGACCTCTTCCACCTAGAAGGGCATGGGAACACCACCACCTCCAAGTTCCCCTCCAAGTCACACACCATCCTGACTTAGAAGTAAATCGCCGCTCCTTCATCGTCGCAGTACACATTGCTGCCCGGGACGCACGGGAGGGCCTCATCATGGCCAGATTTACTTAACTTGCTCCAATGCAGCCACATAGCTGCCACATGCTGTACTAAGTTCCCCCAAAACAATGCCATAAAGCATCCCTGCAATGAACAAGCTATTCCACTCACCCAAACCCCCAGTGCTCAAGGTTAAGTAATGTCTCACCATTCACTCCAAGTGATAAAGCCACTTCCAAGGTAGCAGGCAAAAATGGATAAGACCGGAAAGTGGTGCAAGAAATGCATTTATTTGTGTCATCAAAAGAACTGTAACTTAACACTAACATTTTTTCATACACCCATGTGCATACCAGTGAATATCTACTTTTGTGTCTTTTTTTCTTTCCTGAGTGCTTCTAGGAGCTGCAACTCCTGTGGCTTCAGTAGAAGCAGAGGCAGGCTGCTCACTTCCCTGCTACGACTCATTAGACACTTTTGGCGGACGTCCTCTGGGTTTTGGAGCCTGTGATGGCCCAGCCGAAGTCTGCTCCTTTTGCAACTGTGCAGGGACAGACTCAGCCATTGGGATCCGAGGCAGCATGTGGGGCTCTGTTTGAGGGGGAGGCAATGGGGGAGAAGCGCGAGTGCTTTGAGAAGAGCCCCCACTTCCATGTCCCCTCTCACCATCCCTCTCATGGGCCACCCACACTTCCCTGCTAGCAAGGAGCTGGAGAGCACCTTGCTGCACAGCAGTGGGGCGATGAACGCCTATGTTTACGTTTATATCTCTCCTAGAGAGGAGGTCTATGAGCATCTGCCATCTTTGTTCACAGCTAGCATGTGCTCATGTGACTGGCACATTAGCTGTTCCATGCAGGTGACCATCCTTTCCATGGAACAGCACATCATCGCCAAAACCCTGCAACATGGTGGTGCCCAGGTTGGAGATGGACTCCTCCGTATTCTGCACATTTGCAGACATCACAGCTGAAAAAGATGCCAGAGCCTCGCACATTTGTTGCTGCCCCTCCAAGATCACCCTCTTTCTCGATGGCCCCCGAGGCTCAGCATCTGCATACAGCTCAGCAGAGCTTAGAGCATCCTGCGCCCTCCAGCGAGGAGTCTCCACTGCTGCCCCCATCAACACCATCTACTCTTGCTCACTTGTGAAGGGAGGGATACCAAGTGACAGCTCTATTCTATGGCACACAGGTCCCACCGGGTTGTCTGCACTGGTGGTGGCTGTGCTTGGGGCTGCTAACACTGCACGCTCAGAGGCTGGAGGTTCCTCTGAGGAGTCATCTTCCTCCTCTGGCTGGACAGTGGGGGGGCATTTGATGGACCTGTGGGAGAGTAAAGAGATGAATTAGAAGTGTTATACAGGTACAACCCCGGTAATCTGGCACCCTCGGGACCAGGCTGGTGCCGGACCACTGAAAATTCCGAACCACTGAAGGTGTCGAAAGTCACCACAAACACCGCCACCACCTGCTCCTCCTCTTCCTGCTGCTGCCCTCCCTGTGCCGCCGCCGACCCCGCCGCCCACGGGCAGCTTGGGCTCGGGCTCCATCGCTCCGCTGAGCCGTCGGTGATGCTGCGCGGTCCAGGCGCTGATCCTGACCCGGCGGCGGCCCTGGGACCCGAGCCGGACCCATCCCAGGGAGGGAATGTGACAGCAGGACCTTCCTCGTGCCGGACCACTGAAGGTACTGGACCGTCGGGTGCCGGATTACCGGTGCACTACCTGTAATAAGATTGGGCAACGTTACCATTATGCACATGATGGCATTTCACTGGCTGCTGACATCAGTCACCATATGAGTGACTGTTGCATGCCACGTGGATTTATGAGATGTCACCAGGTTGCTGGGATGCCCCCTCTCTCCATCTCAAACCGCCAGCATCTCTGCAACTCCTGAAATCTCGAGAACCTACTCCTCTGCTGCTGTTAGTTGGATGAAGACTGGAGGGCCCCTCCGGTTCTCTGCCTCTCCCGTGTGTTCTGGACTATTTTCTCCTGCAAGGAGGGAAAGAAGAGAAGTTTGAGTAAGAGTTTGATTGAATGAGTGTAAGGACTGGATGGGTTACATCTGTAGAGGGCGACTATGAGGGAGTGGGATGACATTGCCAAATGGCCTCCTTCTGTGGTGTTACTTGCTATGATTGCATTGGGATGAGGGCGAGTGTGAGGGGGTGGTTAGTCAGATGGGGATGTGAGCATATACATAGAGAGGGATGGGTGGACGTGCAAGGTATGTTGGTGTGAGGAATGATGTGCAGGAGTAGGCTTAAGAAGGCCGAGGGATGTGGTGACAGGGTGAAGGTGAGTGTGGCATTGCACTCACCTTTCCTGACCTCATGAGATCATTGAATTGTTTCCTGCACTGGATCCAAGTACTCCTGACCACATCCCTGCTGCTGACTTCCTCTACTGTCTCCAGCCAGCCTCGTTTGGTATCTTTTGGAGGTCTCCTTTGCCTATCAGCAGAGAAGAGGGCCTCCCTCCGTGCTCTCACTGACTCCACCAGAGTATGCAGGGATGCATCAGAAAATCGTGGTGCAGCTCGCTGCCTTTGAGTATCCATCATTGATAGGTTAGAACTTCAGGGGTACGGTAGCATAGTGGTTATGTTACTGGACTAGTAATCCAGAGGTCTGGACTAAATCCCACCACGGCAGCTGGGGAATTTAAATTCAGTTAATTAAATAAATCTGGAATAAAAAGCTAGTATCAGTAATGGTAACCATAGAAACTATCGGATTGTTGTAAAAACCCATCTGGTTCACTAATGTCCTTTAGGGAAGGAAATCTGCTGTCCTTGCCTGGTCTACCCTATATGTGACTCCAGACCCACAGCAATGTGGTTTATTCTTAACTGCCCTCTGAAATAGCCTAGTAAGCCACTCAGTTGTAACTAACCGCTACAAAGAAGCACGGACTGCAGCGGTTCAAGAAGGTGGCTCACCACCACCTTCTCAAGGGCAATTAGATATAGGCAATAAATGCTGGCATTGCCAGTGATGCCCACACCCTGTGAACAAATAAAAAAAGAACAGTACTCGGACCTTTGTATTTCAGCCTTCACACTCCTCTAGGAACCTTCAAATGAGTTGAGTGCAAGGCTGCTTTAAATTTTGGTGCTGGAAACGAATCATCGATGACGTATTCAGACCCGCTCCATTTAATTGGGCTGGGAAAAGCGCATGACTTAAGTGAGGCCATTAAGCTAAGTCGCCATGAAGAACGTGCTGAGCAGAACATTGCGTTCGTGGCCCACACACACCCAACCTGATTCCACGGTAAATATTCCAGACAAACTTTTGCAATTTATTGCCGACGGGCATAATTCATCTGTTGAAAAAAATGCCTTACCACTTATGTCCACTTTAGCAAGCTTGAATGAAGCTTCTGGAAAGCTTATTCCTCCTCCTGTCAAACCTAAACTCTGATATCAATGACATTTTTCTCACCCCAACCTTCTCGAGGGTAATTAGGATTGGGTAATAACCGTTGGCCTTGCCAGCAATGGCCATATCCCATGGATAAATAAAAAACAACTCATTGTATATCACATTAATGGGTTAACCTACTGGATATGGATTCACACCTGTGATTTCCTCCATGGTGATTTCTGACATCATCATAACTATCAAGGTGGCAATGAAGGGAAGGGAGGTACTTAGGACTGTGAACATGCTAGCGTTACAGTATTCATATATTAATACCACAGCACTTGCTGTTTTTAGGTGAAGTCCTCAGAGAATTTGCGGAATAAATTGGTGAAGTCTTGACAAATTGTCCTGCAAAGTCTCCTGTGTGTTTCAGAGGTCCTCTTCACAGCTTCAGCAGCAAGTGAACATGAAATGGTGAGAATCCCTTTACATAGCGCACTTGAAATCGACATCAACGCTGTGTTTACTCCCAAAGAGCGGGTTGCTGTTAGGAGAGGGCGATAGGACAAGCGGTAGCCACCAAAATGCTGTGTAGCCTCTTTAATGAGCACTAGCAGGCAATTTAAGTGACAATGAGCCCCTTAACGAGCCTCCGGGTGGCTGTTCCTAGCGCTCGCTTCAACTCCTTTGTCAAGATGGCGTATTGTGTTAAACATGGGCTAAACCAGTGTTTCAGCTCAAGACCCTACCTTGGCCACCAGGGAGGCTCTTTAGCGCCTAAAGCATCCAGGGAAAATCACCCACAATTGGTTTAGCTGATATACAATAAAAATTATGAAATTGCTTTGATCTACGGTGGCATAGTGGCATAGTGGTTAGCACTGTTGCCTCACAGCGCCAGGGACCCGGGTTCAAATCTGGCCTCGGGCGACTGTCTGTGTGGAGTTTGCACATTCTCCCTGTGTCTGCGTGGGTTTCCTCCGGGTGCTCCGGTTTCCTCCCACAGTCCAAAGATGTGCAGGTTAGGTTGATTTGGCTATGATAAATTGACCCTTAGTGTTAGGGGATTAAATACATGGGGTTACAGGGATAGGGTGGGATATGTGTCGGTGCAGGCTCAATGGGCCGAAATGGCCTCTATCTGCACTGTAGATTCTGTGATTCTGTGATACCTCAATACTGAAGTTGATGGAGGAATACATATGTATACATACATACATGTGAATTAGGAGCAGGAGTAGGCCACTTGGCCCCTCGAGTCTGCTCCGCCATTCAATAAGATCATGGCTGATCTGATTACTCCACATTCCCGCCTATCCCCGATAACCTTTCACCCCTTGCTTATCAAGAATCTACCTCTGCCTTAAAAATATTCAAAGACTGCTTCCACTGCCCTCTGAGGAAAAGAGTTTCAAAGACTCACGACCCTGTGAGAAAAAATGTCTCCTCATCTCTGTCTTAAATGGGTGACCCCTTAATTTTAAACAGTGACCCCTAGTTTTAGATTCTCCCACAAGAGGAAACATCCTCTCCACATCCATCCTGTCAAGACCCCTCAGGATCTTATATGTTTCAATCAAGTCACCTCTTACTCTTCTAAACTCCAACGGATACAAGCCTAGCCTGTCCAACCTTTCCTCATAAGACAACCCGCCCATTCCAGGTATTAGTCTAGTAAACCTTCTCTGAACTGCTTCCAATGCATTTACATCCTTCCTTAAATAAGGAGACCAATACTGTACACAGTGCTCCGGATGTGGTCTCACCAATGCCCTGTGTAACTGAAGCATAACCTCCCTACTTTTGTATTCAATTCCCCTCGCAATAAACGATAACATTCTATTAGCTTTCCTAATTACTTGTTGTAACTGCATACTAACCTTTGTGAGATTAATTCTGTTATTGCAATATCAATTTAAAATTGTTTAACAGGAACCACTCATTGTATATCATATTAGTGTGATAACCCACTGGATATGGATTCATGCCTGTGATTTCCTCCGTGGTAATTTCTGACATCATCATAACTATCAGGGTGCCAATGAAGGGAAGGGAGGTACTTAGGACTGTGAATGTGCTAGTGTTACAGTATTCATATATTAGTGCACAAAGCATTTCAAATAAAGTCAGGGGACTAAAGGCACTAATTAGAATGGAGGAAATGGTATTGTAGCCTTGACCGAAACCTGGCTTCGGCTGGGGTGAGACTTGGAACTAAATATTCCTATCTATAGAATTGTCAGGTGAGATAGAAAAGGAAAAATGAAGGAAGGATTAATTAAAGACACATTTACAACCATAGAAATTAGATTTTTTATTGATGGTGATGTTCAGACAGAGTCTGTGTTGAGTTAAGAAATAAACAGGGATCTGTCACCATATTAGGAACCATTGAACAAGAATTGAGGACAAGGTTTGTATACAATGAGAAGGTTGTAATGATAATAGAGATGTAATTATGGGGACATTTAACTATCCTGACTGGAATAAGACAAAGTTTGTGGTCAAAATTAGAAAGACTTCTTAGAATGTATTGACGACTGCTTCCTTATGTTGAATATCCAAAAAGGAAGGATGCCATGCTATGCTAGTACTGGGTACGGAGAACGCCCAAGTAAGCAACTTAAAGATAGGAGAACTCTTGGGGGCTACTGAGAATTAAAATAGATAAAGAAAAAAGACCATGGTAGAGGTGTAGGGTTTGAAATTAACCAATTTCAGTGGCCTGAGACGGAACTAGCCCAGATTATTTGGTTGGAAAAAATGGCAGCTCAAACAGCAGATTAGCAGTGGGAGATTTAGATATGAGATAGATAAAGTACTGGGTAAAGAGATTCTTACTTAGATTAAGAGAGTACATCAAAGGCAGGGATTCCATGACTACATAGCAAGGTCAATGTTTAAAAAAGAGATATGATAAATATAGGGGGAGAAATAAAGAAGAAAACTATTAGAAATGTAAAATGTTTAGAGGAAAGTAAACAAGATTTGGAAGGCCAACAGGAAATATGAAAGAAGTTTTACACTGAAAATAAAGGAAACAAAGGATTCGAAAGCGTGTAGGTGAAAGGATAGTCAAAGAATGGATGGGTCCACATAGAAACAAAGGAGGCACCTTGTACTTGACAGTGTGTAAATGGAGGAAATGCTTTAAATAGGTTTGTTGCCTCTGTTTTAGCAGAAGAAGGTGAAAATGGAACTATAGGAGTACCTGTGTAGAATATGGAAGTGCCACCACTGGAGATAATAATTCAAAAAGACACTTTATTATAAAGAGTTAATGGGACCAAAAATAGAAAATCAGGCATCTTAGAACATTGAAGGATATAGGGAGGAGAGAATTTTCTAAATATTTTGCGAACAGGAATTGTGGCAAAACAATAGTGTATGGTTAATGTTACACCCTGTTTAAAAATGCAGGGTGAACCTAGTGAACACTAGAAATACATTCATGACTGTACCGGTGCCACTTCCTGCTCTTGACCCGAACTGGAAAAAGTCATCAACTCGGTTTCCAATTTGCACCCCTCCCTGACCTTCACATGGTCCATCTCCGACTCTTCCCTTCTTCGACTTATCAATCTCCATTTCTGGCAATAGGCTGTCGACCAATATCTACTAGAAGTCCACTGACTCCCAGAGATAACTTAATTATACTTATTCCCACCCCGCTTCCTGTACGGACTCTATTCCCATCTCCCAGTTTCTTCATCCCTGTTGCATCGGTCTGACGATGCCACCTTCCACACCAGTGCTTCTGATATGTCTTCCTTTTTCCACAACCGAGGATTCCCCTCCACCATGGTTGACAGGGCCCTCGACTGTGTCCGTTCCATTTCTCGCACTTCTGCTTTCACCCCTTCCCCTCCCTCCCAGATTCACAATAGGGTTCCCCTTGTCCTCACTTTCTACCCCACCAGCCTTCAGATTCAACGGATCATCCTCTGCCATTTCCGCCACGTCCAGCATGATGCCACCACCAAAAACATCTTCCCTTCCCCTCCCCTTTCAGCATTCCAAAGGGATTGTTCCCTCAGTAACACCCTGGTTCACTCTTCAATCACCCCCCCCCCCACATCCCCTCCCCTTCCCATGGCACCTTCCCGTGCAAGTGCAGGAGATGGAACACCTGCTCTTTGATCTCAGCCCTTCCCAGCCTCCAGGGCCTCAAACACTCCTTTCAGGTGAAACAGCAATTTAATTATACTTCTTTCAATTTAGTATACTGTAATAACTGCTCACAATGCGGCCTCCTCTACATTGGGGAGACCAAACGTAGTTTGGGTGATCACTTTGTGGATCACCTCCATTCAATCTGATGAAATGGGCAGACAAATGGCAGATGAAATTTAACGCAGAAAATTGCGAAGTGATACATTTTGGTAGGAAGAACAAGAAGAGGCAATATAAACTAAAGGGTACAATCCTAAAGGGTGTGCATGAACAGAGAGGCCTGGGGGTATATGTGCACAAATTGTTGAAGGTGGCAAGTCATGGTTGAGAAAGTGGTTCAAAAAGCATACGGGATCCTGGGCTTCATAAATAGAGGCATAGAGTACAAAAGCGAGGAAGGTTTTATGAACCTTTATAAAACACTAGTCCAGCCTAAACTGGAGTATTGTGTCCAATTCTGGGCACAGCACTTTAGGAAGGATGTGAAGGCCTTGGAGAGGGTGCAGAAAAGATTTACGAGAATGGTTCCAGGGATGCGGGATTTCAGTTACATGGATCGACTAGAGACATTGGGGTTGTTCTCCTTATAGCAGAGAAGGTTGAGAGGAGATTTGATAGAAGTATTCAAAATCATGAGGGGGGGGAAATTCAGTTGGTTTGCGCCTCCCGTTAGCGCCTTAAGAGGGTGCTAATGGGGCGCAAAGCAACTTGCACCCGTGCGATGTTTGCGCTGCTCACGAAATTAACTAGACATTTTGCGGCAGCGCTAAACACTACCGCCACGATCTCCTGCGCCGGCAGATCGTGACGTCAGTCGAGCGTGCAACGCCCCGGACCGGATAGTGAGTGGTGCCCCCTGCCTTACCGCCTGCCGCTAGCAACGACAGGTTGAGGGGAGCATTTTGCAGTCAGGAAGGGACTGGGGGAGCGCTATTTAAAGGCGACCGCTTCTTGCCTTTTTTTGTTGGTGGCATTTTTGCACCACGCATTCTGAGAGAGAGAGACTTCTGGAGAGATTCAACGCTGTGTGAAGGAGCTTTGGGTACTGAGCAGCACTTTGCAGGTTCATTTTGATTTGCCCTTCCTTGTATCGATTTAGAAGAGACTGTGGGGGCTGCACTCTGAGCTCTTTCCCTGGGCCTCGCCATTGTTCTTTCCAGCAGATTTGATGTACAGGTCTCTCCAGGCCGAGATTCAAGGCTGCAATGAGCAGGATGTGGATGGAGAGCAAGATCAACCCTCCCCTTTAAGAACTGGCCGGCGCCAGTGTGTCTGTGTTCCATTGCTGACTGACATCACATGAGCTTCGCCAGCGCTCTGAGGTAACGCCTTGCTCCTCAGCCTTTGCGCCTTAAGACAGGTGTATAGCACCTGATTTAGCGCTTCAATCAACTCCAGGGGCAATAAAAGCCAAGTTTGCAGTCGGAGGTGATAATTAGCGCCAGGCGCTAAACTTTGCACCCGGCCAATAATTGCGCCTCAAATGGGGCATACTGAATTTCTCCCCCGAGGGGTCTAGACAGAGTAGATAGAGAGAAACTGTTCCAGAAGGGTCGAGAACCAGAGGACACAGATTTAAGGTGATTGGCAAAAGAACCCCCAAAGGCAACATAAGGAAAACATTTTTACACAGTGAGTGGTTAGTATTTGAAATGCACTGCCCGAGAGGGTGGTGGAGGCAGACTCAATCGTAACTTTCAAAGGGGAATTGGATAAGTACCTGAAGGAAAAAATTTGCAGGACGACGGGGAAAGAGCGGGGGAGTGGGTCGAGCTGAAGTGCTCTTGCAGAGAGCCATCACAGGCTCGACGGGCCAAATGGCCTCTGCCTGTGCTGTAACCATTCTATGATTCTATGATTCATTCTGCAAGTGAGACCCTGAGGTTCCCGTCACTTACCTTTTTAATTCTCCATCCCACTCCCACTCTGACCTCTCTGTCCTTGGCCTCCTACACTATTCTAATGAAGCTCAACGGAAACTCAAGGAACAGTACAGGGCTTTTGTGAGACCACACCTGGAGTACTGTAACAGTTTTGTTCTCCTTATCTAAGGAAGGATATACTTGCCTTGGAGGCGGTGCAACAAAGGTTCACTAGATTGATTCCTGGGATGAGAGGGCTGTCCTATGAGGAGAGATTGAGTAGATTGGGCCTATACTCTGGAGTTTAGAAAAATGAGAGGTGATCTCATTGAAACATAAGGTTCTGAGGGAGATTGACAGGATAGATGCTGAGAGATTGTTTCTCCTGGCTGGAGAGTCTAGAACTCGGGGGCATAGTCTCAGGATAAGGGATCAAGAGGTCAGCCTTTTAAGACTGAAATGAGGAGGAATTTCTTCACTCAAAGGGTTGTGAATCTTTGGAATTCTCTACCCCAAAGTGCTGTGGATGCTCAGTCATTGAGTATATTCAAGGCTGGGATAGATAGATTTTTGAACTCTAGGAGAATCAAGGGATATGGGGAGTAGGCGGGAAAGTGGAATTTAGGTTGAAGGCCAGCCGTGATCTTATTGAATGACGGAGCAGGCTCGAGGGGCCGTATGGCCTACTCCTGCTCCTAATTCTTATGTTCTTATGTAGCACCTCATCTTTCGATTAGGCACTTTACAGCCTTCCGGACTCAACACTGAGTTCAACAATTTCAGATCATAACCACTGCTCCCATTTCTTCAGACAGCAGATGTTGGTAATGATTCTGCTGTTGCCATTTACAGCTCCTCTAGACTCATCTTTTGTTTCTTTACTTGTCCCATTACCAGCCACTGTTGCCTTGCCTCATCATCCTTTTTGTTATTTAATCTCTCCTACCGATCACATACCTTCCCTTTTCTTCTTTCCTCTCCTCATCCCCTTTCCCTGCCTCTGTATTTGCTTAAAACCTGTTACATCTCTAACTTTTGCAGTTCTGATGAATGATCAACGGCCTGAAACGTTGACTTGTTGCATAGTTGTAGAGACCTCTATATCTGCTCCTTTTTGCTACTTTTTAACAATTGCCTGCAGTCTTGTTCATTAGTGCTGTAGCACCATGTGTGGGGAAAGCAAGGTGGAGAGGTGGGGGAATGGGAATCATTTTGAGTATTCCAATAGTGCTGCATAACCTTGGTGAGGAGGATGAATTTATTTGGGGGCAGGACATTTAGGTGCAAAGACACTTTAGGAGCTATGTGCACATCTTAGCAATATTCCAGAACCTGGGTCTGCAGACTAAACCATTAGGAATATCAGAAGATATCTATCTCTGGCACCGCTACTGCACCAGAGACACAGTGATCAAGCTATGCCACCTACTGCAGGCTGGTCTGCCGACTATTTCCAGGACTGGTACAGCACTCCCTATAACTGTGCAGATGACCCCGCCATTAACTTTTTACACTACAGGATCCCGCCAGACCACCACAGAGAACATCAAGCAAATCAGCCTGTGTGTTGTTCACAGATGCATAAAGTGAGTCAAGTTTCTCAGTGGAAAAAATTGAGCAACTGGAGAAGGCACAGAACTTTTTATTAGGAGCAGAGTTTCCAAGAATGTAGAGCATCGTAGATAGAATGCATGTGGTTTATGCATGGCACGATGTTTATATGAACAGGAAGGGGATCCATTCCATAAATATAAAATGGTGATTACTGACAAAGCAAATTTTACACATCAATGGCCATTTTCCCACGGCCAGTCACGACTCTTTCATTCTGCTATACACCCACTAATTGAAGAGTTCAATAGAATGAATGACTTTTGGGAGATCAGATTTTTAAAAATTAATTCTCGACATGTGGGCATCACTCACAAGTCTGGCATTTAGTACACGAGTAGACTTACTACACTTGACTGAGCAGCTTGCTTGACCACTAAAGATGACTGGAGTCCAGTCACATATAAGGATGGTAAGGTTTCCTTACCTAAAGGACATTAATGAATCAGTTGTTTTACTTAACGACAATCCAACAGCTTCAGAGCCACTTTTACTGATGGCCAGTTTTCAGAATTTTTTTAGACTGAATTCAAATTCTCAAACTGGGATCTGAACTGACATTCTCTGAATTACTAGTCCAGTAACACTACCGTACCCCACTACTCTTTACAACCCTGTCTGATGATGTCCATTAGGCACCCTCACACAGAAGCAGAGCGCTGATACATTGAAGCCCATGTCACCACCAGAGTCCCTGTAGAACACCCCTGTAGGGTTGCTCAAGCAACACTTCCATTCTTTGGTTGTCTCAGGAGGGGTGTTGGACTACAGTATAGGCAAGGTGAGTAAGATCATCACTATGTACTTCATGTTTCATATTTGCCCATCAGAAGAGGAGTGTCCATGTAGCAGTCTGAGGGACGCCAGCATTCTGCAGAACCTCAGGAAGAGGTGGAGTAGGCCCACATAGAGGGAGCTGATGTGCACATAGACAGAGTGGTGCAAAACACTGATTGCCAACTATTTTTAGTAGTGGACACCACCGGTCACTGTTCAGCTGCAGTTGTTGCTTTAAAACCAATTTATAGCCTCCATGAATACGATACATTCCCACCACTCAACCTGCATTGCCCTCTTTCTATCTTGTACCAGCATTTACAACCTTGCTACAACCAAAACAAACACTCAGTGGCCAGACCAAGGATAAATAATTTACATTGTGCTATGTGTTCTAATTCCTATGACTGTGCTTCCTCCTGTTCTCCCCTATATAGTGTGCTTGTCCTGATCCTCAGACTTACACTGTGCTCCCTGAGTGGGAGGAGCAATTATGATGGTAGGTTGTGGTGGGATCTATAGCCCCATTGAGATGGAACTCCTGGTTGCATGGTCATGTGACATCCCATCAACAGATTGGCCACATCTGATGATGCAGTGGCTGCCCTCAATGGATTTGTGACCCTATAGGGCAAATGCCATCTCCTGAAAGGTGGTGACCTGCTTTATTATTGCGAGCCACTTCCATTCCTGGTTCTCACCCAATAGCTGTGAGCAGCCATGGTTTATAAGAAGAGCACATTTCTAAAGATGTTAGTAAGTGGCAGAACAGATGAAACAGCACTAATGAGCCCTGGCCACTTATTTCACTGGCCTTGACTACTCCAGTGAGTTTGCATCGTGGTTTTATGGACATAGAACTTTTGTGATTGACCTGTCAAGAGTTCTGTATACAGAACTAATGGCCCCAAAGAGCATATGACATGCAACTACTGTGGAAATAAGGTGTGCTGCAAAAAGGGAACAATGTTGTTTGCTAGTATGGCAAGTAATCTCCCTGAGGGTGTAACAAATACAAACCTAGTACGCTCGGATCACAACCAAATAGTGCAAATGTACCAACACTTATCCTGGCACATCTTTTACTGCCACTGAACTTCTTTCTCATCTGCTCCCAAGCCTGCTGAACCTGGGAAACTGTACTGACTCACTAAGCAACCTCCTCCCAGGCAATTTGAATCTCTATTCTCAGGAGGGGGCTGGCATTTCCCTCCAAAGAAGGCTAACCACTGCACCTCCTGCAAGAGGACCTCCAAAGCAATATTGCTGAAAGCAGGTCAACTCCATACTGCCAGTGACTTTTTTTATTCATTCATTCATTCACAGGATGTGGGCGTCGCTGGCAAGACCAGCATTTATTGCTCATTCCTAAATGCCCTTGAGAAGGTGGTGGTGAGCTGCCTTCTTGAACCACTGCAGTCCATGTGGTGAAGGTACTCCCACAGTGCTGTTAGGCAGTGAGTTCCAGGAGTTTGACCCAGCTACGATGAAGGAACGGCGATATATTTCCAAGTCAGGATGGTGTGTGACTTGGAGGAGAACTTGCAGGTGGTGATGTTCCCATGCGCCTGCTGCCCTTGTCCTTCTAGGTGGAAGAGGTTGTGGGTTTGGGAGGTGCTGCCAAAGAAGCCTTGGTGGCTCAGCCGTTTCTTGATATCACATGGATTGAATCGAATAGGCTGAAGACTGGCTTCTGTGATGGTATGGACCTCAGGAGGAGGCGGAGATGGATTATCCAGTCGGCACTTCTGGCTGAAGATGGGTGCAAATGCTTCAGCTTTGTCTTTTGCACTCATGTGCTGGGCTCTGCCATCATTGAGGATGGGGATGTTCATGGAGCCTCCTCCTCCCATTAGTTGTTTAATAGTCCACCACCATTCACGACTAGATGTGGCAGGACTGCAGAGCTTTGACCTGATCTGTTGGTTGTGGGATCACTCAGCTCTGTCTATAGCATGCTGCTTCCACTGTTTAGCATGCATGTAGTCCTGTGTTGTAGCTTTACCAGGTTGGCACCTCATTTTTAGATATATCTGGTGCTGCTCCTGGCATGTTCTTCTACACTCCTCATTGAAGCAGGGTTGGTCCCCTAGCTTGATGGTAATGATAGAGTGAGGAATGTGTCGGGCCATGAGGTTACAGATTGTGGTGGAATACAATTCTGCTGCTACTGATGGCCCACAGCACCTCATGGATGCCCAGTTTTGAACTGCTAGATCTGTTCTGTATCTATACCATTTAGCACGGTGGTAGTGCCACACAACACGATGGAGGGTGTCCTCAGTTTCAAGACAGGATTTTGTCTCCACAAGGACTGGGCAGTGGTCACTCCTACCAATACTATCATGAACAGATGCATTTGAGACAGGTAGATTGGTGAGGACGAGGTCAAGTATGTTTTTGTCTCATGTTCGTTTCCTCAGCACCTGCTGCAGGCCCAGTCTGGCAGCTATGTCCATCAGGACGGCCAACTCGGTCAGTAGTGTTGCTATTGAGCCACTCTTGGTGCTGGACATTGAAGTCTCCCACCCAGTGTACATTTTGTGCCCTTGCTACCCTCAGTGCTTCTTCCAAATAGTGTTCAACATGGAGGAGTACCGATTCATCAGCTGAGGGAAGGCAGTAGGTGGTAATCAGCAGGAGGTTTCCTTACCCACCTGATGCCATGAGAGTCAATGTTGAGGACTCCCAGGGCCACTCTCACCTGACTGTGCTTCCACCTCTGGTGGGTCTGTCCTGCTGGTGGGATAGGACATACCTAGGCACATGGAGGAGTCTGGGACGTTGCTTGAAAGGTATGATTCTGTGAGTATGACTATATCAGGCTGTTGCAAATGTCCGTGAGAAGGACTTTGCAGGGTCGACTGGATATGCCTTTTATTGTGTCCGAAGCCAAGGTCGATGCCGGGTGGTCCGTCTAGTTTTATTCTTATTATTGATTTTGTAGCGGTTTGATACAACTGAGTGGCTTGTTAGGCCATTTCAGATTGCAGTTAAGAGTCAACCATATTGCTGTGGGTCTGGGGTCACATAGAGGCCAGACCAGGTAAAGACGGCAGGTTTCCTAAAGGACATTAGTGAACCAGATGTGTTTTTACAACAATCCGGTAGTGTCATGGTCACCATTACTGATACTAATCCACTAATTATAAGGATAATTAGTGAACAATCTATTTTAGTTACTAATAAGCAGGTCCGCCTTATATGTAATACTTCATTGTCTCTCTTCACTTATGACCAGGTAGTGGCTCAATTCGGGTTAACAATACTCTTGCATGCAACTATGCAGGAAAACATGGTTAACACCTGTAACCCCCTTGGATAGACAGTTCGACCAATGCAAGATAATTGGCACTCATACCCATGCCTGGCAGTGTAAAGTAATTGACAGAAATATTCATATGTAGCAGTGTGAATAATTGACTGTGATTGTAATCTATTTTGGCACTATTCAAATTAAACACTTCTTCCGCACTGAGTGACGTTAAGTCAGGGAAGGATTTGTATTCCCAGACTCTCTTGGGATGTTTCATTTATGCAATTTATTTTTCAATTTGTTTGTTTGCAATCTATCCTTGGCCCCCTCTCCTATTTCTCATCTACATGCTGCCCCTCGGCGACATCAGCTGAAAACACAGTGTCAGTTTCCACATGTATGCTGACGACACCCAGCTCTCCTTCACCACTACCTCTCTCGACCCCACTACTGTCTCTAAATTGTCAGACTGCTTCGCCAACATCCAGTACTGGATGAGCAGAAATTTCCTTCAACTAAATATTTGGAAAACCGAAGCCATTTTCTTCAGTCCCCGCCACAAACTCCATTCCCTAGTCACCGACTCCATCCCTCTCCTTGGCAACTATCTGAGGCTGAACCAGACTGTTTGCAACCTTGGTATCATATTTGACCCTTAGATGTGTTTCCGGCTACATACCCGCGTCATCACTAAGACCGCCTATTTCCACCTCCGGAACATCGCCCAACTCTGTCCTTGCCTCAGCTCATCTGCTGCTGAAACCCCCATCTATGCCTTTGTTACTTGTCCACCAACTTCCCAGCAGTTACGCTGGAAAATTTTCCGGCTGATGCAAACAGGCGCAGGGCCTGTTTGCATCAGCGTAAGGGGCTACCTCCTGACAAATCCAAGTAATTAAAAAACTTATGAGGCCGGAAATGGAAGCATTTTACGATTCTGCCCATGGAAAGTATTTATTGTCCATGAAAAGTGCAGAGGAAGCGATCACTACATTGAGGACTTTATTTATTTTTGCATCTATGTGGAGCATAAGCTTAAAAGAAAATCCGTATAGATGTTTATGCACATTAAATCCCAGAAGACTCTAGTAATGAGGGTTTTTTTTCCTTTCCCTAGATCATAAATGAATGAGACCTTCTGTTTCCTGATCGAAGCCATTACGCTGTCCTTTACTACACAACGTCAAACAGCAAGTTCGCGAAGGAGGGTCCCCATCAGGTAAGTTCGCATTCCGTTCGGATGCCGGTGGCATAATCTGTAGTTACGCCGCTGACCGCAAAATCCAAGCCCTTATCTTGTCTCAGCTGGCGGAGTAGCTGCTGTGGTGACAGCAATCTCTCTGTAGTTTATTTAGAGATAAGAGGCAGAGACTGGAAACCCAGCCCAGAGCCCAGGAGAGTCCCAGAGCCCGGGAGAATCCCAGAGCTCGGGAGAGACCCAGAGCCCGGGAGAGACCCAGAGCCCGGGAGAGTCCCAGAGCCCGGGAGAGTCCCAGAGCCCGGGAGAGACCCAGAGCCCAGGAGACCCAGAGACCCACAGAGCCCGGGAGAGACCCAGAGCCCGGGAAAGACCCAGAGACCCACAGAGCCTGGGAGAGACCCAGAGCCCGGGAGAGACCCAGAGCCCGGGGGAGACCCAGAGCCCGGGAGAGTCCCAGAGCCTGGGAGAGACCCAGAGCCCGGGAGACCCAGAGACCCCGGGAGAGACACAGAGCCCGGGAGAGACCCAGAGCCCGGGAGAGTCCCAGAGCCCGGGAGAGTCCCAGAGCCTGGGGGAGACCCAGAGCCCAGGAGACTGGGAGACCGAGTTCAGAGCCTGGAGACACCCGGGTAGACCTGAGCCCGGTTGAGCTGACTGGGCTGTGTCTTTATTGTAGCACCAGGAGGTGAAAGGACACACGCTATACACTGGGACACAGCGGTATTTCCTGGTGATGGCGAATTTTGCACTCATGCTGCGCCACTGTGACTCCAGCGGAAGTGCGGTGGATACCCACCCTCCACCGCCACACGCGGATGGTGTTTCCGCCGCACTTCTGGTGATTCTCAGCACCTGGAACCTTGGTGATGTGTGAGCATCAATGGTGTGAAATCGTTGAGGTTTTATGAAAATATGAAAAAAGCCTGAAAATAAACACTGAAAATGGGGGAAAAATATAGAAATTAAACTACTTGTAACCCACTGACAGATATTCATTGCCTTTTATAGAGATCCTCATCAAATAACATTTTATCTCTTTGCTGTTTGTAGTGACATTTTAGCTGTGAGTATACAAAAAGTTAATAATTTTGCTGCAAATATTGGCCTAAAATTTGATTGCTTTGTGCCTCCTGTTAGTGTCCTAAGAGGGCGCTAAGGGGCGCTCAGCAACTAGCGCCCGGGCGCGGCATCGCCAACGCCTCCCATGATATTTAGCGGGAGGTTAGTGGTGGCGGTAACCGTTAGTGTCCCATGGCGCTGTACCGCCAACAATGACATCATCACATGCGCAGCGCCCCGCTCGCGATCTTCAGTAGCGCCCTTTGATTTACCACCGGACGCCAAGACGGACGGGGTTAGGGGGCTTACCTGCGGCCAGGGCGGCACTAATTAAAGGACAGGTGCTGGGCGGCCACTTTTGTTGCTGGCCGCCTGCCGGTACCTGCCCCCGTTGCTGTCCCCGGCCTCCTGACCAGCCCCCCCGCGGAGTGCCGGCTGCGCTCCGTGAGTCCGGCACTTCTCTTGAGTGACGGGCTCTTTTGCCGGCACTCCGATCCCTGGTGGCCCAGCTGGGCCCCGGGTCATGCTGCGCAAGGCCCCTCCCCTTTAAGAAGGGGAGGAAGGCCTGCAATACCGTGGCACATAGTGCCGCGATAGTCACTCGCAGTGCCCCAAGAGAGAGGCGGCGCGCTTCCAGTAGCATCCCGCTTCCCTCTTGGGGTGTTACCGATGAATTTCGGCCACGGGGGCGCTAATTTGTTTCGGGGCGCTTCCCAAAGGGGGCTCGACTCAATTTTTCCCCGACTCTCCCTCCAAATTGGGGCAGGAAGTACACCATGGTCAGCAGCAATGTTCCCTTTAAGCTGCGCGGCCACATGGTGCTTCAGAGATCCCGTGTAGCTGGCTCACCGGCTTTTAAATGGTAAAACCATAGCCTGCACGGAATTTTGAACGAGCAGTGCAGCCCGTTAAAGGGGCTGCGTGGCCCCCAAAATATTTCAAGGGAACATTGGTCAGAGGTAAGCTTTATTTCTGGGACGAGAAGTACAGCAAGGTCAGATGCAATGTTCCCTTTAAGAACATTGGTCAGACGTAAGCTTTATTTCAATTTGTGTGGGCATTCATTCCACAATATTTAGTAGCAAAGTTTATGCTGCATGTTATTAATTTCTTGCAGTGATGTGGCGGTTAGCACATGTGAACTCTTGGGGCTGGATTCTCCTTTTCGTGGCAATGTTTCGGCTAGGGTCGCCAGCTCTCCAGGGTTGTCCTGGTGTCGCTAGGAATTAAAGATTAATCTCCTGAACACTGCTATGGGAAAAATGGTAGAGGCATTAAAATAAAAAAAAAAAATTTTTCATTTTCCTTGAACACTTTTTGTTTATTAGTTATAAAAATGATGGGGGGGAAAAAGGCCGTTGGACTTACAGGCAAGAATCATCCAATCGGGTGAAGCGTCTGCTCGCTTTCTAATTGGCGTGGAAAAGCAGTGTGCCGCAAGGATGGGCATATCACGCGACCAGTGGCGGTAGCATGGAGTGGGACGGTTGAAGGCAGGAGGTCATGAGATGAAACTTTTATGTTCCTTGCAATTTTACTCTCATACTCTATTTTTCCCCTCTTAATCAATCTCTTGGTCCTTTTTTGCTGAACTCTAAACTGCTTCCAATCCTCAGGCTTGCTACTTTTTCTGGCAACTTTATATGACTCCTCTTTGGATCTAATACTATCCTTAATTTCTTTTGTTAGCCATGATTTAGCCACTTTTCCTCGTGTTTTTTTGCCAGAAAGGAATGTATAACTGTTGCAATTCATGCATTCGTTCCTTAAATGTTAGCCATTGCCTATCCACCACCATACCTTTTAATGAAGCTCCCCAAATCTATCATAGCCAACTCACTCCTCATACCATCTTTGTTTAGATTTAGGACCCTAGTTTCGGATTGGACTACTTCACTTTCCATCTTAATGAAGAATTCTATCATGTTATGGTCACTCTTCCCTAAAGGACCCCGCACAACAAGATTATTAATTAACCCCTTCTCATTGCACAATACCCAATCTAGGATAGCCTGTTCCCTAGTTGGCTCCTCAACGTACTGCTCTAAAACACCATCTTGTACATACTCCAATCAAAAAATTGGAAGGTCCTTGAATTGGGTGTGCTGATCTCTGCACCAGATTTGTCACCCTCAAATTTTTTCATATATCTGTGTTCAATTCTCCTATTTGTCCTCTGGTCTAGCGAGGCTCTACGCTGAAAGTGTTACATGCAAAATTTACTTCATACCTTCTGTACATATTGGCCCAGAATTTGCTGGAGTGGGGCATCTTGCGGCATGCCCCATTAGTTAGATTTTTTTCCCCTCAACCTTCAACCCCAGAATATTTTGCCCTGTGAGTTGCTGGAGGCGCGAGCTGAAAACAGCGCGGTGAGGGCAACGGGGCATCTGGGACCTTAGTGAACGACAGGAACGACAGTCGATCTCCTTAACCGATGAGACTGAAGGATTGAGAAAGAAACAGAGGAATGACAGAGAAGGAGGGTGAATTAAAGTCAAATGAGGTACAGAAAGAGAAATAGAGGGGGAAAAAAGATTGGATTTCATGAAGCTAACAGTGGAGAAGCGCAAATCATCCAGTAACTTATGGTGCTTCGCAATTCACGGGGTATCTCTTCCTCGCCTTGGTTGTTGGATGATTGACACATTGATAAAAGTGAGCACCATTAAACTCACTAATATTTTGGCACCAAACTCTGGGCCATTTAGTTTTCTCAAGAAATTGGAGATACAGGAGCTTTGAGCACTTGGTAGTCAATAATTCTGCACCATCAGTAGATTCACACCAAGTCACAAACACCCAGAGAAAGGCAAGCCAATTGACATTGTAACACCTAGTCTACTATCGGTGGATGGAAAAAGTTGCACTGTGCCATGGGAATACAAAAGCATCACTCCCACAATCAGTCTAATTACACACTGGTGGAGCAGCTGATAATGCGAGCTCATGGACCAAAACTTTCGTTATCAATTTTTAATATCACAGTAGACAGCAATCACTGTGACACTGCAGAGAATACTCAATGTGAAGACATTTTCTTCTATAATCTATTTGGCATGGATTAGTGGTTTACTCTCTGTGGTTTATTTTCTACTGAGCCATATTGGCCCAGAAATTCGGGTCTCCACGGGCGAGTACGCATGGGGTACTCACCCGCAAGCCCAATGGAAGTGCCAGTTTCCTGCATGCACTGCGCATGCGTGGGAAACCGGCACTTCCGTTCCCCTGAAAGAAGGGGCTCAGAAGTCGAACGCGCGCGTCGAAGAGGCAGCGCGTGTGCATTGAACTTACGTTTTTTTTGCAGGTTTTTCTGCGAGGGCAAGTCTCCAGAAGTTAGACATGTGAAAAGCAGTTGCAAGGCCTGCTTTTTACAAGGTAAGTGGTGAATTAATTAAAATTAAAACATTTTTTCCACAGGTTTATTATTTTTAAATACTTTAAAGAAAGGTAAGTTTATTTTTAGCCCCGTTAGAAAATGTAATTATAGTATTTATAGGTTCGACAGGTCTTCCTGTCAAACTTATGAATGAAGCATTCCCTGCTACCATTGGCCCTCCATGGCCCACGTGATCCCAGGGGACGCATTGAACTAACTGCGCGCCGGCAGTTGGAGGAGGCCCAGGATCGGAATCCCACACGGGCCCACAGCTCAACAGTCGACGCAGTAGGTAAGTGCAGGTCGGGGGCTTACACCCGCGGGAAGCCTCTGACCCGAATTTCTGGGCCATTAATGAAATGTTAAAAATGTTATTCAGGCAAGAGTGATTTTAATTTGTCTATAAATCACACCCCATTTACACCCTCTTTAGCTGAGCACCTTTATTGTAACCAAAAAAATTGATTTTTTTTTTTATTTCAGTCAATTCCAGGCCAGGCATTTGGGGGTGGGGGAGTGGTGCTGGTGGGTGGAGATTGAATGGAGAGGAATTTCCTCATGCTCAATGAGCTTATCCCTGATGCGATCGGAGATCTCGCAGACAACGTCCCATATTTTCCGATGCCTATGGGTGTGTACGAGCTGTGTACACACCTGTAGGGACATCGGAAATGCCAATTTCAAGCATGTGAAGCCTGCCCTGGAGAAGGGTTTCTGAAGAACCTCCACTGCTGAAAACCCTTAGAAATCTTATGCCTGGTAAAAGCAGATGTAAGGCCTGCTTTTATCAACATGAGTTAAAAAAATGTCCACTCATTTATAATTTGAAAATACTTTAAAAAAAAGGCAAGTTTATTTTTAGCCCCGTAAAAAACTTTAATTATTTTTTCAAAAAATTAAGTTTTTGCTTAACATATTTAATTTAATGTAATTTTAACTCATTTTAAAAATGTGATTAAAAAAAATTATTTAATGTTTTAGTGTCTTTTTTCAGTGATCCCCATTCATTCTTTTGACAGGTCAATCTGTCAAAAGTATGAAGGGGGATTCCCTTCTTTCATTGGCTGGCCTGACCCACATGATCCCAGTGATGCTTGCGAACCGCATGCGCCCTTGGGATACCTGGGCCCTGCGCATTTCGTTGTGGAGAGGCCCAGGAGCGGTAGAGTCCGGACCTCGGGGGCCCTCAGGTAAGGGCGTAGACTTTTTCACCGATAGGAGGCATTCGCTCACAGGAAGCCTCCTATCGGAAATTACGGGCCAATATGAATTCTAGTCCACATGTGGCATTCAGATCTCTTGCCAAACTGGAGCTGTGATTTCTGCCATGGGATATGTTTCACGTTATAGCCATTCCTTTGAGTTAAGAATCTGAGAGGTAACAGATCTTACACCTTGTGAGGTGATGTATTAATGTCTGGATATTGACATTTCCTTCAAAGAGTTCTTTTTGGTCAATGTTTTGTGTAGTGTTATATGCTTTGAAACAACAAAGAAAAACCATTCAGGGAAGACATTTCCGTGAAATATAATGACTGGGTCTGAGTTCATACACTCAGTAATGTGTATTGGTCCTCAAAACCATTATTACCACAGTACAATGGGATCATAGAATGGTTACAGCACAGAAGGAGACCATTTGGCCCGTCGAGCCCGTGCCGGCTCGCTGCAAGAGCACCTCAGCGTTTCCCACTTCCCCACAGCCATGCATTTTTTTTTCCTTCAGGAGCTTATCCAATTCCCTATTGAAAAATACAATTGAATCTGTCACCACCACCCTTTCAGGCTATGAATTCCAGATCCTAACCACTCGCTGCGTAAAAAAGCTTTTCCTCATGTCGCCTTTGATTCTTCTGCTAATCACCTTAAATCTGTGTCCTCTGGTTCTTAACCGTTCCACAAATGGGAACAGTTTCTCTTTATCTACTTTGTCTAGACCCCTCATGATTTTGAACAACTCTATCAAATCTCCTTTCAACCTTCTCTGCTCTAAGGAGAACAATCCCAGTTTCTCCAGTCTATCCACATAACTGAAGTCCCTCATCCCTGGAACCATTCTTGTAAATCTTTTCTGCACCCTCTCCAAGGCCTTCACATCCTTCCTAAAGTGCTGTGCCCAGAATTGGGCACAATACTCCAGTTGAGGCCGAACCAGTGTTTTATAAAGCTTCATCATAACTTCCTTGCTTTTGTACTCTCTGGGCTGGATTTTGATACTGGGGTGGGCTGGGGTTGTGTAATCCACATTGCGTGTTAGCCATCAGATTCTAAAATCGATGTGGGAAAATGATGCCATTTTAACTTAATTGGCCAATTGAGTTCCAACGTGTGGGAACCCATGGCCAATGAGTTTTTCCAGTCTGAAAGTCGCCTCCGATGACGTCATCATTGCTGCTGCATTTAAGGTCTGCAACAAGCCTTGCTTCTTCTGCAGACTGCCAAGCTTTTGCCCTTGCATGTTAGAGGCACCTGCAGGAAGAATAGTCAGCCAGGCACCTAGGTCTGCACCCCGCTTTGATGATGTTGCCCTGCAGGCTTTAGTAGAGGGAGCAAGAGCAAATAAAGAGGTGCTCTTCCTTTCTTCAGGGAGGAAGAAGCCTCCCCAGCAAACCAAGGCTCTGTGGATTCAGGTGGCAGAAGAGGTCAACTCTGTCAATAACCCGCAGAACCTGGCTTCAGTGCAGGAGGAGGTTTCATGTTCTTCTGCACACTGGAAAAGTGAGTATGAATTTCCCATCACCCTCAATCCGATCCCCATTGCCTCTCCTCACCAGCATTCAGCTTTAGCAATCTCTTCATCCACATCCCACTTGGCACTGACATCCATGTACCCTTACCCATTCCCTCTCTCTCTATGGTCAGGAAGGGACAAAAATGTATAAAGATAAGAGTAGTAAAGGGGGTAAAAGCAGGAATAAATTGTCACAAAACATATTTAAAAGTTCTTTATCTGAATGCACACAGCATTCATAACAAAATAGATGAGTTGACGGTACAAATAACTACACATGAGTATGATCTGGTGGCCATTACAGAAACATGGCTGCAAGGTGACCATGACTGGGAATTAAACATCCAGGGGTATTTGACAATTAGGAAGGACAGACAGGAAGGAAAGGGAGGTGGGGTGGCTATGTTAATAAAGGATGGAATCACTGCAATAGTGAGAAATTATATTGGGTCAAAGGATCAGGATAGTGAAACAGTTTGGGTGGAGATAAGGAATAATAAGGGGAAAAAGTCACTAGTGGGCGTAGTCTATAGGCCTCCTAACAGTTGCAACTCTGTTGGTCAGAGTATAAATCAGGAAATAGTTGGGGCTTGTAATAAGGGAACAGCTATAATCATGGGGGATTTTAACTTTCATATTGACTGGGCAAATCAAATTGGGCAGGGCAGCCTTGAGGAAGAGTTCATAGAGTGCATTAGGGATGGGTTCCTTGAGCAGTATGTAACTGAACCAACCAGGGGGCAGGCAATCTTAGATCTGGTCCTGTGTAATGAGACAGGATTAATAAAAAATGTCCTAGTAAAGGATCCCCTTGGAATGAGTGACCATAACATGGTTGAATTCCGAATTCAGTTAGAGGGTGAGAGAGTTGGATCTCAAACCAGCATACTAAGCTTAAATAAAGGAGACTATGAAGGTATGAGAACAGAGTTGACTAAAGTGGACTGGGAAAATAGATTAAAGTGTAAGACGGTACATGAGCAGTGGTGTACATTCAAGGAGATATTTCACAACTTTCAAGAAAAATATATTCCAGTGGGGAAAAAGGGGCGTAAAAGAAAAGACAGCCATCCGTGGCTAAGTAAAGTAATAAAGGATAGTATCCGACTGAAAACAAGGGCATATAAAGTAGCCAAATCTAGTGGGAGGATAGAAGATTGGGAAGCATTTAAAAGCCAGCAAACAGTAACTAAAAGATTAATTAAGAAAGGGAAGATAGATTATGAAAGTAAACTAGCAAAAATATAAAAACAGACAGCAAGAGTTTCTACAGTTATACAAAAAGAAAAAGGGTGGCTAAAGTGAATGTTGGTCCCTTAGAGGACGAAACCGGGAAATTAGTGATGGGGAACATGGAGATGGCAAAAACGCTGAACAAATATTTTGTATCAGTCTTTATAGTAGAGGACACTAAAAATATCCCAACACTGGACAAACAGGGGGCTATGGAGGGGGGCGGGGAGGAGCTAAACATGATTAAAATCACTAAGGAGGTGGTACTCGGTAAGATAATGGGACTAAAGGCGGATAAATCCCCTGGACATGATGGCTTACATCCTAGGGTCTTGAGAGAAGTAGCAGTAGGGATTGTGGATGCATTGGTGGTAATTTTCCAAAACTCCCTGGATTCAGGAAAGGTCCCAGCAGATTGGAAAACTGTTAATGTAACACGCTTATTTAAAAAGGGAGGCAGACAAAAGGCTGGAAACTATAGACCAGTTAGCCTAACATCTGTGGTTGGTAAAATGTTGGAGTCCATTATTAAGGAAGCAGTAACAGGACATTTAGATAAGCATAATTTAATCAGACAGAGTCAGCATGGTTTTACGAAGGGGAAGTCATGTTTGACAAATTTGCTCGAATTCTTTGAGGACGTAACAAACAGGGTGGATAAAGGGGAACCAGTAGATGTGATGTATTTGGACTTCCAAAAGGCATTTGACAAGGTGCCACACAAAAGATTACTGCACAAGATAAAAACTCACAGGATTGGGAGCAATATACTGGCATGGGTGGAAGATTGGCTATCTAACAGAAAACAGAGAGTTGGGATAAATGGTTAATTCTCGGGTTGGCAATCAGTAACTAGTGGTGTTCCGCAGGGGTCAGTGCTGGGACCCCAACTCTTTACAATCTATATTAACGATTTGGAGGAAGGGACCGAGTGCAACGTATCCAAGTTTGCCAACGATACAAAGATGGGAGGGAAAGCAGTGAGTGAGGAGGACATAACAAACCTGCAAAAGGACATAGACAGGCTAAATGAGTGGGCAAAAATTTGGCAGATGGAATATAATGTTGGAAAGTGTGAGGTTATGCACTTTGGCAGAAAAAATCAAAGAGCAAGTTATTATCTAAATGGAGAGAAACTGCAAAGTGCTACAGTACAAAGGGATCTGGGGGTCCTGGTGCATGAAACACAGAAGGTTAGTATGCAGATACAGCAGGTGATCAGGAAAGCCAATGGAATCTTGGCTTTTATTGCAAGGGGGATGGAGTATAAAAGCAGGGAAGTCTTGCTGCAGTTATACAGGGTACTGGTGAGGCCACACCTGGAATACTGCGTGCAGTTTTGGTTTCCATATTTAAGAAAATATATACTTGCTCTCGAGGCAGTTCAGAGAAGGTTCACTCGGTTGATTCCGGAGATGAGGGGGTTGACTTATGAGGAAAGGTTGAGTAGGTTGGGCCTCTACTCATTGGAATTCAGAAGAATGAGAGGCGATCTTATCGAAACATATAAGATTGTGAGGGGGTTTGATCGGGTGGATGCGGTGAGGATGTTTCCACTGATGGGTGAAACTAGAACTAGGGGGAATAATCTTAGAATAAGGGGCTGCCCTTTCAAAACTGAGATGAGGAGAAACTTCTTCACTCAGAGGGTAGTTAATCTATGGAATTTGCTACCACAGAGAGCTGTGGAAGCTGCGACATTAAATACATTTAAAACGGAGATAGACAGTTTCCTAGCTGATAAGGGAATAAGGGGTTATGGGGAGAGGGCAGGGAAGTGGACGTGAGTCTAAGTTCGGATCAGCCATGATCCTATTGAATGGCGGAGCAGGCCTGAAGGGCCGTATGGCCTACTCCTGCTCCTACTTCTTATGTTCTATGTTCTTACATTCACCTAACTATTCGACTATGCAGCCCTCACACTCCCCATCACTGTGATGCAATTACAACTTACAACACACAGGGAGGGCCCTTGGTCTTGCCACCTCACTCCATCTTTGTCTCCTTCTAAGCATCTATGCTATGGATTCTCTACACTCACTCCTTCATTCTCACTCAAACTCCACTTGTCTCCCTCATTGCAGGAAAAGAGAGCTCACAATAAGAGGGAAAGAGTGACGACAGGAGGAGGGCCACCCTCAGTAGCCCACCTCACCCCCTGGGAGGAGGCGGTCCTGGAGATCGTGGGAATGGAGGAACATTCCCAAGTGGGGGACGGACAGACGGGCGCATCACAGCAAGCTGGTGACAGAATAGTTTTCCATCTCTCTCAAGGACATTGCATGAGTCACTGATAATGATGCTGAAGCTCTAACAGATGGACTTATGATCATCTGCAATATGCAATGTGCATGTAACCTTGGCCTCACATCTCTGACTCTTTCCTTTACTCCCCCACAGGACTATCGCAAGCACCCGTCCCCACTATCCAGGAGGAAGAGCATGAGCCTCAAGACTCCTCAGAGGAAGCTGCAACCTCTGAAGGTGCAGCGTCAATAGAATTCACCGCACCCAGCACCAGCGCAGACACTCACACCTCAGAGGGAACATCGCGAGATAGAGTAGTGTTGTCACCTGGTGTATCACAGCTCACAAGTGAGCATCAGCAGATTGTGGAGACAGGGACAGCAGTGGAGAGTCCTAGTCGGAGGGCGCAGGACTCTGCCAGCTCGGCTCAGCTGCATGTCGACCCTCTGCCTTTGGGTCCATCCATAAGATCAGCGGTACTGGAACTCTAGGAACAGATGCAAGAGTCTCTGGCAGGTTTTGTCTCCAGGGTTGCTGCAAGTGTGGAGCGAATGGAGGAGTCCATTGCGAACATGAGCAGAGCCTTTGTGGAGTCATTGGCTTATGAACGCACCACCATGGAAAGGATGGCAACCTCCATGGAGGTGATAAGTCGCCAGAGTGCAGAAAACATGGTGAGTGTTCTGAATAGAATGACATCTCTCGAGGAGCGATGGTCATCTATTGAACAGGTAAACCAGACCTTCATAGAAGTCCTTCTGAGTAGGACTGCCAGTGCAGATACGGGTCCCCATGGCCCTCCTGATGTGCAGCAAGGTGCTCTCAAGCCACTTGCAAGCGCTGAGGGGGACCTGACCCATGAGAGGGAAGTTGATGGCAGACATCAAGGAAGTGGGGGCTCCTCTCCAAGCGCTCACACTTCCATGCCACTGCAAAGCCCTCGGTCAGAGCCCCATCAGAGTCCACACCCAACTGAGATCGGCCTCTCATCCCCTGCACAGCCGCAGGAGCAGCAGACTGTTGGCGAGCCCTCACAGGTTCGCAACCCCAGAGAATGTCCCCCAAAGGTGTCGAGACAGGAGCAGCAAGAAAGTGAGCAAGGGGCCTCCACATCTGCTGGAGCCACAGGGGAAGCACCACGTAGGAGCACGCATAAGAGAAAGATACTGCACAAATAGTCACAAGGGTAGTCACTTGGGTGAAATTTGATGTTTTATGTTAAAAAGCCATTAGATGATTGCTGTAAATAGAAAATCTGATGGCTACTGCTGTATTTGTGGCATGTGTCATTTCGCGAATGGGACTTCCACATTGAGGGCTTAGGATTACTTGCAATTGTCAGTATGGTGGTCAAATTGCTAGGAATCAGCTGGTTCTTGGCCATTGTCGATGCTCAGGTAAGAAGTTGCGAGGCAAAAGTACTTGATTGGCTAGGCTAAGCAAATCTGGCCAAGATGAGTGCGTTCCTTGCATCCCGGGCAGCAATGTTCTCGCGTACTGCTGCTGCTGGTTGATGGGCCTCTGCAAGATGCTTGTTTTCGTTCTCCTCCTCCTCCTCATCATCTGAGGAGGATATGTGATGAGCCACTTGGTCCTCAGGAATCTGCAAGCCACGACGCTGTGCCATGTTGTGAAGTGCACAGCAAACCACGACGATTCTGGAGACCCTGGCTGCTGAGTACTGTAGGGCTCCACCTGATCTATCCAGGCAACTGAAGTGCATCTTCAGCAAACCGATGGTTTGCTCGATTATGGCTCTGGTGGACATGTGGCTGGAGTTGTAGCTCTCCTCAGCTTCGTTAGATGGGCTCCTCAACGGCGTCATTAGCCACGGTCTTCAGGGGATAGCCCTTGTCTCCAAGTAGCCATCTGTTAAGTTGGTCTGGCGGACTGAATAGTGGAGGCACACTAGACTGGCGCAGTATGAAGGAGTCATGGCAACTGCCAGGGTACTTGGCACAAACATGCAAAATTTCCTTCTTGTGGTCATACACCAGCTGAACGTTAAGGGAGTGGAAGCCCATGCGCGGTTGACAAAAATACCTGGATTGCGATGGGGTGCCTTAAGGGCCACATGTTTGCAGTAAATGACGCCCTGCACCCTTGGAAAGCCTGCCAGATTAGCTAATCCAACCGCACGCGCCGTGACACTTGCTTGATCCTTGGTGAAATGGATGTGATTGTGCGCGATGGCAAAGAGGGCATCGGTTACCTGCGTGATGCAAGTGTGTGCGGCCGCCTGGGAGATGCCACTGATGTCTGCTGCTGATCCCTGGAATGAGTCGGAGGCAAAAAACTTGAGTGTGGTGGTGACTTTGATGGCCACTGGTAAGGGTTGTCCACCTGGTCCTCTGGGCTCCAGGTCTAGTTGCAGCATTGCGCAGATGTCACCCACTACTTCTCGCGAAAGTCGGAGCCGCCTGCTCAGACATGTTGAGGTAGCTGACCCTGTGTCTGTCGACCCTGTTTGGGGGGTATCTCCTGCGCCGATGGGCTTCCATGCGCTGGCCCCTTCTGGCCTGTGCAGCTTCAGGTGGGTGAGCAGCAGCTTGGCGCTCCTGTTGGTGCTGCTGCTGTTGGTGCTGCTGCTGTTGGTCATGGTTCTGCTGGTGCTGCAGTTGGTCTTTGTCCTCGTCTGATGTCCAGAAGGGAAGGAAATAAATGGCTCCCATACTTCTGGTATATGCCTCAGTTGAGGAAGCGCTCAGTCAAGGTGGCGAGAGGTGTTTCCCAGGCGGTCACACTGGAGATGGGTGTCAGGCTCCAAACTTCCACAGCTGTGGTTATGCCTTCTAAAAGTTCCCCCAGACCTGAGACAACAAAATCCTGCCAGCTGCAAATGATGGCTGATCAAATCTCCTATTTAATGGTTGAGCTGCAGCTGATAGTCAGCAATCCAATTGTGCCCCCGCCGGGTTTCACCGTCATGTTTCAGAACAGGCGTGCTTCACGTGGGAAAAGGGTTAAAAATCACAAAGGCCTATCAAAATGGCATTATAGAGGCAATTTAATGCTTGTTGAGGGCCTTAACGGCCTATCCCACCTCTTGGAGGCGGGACGGAGACGGGACCACTGGACACGATTTAATGAAAATTGTTTGGAGGTGGGATGGAGGCGGGGTTGGACCCGCCCGCCAGTTTTTGCAATTTTAACCCCCCACACACCTCCAATCCCGCCTCAACGGCCTGATGAAATTCGAGCCCTATGCCTCTATTTATGAAGCCCAGGATCCCATATGCTTTTTAAACCGCTTTCTCAACCTGCCCTGCCACCTTCAACAATTTGTGTACATATACCCCCAGGTCGCTCTTTTCATGCACCCCCTTTAGAATTGTACCCTTTAGTTTATATTGCCTCTCCTCGTTCTTCCTACCAAAATGTATCACTTTGCACTTTTCTGTGTTAAATTTCATCCGCCACCTGTCCGCCCATTCCACCAGCCTGTCTATGTCTTCTTGAAGTCTATCACTATCCTCATCACTGTTTACTATACAGTACTTCCAAATTTTGTATCATCTGCAAATTTTGAAATTGTGCCCTGTATACCCAAGTCTAAGTCATTAATATATATCAAGAAAAGCAGTGGTCCTAGTACCGACCCCTGGGGAACATCACTGTATACCTTCCTCCGGTTCAAAAAACAACCGTTCACCACTACTCTGTTTCCTGTCACTTAGCCAATTTCATATCCATGTTGCCACAGTTCCTTTTATTCCATGGGCTTCAACTTTGCTGGCAAGCCTATTATGTGGCACTTTATCAAACACCTTTTGGAAGTCCATGTACACCACATCAATTGCATTGCCCTCATCAACCCTCTCTGTTACCTCATTACAAAACTTAACAAATCCATGCTGACTTTCCTTAATTAATCCATACTTGTCCAAGTGACTGTTAATTTTGTCCCAGATTATCATTTCTAAAAGCTTCCCCACTACCAAGGTTAAACTGACTGGCCTGTAGTTGCTGTGTTTATCCTTACACCCTTTTTTGAACAAGGGTGTAACATTTGCAATTCTCCAGTCCTCTGGCACCAGCCCCATATCCAAGGAGAATTGGAAGATTATAGCCAGTGCCTCCGTAATTTCCACCTTTACTTTCCTCAGCATCCTAGGATGCATCCCATCTGGTCCTGGTGACTTATCTACAGGAAACTTTGGTTTATCCGGAGGTTGTATGTCCGGAATACTCGATCTAATGGCAAAAATCAGGAGCCGTTTTCTGTAAGTTTTCTTAGATCTCGTTCTTTTTTTTTCCCCAGTCAGCCACTGCAAGGTCTGTAGCACTAGCAACAGCTTCAGCTAGAGATGCTTGCAGCTGCAGACGACTCTTTAGAAGCTGTTGCTAAGCAACAGTGTTTGTTGTCAGATACGGAGATGAAAACCTCCGTATGCTTCAACATTAACTTTGTATGTCCGGCAGTTTTGATAGATCGGCAACACGCCGGTCTCGTCGGTGCCGGATATCACAAAGTTTCCTGTACTTTAAGTTCAGCCAGCCTTTCTAGTACCTCCTCCTCATCAATTTTTATCCCATCCAGTATCTCAACTACCTCTTCTTTCAATATGACTTTGGCAGCATCTTCTTCCTGCAGACAGATGCAAAGTACTCATTTAGTACCTCAGTCATACCCTCTACCTCTGTGTACGTCTCCATTTTGATCCCTAATCAACCCCACCCCTCCTCTTACTACCCATTTATTATTTACTAGCTGGAGTGCCCGGCGGTGCCGAGGCTTTTTCGAGGGCATGTTGTTGTTGGAAGAGAGAGAGAGAGAGAGCGACTGGGGGGGGAAGAGAGAGAGCGACTGGGGGGGGAAGAGAGAGAGCGACTGGGGGGGAAGAGAGAGAGCGACTGGGGGGGAAGAGAGAGAGCGACTGGGGGGGAAGAGAGAGAGCGACTGGGGGGGAAGAGAGAGAGCGACTGGGGGGGAAGAGAGAGAGCGACTGGGGGGGAAGAGAGAGAGCGACTGGGGGGGAAGAGAGAGAGCGACTGGGGGGGAAGAGAGAGAGCGACTGGGGGGGGAAGAGAGAGAGCGACTGGGGGGGAAGAGAGAGAGCGACTGGGGGGGAAGAGAGAGAGCGACTGGGGGGGGAAGAGAGAGAGCGACTGGGGGGGGAAGAGAGAGAGCGACTGGGGGGGGAAGAGAGAGAGCGACTGGGGGGGGAAGAGAGAGAGCGACTGGGGGGGAAGAGAGAGAGCGACTGGGGGGGAAGAGAGAGAGCGACTGGGGGGGGAAGAGAGAGAGCGACTGGGGGGGGAAGAGAGAGAGCGACTGGGGGGGAAGAGAGAGAGCGACTGGGGGGGAAGAGAGAGAGCGACTGGGGGGGAAGAGAGAGAGCGACTGGGGGGGAAGAGAGAGAGCGACTGGGGGGGAAGAGAGAGAGCGACTGGGGGGAAGAGAGAGCGCGACTGGGGGGGAAGAGAGAGAGCGACTGGGGGGAAGAGAGAGAGCGACTGGGGGGGAAGAGAGAGAGCGACTGGGGGGGAAGAGAGAGAGCGACTGGGGGGAAGAGAGAGAGCGACTGGGGGGGAAGAGAGAGAGCGACTGGGGGGGAAGAGAGAGAGCGACTGGGGGGGAAGAGAGAGAGCGACTGGGGGGGAAGAGAGAGAGCGACTGGGGGGGAAGAGAGAGAGCGACTGGGGGGGAAGAGAGAGAGCGACTGGGGGGGAAGAGAGAGAGCGACTGGGGGGGAAGAGAGAGAGCGACTGGGGGGGAAGAGAGAGAGCGACTGGGGGGGAAGAGAGAGAGCGACTGGGGGGGAAGAGAGAGAGCGACTGGGGGGGAAGAGAGAGAGCGACTGGGGGGGGAAGAGAGAGAGCGACTGGGGGGAAGAGAGAGAGCGACTGGGGGGAAGAGAGAGAGCGACTGGGGGGAAGAGAGAGAGCGACTGGGGGGAAGAGAGAGAGCGACTGGGGGGGAAGAGAGAGAGCGACTGGGGGGGAAGAGAGAGAGCGACTGGGGGGGAAGAGAGAGAGCGACTGGGGGGGAAGAGAGAGAGCGACTGGGGGGGAAGAGAGAGAGCGACTGGGGGGGAAGAGAGAGAGCGACTGGGGGGGAAGAGAGAGAGCGACTGGGGGGGAAGAGAGAGAGCGACTGGGGGGGAAGAGAGAGAGCGACTGGGGGGGAAGAGAGAGAGCGACTGGGGGGGAAGAGAGAGAGCGACTGGGGGGGAAGAGAGAGAGCGACTGGGGGGGAAGAGAGAGAGCGACTGGGGGGGAAGAGAGAGAGCGACTGGGGGGGAAGAGAGAGAGCGACTGGGGGGGAAGAGAGAGAGCGACTGGGGGGGAAGAGAGAGAGCGACTGGGGGGGAAGAGAGAGAGCGACTGGGGGGAAGAGAGAGAGCGACTGGGGGGGAAGAGAGAGAGCGACTGGGGGGGAAGAGAGAGAGCGACTGGGGGGGAAGAGAGAGAGCGACTGGGGGGGGGGAAGAGAGAGAGCGACTGGGGGGGAAGAGAGAGAGCGACTGGGGGGGGAAGAGAGAGAGCGACTGGGGGGGTAGAGAGAGAGCGACTGGGGGGGGGAAGAGAGAGAGCGACTGGGGGGGAAGAGAGAGAGCGACTGGGGGGGAAGAGAGAGAGCGACTGGGGGGGAAGAGAGAGAGCGACTGGGGGGGAAGAGAGAGAGCGACTGGGGGGGAAGAGAGAGAGCGACTGGGGGGGAAGAGAGAGAGCGACTGGGGGGAAGAGAGAGAGCGACTGGGGGGGAAGAGAGAGAGCGACTGGGGGGGAAGAGAGAGAGCGACTGGGGGGAAGAGAGAGAGCGACTGGGGGGGAAGAGAGAGAGCGACTGGGGGGGAAGAGAGAGAGCGACTGGGGGGGAAGAGAGAGAGCGACTGGGGGGGAAGAGAGAGAGCGACTGGGGGGGAAGAGAGAGAGCGACTGGGGGGGAAGAGAGAGAGCGACTGGGGGGAAGAGAGAGAGCGACTGGGGGGGAAGAGAGAGAGCGACTGGGGGGGAAGAGAGAGAGCGACTGGGGGGGAAGAGAGAGAGCGACTGGGGGGGAAGAGAGAGAGCGACTGGGGGGGAAGAGAGAGAGCGACTGGGGGGGAAGAGAGAGAGCGACTGGGGGGGAAGAGAGAGAGCGACTGGGGGGAAGAGAGAGAGCGACTGGGGGGGAAGAGAGAGAGCGACTGGGGGGGAAGAGAGAGAGCGACTGGGGGGGAAGAGAGAGAGCGACTGGGGGGGAAGAGAGAGAGCGACTGGGGGGGAAGAGAGAGAGCGACTGGGGGGGGAAGAGAGAGAGCGACTGGGGGGGAAGAGAGAGAGCGACTGGGGGGGAAGAGAGAGAGCGACTGGGGGGGAAGAGAGAGAGCGACTGGGGGGAAGAGAGAGAGCGACTGGGGGGGAAGAGAGAGAGCGACTGGGGGGGGAAGAGAGAGAGCGACTGGGGGGGAAGAGAGAGAGCGACTGGGGGGGAAGAGAGAGAGCGACTGGGGGGGAAGAGAGAGAGCGACTGGGGGGAAGAGAGAGAGCGACTGGGGGGGAAGAGAGAGAGCGACTGGGGGGGAAGAGAGAGAGCGACTGGGGGGGAAGAGAGAGAGCGACTGGGGGGGAAGAGAGAGAGCGACTGGGGGGGAAGAGAGAGCGCGACTGGGGGGGAAGAGAGAGAGCGACTGGGGGGGAAGAGAGAGAGCGACTGGGGGGGAAGAGAGAGAGCGACTGGGGGGGAAGAGAGAGAGCGACTGGGGGGGAAGAGAGAGAGCGACTGGGGGGGAAGAGAGAGAGCGACTGGGGGGGAAGAGAGAGAGCGACTGGGGGGGAAGAGAGAGAGCGACTGGGGGGAAGAGAGAGAGCGACTGGGGGGGAAGAGAGAGAGCGACTGGGGGGGAAGAGAGAGAGCGACTGGGGGGAAGAGAGAGAGCGACTGGGGGGAAGAGAGAGAGCGACTGGGGGGGAAGAGAGAGAGCGACTGGGGGGGAAGAGAGAGAGCGACTGGGGGGGAAGAGAGAGAGCGACTGGGGGGGAAGAGAGAGAGCGACTGTGGGGGAAGAGAGAGAGCGACTGTGGGGGAAGAGAGAGAGCGACTGTGGGGGAAGAGAGAGAGCGACTGGGGGGGAAGAGAGAGAGCGACTGGGGGGGAAGAGAGAGAGCGACTGGGGGGGAAGAGAGAGAGCGACTGGGGGGGGAAGAGAGAGAGCGACTGGGGGGAAGAGAGAGAGCGACTGGGGGGAAGAGAGAGAGCGACTGGGGGGGAAGAGAGAGAGCGACTGGGGGGGAAGAGAGAGAGCGACTGGGGGGAAGAGAGAGAGCGACTGGGGGGGAAGAGAGAGAGCGACTGGGGGGAAGAGAGAGAGCGACTGGGGGGGAAGAGAGAGAGCGACTGGGGGGGAAGAGAGAGAGCGACTGGGGGGGAAGAGAGAGAGCGACTGGGGGGGAAGAGAGAGAGCGACTGGGGGGGAAGAGAGAGAGCGACTGGGGGGGAAGAGAGAGAGCGACTGGGGGGGAAGAGAGAGAGCGACTGGGGGGAAGAGAGAGAGCGACTGGGGGGGAAGAGAGAGAGCGACTGGGGGGGAAGAGAGAGAGCGACTGGGGGGGAAGAGAGAGAGCGACTGGGGGGGAAGAGAGAGAGCGACTGGGGGGGAAGAGAGAGAGCGACTGGGGGGAAGAGAGAGAGCGACTGGGGGGGAAGAGAGAGAGCGACTGGGGGGGGAAGAGAGAGAGCGACTGGGGGGGGAAGAGAGAGAGCGACTGGGGGGGAAGAGAGAGAGCGACTGGGGGGGAAGAGAGAGAGCGACTGGGGGGAAGAGAGAGAGCGACTGGGGGGAAGAGAGAGAGCGACTGGGGGGGAAGAGAGAGAGCGACTGGGGGGGAAGAGAGAGAGCGACTGGGGGGGAAGAGAGAGAGCGACTGGGGGGAAGAGAGAGAGCGACTGGGGGGGAAGAGAGAGAGCGACTGGGGGGGAAGAGAGAGAGCGACTGGGGGGGAAGAGAGAGAGCGACTGGGGGGAAGAGAGAGAGCGACTGGGGTGGGAAGAGAGAGAGCGACTGGGTGGGAAGAGAGAGAGCGACTGGGGGGAAGAGAGAGAGCGACTGGGGGGAAGAGAGAGAGCGACTGGGGGGGAAGAGAGAGAGCGACTGGGGGGAAGAGAGAGAGCGACTGGGGGGGAAGAGAGAGAGCGACTGGGGGGGAAGAGAGAGAGCGACTGGGGGGAAGAGAGAGAGCGACTGGGGGGGAAGAGAGAGAGCGACTGGGGGGAAGAGAGAGCGACTGGGGGGGAAGAGAGAGAGCGACTGGGGGGGAAGAGAGAGAGCGACTGGGGGGAAGAGAGAGAGCGACTGGGGGGGAAGAGAGAGAGCGACTGGGGGGGAAGAGAGAGAGCGACTGGGGGGGGGGAAGAGAGAGAGCGACTGGGGGGAAGAGAGAGAGCGACTGGGGGGAAGAGAGAGAGCGACTGGGGGGGAAGAGAGAGAGCGACTGGGGGGGAAGAGAGAGAGCGACTGGGGGGGAAGAGAGAGAGCGACTGGGGGGGGAAGAGAGAGAGCGACTGGGGGGGAAGAGAGAGAGCGACTGGGGGGAAGAGAGAGAGCGACTGGGGGGGAAGAGAGAGAGCGACTGGGGGGGAAGAGAGAGAGCGACTGGGGGGAAGAGAGAGAGCGACTGGGGGGGAAGAGAGAGAGCGACTGGGGGGGAAGAGAGAGAGCGACTGGGGGGGGAAGAGAGAGAGCGACTGGGGGGGGAAGAGAGAGAGCGACTGGGGGGGGGGAAGAGACAGAGCGACTGGGGGGGGGAAGAGAGAGAGCGACTGGGGGGAAGAGAGAGCGACTGGGGGGGAAGAGAGAGAGCGACTGGGGGGGGAAGAGAGAGAGCGACTGGGGGGGAAGAGAGAGAGCGACTGGGGGGGGAAGAGAGAGAGCGACTGGGGGGGGAAGAGAGAGAGCGACTGGGGGGGGAAGAGAGAGAGCGACTGGGGGGGGAAGAGAGAGAGCGACTGGGGGGGAAGAGAGAGAGCGACTGGGGGGGAAGAGAGAGAGCGACTGGGGGGGAAGAGAGAGAGCGACTGGGGGGGGAAGAGAGAGAGCGACTGGGGGGGGAAGAGAGAGAGCGACTGGGGGGGGAAGAGAGAGAGCGACTGGGGGGGGGGAAGAGAGAGAGCGACTGGGGGGGGAAGAGAGAGAGCGACTGGGGGGAAGAGAGAGCGACTGGGGGGAAGAGAGAGAGCGACTGGGGGGGAAGAGAGAGAGCGACTGGGGGGGAAGAGAGAGAGCGACTGGGGGGGGAAGAGAGAGAGCGACTGGGGGGGGGAAGAGAGAGAGCGACTGGGGGGGAAGAGAGAGAGCGACTGGGGGGGAAGAGAGAGAGCGACTGGGGGGGAAGAGAGAGAGCGACTGGGGGGGGAAGAGAGAGAGCGACTGGGGGGGAAGAGAGAGAGCGACTGGGGGGGGAAGAGAGAGAGCGACTGGGGGGGAAGAGAGAGAGCGACTGGGGGGGAAGAGAGAGAGCGACTGGGGGGAAGAGAGAGAGCGACTGGGGGGGGAAGAGAGAGAGCGACTGGGGGGGAAGAGAGAGAGCGACTGGGGGGGGAAGAGAGAGAGCGACTGGGGGGGAAGAGAGAGAGCGACTGGGGGGGGAAGAGAGAGAGCGACTGGGGGGGGAAGAGAGAGAGCGACGGGGGGGAAGAGAGAGAGCGACGGGGGGGAAGAGAGAGAGCGACGGGGGGAAGAGAGAGAGCGACGGGGGGGAAGAGAGAGAGCGACGGGGGGAAGAGAGAGAGCGACGGGGGGAAGAGAGAGAGCGACGGGGGGGAAGAGAGAGAGCGACGGGGGGGAAGAGAGAGAGCGACGGGGGGGGAAGAGAGAGAGCGACGGGGGGGAAGAGAGAGAGCGACGGGGGGGAAGAGAGAGAGCGACGGGGGGAAGAGAGAGAGCGACGGGGGGGAAGAGAGAGAGCGACGGGGGGGAAGAGAGAGAGCGACGGGGGGGAAGAGAGAGAGCGACGGGGGGGAAGAGAGAGAGCGACGGGGGGGAAGAGAGAGAGCGACGGGGGGGAAGAGAGAGAGCGACGGGGGGGAAGAGAGAGAGCGACGGGGGGAAGAGAGAGAGCGACGGGGGGGAAGAGAGAGAGCGACGGGGGGAAGAGAGGAGAGCGACGGGGGGAAGAGAGAGAGCGACGGGGGGAAGAGAGAGAGCGACGGGGGGAAGAGAGAGAGCGACGGGGGGAAGAGAGAGAGCGACGGGGGGGAAGAGAGAGAGCGACGGGGGGGAAGAGAGAGAGCGACGGGGGGGAAGAGAGAGAGCGACGGGGGGGAAGAGAGAGAGCGACGGGGGGGAAGAGAGAGAGCGACGGGGGGGAAGAGAGAGAGCGACGGGGTGGGGAAGAGAGAGAGCGACTGGGGAGGAAGAGAGAGAGCGACTGGGGAGGAAGAGAGAGAGCGACTGGGGGGAAGAGAGAGAGCGACTGGGGGGGAAGAGAGAGAGCGACTGGGGGAAGAGAGAGAGCGACTGGGGAAGAGAGAGAGCGACTGGGGGAAGAGAGAGAGCGACTGGGGGAAGAGAGAGAGCGACTGGGGGAAGAGAGAGAGCGACTGGGGGAAGAGAGAGAGCGACTGGGGGAAGAGAGAGAGCGACTGGGGAAGAGAGAGAGCGACTGGGGGGAAGAGAGAGAGCGACTGGGGGGAAGAGAGAGAGCGACTGGGGGAAGAGAGAGAGCGACTGGGGGGAAGAGAGAGAGCGACTGGGGGGAAGAGAGAGAGCGACTGGGGGGAAGAGAGAGAGCGACTGGGGGGAAGAGAGAGAGCGACTGGGGGGAAGAGAGAGAGCGACTGGGGGGAAGAGAGAGAGCGACTGGGGGGAAGAGAGAGAGCGACTGGGGGGAAGAGAGAGAGCGACTGGGGGAAGAGAGAGAGCGACTGGGGGGAAGAGAGAGAGCGACTGGGGGGAAGAGAGAGAGCGACTGGGGGAAGAGAGAGAGCGACTGGGGGGAAGAGAGAGAGCGACTGGGGGGAAGAGAGGGCAGGGAGGCAGGGAGGGGGAGGAGGGCAGGGAGGGCGGGAGAGAAGGGGGGCGAGGAGGGGGGGAGAGAAGGGGGGGAGAGAAGGGGGGGAGAGAAGGGGGGAGAGAAGGGGGGAGAGAAGGGGGGGAGAGAAGGGGGGGAGAGAAGGGGGGAGAGAAGGGGGGAGAGAAGGGGGGAGAGAAGGGGGGGAGAGAAGGGGGGAGAGAAGGGGGGAGGGGGAGAGAAGGGGGGAGAGAAGGGGGGAGGGGGAGAGAAGGGGGGGAGAGAAGGGGGGAGAGAAGGGGGGGAGAGAAGAGGGGGAGAGAAGGGGGGGAGAGAAGGGGGGGAGAGAAGGGGGGAGAGAGAGGGGGGGAGAAGGGGGGGAGAGAAGGGGGTGAGAGAAGGGGGGAGAGAAGGGGGGGAGAGAAGGGGGGCGGGGGGGAGAGGGGGGGGAGAGAAGGTGGGGGGGAGGGGGGGGAGAAGGGGGGAGGGGGGGAGAGAAGGGGAGGGGGAGAGAAGGGGGAGGGGGGAGAGAAGGGGGGAGGGGGTGAAGGAGAGAGAGAGAGACAGAGGGAAGGAGAGAGGGAGAGAAGGGGGGGAGGGGGGGAAGGAGAGAGAGAGAGAGACAGAGGGAAGGAGAGAGAGAGGGCGAGTGGCCCGCGGCCGCAAATGGAGCCAAGCCCCGAGAACAGGCGTGAGCCGGCTTGAGGCTGAGAGACGGCCACGCCCGGTTGCCGGGGTAACCCTTCCCCCCCCTTCCGAGCCCCCGTCCTCCCGAGCACCGGCCGTGCCGCCCTGCACTCCCGAGAGCCCCGCTCTCCGAGCCCCAGCCGCCCCGCCCTCCCGAGAGCCCCGCTCTCCGAGCCCCGCCCGCCCCGCCCCGCACTCCCGAGAGCCCGCCCGCCCCACCCCGCACTCCCGAGAGCCCCGCCCGCCCCGCACTCCCGAGAGCCCCGCTCTCCGAGCTGAGCCTCGCTCTCCGAGCCCCGCCCCCCCGCCCGAGCCGGCTTGAAGTCCGCCGATTGCGGCTGTGAGAGACGGCCGGCGGGCCCGGTTGCCGGGGTAACCCTTCCCGCTCACCAAGCCCCGCCCGAGAACCGCACTCCCGAGAGCCCCGCTCCACCGGCCCGAGCCGAGCGGGGAACAGAGAGAGACGCCGCGTCTCAGCTGCTCCTGCTGCGCGCCGCACCCTGACCCCGTGACCCTCGTGGCTGACGCCGTTGCCCCGGGTAACGTGACACCTGGGGGGGGGGGGGGGGGTGGTGAGGAGCTTAGCAGAAGCCGTGGGACAATTACCTAGCTCGGGCCTGGCTGGGCAAGAAAGGCCCAGGCTTTGAGGCCTAACAAAAACGGGGAAAGGTAGGAAAAAGAATCTTCAGGTTAGAGAAAATATTTACAAATGAATGAAGTTTTTTTTTTAAACAATTTAATAAAAGCAATTTTATTTTGCTGGAAATGTATATTTGAAAAGAAAGACGCAGAAAGCAGGAAAAAGAATGGAAGCAAGATGGCGGCTACTCACCTCGGTTCAGAACGATAAGGACCGCCCACACACGCACCGATTGGTCGACCGTCAGGTCACCAAAGCGTAGGATTGGTCAATCGTCCCGTCACTCGACCGTAGGAGGGCCCGGCCGCACGCGCCAGCAACCCGGCGTACGATTGGTCGACCTCGAGGTCACTCTGTCGCTAATGAGCAGATAATGAGATGCTAATGAGCGGAATGTTGAAGGTTTTTCGGATACTGCGGACGCAATTTTTGTCCGGCCGAAACGTAAATATGCTTACCATCGTTTTGGAACGGTGAGCTTTCTTTCGACGTAACGCATGCGTAGGTACGCTCTGTAACTTTCGAGCGCATAGCCGGACAGACGCACACCCGAGGACAGACAGAAGGACAGACAGAAGGACAGACAGAAGGACAGACAGACAGAAAGAACGATCCATTTATATATATAGATATATGCCTATAGAAGACTTTTGGATTCCCTTTTATGTTGACTGCCAATCTATTCTTATACTCTCCTTGCCCTCTTATTTCCTTTTTCACTTTCCCACTGAACTTTCGATATTCAGCCTGGTTCTCACTTGCATTCTCAACCGGACATCTGTCACATGCCCCCTTTTTCTGCTTCATCTGAATCTCTTTCTTTCGTCATCCAGGGAGCTCTGGCTTTGGTTGCCCTACCTCTTCCCCTTGTGGGAATGTACCTCGACTGTACCTGAACCATCTCCTCTTTAAAGGCTGCCCATTGTTCGGTTACAGTTTTGCCTGCCAATCTTCTCCCAATTAAGTATTTTTACTCTAGATTGCTCCCTCTCCTTTTCCATAACTAGTCTAAACCTTATAATACTGTGATCACTGTTCCCTAAATGTTCCCCTACTGACACTTGCTGTACTTGACCCACCTCATTCCTCAGAACCAGATCCAGCAATGCCTCCTTCCTCGTTGGGCCAGAAATGTACTGATCAAGAAAGTTCTCCTGAACACACTTCAGAAATTCTTCCCCCTCTCTGCCCTTTACACTATTACTATCCAAGTCTATATTAGAATAGCTGAAGACCCCCATTATCACTACTCTATAGTTCTTGCACCTCTGTAATTTCCCTGCAAATTTGCTGCTCCATATCCTTCCCACTAATTGGCAGCCTATAGAATACACCTAGTAGTGTAATGGCACCTCTATTGTTTCTCAACTCTAACCAAATAGATTCCTGATGAAGGGTTTCGACCTGAAACGTTGACTCTATTTCTCTCTCCATGGATGTTGCCTGGCCTGCTGAGTTTTTCCAGCATTTTCTGTTGTTATTTCAAATAGATTCTGTCCTTGACCCCTCCAGATCCTTGCATGAACTTCCTAAAGAGGCAGTTGGCAGAAGCAATTTTTAAATTCAAATTTAAGCCAACAATCTGAAATCACATAAAATAAAGATACATCTTATTTATCACATCACGCTTCACACAAGGAAGACAATTGTTTGTTGGTGCATCTCACATCTTGCAAGAATCTGTCCATCATCTTGATCTGGTGATTTGCCCCAAGGACTAGCCAACACGTCTCCTGTTATAGTGCTCTGTGAGACACAAGGGGACTTTTCCAGAAGATGCAGTTATAATCTCCTGCACTTTATTGTTGTTGCAGTCTTGTACGCTATAGGGATAACTTTCTGACTTTATACTCCCAGCAGAGATGTTTGCCTGTGGGAGTGCATATTTGAAGATCATGCAAGTGGCCCAGAAATTCGGGTCGGGGGCTTCCCGCGGGTGTAAGCCCCCGACCTGCACTTACCTTGCGCGCCAGCCATTGAGCTGTAGGGCCCCGTGGAATTCCGATCCGGGGCCTGGTCCAGCTGCCGGCGCGCAGTGCTTGCGTATCCCAGGGGCGCAGTTAGTTCGATGCATCCCCTGGGATCACGTGGGCCATGGGCAGCCAATCGGAGCAGGGAATGCTCCATTCATAAGTCTCGACAGGGAGTGCTGTCAAGACTTATAAATAATATGGCCCCAAAATAGCACTAAACCTTCAAATAATTTTTTTTTTAAATCACATTTTTAAATAAACTATAAATTACATTAAATAACTATTTTAAACAATAATTTAAATATTTGAAAAAAATAATTTTATATTCTAACGGGGCTAAAAATAAACTTACCTTGCTTTAAAGTATTTAAAAATAATAAACCTGTGGAAAAAATGTTTTAATTTTAATTAATTCACCACTTACCTTGTAAAAAGCAGGCCTTATGCCTGCTTTTTAAATGTGTAAATTCTGCAGGCTTACCCTCCCGGGAAAACCTGTAAAAAAAACCTAAGTTTGATGCGCACGCACAGCCTCCCCTGCGCACACGTTCGACCTCTGAGCCTCTTTGTTCAGAGGAACGGAAGTGCCGGTTTCCCGCGCATGCGCAGTGCATGCAGGAAACCGGCACTTCCATCGGGCCCATGGGTGAGTACCCAGCGCGTACTCACCCGTGGAGACCCGAATTTCTGGGCCATTGATTTAAATGATCAGAAAATCATGCACATCACTGTCTGAAGTTTCAAATTGCACCCCCAGTGGGTGAAGGTCCTGCCAGGAGTATAACATTGGAAAATTAGCCCTTATGTGACACAAGATGGTCATTGTTTGCCACGGTTGCCCATACCATCCTCCTCAAACATATCGCCTCCGTTGTCCAACTCAGCGAGACTGCTCTTACTTAGTTCCATTCTTACCTATCTAATCGTATCCAGAGCATCTCCATCAATGGCTTCTCTTGCACCATTACCTCAGGAGTCCTCCATGGATCTTTTCTTAGCCGTCTCTGTTCCTCATCTATGTGCTGTCCGTTGACAACATGATCTGAAGACATGGGGTCGGGTTCCACATGTATGTTGATGACACCCATGCTCTACCCCTCCACCACCTCTCACAAACCACCCACTGGTTCTGTATTGCCAAGCTGCTTGTCTGATATCAATCCTAGAGGAGCTGCAATTTCCTCCAGTTAAACATTGGGAAGACTGAAGTCAGCATTTGACACTCACCACAAACTCTATACCCCTTGTCACTGATTCCATGCTCCTCCTCTGCCACGGTCTCAGGCTGAAGCAGACTGTTCACAACCTCAGCATTTTTTTAAAATTTGCCCTGGAGCTGAGCTTCCAACCCCATATCCTTCTCATCATCTCCATAACATCGCTAATCTCCAATCCTGCCCCAGCCCATCTGCTACCGAAACCCTCAACCATGTCTTTATCACCTCCAGGCTGACTATTCCAAGGCTATCCTGGCCGGCCTCTCATTCTCCACCCTCCATAAACTTCAGCTCATCCAGAGTTCTGCTGCCATATCCTGTCCCACACTAAGTCCTGCTTACAAATGACCCCTGTGCTTGCTGACCTACATTGGTTCCCAGTCCCCCATGTTTGAAATTTGAAATCGTCATCCTTGTCTTTAAATCCCTTCATGCCCTCACCCTTCCCTATTTCTGTAACCTCCTCCAGCCCTACTACTATCCGAGAGCTCTGCATTCCTCCAACTCTGGCCTCTTGTGCGTCCACCACTCTTTCTCCCCATCTTTGCAGCCATGCCTTCAGCTGTCTAGGTCCCATGCTCAGGAATTCCATCCATAAAGACAGGGCAGCACGGTGGCATAGTGGTTAGCACTGTTGCCTCACAGTGTCAGGGACCCGGGTTCAAATCCGGCCTCGCGTGGCTGTCTGTGTGGAGTTTGCACATTCTCCCCGTGTTTGCGTGGGTTTCCGCCGGGTGCTCCGGTTTCCTCCCACAGTCCAAAGATGTGTGGGTTAGGTTGATTGGCTATGATAAATTGACCCTTAGTGTTAGGGGGATTAAATATGTGGGGTTACGGGGATAGGGTGGGATATGTGTTGGTGTAGGGGTTACGGGGATCGGGTGGGATATGTGTCGGTGCAGGCTCGATGGGCCGAAATGGCCTCTATCTGCACTGTGGGGTTTCTGTGATCTGTAAACCTCTTTACCTCTCTCTCCTCCTTTAGCACACTCATTACAACTCACCTCTTTGACCAAGCTTTTAGTCACTGCTGCTAATATCTTCTTCTTTGGTTCTGCATTGATATTTATCTGATTATGGTTCCATGATGCACCTTGGTATATTTTTCTACATTAAAAGTGCTGTATAAATGCAAGTTGCTGCTGTTCTTATTGATAATCTTACGTCACACAGTAGCACGGTCTCCCAGGCTACGTCCCATACTTCCTTTTGGACCAGCAATTTCTTGCTTTGTCCCATCTTGTTACATATATATTTGATATCTCTTGAACAAGCATTCATTAATCTTCTAGGATGTACAGTCTCCAGTTCAACGGGTTCAGTGAATTGCTCGTCAGTTGATCAGAGTGACACATCTGCCCACCCACTCCCTCGATGGCTCCTCAGTGTTCCTAAGGCTGTAAAATGATTGGCTCACTTGGCCATCTGGATTAGGGCTATGGACTCCAAAATTCTGATGGGCACCAGGCATAAATTGGATGGATCACCCAATGAGCAAGATTTGGGACGGAATCCGGAATTGCCAGGATTGCACCACGTTCAAATGCTAGCATAAATTCCAGTAGGAGAGGATCATGCGCAAGTTTTTCACCGGCCCCCTACCTACATCTATTAGGCATGTCTGTGGGAGTTCCAGGGTGCCTTCAGAATTCCACCTAATATTGCTAGGTTCTGTTGCCAGACTTTCTGCCCATACTTCCCTCCACCACTATGATGTTTTGCTAACAATTTGAATTCCCTTAACAAAGTGTCTCGGTTATTCCAATCCTTAAAAAATGGAATACGGTTAAATTAAATAGAGCTATTTTGAACATAGTATTGAGCTGAATTAAGTGGACTCTCACTCACATTCTCATAATGATTATGCCCTTTTATCGTTAATCCAAGGTCACAATCACATCGCTTTTCCTTTTCCTCAACTTTGTGTAACTGTTGTTGATACTTCTCTTTCTCCATGTGCTAGTGCAGTCACTCCTTTGCCTCCACATGATGCTGCTCCAGGCAATCCTTTCCTTCAGCCTCATAACTGCATTGCTGCTTTTCCTCCTCAAAGTCAGTCTTCACATTTCAGCTGTGTGTCAGTGCTGGCTTTCACCTACCTCCGGAAAAACCAATATTGTCTATTTCTTTATGAGCTCTTGTGCTCTAGTTACTGCTGTTTACTTATGACTATTTACTTAAGTTTAGACTTTCAACAGCCTGTTTGGACTTTGCATGGTATTTATTCCTCTTTAGTTGCCAAGAATTGCTATGTTTCTGACGTTTTCCCAACACCTTTGTCCAATGTTCATGGCTAGGAGGCACTTTCTATGAACAGATTGGCCTATAAATTCGGTGACGCCCCGCCAGCACGTTTGCGCCGGAAATTTAGCGCCCGCCGCCGAGCCAGTTGTGCCCGCCCCAAATTCACTTTCAGCGCCCCAAAGCGGAAGCGGGCGCTGGTACAGGGTGTGCCCGCCCCACTTGGGGCGCTGAAAGTGAATTTCAGCGCTGCCGGTCCCGCTGCGCCACCCGATGCGGAGCGGCAGGTTGCTGTACTGCAGGCCTCCCCCTTCTCTTATGGGGGAGGTGCCTGCAACGGCCGGAGCCCCGTTGAAAGTGCCGGCAAAAGAGCCCGGCACAACGGCGAAGTGCCGGGCTCCACGGAAACCAGCCGGCAATGCCGCGGGGGGGGGGGGGGGGGTTGGAGGAGGCCGGGGAAGGAGGTGCGGGCAGGCGGCCGCCGAAAAAGCGGCCGGCCGCACCTCCGCTTTAAATAGCGCCTCTAAGGCTGCAGCACGGCCAGGTTTTCAAAACGTTGTTAGCGGCCGCCAGGAAAGAGGCGGCCGTTACTGAAGATGGGGATCGGCGTGGTTTCGGGCGGTACCGGGGCGCTGCGCACACCGATGACGTCATCGGTGCCGGCGCAGCGCTACCAGCTTACGCCGATTTAAAGGCCCACCTAATTTCAGCGGCGACGCAACTTCCGGCGCAACCCACTCTTGCGCCCCTAAATGGGCGCAAACCCAAGGGAATTTCTAGGCCATTATATCTCACTTTATGTCATGTATGGGTTAGTGTGCCCTGGTAGTTATCGCTTTCACTTCTGGTCACTGGCATGGCTCACAGGCTGAGAGAGCTGATGTGATTTAAAATGACTAATCCTAATACATTGATGAGGAAGAATGTTAAACTTTATATCTAAAATTAAGGTAGGAGATAGACTCCATCGGGAGCTATTAGCTTCAGAAAAAAACCCTGCAGTAGTAAATTAAGTACTCCAAAGCCGTGGGAACAGCACAGCACAGCATGTCGGATAGATGCCAGTGTTGTAGCTGTGCTGGAACAGCTTGGCTAGAGGTGCGGCTAGTTCTGGAGCAGAAGTCTTCAGCACGATAGCTGGGATGTTGTCAGGGCCCACAGCCTTAGCTGTATCCAGTGCGCTCAGCAGTTTCTTGATATCACGTGAATGTATCGAATTGGCTGAAGACTGGCTTCTGTGATGGTGGGGACCTCGGGAGGAAGCCGATATGGATCATCCACTCGGCACTTCCAGCTGAAGATGGTTACAAACGCTTCAGCCTTGTCTTTTGCAGTCACGTGCTGGGCTCCACCATCATTGAGGACGGGGATATTCATGGAGCCTCCTCCTCCCGTTAGTTGTTTAATGGTCCACCACCATTCAATACTGGATATGGCAGGACTGCAGAACTTTGATCTGATCCGTTGATTGTGGGATCGCTTAGCTCTGTCTATAGCATGCTGCTTCCGTTTTTTAGCATGCATGTAGACCTGTGTTGCAACATCCCCAGGTTGGCACCTCATTTTTAGGTTCGCCTGGTGCTGCTGCTGGCATGCTCATCTACACTCCTTATTGAACCAGGGTTGGTCCCCTGGCTTGATGGTAATAGTAGAGTGAGGGATATGCTGGGCCATGAGGTTACAGATTGTGGTGGAATACAATTCTGCTGCTGTTGATGGCCCACAGTGCCTCATGGATGCCGAGTTTTGAGTTGCTAGATCTGTTCTGAATCTGTTCTGAATCTACCCCATTTAGCACGGTGCTAGTGCTACACAACGCGATGAAGGTTGTCCTCAGTGTGAAGACGGGACTTTGTCTCCACAATGACTGTGTGGTGGTCACTGCTACTAATACTGTCATGGACAGATGCATCTGCGACAGGTAGATTGATGAGGACAAGGTCAAGTAGGTTTTTCCCTCGTGTTGGTTCTCTCACCACCTGTCGCAGGCCCAGACTGGCAGCTATGTCAGCCAGCTCGGTCAGTAGTGGTGCTACCGAGCCACTCTTGGTGATGGACATTGAAGTCCCCACCCAGAGTAAATTCTGTGCCCTTGCTACTCTGTGCTTCTTCCAAGTGGTGTTCAACATGGAGGAGTACTGATTCATCAGCTGTAGGTGGTAATCAGCAGGAGGTTTCCTTGCCCATGCTTGACCTGAAGTCATGGGGTCCGAAGTCAATGTTGAGGACTCCCAGGGCCACTCCTTCTCGACTGTATACCACTGTGCCACCCCTGCTGTGGGTCTGGAGTCACATACCCAGGGATGGTGATGGAGGAGCTTGGGACATTGGCTGAAAGGTACGATTCTGTGAGTATGACTATGTCAGGCTGTTGCTTGACTAGTCTGTGCGACAGCCCTCCCAATTTTGGCACAAGTCCCCAGATGTTGGTGAGGAGGACTTTGCAGGGTTGACTGGGCTGGGTGTGCTGTTGCCGTGTCCGTAGCTGATGCCGGGTGGTCTGTCCAGTTTCATTCTTATTATTGTGTTTCGTAGCGGTTTTTTACAACTGAGTGACTTGCTAGGCCATTTCAGAGGGCAGTTAAGAGTCAACCACATTGCTGTAGGACTGGAGTCACATAGAGGCCAAGACTAGGTAAGGACGGCAGATTTTCTTCCCTAAAAGGACATTAGTGAACCAGATGGGTTTTTACAACAATCCAATAGTTTCATGGTTACCATTAATGATACTGTAGGAGTCTCTGCACTCCTAGCAAAGAATCTATAAACTCACTAATAGTTAACAAACTGAGTTTAATGTGCTAAAACTTTACAAAACAAGAAAATGCAGGAGAAGCTCTAAACAGGTCTATTCACTATCACTCCACACGAGGACTAGCTGGAAACGCCCTCTACCTCTGACGTCATGTTTCCCGCCGTTGGAACATCACATGACCCACGTGATGACGTCATCGCGTCAGATCGCGATTTTGTCGATCTAGCTCTGTTTAACCAGAGCCAACATTAAAAAGGTAATAAACATGATTAAAGGCAATTGTACCAGTCACTGTGAGAGTCTCTTAGTGGCTTTGCCACATACGCCCCTCCCAGAATTGTCTTTAACGAGAAGAGTCAATCGCTGAGGAGGTCGGACAAGCCTGTTGGACCGACTCCTAAATTCCCGGAGGGGAAAACGCTGAGCAGGCTGCACCAGCTCGATCGGTCGTTCGAGGTCTAGGTACGCAGGCTTAAGGCGATCGACAGAGATGTGATCAGGCTTGCCCCCGACGTCGATCACGAAACTCTTGTCCCCTGCCTGCAAAACCTGGAAGGGCCCTGCATAAGGAGGCGCGAGCGGGGTACGATGGCCGTCTTGGCGCACAAAAACGAACTTGGCCTTCGACAACTGCCCCGGGACGTTGGACGAAGGCAAACCGTGCTGTGAAGTCGGAACTGGGCGGAAACAGCGGGCTGCATCCCGGTGGGTCTCTCTTTGCCTGGTCGCGGACCATGGCCACGTAGGGGACGGCAGGAATTCACCCGGAACTCGAAGAGGTTGCCCGTAAACCATCTCCGCCGCCGACGACTGGAGATCTTCCTTCAGCGCCGTGCAGAGTCCTAACATCACCCACGGCAGTTTGTCGACCCAGGATGCATCCAGAAAGCTGGCCCTGAGCGACGCCTTCAAGGAACGGTGGAGCCGCTTGCACAAGCCGTTTGCTTGCGGGTGATAGGCTGTAGTGTGGTGGAGTTTAACGCCCAACACGGAATCCACCTCATTCCACAGTTCGGATGAAAATGGAGGCCCACGATCCGACGAAATATCCGCAGGGACACCAAACCGGGCTACCCATGATGAAACAAAAGCTCAAGCAACATCCGCAGAGGTGGTGGACGTCATGGGGACTGCCTCCGGCCACCTCATGGTGCGATCCACCATTGTCAAAAGGTACGTAAAGCCCCGGGACGGTGGAAGCAGGCCCACTAAGTCAATGTGAATGTGATCGAATCGCCGCTCCGGGACCTCGAAGATGGCGAGCGGGGCCCTGACATGCCGCTGCACCTTGGCCCGTTGGCAAACAACACAAGTGTTCGTCTCTGACGTCTTTGCGTATTCCCCTCCATACAAATTTGGAGACCAGCGGCTTTTGCGACGCCCGCACTCCAGGATACGATAGGCCGTGTATGGCATCGAAAACAGCCCGGCGCCATTTAGACGGGACAATCGGACGGGGTGCACCCAACGAAACATCGCAGAGCAGAGTAGTACCTGCGGAATGGAACGGCACATCCCTCGGCTGGAGGCTGGCTGGAACCGAACGAAAAACCTGGGTCTCCGGGTTGGCCGCTTGGTCAGCCGCCATCTGTGTGTAGCCAATGCCCAATTGGACGGCCTGGATGGCGGCGCGGGATAGGCAATCGGCAACGACGTTGTCCTTACCGGCCACATGCCGGACGTCGGTGGTGAACTCTGATATGTACGTCAGCTGCCTTTGCTGCCGAGCCGACCATGGTTCCGCAGACTTGGCCATTGCGAACGTCAATGGCTTGTGGTCAACAAACGCGATGAAGCGGCGCCCTTTGAGGAGGAAGCAAAAATGGTGGATGGCTAAAAACAAAGCCAACAGCTCTCGGTCGAAGGTACTGTACCGGCGCGCATGCCGTTGTAGCTGGCAGCTAAAAAAGGCCAGAGGTTGCCACGCGCCGTCGACCCACTGCTCCTGGACGGCTCCCACTGTGTAGTCTGATGCGTCCGTCGTGAGTGCGATGGTAGCTCCCAGCAGGGGGTATGCCAACATGGTCGCGTTGGCGAGCGCAGTTTTCATCTCCTCGAAGGCGCGATCCACGTCTTGCGACCATACCACGGGCTCCTTTCCCGTCATGCCCGAGGGCCTCGTAGAGCGGACGCATGAGCTGTGCTGCCCTGGGGATGAAACGATGATAGAAGTTCACCATCCCCAGGAACTCCTGTAAGGCTTTCATGGATTTCGGTTTCAGGAACTCCGCGATCGCCTCCACCTTGACTCGAAGTGACATTGCCCCAGCGGGGGTTATGCGGTGGCCCAGGAAATCAAGTTGCGCTAGGCCAAAACGGCATTTGTCCGGGTTAACGATGAGGCCATGCTGCTGAAGCTGTCGAAAAAGGACCCGAAGGTGCTCGAGGTGTTCCTCCTTGGAGGTGCTGGCAATCAGAATATCATCCAAATAAACAAATAAAAAATCAAGGGGAGGACCGGGGACTACTGGACCGACGGATGATCCCCATTTTCTCCATCACGGCGAACTCCGCCTTCGCCGCCGCTAGCTTGCTGGGCTCTAAACGTCGTGCCCTGGCGTAAACGGGAGAGCCGGTAGTCGAAATATGATGCTCCACCCTATGCTTGACGGTCGAAGCCGAAAAGGTGGGCTTCGTCAGCTCGGGGAACTCCTCGAGGAGACGGGCGAAATCGTCGGGCGGTGGCCGCGCACATGAAATCGTGTGTGACGCAGCCGTGCTGCGCGCCTCTGAAATATCTTCGAGCGTGGTGGTGTGAACGAGGCGTCGATGTTTCACGTCCACCAACAGGCCGTTGGCGCCCAAAAAGTCGGCACCCAACAGGGCCTGCGAGATTTGAGCGGTGATGAAATTCCAGGTGAAAAGCTGTCCACCGAAACAGACTTGGACGAGCCGCTTTCTGCAAGTGCGGATTGAACCCCCATTGGCCGCTTGCAGAGGGGGACCCCGTCTGCCGGACCGAAGGTCGATGACCGAGGCGGGAAGTATGCTGCATTGCGCCCCCGTGTCGCATAGAAAACGACGGCCCGAGATGGAGTTGGTTAAGTAGGTGAGATTCCCGGAAGCGCCGATCGCCATCGTGGCTGCGGGGGAAGTACCGGGACCGGCGTGCTTGACTCGCGGTGGTCTATTCGACGGTCTGGTAACAAAACTGCACAGTGGGTGGTAGCAGCGGGCCTTCGGGCCGAAACGAGCATGGTAGTAACAGTAACCAGTCGTCGGAGGCGCCGTGGTTGGAGCCGGGGCCGGGCCCCTCGTGGCGGGGCGTTGCGCTATGGCGCAGTACTGTTGCCGGACTGCGCGAATCTTATCCGCCTCTTCGGCAAGCGCGACGCAGTCTGCGGTTTCTGCTCGGGCGAGGGTTGCCTGGACTTGCTCGGGGAGCTGAGTAAGGAACAGCTCGCGAAACAGAAAGCACTGGGGCTTGGACCCCAGGAGAGACAGCATGTGGCTCATAAGCTCCGAGGGTTTGGATTCACCTAACCCTGGTAGCGTCAGTAAACGGTGAGCGCGCTCTGCTTTGGTAAGACCAAATACCTGCAGCAATCGTGTCTTGATGGCTACATACTTGTCAGCATTCGGGGGACTCTCCAGAAGGCTGATGATTCTCGACGCCGTCGAGCTATCAAGGGCGGAAACCACGTGGAGATATCTGGTCTGGTCCTGTATGACATTGCGGGGTTCAAATTGCGCCTCGGCTTGCACAAACCAAGAGGCCGCCTGTTGTTCCCAGAATTGAGGGAGCTTCAAGGCCACTGCATTGGCCTCCATTCCTGGCCCGTGTTCTGCGTTCACCGCGAAAAACGATCGCCAGGATTCGGGGTCACCAATGTAGGAGTCTCTGCACTCCTAGCAAAGAATCTATAAACTCACTAATAGTTAACAAACTGAGTTTAATGTGCTAAAACTTTACAAAACAAGAAAATGCAGGAGAAGCTCTAAACAGGTCTATTCACTATCACTCCACACGAGGACTAGCTGGAAACGCCCTCTACCTCTGACGTCATGACGTCATCACGTTTCCCGCCGTTGGAACATCACATGACCCACATGATGAAGTCATCGCGTCAGATCGCGATTTTGTCGATCTAGCTCTGTTTAACCAGAGCCAACATTAAAAGGTAATAAACATGATTAAAGGCAATTGTACCAGTCGCTGTGAGAGTCTCTTAGTGGCTTTGCCACAATACTAGCTTTTTAATTCTGTAATGTATGTACCTTTAAGGGGAGAACTACTTTTTACAGCTCCTGTATACTGTAGTACCGGCAGTGACCACACCTGTATATAAACCCGGAGTAGTGATCTGTACAGTTAGTTCTAGAGTAACCCTCATTCAGTAAACTCCTGTTGTACCGTTTCTCCTGCAGTCTGTGTCTTATTATACACAGACACAACATTGGTGACGAGCACATTTGAACCTACCTGCAACTCTGCATCACCTCCCAGGGATTCGCTCCTGGAGAACAGTGGAAGGAGGTCGAGTCCAGAAGCACGGGCATCGACCACGGGCAACCGCCCAGTCATCCAGCGGAGATTTGAGCATCGCAGGGGAGGCTGTCGAGAGCCAGGCTTGGCTTTCCAGTCACGGTGGTCCAGCGAAACGGGCTGGCAACTGGTACTGCGCAGACCCTTCCCGGACAGCGGTGGCTAGAGCTGACCGAGCAGCACAGAAAAAGGCAGAGCAGCGTCGACGGGGGAGAGAGAGAGGGCAGAGTGCACAGGGCGCAGCCAGTGTTCGGGACCGAGCGGCGTCAACAGGGGAGAGAGGTGAGAGAGAGCAGAGCGCAGCCGGTGTTCAAGGGCTGAGCAGCGTCAACGGGGGAGAGAGGCGCGCAGGAAAACGCGCAGAGCGCAGCCGGTGTTCAAGGGCCGAGCAGCGTCAACGGGGGAGAGAGGCGCGCAGGAAAACGCGAGGCGCTGCCATTGCCATGAGGACCGCAGAGAGCAGCATTGGCAGCAGCGCAGGAGCAGCGCACGAAACCCACAGGGCGTCGCCATTTGCCACGAGGACCGCTGAGAGCGGCATTGGCAGCAGCGCGGGAGATGCCATTTTAAGCCGCAGCGGGGAAGAAAGGAAAGCGCGGGAGACGCCAATTTAAGCTGCAGCGGGGAAGAAAGGAAAGCGCAGGAGATGCCATTTTAAGCCAGCCTAACCACACCCAAAAATGCCGAAGAGTGGCAGTATCACAGCATTCGACAATGAAGTCGAAGATTGGACGACATATGTCGAACGCATAGAAGTATACTGCAAGGCGAATGAAGTGCCAGATGACAAGAAAGCACTGGTATTGTTGAATTCAATGGGTGCAAAAATGTATGGCTTACTACAAAACCTTGTAACCCCAGAGAAGCCAGTAGAAAAGGATTTTGAAAACATAGTGTCAATCCTACAGGACCACTTAAACCCCACACCGCTGCTGATAGCAGAAAGATTTAAGTTTCACAAAAGGAACCAGCATAAAGATGAAAGTAATGCTGAATATTTAACGGAACTGCGCAAGCTATCGAAACACTGCCAGTTTGGAACGGGACGAGCAGATACTTTAAGGGACAAGTTTGTGTGTGGGCTTCAAAGTGAAGGAACCCAGAAACGGCTTCTATCAGAAAAGGATCTTGCGCTGGACAAGGCTTTCAGCATTGCAGTATCAGACGAAGAACAGCACGGGGCGCTGCAGAAATACAACGGAGACCGCAAGAATATGGCACAAATGAAATATCATACGGAACAGTGAAGTGCTATCGCTGCAGCAGAACAACACACGACCATAATGGTTGCTGGTTCAAGGACAAAGTGTGCAGACAGAGTGGAAAAGTAGGACACATAGCAAGAGTCTGCAGGTCGGGAAAGAAAATCAGCAGCAAGAAATCTCCACAGGAGAAGTACAAGAAGGTACATAAGGTGACGGAGAGTAGTTCAGATGAACAGAAGAGTGATACAGACTCCGGAAGCAAGGGGCTGGGTTGTCTGAAACTACATAGTGTGATCAAAACGGAGGATCACCAAACTATCTGGGTCACGCTTAAGATAGCAGGAGTCTAAGTGAAAATGGAATTGGACACAGGATCAGCCCTAATAGTCATAAACTGAAGGGACTACAAGCGGCTATTCTCACATATACCCTTGAGAGATACAAAGATTGTCTTGAAGACGTACACGGGCAAAAAGTCTACCCCAAAGGAAAAATAAGGGTGAACGTTATATATAACAGCAAGGAAACACCAAAAATGGACCGATATGTATTGCCAGATGGAGGACCACCACTACTAGGATGTGAATGGATCCGGAAGATACAGCTAGATTGGCATTCCATACAAGCACTGACTGTAGATGCCAAAAAGGATGACGACGTCACACCTGGACGACTGTCAAAAATGCTAACTGACGCCCAAGAAGTGTTCCAGCAGGGACTCGGAACACTAAAAGGCATAACAACGACGATCAAAATAGAGGAAAATGCAAGCCCAAAGTTTTTTAAGGCCACCTTATGCGATCCGCCCAGCCGTCGAAGCAGAGCTGGAAGGTTTGGAACGTTCAGGAGTACTGTCCAAAGTGGACTGGAGCGAGTGGGCTACACCCATCGTTCCTGTAATGAAGAGGTCATTGAGTAATACGCCTGGGGAACCAAAGAAGGTTCGCATCTGTGGGGACTTTAAGGTGACAGTGAACCCAGTCCTTCACACTGTACAATATCCGCTTCCGCGGATTGAAGATATTTTCACCTCGCTATCTGGAGGGAGACGCTTCACTAAGATTGATCTGGTCCAGGCGTACCTGCAAATGGAGGTAGAAGAAGCCTCGAAACAGTACCTCACGATCAACACTCATAAAGGTCTCTACCAATACAACCGGCTGGTGTTCGGGGTAGCATCAGCTCCGGCTATTTGGCAAAGGGCAATGGAACAAGTCCTGCAAGGGATTCCAGGGACCCAGTGTTATTTGGACGACATCCTGGTCATGGGCGAAAATGACAGTGATCACCTCGCCAACCTGGAGCAGGTGCTCAGTAGATTGAAGGAATATGGGCTCCGAGCTAATCGCCACAAATGCGAGTTTTTCCAGAAGCAGATCTCATATTGTGGCCACGTTATTGATAAAGAGGGGTTACATAAGTCCCCTGAAAAGATTGAGGCAGTAGTCAAGGCTCCAGCACCGGAAAATGTGTCACAACTGAGGTCGTTCCTCGGGCTGGTGAACTACTACCATAAGTTCTTGCCGAATTTGTCTACAGTACTACACCCACTGAACACCCTACTGCAAACGGGGGTACCATGGAAGTGGAGTGACGAATGTAAACGAGCTTTCCAGAAGAGCAAAGCATTGATCACATCAAAAGAGGTGTTGGCTCATTTCAACCCAGCACTACCAATTCGGCTGGCGTGTGATGCATTACCCTATGGCATTGGAGCGGTGCTGTCGCACAAATTCCCAGAAAGCTCAGAGAGGCCAGTAGCATTTGCGTCTCGGTCACTAACCTCAGCCGAGTATAACTACGCCCAGATTGACAGGGAGGCCCTCAGCCTAGTGTGGGGAGTGAAAAAGTTCAATCACTATCTGCACGGGCAGAAGTTCACCTTGCTGATTGACCACCAACCACTTGTCTCCATCTTTAATCCAAAGAAGGGTGTTCTGGTGATGACTGCGCAACGGCTACAAAGATGGCCCCTTTTTCTAGGGGCACGCCAATATGAAATCGAGTATAAGGGCACGAAACAGCATGGAAACGCTGATGGGCTATCACGCCTACCACTGCCTACTGCGGAGGAAGCACCAGCAGTGGATCCTGTCGAAATATTTCATTCGACTATAATTGAATGTTTGCCAGTAACTAACGCTGGTATAGAGAAGGAGACCCGAAATGACCCGACACTGTCTCGGGTATATGATTTGACGGTGAAGGGATGGCCAGCACATGGCGACTCACTGTTGCCAGCATTCTCATCCAGAAGAGAACAGCTGTCAGTATGCCAGGGGACCTTGATGTGTGGATCCCGAGTGGTAATTCCACCCAAGTTAAGGGAGAGAGTGCTCAATGAGCTTCACGAAGGTCATCTGGGAGGGGTGAAAATGAAAAGCCTTGCTAGGGCTTATGTGTGGTGGCCGGGGATCGATCAGCAAATCGAGGACCTGACAAAGAGCTGCTCAGGATGCCAGAAGGTCCAAAATGCACCACCACATGCCCCTCTACACCCATGGGAGTGGCCCTCATCTCCATGGCAACGGGAGCATATTGATTTTGCTGGTCCATTCATGGACTCAATGTTTTTAATAGCCGTGGATGCACACTCGAAATGGCCTGAGGTGATCAAAATGTCCTCCACCACCACGGAGAAAACTATTGCAGTCCTATGGACCATTTTTGCCAGGAACGGCTTGCCAGAGCAGATTTGCTCTGATAACGGACCACAGTTTGTGTCCGAAGAGTTTCGAAGATTTATGAAAAGGAATGGGGTAAGGCATTACACATCCGCCCCGTATCATCCAGCCACAAATGGATTGGCTGAGAGGTTCGTACAAACCTTTAAAAAAGCAGTAAAGGCCATGTGCGATGACGACGTTCCACTGCAGCATAAGGTGGACAATTTCCTGTTAGCCTACAGAAATGCGACACATGCAGTCACCAACCAGGCCCCGGCCATGATGTTCTTTAACCGAAGGTTGAGATCTCGTCTGGATTTGCTCAGACCAAATGTACGAAGAGATGTTGAGAGTAAGCAATTCCAGCACATCAATGAGAAGCCGACAAGGAGCTTCAATGTAGGGCAACCGGTCTTGGCCCGCGACTACCGAACAGAGAAATGGCAACCAGGAACGATATGCACACGGCAGGGGCCAGTAATGTACACAGTGGATGTTGGGGAGAACATTGTGAGACGCCATGCTGACCAGATCCTAGAGTCACAGGAACGAGTCAACCCCATGTCTCGGCCATACGTACCTGGTGAGGAACCCGACGTACAGGTCGCATCTACCTCAGAAACAATAGCATTGGAAGCTGATGAATCAACTGATGACAGGGTGTTAGAATCACCTCCGCACCAAGAGCGAGACAGTCGGGAAAGGCGTTATCCAGAAAGAATCAGGAAGCCTCCCCAAAGACTGAATTTATAAATAGACTATTTTCAGCTAATGTTGCATGTTAAAAGTGTTAATTGTAATTAGTTTGATATTTAATTGTTAAATGAGTGTTATGGTACTGTTAATCTAAAAAGGGGAGGAATTGTAATGTATGTACCTTTAAGGGGAGAACTACTTTTTACAGCTCCTGTATACTGTAGTACCGGCAGTGACCACATCTGTATATAAACCCTGAGTAGTGATCTGTACAGTTAGTTCTAGAGTAACCCTCATTCAGTAAACACCTGTTGTACCGTTTCTCCTGCAGTCTGTGTCTTATTATACACAGACACAACAAATTCCATGGTGGATTTTGAACTCTCTATTACTAGCCCAGTGACATTACCACTATGCTACTGTTCCCGTGTACAAAAGAATACCCAGTGAAAGTAATAATTAAAGGAAACATTTAATAGAAGTAAAATCAAAAGATACCACTTAAGATAAAAACTAAAACTAAAAGGGGGCAACAGGAGAAATACAACAAAAAAGGGAAACAACCAAGAGAAGTATAATTAAGACGGAAACCACGAGATGTGTTTTGCTGTGGGATACTCACTAAATGAAACAGCCAGATACAAGAGGGATGTGAAAACTGTTTGTTAATCAGTAAACTTAAAGAAAGAGTCACACGCGATGCGCATGCACGAAAACCTGGAACTTGCGATCAGTCAAGGTTCGCCTTGACAGATCATACATATCTGTTGTAAATTCACTTTAGCTGGCGCAGAGTTGGGCTATTTGCGCAACTACTGCCCAGCAAATACCCACAAAACCCTTAGATGTAAGGCCTTCTTTTACCAGTGGAAGGGTTAAAATGTTAAAATAATTTTTTTTTAATGATTTTAACATTCACTTACATTTAAAATTGGTTTAAGTTATTTTTGTCCTGTTTAAAAATGTTTAAATTTATTTTTCAAAATTAAAATATTTAATTTAAATGTTTAATTATAGGGTATTTTAATTAATTTTGAACCTGCGATCATTTATTTTTATTTCAGTGTTGTGAAATTTTATTTATCAGCTGATTCCTATTATTATGCTCATGGCGATTCCGTACGTAAATGGAATCCCCATAAGCATAATGGGAATCTCCCTTTGTCATTGGTTGGCCTGGCCCACGTGATCCCAGGAGTGCTTGCAAACCGACGACACCCTTACGCAGGCCTACGCCTGCAGGCCCAGGACCTCAAGAGTCCGAAGCTCCGAAGCTTGTGGTTTGGAGGCGTATGCGGCCGGCAAGCCTCCGACCACAATTTCCAGGCAATTGTTTCAGGTATAGCCCTTCCTTAGAAATGAAGATACTGGATGGATTAAAGTTGGTAGAAGAAACAAGAAAGGTAGGAATCTTTGTGTAGTTACTCAAGAGAATAAATTAGCAAACAGGTACCAGGCACTGTCTAACATTACAGAAGGTAATAAGGTCCCAGAAGAAAAGACAGTTAGAAAAGCAGAGAGGACAGCCTATATAAAGGTACAGTTTTCAGGTCACAGAGATGGTAGTCATAGGGGATTCTTTACTCCGGTAAGTGGATAACCATATGGGCCACAAAGGCAATTCTTACAGGGTGGTGAGCTATCGACTTGGAGCTGGAGCAGTACATACTTCAGGAAAGGTTAGAAGTGAATTTGAAGGGGACTGGTGGGGGCCCTGAGGTAATAATCCATATCGGGATAAAAGACATAGGTAGAAATAATATGGGATGTAAAAAGGTATATATGATGACTGGTTTAAAAGAGAGAAGATGCAAAGTAATACTCTCTGTAATACTTCCAGTATTTTTGAAAAAAGAGTTCACCAAAAAAAGGGAGATAAATGGGTGGCTATCATCCTGTTGTAAGGACAATAATGCTATCTTCATAAATAACTGGGAATAGTTCAGGACTACAAAAGACTGGTACAGGACAGACAGGATACATCAAGTAGGGGCAAAAAAACTTGAGAACACTGAGCCAGCAATAGAAAATCATGTAAACTAGATAGGTGGGGGTGGGGGTAGGAGTGGCAGGGTCCCAGATGAGACAGATCATAAGATAGAAGGCAGTCAACAGATAGGTATGGGCATGGATACCCAGAGAAACATGTGAACCAGAGACACCAGGAATAGGCAGACATGGGGAATGTGAGAAAGTGAGAGAAAAAGCAAATCTATAAGAAGGTGCACATATTGAAATACCAGAAACATTAGAACTAAGATGTTGGAACTGGAGACGGTTTTGGTAGTAGAGAGCTTTCATGTGGTGAGAATATCAGCAACGTGTCTTAATCCTGAGGATGGAAATTAATATAACAGGGTGTTTAGGAAAGGCAGATTGGACAAAAACAGTGGGGAACCAAGGGACTAATAAGAGTGAGGAACTTAAAGTAATGAATATCAGTGGAGAAAAAGTACTTGAGAAACTAATGGGACTAAAAGCCGACAAATCCCCTGAACCTGGTGGCCTACATCCTAGGGTTCTAAAAGAGGTGGCTGCATTGGTTATGATCTTCCAAAATTCCCTAGATTCTAGAATAGTCCCAGAGGATTGGAAGGTAGCAAATGTAACCCCGCTATTCAAAAATGTAGGGAGAGAGAAAACAAGATACTACATGCCAGTTAGATGACATCAGTCGTTGGGAAAATGCTGGAATCCATTATTAAGGAAGTGGTAACAGGGCACTTAGGAAATCACAATGGGCCGTATTTTGCGACCCCTACGAGTGCATACAAGGTGCGCACGTGTCCGTATGGGGCCGCGCAAGTTCCAGGTTTAGACATGCAAAGTGATTATGTGAAAACCCGGAACTTGCGATCCGTCTCTTGACAGATGATCTGCATCCCCGGGAAAAGGGCCTTCGCGGACGGAGAGTTGCGCTATTTGCCCAACTTACGCCCGCTGAATGCCCGTGAAATTCTTATGCCTGGTAAAAGCAGGCATAAGGCCTGATTTTACCAGCTTAAGAGTGCTAAAAAATAGAAAAATAAAATGTTATCACTCATTTATATACTAAAAACACTGCCAATAAGGTAAGTTTATTTTTAGCCACGTAAAAACATAAATTGTTTCCAAAAATGAAATTTGTTTAATATTTAATTAAATGGCATTTTAATTAATTTTAAATATGTAATTAATTTTTTTTTAATTTCATGTGTTCGTGATCCCCATTCATACTTATGGGAGTTCCGTACGTTTGGAATCCCCATAAGTATGAATGGGGATTCCCTTCTTTTATTGGTTGGGCCGACCCACATGATCCCAAGGGCACTTGCGGACCACATGCACCCCTTGGATACGTGGGCCTCTATTGGACATCGCTGCAGGAGTTCCTCAAGGCAGTGTCTTAGGCACAACCATCTTCAGCTGCTTCATCAATGACCTTCCCTCCATCATAAGGTCAGAAGTGGGGATGTTCGCTGATGACTGCACAGTGTTCAGTTCCATTCGCAACTCCTCAGATAATAAAGCAGTCCGTGCCAGCATGCAGCAAGACCTGGACAACATTCAGGCTTGGGCTGATAAGTGGCAGGTAACATTCGCGCCACACAAGTGCCAGGCAATGACTATCTCCAACAAGTGAGGGTCTAAGCACTGCCCCTTGACATTCAACGGCATTACCATCGCCGAATCCCCCACCATCAACATCCTGGGGCTCACCATTGATCAGAAACTTAACTGGACCAGCCACATAAATACTGTGGCTACAAGAGCAGGTCAGAGGCTGGGTATTCTGTGGTAAGTATCTCACCTCCTGACTCCCCAAAGCCTTTCCACCATCTACAAAGCACAAGTCAGGAGTGTGATGGAATACTCTCCACTTGCCTGGATGAGTGCAGCTCCAACAACACAAGAAGCTCTACACCATCCAGGACAAAGCAGCCTGCTTGATTGGCACCCCATCCACCACCTTAAACATTCACTCCCTCCACCACCGGCATACCGTGACTGCAGCATGTACCATCTACAAGATGCACTGCAGCAACTCGCCAAGGCTTCTTCGGTAGCACCTCCCAAACCCGCAACCACTACTACCTAGAAGGAGAAGGGCAGCACCACCTCCACATTCCCCTCCAAGTCACACACCATCCTGACTTGGATGTATATTACCGTTCTTTCATTGTCACTGGATCAACATCCTGGATCTCCCTCCCCAACAGCACTGTGGGAGTATCTTCACCACACAGACTGCAGCGGTTCAAGAAGGTGGCTTACCACCATCTTCTCAAGGGCAACTAGGGATGGGCAATAAATGCTGGCCTTGCCAATGACGCCCACACCCCATGAACGAAAAAAAAGTGAGTGGGCAATAACTTGGCAGATGGAGTATAATGTGGGGAATTGTGAGGTTATTCACTTGGTAGGAAAAATAGAAAAACAGAATATTTTTAAATGGTGAAAAACTATTAAATGTTGTTGTTCAGAGGGATTTAGGTGTCCTCATACAGGAAACAAAGTTAGCATGCAGGTACAGCAAGCAATTAGGAAGGCAAATGGCATGTTGGCCTTTATTGCAAGTGGGTTGGAGTACAAGAGTTGGGAAGTCTTACTGGAATTGTACAGGGTTCTGGTGAGACCACACCTGGAGCACAGTTTAGGTCTCCTTATCTGAGAAAGGACATACATGCCTTAGAGGCGAAGGTTCACTAGGTTGATTTCTGGGATGAGACGGTTGTCCTATGAGGAGAGATTGAGTAGATTGGGTCTATACTCTCTGGAGTTCAGAAGAAAGAGAAGTGATGAGGGGGATTGACATGGTAGATGCAGAGAGGTTGTTTTCCCTGGCTGGAGAGTCTAGAACTAGTCTCAGGATAAGGGGTCGGCCATTTAAGACTGAGATGAGGAGGAATTTCTGCACTCAGAGTGTTGTGAATCTTTAGAATTTTCTACCCGAAAAGGGCTGTGGGTGCTGAGTCGTTGAGTATATTCAAAGCAGAGATAGATAGATTTTTGGACTCTAGGGGAATCAAGGGATATGGGGATTGGGCGGGAAAGTGGAGTTGAGGCCGAAGATCAGCCATGATCTTATTGAATGGCGGAGCAGGCCCTGCTATTAATTCTTATGTTCTTAAAAGAACATGAGAACAGGAGCCCCTCAATCTTGTCCTTTCATTCAATTAGATCATTGATCCTGTTGCTTATTTTTTATTCCTGTGCAAAAGCTTTTAGTGATTTGTGGATCAGATACCTAAATTGCTTTGGTCCTCCTCAATTCCTAGGCAGAAAAATTCAGTTGTTTAGTGCCTCCAGTTAGCACCTGGCTGGGGGCGCTAACAGGGCACTGATGCAGTAGTGCGGGGTGAGGCGAATCCAGTGACACACACCAAATCCGGCCCCCCCATAGAGCCACTGCTACGAGGGGGCGCTGGGGACCTCAGCACCAGGCAGATCGTGACGTCAGTGAATGTGCATTGCTCACTGGCGGCCTGATCTGCTAAATTCATTGTTGCCCCCTGCCTTAGCGCCTCACCCCGACAGTGACAGGGAGAGGAGGCATCAAGCAGGCGGATGCCGGCTCCAAGGATGCTACTTAAAGGAATCATGAGTAATGAGTCGCAGCTGTCAGGTTAGTGCTGCTTTACTGCTTCCTTGTCAATTTGACAAATTCAGCCATTTAAAGGTCGTTTAGTGTCAGGAGTGTTGTGGCTACTAACAATTAGTTAAATTTATTCTCACAACATATCAAAGTGCTACACTTGGTTACATTAATGTGTGCTATACTGGCAGTCGACCTTGCCCTCCAGGATCTACAGTGGAGGGAGCCGAGGCAGCAAGAAAGATACATAGATACATAGAAGATAGGAGCAGGAGTAGGCCATTTGGCCCCTCGAGCCTGTTCCGCCATTTAATGAGATCAGGGCTGATCATCCAAATTCAGTACCCTGTCTCTGCTTTCTCCCCTTATCCCTTGATCCCTTTAGCCTTAAGAAATATATCTAACTCCTTGAATATATTTATCTAACTCCTTCTTGAATATATTTAATGAATTGACCTCAATTGCCTTCTGTGGTAGAGAATTCCACAGGTTCACCTCTGGGTGAAGAAATTCCTCCTCATCTCAGTCCTAAATGGCTTACCCCTTATCCTTAGACTGTGACCCTGGTTCTGGACTCCCCGACCATCGGGAACATCCTTCCTGTATCTTGTCTGTCTAGTACTGTTAGAATTTTATAAGTTTCAATGAGATCCCCTCTCATTCTTCTCAACTCTAGCGAATATAAGCCTAATCGACCCAATCTCTCCTCATACGTCATTCCTGCCATCCCAGGTATCAGTCTGGTGAATCTTCGCTGCACTCTCTCCATGGCAAGAACATCCTTCCTCAGATAAGGCGACCAAAACTGCACACAATACTCAAGGTGTGGTCTCACCAAGGCCCTGTACAACTGCAGCAAGACATCCTTGCTCCTGTACTCGAATCCTCTCGCTATGAAGGCCAACATACCATTTGCCTTCTTAATCGCCTGCTGCACCTGCATGCTTACCTTCAGTGACTGGTGCACAAGGACACCCAGGTCTCGTTGCACTTCCCCTTCTCCCAATCTATTGCCGTTCAGATAATAATCTGCCTTCCTGTTTTTGCCACCAAAGTGGATAACCTCACATTTATCCACATTGTACTGCATTTGCCATGCATCTGCCCAATCACCCAACCTGTCCAAATCATACTGGAGTTTCTCGGCATCCTCCTCACAGCACACACGCCCACCCAGCTTTGTGTCGTCTGCAAACTTGGAGATATTACAGTTCCCTCGTCTAGATCATTAATATATATAGTGAATAGCTGGGGCCCTAGCACCAATCCCTGCGGTACCCAACTAGTCACTGCCTGCCACTCGGAGAAAGACCCGTTTATTCCAACTCTTTGCTTCCTGTTTGCCAACCAGTTCTCTATCCAAGTCAGTACCTTTCCCCCAATCCCAGTACTCGGCTGAGTGGGTGTCCCATTTCTGGTGGTCTGCTGCATGCTCCACAACTTGGCCATCATGAGGGCCCAGCCCTTGCCATCAGGGATCGCGGTACCACCTCAGGAGGAAGAAGACGGAGAGGAGGAGGACGACGAGGAAGACAAGGAGAAGTAGGAGGAGGAGGAGCGAGGGTGGGGGCAGCATTTAATCAGCCTTCCAGAAGGGCGATCCGTGACCACCTCTTCAGACTGCGGTTCCAATAACTTAAACCCCAGATTCCCATTGCTCACCACATCCCCTTCATTTCATCCCTGTCGCAGGCCATATCACAGCGCAAAGCTGAAATGAGAGAGACACCACAATATAATCCAACCTGAATTAATAAATTTATCAATAATCAATGAACACATATTAACAGCAACATTATTACCTCATCACCCTTGTGCAATCCCTTAGTTCCTCTCGTTACTGTGCCTTTGCCTGCTCTAGTGCTCCTACAAAGTGTTGGCCCGATGAATCATAGAATGGTTACAGCATGGAAGAAGGCCATTCAGCCCGTTGAGCCTGTGCTGGCTCCCTGTAAGAGCACCTCAGCTCATCCCACTCCCCCTCCCCTTCCCCATAACCCTGCAAATGTTTTTCTTCCAGGTACTTATCCAACTCCCTTTTGAAAGCCGTAATTAAGTCTGCCTCCACCACCCTTTCCCCTTTCAGGCAGTGCATTCCAGGACCTAACCACTCGCTGAGTAAAAAAGTTTTTTCTTATGTTGCCTTTGGAATCACCTAAAATCTGTGTCCTCTGGTTCTCGACCTTTCTGCCAATGGGAACAGTTTCTCTCTGTCTACTCTGTCCAGACCCCTCATGATTTTGAACATCTCTATCAAATCTCCTCTGCTCTAAGGAGAACAACCCCAGCTTCTCCAGTCTATCCACGTAACTGAAGTCCCTCATCCTTGGAATCATTCTCATAAATCTATTTTGCACCCTCTCTGAGGCCTTCACATCCTTCCTAAAGTGCGGTGCCCAGAATTAGGCACAATACTCCAGTTGAGGCCAAACCAGTGTTTTATACAGGTTCATCATAATTTCCACACTTTTGTACTCTACCTCTATTCATGAAGCCCAGGATCCCGTAAGCATTTTTAACTGCTTTCTCAACTTGCCCTACCACCTTCAACGATTTGTGCACATATACCCCCGGGTCTCTCTGTTCATGCACCCCCTTTAGGATTGTACCCTTTAGTTTATAAATCCCTCTCCTCATTCTTTCTACAAAAATGTATCACTTTGCATTTTTCTGTGTTAAATTTCATCTGCCACGTGTCCACCCATTCCACCAGCCTGTCTCTGTCTTCTTGAAGTCTATCACTATCCTCATCACTGTTCACTATACTTCCAAGTTTTGTGCCATCTGCAAATTTTGAAATTGTGCCCTGTACACCCAAGACTAAGTCATTAATATATATTAAAAAAAGCAGTGGTCCTAGAACCAACCCCTGGGGAACACCACTTCCAGTCCGAAAAAACAACCATTCACCACTAATTACTGTTTCCTGTCACTTAACCAATTTCATATCCATGCAGCCTCTGTCCCTTTTATTCCATGGCCTTCAACTTTACTGGCAAGCCTATTATGTAGCACTTTGGTGAACGCCTTTTAGAAATCCATGTACACCACGTTAACAGCATTGACCTCATCAACCCTCTCTGTTACCTCATCAAAAAACTCAATCAAGTTGGTTAAACACAGTTTGCCTTTAACAAATCCATGCTGGCTTTCCTTAATTAACCAACACTTGTCCAAGTGACTGTTAATTTTGTCCCTGATTATTGTTTCTAAAAACTTCCCCACTATCAAGGTTAAACTGATTGGCCTATAGTTGCTGGGTTTATCTTTGCACCTTTTTTTGAACAAGGGTGTAACATTTGCAATTCTCCAGTCATCTGGCACCACCCCCGTATCCAAGGAGGATTGGAAGATTATGGTCAGTACCTCCGCGATTTCTTCCTTCACGTCCCTCAGCGTCCTAGGATGCATCCCATCTGGTCCTGGTGACCTATCTTAGTGACATGAGCACATAATCTTTGCTGACACTGTTGGAGATACCATCTTTCAGATGAGATATTAAACCAAGGCCCCATATGCCTTCATGGATGAACATGAACGATTCCATAGTGCTATTCGAAGAGGAGCAAGGAAGTTCTGCGAATATTTATCTCTCAACCACCACCACTGAAACAGATTATCTGGTCATTATCTCTTTGTGGGACCTTGCTGTGTGCAAATTGGATTCTGTGCTTCCCTACACTGCAAGTGACTACACTGCAAGTGACTACAGTTCAAAAGTACTTCATTGGCTGTAAAATGCTTTGGGACATCTTGAAGTTGTGAGTAGTTCTATATATTTGCAAGTCCTTTCAGAAAAGATTTGCAGAAGCAACTACAAAGAGTTAAGCTGAAAAGGGAAACCCTCTCTAATTAGATGCCGCACACTAGGATAGGGAAGGGAAAGACCTTCCACAATGGAGGAATACTGACAGACCACAATCCATGGAAACTGTATATACAATTCAGGACACCTTACATGTGATCCTTGATGAAATATTTGAAAAGACAATGCTTTGAACATGGGGTTAAGATTTCTGATTTAATGTTTGCTCTGAAGAGTAGATAGTAGAATCAAAGATTTCATTGCGACAGAGATATCCAATTACAGGTTCCACAAGGGGCAGTGAATTAAATATTGAGAATTCTGCAAGAATTTGTTCTGTGGCAGTACGCATGATTTAATAAGAAACTGATTTAGAAAAAAGGTGTGTGTGACTGGAAATACAATTTCCAATCTTCCTAAACTTAAAGGACTTAAAGGACTTTACTATTTATTAACTATAAAAAATTGCTGTCAGTGTTAAGTATTACTCAACAATTGCACGATATTGAATCGGCGTGTTTCAGATTTGCATTATCCCTGCCTGCAGAATGCTGGTCATGAATTTGCTGCAAGGCTTCTGAACTAATGGTGTGCTATAGTGCCTCGCAAACTGCCACTCAATCTACAACCTCCCTTGCGCGTGTTGTCACCTCTCAAATATGTGCCCATCTCTCCCGCAACTCTCTATTGGAAGCTCGCTAATCACGTTTCTGCAGTCTCACGGCATCAAAACAGCTCTATCTAAAGTCACAAATGACATTCTCTATGACAGTGACCGTGCTGCATTATCCGTCCTCCGCAATGAGATTTTGGCAACATTTGACACAGTTGATCGCATCATCCTCCTCAAATACCTTCGCTGTTGAGCTTGGTGGCTCTACTCTTACTGTACGATTGTGACCAGAGTATCTTGATCAATAGATTCTCTTCACACCCCTGCACTATGACCTCGGGAATGTCAAGGATCCATCTTTGGCTCCTCCTCTTCCCCATCTACATGTTGCCTCTTAGCAGCAACATCTGCAGATACAGAGTCAGTTTCCACATGTATGCTGATAACACCCTGCACTACCTCTCCACACTCCTCTCGACTCCGCCACTACCTCTCTGTCAGACTGCTGGCCTAACATCCAGTCTTGGATGAGCTGCGATTTCTTCCAGCTAAACACGGGGAAGACTGAAGCCATTGTCTTTGGCCCCTGCCACAAACACCATACTTTCACTGCCAATTCTATCTCCTCTCCTGACACTCATAAGTAGAGCCAAATTGTTTGCAAGCTCATTGTACTATTTGAGCCAGAGCTGAGCTTTCAGCTCAATATCTTCTCCATCACGAAGACCGCCTACTTCCACTTTCATGACATGGGCCACTTCTGCCCCTACTTCAACTCATCTGTTGCTGAAACCCTCATCCATTCCATTGTCACCTCCAGACTCAACTACTCCAAAGCAATTCTGGGTCAGCCTCCCATGCCCTGCCCTCATCTAAAACTCTGCTGTCCATATTTCATTCTGCACCCAATTGCTCAGCGCCTCCATTTGTTGAACTACATTAACTCCCAGTCTGTCATGTTTCAAATTTAAAATTCTCATCCTTAAGCTTAAATCCCTCTGTGGCTGCACCCCTCCCTATCTCTGTAACCTCCTCCAGTGCTACAACCCTCCCTGAAATCTGTATTCCTCTGAATTTTGTACACCCCTCTCTTTGCCTCCAAAAGCAATGGATATGGCTTCAGCTGCATTGGCCACAAGCTCTGGAATTCCCTGCTTAAATCCCCTTTGCCTTTCCACCTCCCTCTCCTCCCTTCTTAAAACTCACAGCTTCTGATAAGCCCACTTAGTATCTCCTTCTTTGGCTTGACATCCATTTTTTCCCCTTATGCTTCTGTGAAGCACTTTACAATGTTTTTCTACATTAAACGGTGCTATATAAATACAAGTTGCTGCTTTTCTTGTTGTTTACACCTGCATCTTTTTTAGCCACCAACACCATTACTGCCACCAATGAATTTCTCAATGGGGATCCCCTATCTGAATTTTTTGGAGGGCAAATGTCAGTCAGGCCAGGCTGCACCAGAGGTGTTGTATGCCCACCATCCAGTACCTGAACACCTGCAGCTACAGAAGTGAAAATACTTCATTTTGTTAGAGGATTAATGCATGTTGAGCCTGCTAATCTCAAGGGAAGGTGCAACAGCAGACCAGATAGTACAAAGAATATATGGGAATGCCGAATGGTAATGTTTCTTTGGAAGCACCCCAATCATAGTATGTCATGCTTTCAGTGGTACTGCAAGAAAGAAAGCATGCCAGTCTTCAACAGCCAACATAGCCTGCCAAGATGCCACCCATCATATCGATATAGGAATTGTCGCACCTACCTGGCAACAACTGTGGAGAAGTATCCTCACAGGGTCTGGGTCATTAGAGAGCCAGCTGCTAAGAAGCAAGGACCACCATATCAAGAGGCTCTCATGGACACACACAGCCAGCCACCGCACATGCTCCCGCCACTGAGGTAGTAACTAGGCAAAGCACAATGATAGTCTGTCATTTTAAACCTATCATATTCTGTCACCAAGGAGAAACATTGTGGAAACAAAGAATAGACACTCAAACATATCACATGGAGAATGAATTAAAATTTGGTTCCACTAAAGTTCTATGTGCAGAGAATGTTCTTGCAAAGGTTTGCAATAATATTTTATCCAGTGGCAGATATGGGAGGTGGGAGTTGCCATGGAAATTTGAGACAGTGTAGGTGAAGGCATATTTTAAGGCATAATTCATAGGCCGGACTCTGATGCAGTGGGCACACTTGGACATTGGCAGAAAGTCCTCTTAACAGAGCTTGATGGCAATGGGCTCTCTTTTGAGGTCTCTTCAGGCTCCTTCTGCTATTCTAGGTGGTTCCCTGATGTACCTATGGACCTTCCCCTTCTGGGGCTACGATGATAATGCTTCTTTGCAGGGCAACATTGTAAAACGTGCAACAGATTACCACGATTATTGAAACATTGGCCCAGATTTTGCGGGGCCAACGACAGTGTACACTGTCGTAAGCCTTGTAAAAGTTAAGAGCAATTGTGATCTTGACGGCCACTAGTGGGCCTATGGACGGTGCAGTAGTCGAGTGGTTATGGTACTGGATTAGCACCTCAGAGATCACAGGGTATAAATGTATCTTGGGCAGTAGCGCATACCGGATAATAGTGCATTGACAGCCCATTTTACATTCTGCCCAATTTTATTTTCTGGTGAAGTTAGAGTGCATAACAAGCTCAATTCCAGAGGTGAGGTGAGAGTGACTGCCCTTGACGTCAGGGCAGCATTTGTCCGAGCGTGGCATCAAGGAGTCCTAGTAAAACTGAAGTCAATGGGAATCAGGGGGAATACTCTCCACTGGCTGGAGTCATACCTAGCACAAAGGAAGATGGTTGTGGTTGTTGGAGGCCAATCATCTCAGCCCCAGGACATCACTGCAGCAGTGCCTCAGTCCTAGGCCCAATCATCTTCAGCTGCTCCATCAATGACCTTCCCTCCATCATAAGGCTAGAAGTGGGGATGTTCACTGATGATTGCATAGTGTTCAGTTCCATTTGCAACTCCTCAGATAATGAAGCAGGTCGTGCCTGCATGCAGCAAGACCTGAACAACATTCAGGCTTCGGCTGATAAGTGGCAAGTAACATTCGCGCCACACAAGTGTGAGGCAACGACCATCTGCAACAAGAGAAAGTCTAACCACCTCCACTTGATATTCAATGGCATTGCCATCACATCGTTGAAGTCCCCACCATCAACATCCTGGGCGTCACCAGCGACCAGTAACTTAACTGGACCAGCCACATAAATACTGTGGCTACAAGTGCAGGTCAGAGGCTGGGTATTCTGCGGTGTGTGACTCACCTCCTGACTCCCCAGACCCTTTCCACCAGCTAAAAAGCACAAGTCAGGAGTGTGATGGGAAACTCTCCACTAGCCTGGATGAGTGCAGCTCCAACAACATCAAGAAGTTCAACACCATCCAGGACAAAGCAACCCTCTTGATTGGCACCCCATCCACCACCTTAAACATTCACTCCCTTCACAACCAGCGTACGCTGGCTGCAGTGTGCATGATCTATAAGATGTACAGCAGCAATTTGCCAAGGCTCTTCGACAACATCTCCCAAACCCTCATGGTACTTATGAGCTACCTCTATAAAAATAATCATGAAAACTTCCAAATTGCCATAAAAATTCAACGGATTCATACATTTTCTTTTGGAAGAGAAGCCTGCTACCTCTACCTAGTCCAGTCTGGTCTACATGTGACTCCAGTCCCACACAGTGTGATTGACTTTTAATGCTCTTTGAACTGGCCTAACAAGCCATTCAGTTATAAACAATTGCTACACCACCACTGATCAAGCTCGTAAGACCTCAAAGACATCGCCATCAGACCAGGAACCAACGTGAAGAAGGTAACTTCTTCATCTTGTCCTTACCAGCATCTTCCACAACAGCAATAGTAGAGGTGGCCATCACACAGTCCCTGTGAAGTACAAGTCTTGTCTCCATCATGAGGACATTCTTTATTGTGTAGTGTGGGTTTACCACTGTGCTGAAACAAAAGACAGTTCTAGCAGCCCAATCTGAGCATCCATGAAGCGCTGTGGGTCATCAGTAATGTCAGAATTGTATACCATCACAATGTGTAGCTTGGCACATCCTTCACTCTCTAAACACCATCAAGCCAGAAGAGCAACCATGGTTCAATGTGCATTGTAGAATAACACATCAAGAGCAGCACCAGGCATACCTTAGAATGAGGTACAAAACTAGTGAAGCTACTACATAGGGCTACCTGCATACTAAACACCAAAGACAGGTTGTAGACAGAGCTAAGTGGTTCCACAACCAATGAATCAGAGAAAAGCCTTGTAGGTCTACCACATCCACTCAAGAATGGTGGTGGACAACCAGTAAACTAACAGGAGGAGGCTCCATGAACATCCTTATCCATGGTGGAACCTAGCATGTGAATGCAAGGCAGGCTGAAGTGTTGGCAAATGTCTTCAGCCAAAATGCCAAGTGAGGATCTTACTTGACCTCCAGTGTCCAGCCAATTTGGTTAACTTCACGTGGCATTAAGAAGCATCTAAATGCACTGGACACGGCAAAGGCTATGGACCCCAATAGCATTCTGGCTGTGGTGCTGACATCCTGGATACCGGACATAGCCGCTCCCATAATTCAGCTATGACAATAACATTTACAGACAGATTGCCCAGGTATATCCTATCCACAAAAAAACAGGATAAATTTAAGCTGGCCAATTACTGCTCCATCAGCTTCCTCCCAATAATCAGTACTGTTGGAATTGATGTCTGTTGAATGGGGCAGTAACACTCCAACCTCCCAAGGCTCCATCTACCCTCTTAAGTAGATGTAATGTTCCTGGTGTCCTGGCCAACATTTACCTCTCAACTACCATCATTTAAAAAAAATTGATTATCTGGTCATTTATCTCATTGCTGTTTGTGGGACCTTGCTGTGTGTAAGTTGGCTGCCATGCATCCCCACATTACGATAGTGACTACACTTCAAAAGGTACTTTGTTGGTTGTGAAGCACTTTAGGATATCCTGAGGTCATAAAAGGCACTATATAAATGTAAGTTCTTCCTTTCTTCTTGCTCACCATTCACGTGGATGGGTGCAGTGTCAATGACACAAGAAGCTCAACACCATCCAGAACAGAGCAGTTCACTTCATCGGTGTCCCCACCAATGGACTCAATATTCACCCCTTCCCACACAGCCCCCTCTGTTCTCATCATGCCCCCCCAAGTTCCTGATGTTCTCTTCCCAAGTTCAGGACTTTTCCCCCCGAGCTTCTGACCTTCTCCCCCCTCTACGAATTCCTGACCTTCCCCCCTGCCCCATGAGCTTCTGTCCTTCTCTCCCCCCAACCCCCGAGTTCATGACCTTCTCTCCCCTCCGATCGTCTCTCCTCTCCCCCACGCCGCCTCATTGGATCCCCTCTCCTCTACCCTCCTTGGAACCCTCTCCTTTCCCCCCTTCGATCTCCTTACCCTCGCCTCCCCTCGATCTCTCCCCCCTTCGATTCCCTCTCCCTGTCCCATCCCCTCTCCCTCGATCCCCTCCTCTCTTGGGTCCAGCCTCATGCGCTAGACAACCAGAGCACGCCCAAACAAGGAGGCCCGAGGATTGATCGATCGAAATTGGGCCTTGAGCTTCATTGGCATAATTGGCGTGAGCTGCTGGCGTTGGTCACGCCTCCACAGGCAGTTCTTCCTAGCAAAGACAGCGGCCCTCAGTAAAATCCGGGGTGGGGGGGAGAGAATGACTCTACTCATTGGAGTTCAGAAGAATGAGAGGCGATCTTATCGAAACATATAAGATTGTGAGGGGGCTTGATCGGGTGGATGCGGTGAGGGTGTTTCCACTGATGGGTGAGACTAGAACTAGGGGGCATAATCTAAGAATAAGGGGCTGCCCTTTCATAACTGAGATGAGGAGAAACTTCTTCACTCAGAGGGTAGTAAATCTATGGAATTTGCTACCCCAGAGTGCTGTGGAAGCTGCAACATTAAATAAATTTAAAATGGAGATAGACAGTTTCCTAGCAGATAAGGGAATTAGGGGTTACGGGGAGAGGGCAGGGAAGTGGACGTGAGTCTAGATTCGGATCAGCCATGATCCTATTGAATGGCGGAGCAGGCCCGAGGGGCCGTATGGCCTACTCCTGCTCCTACTTCTTATGTTCTTATGTGCAGGGTACGTGGGGTGGGGTGGGGTGGGGGGGGGTGGGTGGATGGCGATCACTACTCATGTGGAATCGGGCAAGCACTCCCGAGTCGCAGAAAGGATTAAAAAAAAAAAAATCCACCTACCTGTCGCAGAAGGCCATTGAAGAATCCTGAGTGGAGCAGACCTGACACCTGTCCCGCTCATCACTCACAAAATTCCAAATGGGGTCCTTCAACAGACATTAGCCCCATAATTTACATTCGGGACGCCTAAAAACTGGCCCATAAATTTAGCAGTGGGACCAATGCCTGTACAGGTTGGGCGCAAGTCTTCCCATTGCTAAATCTGTATATTTTGCGCCGTTTTAAGTCTGGAAAACAGGTGCAATGCATACCAATTTCTACCTCTGATGGTCAGCTATAACTAGTTGGAAAACACACAGTAGGGAAAATATTCCGAAATCACGGTGCTGATAGGGAGCCTTGCCCACTGCGGCACATATTGGGATATCAGGCGCACTGTGCACAGTTTTCTGACAGTAATGTTAATGGGCAGAAAATTGTGTACAGTGCATGCCCCAATTTCTGACATGGGCTGCCTGCGGGCAAAGGCTGCCTGGTGGCAGCATAAAGTCTAAAATTACCTCTCGTGTGTGGAATGGGTTATCAGGGCAGAGTTTGCAGAGGAGATAATTACGTGGAATAGGTAGGACCCTGAGAGCTACTGCACCTTCCTTGAAATTTAAGATCCTTGGCAGACACCTTGTTTTACTACAGTTTAGTGCACAATACACACCATTAAATCAGTATTTAAAGAGAACATTCTTCTCTTGCACTAATTAATTCCCTGCACATTCTTAAAGGAAACTACTGTTTGCTATGGGGATGCTCTCATTAGAGGTTGTGAGTAAACTTCAGAAATGCTCACGTACTGATACAATGGCAAGATCTGGGAACAGTTCCACTACTGTTTCTATCTTTCTTGATCTTAGTTTATAATGAAGATTTATTCTTAATTGCTGCATTTTAGCCATTTGTTAAGAGCGGGAGGGAATACATTTACTTTTTTTTCCCTATTGATATTTGCTCACTTACATGATTATTTCACTTGGAAGGTTAAGTGCGCATAAATGCCAATGGTCAACATTTTAACACTGGTAGTGAGATAAAATCAATTGGGCCTGTTTTTGGACAAACGGTTGGCACGCTCAGAGCGTGCAGCTGGAGCCGGATGCTCGAGGCTCATCCAAAACTGGGCCTCATCTGAATAATTCCAGTGAGCTGCGGATGCCAATTGGGAGTCCAGAGGCAGCTTGCTAGTTTGCTTCAGACCAATTTAAGCTGGCTGCAACGCCGGCAGCAGTCCTCAGGTAGGTCTGGTAGGAGGTGGGGAGGGGGGGGCGAGGGGCGGGGTGAAAGTAAACAGGAAGGGGGTGCGAGCATGGCCAGTAGTGGCCTGCAGTATTACTGTGGAGTCAGTAGGTGTACTCCTGCTCTTCCTGGCTGCACATTAAGGCAAGTGAAAAGAACGTTTGCTTATCTAGTATTTGGCGACCTTCAGCGGTCCCTTTAAAGGACTGCTGGTTAGGCCACTGGAGAGCCGCAAAAACCGAGTTGGGCCTTGCACAGTGCAAGATGCACCTAGTTTTTGACCAATTTCAGAGCGGCATCCTTAAACAGACGTTAGGCTCCTCATTTGCACACGCAAAGGGCCTAACTCCTGTTTACAGGAGATGACAGAAACGCCTGAATATTGTTCAAGCCAATAAGGCGCTGGATGAATTTCAGGCACCCTTGGGAATATTGTCCTGCAAAGATCAAACCCTCTTGTCGCGTTTCACATGCGAGAAATGGGCGAAACAAGGTCCAATTTCACACTCAGTGTTTTGGGGGCTCTATCAGAGTCTCAGCATTTTTTATCAAAAATCAGCGAAGACCACTCCCCTCTGTCACATTCCTATTTGAATCCTGCCACTAATGTGCCAGATCTGGTAACTTGCCCTTCAACGCTACTCCTTCCTCAAGTGGAAGGGATCTTGGCTCATACAGGATGTTGGCAAGAGTTCTCACAAGAATAGGCGTTCCCACCTACAGTATACAGCCCCCCTATGATGGCTTGCTTTGCTACACTAGAGTAGACACGGAACACCGTTTGTTCTGGCACCATTTACTGCCCCAGTGTGGTATTTACATTCTGCACATTCTCTACTTTTATGGTTTTCAGACTGAAGTAACCCAAGGTATTGGGTTCCATATGATGCTCAGGCTCAGCCGGAAGACCTAAGTTATACTGCTGTCTGCACCTTACATTGAATTTGGAACAAGGAGTTCTGTGCATGTGTGGTTAAACTCATGGGCAGAGCTTTTATCTCCAACTAACTTTGAAAGCATGGGCAGCGATGTCAGCAATAAAAATGTTGGCCAGGATTTTACAGTCCACAGTGAATGAACAGCGATCGCCTTTCACTATGCTTACAGCTGTCCACAGCCTTTTTGTGGGCTTTTGGGCGGCAACTTATGGTCATCGGGAGTCAATACAGCGTGGCGCCCTCTATAGGGGACCTGGTAATTGTGTGAACAGGGCAAGCAACAGAGTATCTCCTCAACCAATCAGATTGAAGAATCCTCACTGAGCCACGTAGGGGCAAATTTTCACCCCAAAAAATGGGCGGGTTTGGGTCGGGTGGGAGATTACAGTGTTAAAAATCTGAATCCAGACCCCAACTCACCTCCAACCCGCCTACTTACGGTTTTAACGGAGGTGGGATGAGGGCGGGCAGCCCACTCACTCCCAGGAGGCGGGCTGGCACTTTAAATATGATAATGAAGCTGGAAGCCTCGGATTTAACCCGGGCCTCAGGGAATCTCGGCAGCTGCAGCGGGGTGAGGACAGCATGGGATAGCACTCCTCGTGGGCTGGGAGGAACAGGAGTGCATTGCCCCTGGACCCCAAGCTTCCTCACCATCAACCCACCTCATAAAAACCCCATTCCCCCCAGGATTGGACCGCCCCCCAGGGTTAGGGATCGGATCCCCTCTGAGATCGAACCCCCGGTGGGTGTGTATTGGACTCCCCAGGATCAGGCCCCTCCCTGGGGTCGGGGATCACACCCCCCCAGGATGGGAGCCCTCCCTGGGGTCGGGGATCAGACCCCCCCAGGATGGGAACCCTCCCCGCGGCCAGTGATTGGACCCCTCTGGATCAGACATCTACCCCTCCCCCCCGGGGTCAAGGATCAGACCCCCTAGGTTTGGGGATCGGGAGCCCCCCTCCCCGCCCCCGGGATTGGTTAGCCCGGATCAGGAATCGGATCCCTCCTCATGGTTGGGGATCACCCCCTCGCCCCCCCCCGATCAGACTCCCCCGGGGTCAAGGATTGGACCCCCCGCGATCGAACCAGCATCCCCCAGGATCAGACCCCCCCCGCCAAGGATCGGAGATCGGCCCCCCTCCGGATCGGAGCCCTCCCCGGGATCAGGAACCGGACCCCTCCCCATGGTCAGGGATCGATCCACCGGATCAGACTGCCCCCCACCCCTGTGATCAAGGATTGGACCCCCTGGGATTGGATCCCCCTGGGTTGGGGATTGAAACCCCCCCGGGATCCTGGTTTCCCACGCATTACTGGGCCTCCCACTGCTGCCAGCGGCTCCTTAATTAAGACTCCCTCCCATAGACTAGGCCACGATTTTACAAACCTCGATGTGTCTGTGGCGGGCGACATCGGTGGCGGTTTCCGACCCCACTGCTGGCTCCATCCCAGCCTCTGAAATAAATATCCCTTGATTGGGCTTGTTAAGCCCACCCAGCGTGTTTCCCGGCCAATTAGAGAAAGCGGGTCTGGTGACGTCATTTGATGACGCGTCATCAGCCAATTTCCTTAAAGGGACCATGGCTAACTTTCTTCTGAAATTTGTGCTTGTGGTAAACCACTGTATTGTATATTGCCACCTCTGGGTGGCGCTGTGTATGGAGGCATGCCTCAGCTGACTCCACCCACCACTGTGTGGGTTTCGTTCAGACTTGTTCAGTCACTCACGAAGAAGCATGGTCTCTTCTTAGCTAATAAAAGCCTTATTCATCTCTTCTTTCGACTCATCATCTCTTCTTCGACTCATCACCTTTTATGAAGTAATTGATAAGCGTATCAATTTTATTAGCTAAAAGTTAAATGGCGACACCTGAGGAGCAACAACAGCAACGGATACAGCAGACATTGCTGAGAGCCCTCAGACCACCACGCCTGGACCTCGACCCTCAAGATGTGAGTGCATCAGCCAAGTTTGAACACTGGCTGAGCTGCTTTGAATCCTTCCTCGCAATCTCACAGGTTACAGAGGAGGATCACAAACTGAAAATTTTGACCGCCCAGGTGAGCCATCAAGTATATATGCTAATCCGGGACTCTAATACGTACGTGGCGGCCCTCGAGCTACTAAAAGGGCAATATACGCGCCCAGTGAACACAATTTACGCCCGACACCTCTTGGGATCCCGCAGGCAGCAACCGGGAGAATCGGTAGGGGCATTTGCACGGGCGCTACTGGCACTCTGCAGAGACTGCGATTGTAAAGCGGTAACGGCTGTGGAGCATGCGCAGGGACTCGCCTGTGATGCCTTCGTCAGGGGCCTCCAGTCAGACCACACCCGGCAGAGACTGCTAGAAAGCAAGGAACCCGACCTGAAGACGGCCATTGCCCTTGCGCTCTCGTTAGAGGAGGCCCACCGAAACCTCGAGGCATACCCCCGTAACGGCGCCGAGACATGGCAATCGAAACCGTGGGACACGGGACCGCCGCCCCCGGCACCAACCGCTGCAGCGACCCAACCGAGACAGCAGCCTCCGGTAAGAACTGCTTCGATGCCCAGTAACCAGGCCCAAAAATGCTATTTCTGTGGCCAGTTAAAACATCCCAGAGCGCACTGCCCAGCTAAGACAGCTACCTGCTCGGGCTGCGGGAAGAAAGGCCATTACGCTAACGCCTGCAAGGGGAAGCCAGCCAGCAGCGCAGCGTGCGGGCCGTGGGAGCAGCCATCTTATCCGCCATTTTGTGTACCCCCGGCCGCATGGCATCCGCCGCCATCGTATCCAACGCACTCAACTGCCATTTCGTCACCGGAACCGACCACCGTCTCGGCGGATGACTATAGTGACTCACTAAGCCACATACTGGCCTCCGTGACGCTGGATCAAGGCCACCCTCACCATCTATCCAGCTCCATGATGGATATCGCGGTAAACGGCCGCGCCACCAGTTGCCTGATCGACAGCGGGAGCACAGAGAGTTTCGTCCACCCCGACACGGTACGTAGCCACTCCCTCACGATTCTGCCAACGCACCATCGCATTTCTATGGCGTCCAAGTCCCAGTCAATGGACATCAGCGGCTACTGTGTGGTGACCCTGTCAGTAGGGGGAACTGAATATCAAAAATTTAAACTGCTAGTCCTGCCCCGTCTTTGCGCTGCCGTCCTGCTAGGGTTGGATTTTCAGTGCCACCTTAAGAGTGTCACACTAGCATACGGTGGACCCCTCCCCCCACTCACAGTCTGCAACCAACAACTTTTAAATCGCCCGCTGCAAACCACCTGCAGCCTTTCCACATTAAAAGTCCCCCCCCCTCCCCTGTTCGCTAACCTCACCCGCGACTGTAAACCCATCGCTACCAAAAGCAGGCGGTACAGTGCCGGGGACAGAGCTTTTATCAGCTCTGAGGTGGAGCGGCTCTTGAAGGAGGGCATTATCGAAGGTAGCACTAGCCCCTGGCGAGCCCAGGTTGTAGTCGTTAAAACCACTGCAAAACGCCGCATGGTAATCGACTACAGCCAAACCATAAACCGGTACACCCAGCTGGACGCGTACCCCCTCCCTCGCATATCTGATATGGTCAATCAGATTGCGCAATACAAAGTATTCTCCACCATCGACCTTAAGTCAGCGTACCACCAGCTGCCCATCCGCCATGAGGACCGCCAGTATACTGCCTTCGAGGCAAACGGCCGCCTCTACCACTTCCTTAGGGTCCCCTTCGGCGTCACCAACGGGGTTTCGGTCTTCCAAAGGGAGATGGACCGAATGGTTGACCAGAACGCGCTGCGGGCAACCTTCCCCTATTTGGATAACGTCACCATCTGCGGCCACGACCAGCAGGACCACGACGTTAATCTAGCAAATTTCCTCCGTACGGCCCAACGGCTGAACCTAACGTACAATAAGGAAAAATGTATGTTTCACACCAAGCGCCTGGCCATCCTCGGCTGCGTGGTGGAGAACGGAGTCATCGGGCCCGACCCCGACAGAATGCGCCCCCTAATGGAGCTACCCCTTCCCCACTGCCAAAAAGCACTGAAGAGATGCCTGGGGTTTTTCTCCTACTACGCCCAGTGGGTGCCCCTCTATGCAGACAAAGCCAGGCCCCTCATCAAAGCCACCTCCTTCCCCCTGACACCAGAGGCGTGTGCAGCCTTCACTCTTATCAAGAACGATATCGCGAAGGCCGCAATGCACGCGGTGGATGAGTCCATCCCCTTCCAAGTGGAGAGCGATGCCTCCGACTTCGCCCTAGCCGCGACCCTTAACCAGGCGGGCAGACCCGTGGCCTTTTTCTCAAGGACCCTCCAGGGCCCCGAGACGAGACACTCCTCCGTCGAAAAGGAGGCCCAGGCTATTGTAGAAGCGGTGCGTCACTGGAGGCATTACCTGGCCGGGAAACGATTTACCCTGCTCACTGACCAGCGTTCAGTAGCTTTTATGTTTAATAATAAGCAGAGGGGTAAAATCAAGAACGACAAGATCTTGAGGTGGAGAATCGAACTCTCCACCTACAATTATGATATCTTGTATCGGCCAGGGAAACTCAATGAGCCCCCAGATGCCCTATCACGTGGTACATGCGCCAACGCACAGAGTGATAGGCTGCAGTCCCTCCACAATGACCTCTGCCACCCGGGGGTCACCAGGTTTTTCCATTTTATCAAATCCCGTAACCTGCCCTACTCCATCGAGGAGGTCAGGACCATGACCAAGAGCTGCCAAATCTGCGCCGAGTGCAAACCGCACTTCTATAGGCCGGACAGAGCAAGCCTGATCAAGGCCACCCGCCCCTTCGAACGCCTGAGCGTCGATTTTAAAGGGCCCCTCCCCTCCGCTGACCGCAATGTGTACTTCCTCAACATAGTTGATGAGTACTCCCGTTTCCCCTTTGCCATCCCTTGCCCAGACATGACCAGTACCACGGTCATCAAGTGTCTGAATGACATCTTCGCTCTGTTCGGGTTCCCCAGCTATATACATAGCGACAGGGGCTCATCGTTCATGAGCGACGAACTTCGGCAGTACCTGCTAACAAGAGGTATCGCCACGAGCAGGACCACCAGTTACAACCCCCGGGGGAACGGCCAGGTGGAAAGGGAGAACGCGACGGTTTGGAAGGCAGTCCTCTTAGCACTAAAATCTAAGGGCCTTCCGACCTCCCGCTGGCAGGAGGTCCTCCCTGCAGCGCTTCACTCCATTCGGTCACTGCTTTGTACTGCCACTAATGCGACCCCTCATGAGAAAATGTTCGTTTTCCCCCGGAAGTCTACATCGGGAACCTCGCTACCGGCATGGTTGACTTCTCCTGGGCCCGTCCTACTGCGGAGGCACGTGAGGACGCATAAAACGGACCCCCTGGTCGAGCGGGTGCACCTCCTACACGCCAACCCCCAGTATGCCTGGGTGACATACCCAGACGGGCGGGAGGACACGGTCTCCATACGAGATCTCGCACCCTCGGGTACCCCTGAATTACCACCGTTATCCCCCTTACCACCGTTATCCCCCTTACCACTGTTATCCCCCACCACCCCTCCCAACCCAACCCCTGCAGACGGCATGCCAAAGCCCCAGGAATCTTCGCCAACCACCCAGACACCAGACCCGACGTCGGATGCTGCAACACCACCGCCGCCACCACGACGATCAGGACGTCAGACAAGGCCTCCTGATAGACTTAACTTGTAGTACCCTTCACCCCGCCGGACTTCACATTAAACAAGGGGTGAATGTGGTAAACCACTGTATTGTATATTGCCACCTCTGGGTGGCGCTGTGTATGGAGGCATGCCTCAGCTGACTCCACCCACCACTGTGTGGGTTTCGTTCAGACTTGTTCAGTCACTCACGAAGAAGCATGGTCTCTTCTTAGCTAATAAAAGCCTTATTCATCTCTTCTTTCGACTCATCATCTCTTCTTCGACTCATCACCTTTTATGAAGTAATTGATAAGCGTATCAGTGCTGTCCGTGTTCTAAAGCATTGATGTGCTGCAAACACTGCACAAAGGTGCAGGGTTGCACCCAGGCTCTCCCAGGACTCCCTCCATATGCTTATGGAGGGAGTCACAGCACACAGGGAGGTCCTCTTCCCTTCCCATGGGTAGGCGAGACCGCCCCAGGAGACCAACGCAGCCTGGTTGCACATTGCAGAGGAGGGCACAAGCAGCGATGTGGTCAGGAGGACCTGGGTGCAGTGTCACAAACATTTCAATTATCTCAGTAGATCACAAAACATTAGTACAAAGCCACACTCTACCTCATCCTGCTGTGCCTCTCATCACATCCCCATCACGCTGCCTTCCCTACCCTACTCCTACACATCCTTACTCACAACAACTTACCTTGCACCTCCACCCATCCCTCTCTATCTACATTATTCCATCCCCATCTCACTAGCCACCCCTCACACTCACCCTCATCCTAATGCAATCATACCAACAACACACAAGGATAGGCATTAGGGTGTTTTATCTAATGTTCATATAAAGTTTCTGTTAATGTGGTGTCAAACATTGAAACCTTTATTTTCAACACTTTGCGTTCTTGGACAAATTTAAATGCACCTTTGGAAGTGGCTTAGTGAGTTGCAGTGAATGGTGAGACATAACGGTGCCCCACGCAATGGTGATGAGTGTGAAAGGAATGGCTTGAGCATTGTAGGGATGCTTTATGGTGTTGGTGTGGGGTGGTGCCAACCTGGCGCATCATGTGGCAGCCATATGGGTGGATAGTGAAGTAAATCTGGCCATGGTGAGGCCATCCCTGGCAGCAATGTGGTCGGGTGCTGATGCCCTGTGTCCAGTGCAGCATCAGTTGATTGTGGAGAAGGTTGGTGGTGTTGTTGTTGGTACTGCTGGTGTGCCGCTGCTGCTGGTGTTGGGGCTGATTGTGGTGGGATTCTGAGAACCAAGGTGAGAGAGTATAAAGGGCACCTATGCTGATGGAATAGATGGCAGGTGAAATAGAGATGGCAGAAGTGATTTGTCAATGGTGAGAGAGGTAGAGGTCAGACTGGATGGAGACTTACGTAAAGACTTTCAGCTTGGTGAATCTGTTGTGGAAATGCAGTGAGGAAGAGCTTGTGGCTGAGGGAAGATATCTCCGTAAGGTGGGAGCCTTCACTGTACATTTGAAACTGTCAACTCAACAGCTGATTCAATGACCACTGAACTCCTGCCTCAGCTTGACAGACGTGGTCGATGATCAGCATGGACCCTGTGGGCGAGCTGTCAAATGCAGAAGGTGAGCTGAAATTCATTCTTAAATGGCTCTAAACAAGCCACTAATTACCTGAATTGGGTCCCCCGCTGTGAACCCGCCACTGCGTGTCAGTTCTGCTCAGCGCTGACAGACCCGACATTGGGAAAAGGCACATGGCAACGGGTTCACAGTGGGGTCCCGACCCACTGGGGGAAAAAAAGTTCCCACCCGGCCTGCCACCGACCGCACCCGCTGACTCCCCACAATATCCAGCCCATAGAGCCTAAACCAGGAAGTGTAAGTTAGAATATTTACTTCAATGTACAAAACATTGTACAGAAAGCGAAATAAAGAGAAGGAAAGAAATATGCAATTGAGAGAGATAAAAGAGATAGAAAGAAAAAGTAAAAAAATGTACAATAATTAAAATCTGAAGGAATGAGACTCCACACTTGTAAAGTTAAATTTTCAGTTCCAGAGAGGTTGTTCGGCAGTAATTAAGACTTATCACACTGTTAAAAATTCACTTACACTTGGATGGACAAGCCCCAACTTTTCTGGCGTATTTAGTGTGTAACTAGTGGGTAAGTACTACAACTTCATGCCCTTACATGGATTTAATTGCCAAGTCTATTGACGAGGTACCGGTGTAGCGATGCTCGTGGAGGAGCAGGGTAAGTTGGACAGCAACTTCTAGATTGCCAAGTTTAACTGTGCATGTGCGGATGCCAGAAGATGTTGCCGGATTAATTCCATAATATCGCTGAGTGCTGATAGCCTCTCCGTTATTACCGCAGAATCCGAGCCATTGAATAATACGTTTATAAAGTATGCTCAATGATCTGCCTGGGCACTTTTAAACCTGGCTTTGTACCAGGCTGGAGATATACTACACCCAATGAGAAGCAGAGGTGGTATGAGGCTTTCTCACATTCTTGATTTAGATTGCTAAACTAGCTTGTTGATGCAAAGGAGTTTTATGCACACATTGCCTTAAAATTGTTAATATAACTGCACAGAAAATCAATTATAGTTGTGTGTTGTAGACTGTATTAGAAGCATCTGAACTCATTTTACTTCAGAGTCTGTTACAAAGACAGACTTTGACCCAATGCGCTATGCCATCCCCCCACCCCTCACCACACACACACTCTCTACTCCCTCTTTACAGCTGCTCTGAACAGCAAAGCTTCCTCCCTGGTTTAGTTAACAAAGAGTAAGCTCACTGTGGACCAGAGCTACCTGAATATCAAACTAATGAGGGCATTTGTTTGACAGAACATGAAGTCACTGTAAAAAAGATTAAAGGGCTGCATTTTTAAAAAACTGTTCAATTTATCACAATGCTCTTCAAACAAATAGCAGTAACACTACTTATAGAATATCAGAATTCTGTGGAAGTAAAAAGCATAATACTAAAATACAAATATGAAAACTGAAATACAGCTGTTGGATTGTGCTCTTTCAGTTGGTACTTGTTCCATCAATTTGTATCTTTACACAGCTTCCTGGTTGTTCACCAGCCATTCCTGAAGTGCTCCCTACCCCCTATGTCTGCAGCTTTTGTTACCTTGGATGAAAGCCATTTTCCCAGTGGTGGGACTCTTACTTTCTACGCAGCCTTGTTTCAGAAATCATGAAAGGAACATTTTTGTCAAGGCAGTCACTGAATTAGAACACCATTAACCTCTCACTGTGATGCCCTTCCTTCCCAACAGGATAAAAATTAATCTGACATCTGTATTATTTTGGATTATTTCCAATGTTTGAGGCACATATTTTCTAACAAAGCTTGTTTTTTTAATTAAAATATTAACTTTTTTAAATTCTACAAGTATAATTGTCAAATATTTTCTTTCCAATGAGAATAAATTCCTGAACAATGTTCTCCATTAATGCAGACCCATACGTTACACTTAAACATTTAAAGCCAAAATTATTTGTATTAACTTACAGATGACAATTTCCTATGAACTATATTTATTTACCTAAAATATCAGAATAATAAGGCCTGGGAAGGGAAACCCCTCAAGATTGCTCCATGCGTGGTTGTTTTGGACTTGTTCCCCCTCCCCACCTGTTGATCATCTACCTTAAGCAACACTGGTTTCCTTCCCCTGCTCTTCTGAAAAGACGAAACAGCTCTATTAATATTTCTAGTACCCTCAATCCCATTTCATAACCAATATCATCATGCTTCCATTTAAGGGTGTCAACTGAGCTCAAATCAAATAATTTCTCTGGAAATTTCTTCGACATGCCTACTATCCAATGGGAAAGACGATTTTTTTAAATCTCTAACTTTGTTTGAGACTTGAATTTTGTACTTGTGTCCTCCAATCTTATGCATATTGTTAAAGTTAACTAACTTACTTACTTCAACCTTATCTATACCTTTCACCACATTTCCTCTCAGTCTTTTCTCCAGTGGAAGCAAATGTACTCACTTTAGCCCTTCTTCCTAACTTAGACCCCCAAGAACTGGAATCATCCTGGCTCTCTTCTCTGTAACCTTTTTAATGCGTAGGGTGACCTGAACTACATGCCATGGTCCAGAACTTGTCTCACCATTGACTTGTACTCACCACTGATTTGTACAATGTCAATATAGCAAGCTCTGACTTGTAACCAAGAGCTGATTTGTTTTGTTGCGAACTGCTTCACACAGACCAGTTACCTCAGCATATGCTCGATGATCATTCTAAACCCTACTCCCTTTCAACCTCTGCCAGTAGATAGCCTTTCATGTTATAGATGAGTTACTGTTACCTGCTCCTTTATGCATTATCTTACATTCAAATCCAGCCACCATACCTCAGCTACTCTATATAATTGGTCCAACTATCTCTAAAGATAATCAATTCCTTTTCTATTTACACTTGTGTATCTTTCTTGACTTCCAATGGTGTCCTCTTTATTTGATTAAAGGAGCCCTCTCTAGTTCCCTGTCCTCCAGATAGGGGGTGTTGAGAGTCAGGCTAAACACCTGTCCACGAAAAAAGCCTTTTGTTATAGAAACAAACCAAAGACAAGGCAAATCTGTTACAGACTTGCAAATATAAACATCACTGTGGAGAAGCAAAGTCTGCTGGATGTAAAGCAATCAGAGTCAAATATCCTGCACTGGACAGACAGCAGTAGAAGAAATAGGTTGTTTCATATGCCACAGAATCATAAAATGATATAGTACAGAAAGAGGCTATTCGACCTGTCGTGCCTGTGCCAGCTCTTTGAAAGAGCTGTTCAATTTGTCCCACACCCATGCCCTTTCCCCACAGCCCTGTAAATGTTTCCCCTTCAAGTATTTATCCAGTTCCCTTTTGAAAGTTACTATTGAATTTGCATCCTGCACCCTTTCACGCAATGCATTCTAGATCATAACAACTCGCTGCGTACTTTTTTTTTCTCATGTCACCTCTGGTTCTTTTACCAATTACCTTAAACCGGTGTCCTCTGGTTACCGTCCCTTCTGCCACTGGAAAAGTTTCTCCTTATTTACTCTATCAAAACCCTTCATGATTGGTGGTTTTGAACACCTCCCAGGTGTTTTGAGCACCTCCCAAATCTCCCAGTAACCTTCTCTGCTCTAAGGGGAACAATCCCAGCTTATCTAGACTCTCCATATAACTGAAGTCCCTCATCCCTGGTACCATTCTAGTAAATCTCCTTTGCACTCTCTCTAAAACCTCGACATCCTTCCTAAAGTGTGGGAACAAAATTTGGCTACAATACTCCTGCTGGGGCCGAACCAGTGTTTTATAAAGATTTTGCATAATTTCCTTACTTTTATACTCTATGCCTCTATTAATAAAGCCAAGGATCCTGTATGCCTTTTTAACAGCCATCTCAACTTGTCCTGCCACCTTGAAAGATTTGTGTACGTACACCGCCCCGGGTCTCTGTCCCTGCACCCACTTTAAATTGTACCATTGAGTTTGTATTGCTTCTCATTCTTCCTACAAAAAATGCATCACTTCACACTTCTCTGCATTAAATTGCATCTGCCATGTGTCCTCCTGAAGTCTGTTACAATCCTCCTTAGTTTATTATATATTTGTGTCATCTGCAAACTTTGAATGATGCCCTGTATACCCAAGTCCAGGTCATTAATATATAATAAAAACAGCAACGGTCCAAATACCAACCCCTGAGTGACACCTCTATGCTTTCCTCCAGTCTGAAAAACCTTTCACCACTGCTTTCTGTCCCTTAGCCAATTGTGTATCCATGCAGCCATTGCCCCTTTAATCTCATGGGCTTCAATTTTGCTAAGTTTATTGTGTGGTAATTTATCAAACACCACCTGGCAAAGGAGACTAAGTAGGTAAGTAAGTAAGTAAGTAACTATCTCCCGATCCCCCAAGCACATCGAGTCAATACAGAGCACAAGTTGGAGGAAGGAGACAGCTTAGGGAGGGTCAGAGTTAATAATACAAAACAGGAAATGTATCAATATTGCTGGTAACTCTGATGTTAGTTTTTATACTAAAACAAATGAAATGAACAGAATTATGAGCATATAAGCAGATTTAAAGATAGTATTAGATCAAAGGAAGAGGCTTATAATGTTGTCAAAAAGAGCAGTAAGCCTGAGGATTGGGAGGATTTTACAATTCAGCAAAAGAGGACCAAGAAATTGATAAAGAAAGGGAAAATAGAATATGAGAGTAAACTAGCGAGAGACATAAAAACAGACTGTAAAAGCTTCTATAGTATGTAAAAAGGAAAAGATTAGCAAAAGTAAATGTGGGTCCCTTACAGGCTGAGGCAGGAAAAATTATAATGGGGAATAAGGAAATGGCACAGAAATTAAACAAATACTTTGGGGTAGATTTTCATAAAGCTGTCGGGAAGGAGACAGGACTACAACTTTCGGGTTTTAGTCCCGCCTACATCGACGTTCGGCCAATCCACATGATTTTCCCTTGATTGACCTTGTTAAGCCCGCCCAGCGGGCTCAGCAGGCCAATTAAAGGCCACCCGGCAACAGGTGACGTCACAGACTGAAATTTCATCTGTCAAGAGGTCTTGGCAGATGAAATCTTAGTGTTTCACAGCTGTTTGAAGCTGTCAAACACTGACAGTCTGACTTCTAACCTGAGTCCTTCTACAAAGACTCAGTTAGAAGTCTCACCGGCAATGAAAGCTGAAGGCGGTCACTTTTGACAGCTCGCAGCAATTTTGCTTTCAGTGCCGGCTGAGTGATGGACTCCCGAAACCTAGAGGAAGAAAGGCTGTTAAGGTAAGTACAGGTAATTTAAACTTCTTTACACACTTTAGACACACCAAACACACTTACCTTTGCACTCATCACTCACCTGAACACCGACATCGCGACCCCTCCAAGTCCTTCAACCCGATGGCCCGCCTGCTCTAACCTGGCCTGGTTTGGAGCCGTCGGGAATCCCACACGACACCCCTCAAAATAGGGATTAGGCTAAAACCTGCCTGTTAACTACCTGTTAACAGGCAGTTAATTGGCACTAATCCCTTCCCGCTTCGTGTCGGCGGGTCCCAGTGCGGGGCGGGTACCCGCCTCCCCTGAAACTTACGTGGAGGCGGGTTTTGGGCGGGATGGTGTCGGGACCCCCGAAATCGAAATTTCCCCCCCCCACATGCCTGAAATCCTGCCTGACGACTCCAGGAAAATCGACCCTTGTGTCGGTCTTCACGGAAGAAGATGCAAAAAATCCTCCCAGGAATAGTGGAGAACCAAGGCTGTAGCGAGAATGAGGAACTGAAAGAAATTAGTAAAAAAAAAAAATAGTACTGGAGAAATTAATGGGACTGAAAGTCAATAAATCCCCTGGACCTGATGGCCTACATCCGAGGGTTTTGAAAGAGGTGGCTAGAGAAATAGTGGATGCATTGGTTGTCATCGTCCAAAATTTCATTGATTCTGGAGAGGTCTCAGCGGATTGGAAAACCACAAAAGTAACACCCCTATTCAAGAAAGGAGGGAGGCTAAAAGTAGGAAACTATAGGCCAGTTTGCCTAACATCTGTCATTGGGAAAATGCTGGAATCCATTATTAAGGAAGAAATAGCAGGACATTTAGAAAATCATAATAAAACCATGTTGACTCTGCTTGATTGTATGAAAAGGAAATCGTGTTTGACAAATTTACTAGAGTTCTTTGATGATGTAATGAGCAGGATGGATAAAGGGGAACCAGTAGATGTCGTGTATTTGGATTTCCAGAAGGCATTCGATAAGGTGCCACATAAAAGGTTACTGCACAAGATAAGAGCTCACGGGGTTGGGGTAATATATTAGCATGGATAGAGGATTGGCTAACTAACAGAAAACAAAGAGTCGGGATAAATGGGTAATTTTCTGGTTGGTAAACTGTAACTAGTGGGGTGCCGCAGGGATCAGTGCTGGGGCCTCAACTATTTACAATCTATATTAATGACTTGGATGAAGTACTGTAGCCAAATTTGCTGATGACACAAAGATAGGTGGGAAAGTAAGTTGTGAGGAGCACATAAAGTCTGCAAAGGGATATAGATAGGTTAAGTGAATGGGCAAAAATTTGGCAGATGGAGTATAATGTGGAAAAATGTGAGGTTATCCACTTTGGTAGGAAAAATAAAAAAGCAAAATATTTAAAATGGAGAGAGACTACATAATGCTGCGGTACAGAGGGATCTGGGGGTCCTCGTACATGAAACACAAAAAGTTAGCACACAGGTACAGCAAGTAATTAGGAAGGCAAATGGAATGTTGGCCTTTATTGCAAGGGGAATGGAGTATAAAAGTAGGGAAGTCTTGCTACAACTGTACAGGGTATTGGTGAGACCACACCTGGAGTATTGTGTGCAGTTTTGGTCTCTTATTTAAGGAGGGATATACTTGCATTGGAGGCAGTTCAGAGAAGGTTCACTAGGTTAATTCCTGAGATGAAGGGGTTGTTTTATGAAGAAAGATTGAGCAGGTTGGGCCTATATTCATTGGAGTTTAGAAGAATGAGAGGTGATCTTATTGAAACATATAAGATTCTGAGGGGGTTGGACAGGGTAGATGCAGGGAGGATGTTTCCCCTCGTGGGGGAATCTAGAACTGGGGGCAGAGTTTCAGGGTAAGGGGTCGCCCATTTAAAACGGAGATGAGGAGGAATTTCTTCTCTCAGAGAGTCGTGAATCTTTGGAATTCTCTACCCCAGAGAGCTGCAGTGGCTGAGTCATTGAATATAGTCAAAGCGGAGATAGACAGATTTTTGAGCTACAGGGGAGTCAAGGGTTATGGAGATCGGGTGGGAAAGTGGAGTTGAGGCCAAGATCAGATCAGCCATGATCTTATTGAATGGCGGAGCAGGCTCGAGGGGCCAAGTGGCCTACTCCTGCTCCTATTTCTTATGTTCTTATGATTCTAGAATGGTTCCCACGGATTGGAAGATAGCAAATGTAACCCCACCTATTTAAGAAAGGAGGGAGAGAGAAAATGGGGAATTACAGACCAGTTAGCCTGACATCAGTAGTAGGGAAAATGCTAGAATTTATTATTAAGGACGTGGTAAATGGGCACTTAGAAAATAATAATAGGATTGGGCAGAGTCAACTCGGATTTATGAAAGGGAAATCGTGTTTGACAAATCTGTTAGTTTTTTGAGGTTGTAACTAGCAGAATAGATAAGGGGGAACCAGTGGATGTGGTGTATTTGGATTTTCAGAAGGCATTCGATAAGGTGCCACACAGGAGGTTATTAAACAAAATTAGGGCTCCTGGGATTGGGGGTAATATAGTAGCATGGATTGAGGATAGGTTAATGGACAGAAAGCAGAGAGTAGGAATAAACGGGTCATTCTCGGGTTGGCAGGCTGTAACTAGTGGGGTACCGCAAGGATCAGTGCTTGGGCCTCAGCTATTCACAATCTACATCAATGATTTGGATGAGGGGACCAAATGTAATATATCCAAGTTTGCTGATGATATAAAGCTAGGTGAGACTGTAAGTTGTGAGGAGGATGCAAGGAGGCTTCAAGGGGATATAGACTGGCTAAGAACATGGTAAATGGAATATAATGTGGAGAAATGTGAAGTTATCCACTTAGGAAAAATAAAAAAGCAGAGTATTTTGTAAATGGTGAGAGACTGGGAAATGTTGGTGTTCAGAGGGACCCGGTTGTCCTTGTACAGGAATCACTGAAAGTTAACATGCAGGTACAGCAAGCAATTAAGAAAGCAAATGTTATGTTAGCCTTTATTACAAGAGGATTTGAGTATAAGTGTAAAGATGTCTTACTGCAATTATATAGGGCCCTGCTGAGACCACACCTGGAATATTATGTAGTTTTGGTCTCCTTACCCAAGGAAGGATATACTTGCAATAGAGGGAGTGCAACAAAGGTTCACCAGACTGGTTCCTGGGATGGGGGGGATTGTCCTCTGAGGAGAGATTGAGTAGACTGGGCCTATATTCTCTGGAGTTTAGAAGAACGAGAGGTGATCTCATCGAAACATACAAAATTCTTACAGGGCTTGACAGGGTAGATGCAGGGAGGATGTTTCCCTTGGCTGGGGAGTCTAGAACCAGGGGTCACAGTCTCAGAATAAGGGTCGGCCATTTAGGACTGAGATGAGGAGACATTTCTTCACTCAGAGGGTGGTAAAACTTTGGAATTCTCTACCCCAGAGGGCTGTGGAGGCTCAGTCATTGAGTATATTCAAGACAGAGATCGTTAGATTTTTGGATATTAAGGGAATCAAGGAATATGGGGATAGTGCAGGAAAGTGGAGTTGAGGTAGATGATCAGCCATGATCTTATTGAATGGTGGAGCAGGCTCGAGGAGCCGAATGGCCTACTCCTGCTCCTATTTCTTATCTTATGTTCTAACCCTTATAGTTTTGCTGATCAGGTAATTTATTTCAACACTGTCCATTTTCCAGGGTCATCAACAAAATACCTTGTTGAGTAGCTGGAGTGACCAAGTTTGAGTCAAAACATGTTACAACTTGGACATGGGGGCTTAAGGACAATTCTCACAGCCTTCGACCTTGATTGGCTGAAAAACATGCTTTGAAAACTATTTTCAACCAAACACAGGCATTTTTTTTGTACAATGTGGGTTGCATATCCTGAAGGGATTCAGGAGCTTTGGAACAACAGGTAAGTAAAGTATTTAAACATAAGTTAGTTGAAAAGGTACAGAATTTTCTTTTAAAAAAAAGTTTCATTATATAAAGTTAACGTTAAATAAAGTTAAAGGTACAGAATTTTCTTTTAAAAAAAGATTCATTATATAAAATTATTAAATAAAGTTAAAATGTATAAGAGATTATGAGGATGATGAGAAAATCAGAGGGAAGGGCAAGTGGAGGTAAATGCTACTGTATATATTTTAGTACTATATAATTAATATTGCAGTAATAAAGCTACTTTAACATATTATTAGGGGTTGTTTAGACTGATACCTGGGATGGCAGGAATGACGTATGAAGAGAGATTGGGTCGATTGGGCTTGTATTTGCTAGAGTTTAGAAGAATGAGAGGTGATCTCACTGAAACTTATAAAATGCTAACAGGACTAGACAGACTAGATGCAGGAAGGATGTTCCTGATGGCGGGGGGGGTCCAGAAGCAGGGGTCACAGTCTAAGGATAAGGGGTAAGCCATTTAGGACTGAGATGAGGAGGAATTTCTTCACCCAGAGAGTGGTGAACCTGTGGAATTCTCCACCACAAAAGGCAGTTGAGGCCAATTCATGAAATATATTCACAGAATCACAGAAACCCCACAGTGCAGATAGAGGCCATTTCGGCCCATCGAGCCTGCACCGACACATATCCCACCCGATCCTCGTAACCTCTACACCAACACATATCCCACCCTATCCCTGTAACCCCACGTATTTAATCCCCCTAACACTAAGGGTCAATTTATCATAGCCAATCAACCTAACCCGCACATCTTTGGACTGTGGGAGGAAACCGGAGCACCCGGAGAAAACCCACACAAACACGGGGAGAATGTGCAAACTCCACACAGACGGTCGCCTGAGGCCGGATTCGAACCCAGGTTTCTGGTGCTGTGAGGCAACAGTGCTAACCACTATGCCACCGTGCTGCATTCAAGAAGGAGTTAGATATATTTCTTAAGGCTAAAGGGATCAAGGGATATGGGGAGAAGGCAGGGACAGGGTACTGAATTTGGATGATCAGCCATGATCTCATTAAACTGTGGAGAAGGCTCGAGGGGCCGAATGGCCTACTCCTGCTCCTATCTTCTATGTTTCTATGTTTCACCACTAAGTTGCATAAATTGAAAAGTTTAAAAAGTGACTAACTCTAGCAATCTGGAGCTGTAAATGGTCTAAGCTTTAACGAAGCTATTATTTGACACTGAGCTACCTCTGATCCCACTCGAGCCTATAGCTATCATGACCAACTTCAGAAAATCTCTAAAGCATAGCATAATTCGAATGGGAGTAAAGAATCTGTGGTGTGCAGCATATTATAAACCTAAGGCCGGTCGGTTGAAACTTGATCTGTGGTCCTTCAAGAAAACCATCTAACTGCAACTACACCGATTGTACTCCCACGTGTTTATTCACGCTACAATTAATATTAACATTCTCCATTGATTGGTTTCTGACCCTGAAAGCAACCTGTAAGATCTCCATTCGTTGTTCTCTCTTTTATTTAATGTAGTACTTTCGCTTCCTCCAATGTTGTGCATTGGATTGGATTTGTATTGTGTTAAGGACCCATGTCCAAGTTGTAACATGTTTTGAGTCAACCTTGGTCGCTTCCGCTGCTCACTAAGATCATTTGTTGATAAGCCTGGTAATTTGCATTGGCAACGCTGAAAAATAAATTGTGTAAAAAATATACACCGCTCACCGCTAATTCATGGATAATTGACAAAAGCCCCATTTTTGGATTGTTTATTTCCGAACCACCCTGGTTGCAGTAGAGAACTGGAATGGTGCCTGAACACTTTTGGCAGAGTGTGAGGTTCTCTTGGGCAAGTTGAGTGTCACCAACCTCTCTCCAAACATACATACATAAACCCACACTTGCTTTTGTATTGAACATGTTGGCCCTGGTGATGTGGGGTGGAGGATTTTTAATTTCATGTCGGCGGGTTGTTGCAAATGTGACACTTGACAATCAGAAAGAGATCGCTGAATCGTTTAGCTTCCCACAATTTTTACAGAAACGCTCCTTTGAAACAAACTAAAACACGCGCTAAATGTTTATAATAGAATTATGCTAATAATTCCAAATTAATTTAATATCGTAGTGTATATATTTATTCGGAACTTTTATTTTAGAATAAATGCAATGCTTTTAAGATAAATATTTTGACATGTATCTTGACAAGAGACTGCGGGAGTTCACATGGCTCGCAGACCGGTTTGAAAGATGAACTGTTGATTGATCCACATCTTAATGTTAAGTGGCTGCAGTTCACAACACATCAGCTGAATAGAATGAACCATTTTAATCATTAAACAGTGAGCATCTTCAGCAACTTTTTTTTGATGTACACGGTTGTGTTTAAGAAAGTTTTAAAATCTCATAAGAACTAGCCAAAGAATATTCGAATTTAAAACAATTTCTTACTTCCTAGTTCCCTGTAAGGCTGCCACAGGACATTTCTAGATGTTGAATTTCTATTCCTTATTTTGCGCTGACTTCGAAAGAAGCAACGTTTAAATAAATAAATCTATCGATATATAAAAATGCACTGAAGGTCATTTTGAATTCCACAGACGCTATATCACTTGCTATTTTCTACACTACAACCCTTTCAATTAAGCTATTTGAGAAAGGGCAATTGCAAATCATGCGTTAAGAATACATTCGTGGATAATAAGTAACGGCATCCTCCGTCCTTCCACCAAATCATCACTCAATGTTCTGCCAACAGAAACCCCAGAGCAAATGCTGCAATCCCAGCGATGGAAAGCACTTGCAGGTGCAATTGGTGAAATAGCGATGTTTTGACCATGAATCACATTCCCAGGTACTCACAGTCTCAGAATAGGATCCACATCAATTGAGCAAAAAGAAATCGAGTAGATCTTTCAGAGGGACCCATCTTAAAGAAGAGAACAAAGGTGTCCTCTCATCTGCCACCGTGGATGCTCTGAAGCCGGCGGTGCTGCGACTTGCTGCAGATATTTGGAGCGGACTCTCTATTCCTCACTGCAATGTCTGTGTCCGACAGGAAGTGGCGTCTTCTCGTCAATTTCAGCGAAGTGGCGCTGGGATCGCTGCACAGGCTCCACAGCACTGCAACCACATTCACTCGGCGTTCACCCAGCCCACCACATCACCGCTCCGTTTCCCGTTCAACCTTTGCGCTTCTCGGGGCGATGAATCGCATTAAAGATGTAATACCATCGACAGTGTGCAGCAATTTAATTCAATAAACGGACGGTGCAAATTACTGACATTAACCCAGCCTTTTATTTGGCGAGATCCCTTAATCGGCCGGAGGTGTTTAATCTCTATCTAGTGTCGTGCATGTTCGAGGCAACCAGTGCCACTGCACTGTTATAAGCCGGCAGGATTTGCTGCTACTGTTACACTGGGACCTCAGCTAGAGATAGAATGACTCTGAAGCTTTCAGTAAGTGGTTAAGGCAGGCATTATGACAGTTGAATGGCACCCCCACCCCGTACCTTTACCGGCCTGTCTATTCATCTATGATCTAGCTAAGTACAGTAATTGGTAGGCAGTTAATATATATTTTAGGGTAACATATGATCAATACTATAATACACATGGGTTAGCTGCTTTCCACTTAGAAATGTTATTGTAGAGATTTTAAATCCTTAAATGCTCTTGTATTTTATTGAATCCCTGCTCTTTGGCTGTGTGACCCTGCCAACCACCATTCTCACCAAGCGATATTATTCTAATTTATAAATAAAGCCAAAACAATTATCATGCAATAACATAATTGGACTAGCGATCACATTTAATTTTTGCTTAGATATATCCTACCACTCTTGCATGAACTTACTGTGTCCACCAAAACAGTGACACCACAGTTCAGGGCATTACATAATAGAAAGTATGGAATGAGAAAAGACCAGTTGCCTCCGAAGGATGCTCTTTGTATAATACACACGATCATGAAGTTTACTTCATTCATTTAACCTCTCGAGGGAAACTCCTGCATAAACATTCCTTGACGTCCAAAGGTAATCAACGAAAACTCCAGGAAATTCATCCAGCTTCACAATTCTACTTTTCATCACTGACCATCTGCACTCTATGGGAAATACTTCCCTCTCGTTCCCTCATCTCCCAAAGCATTGGAATTATGTTCATAGGAGTATTCGATCACCTTAGTCTGTACTTTTGGCGCCTAACACTGTTCTCAATTCGATATTTATTCAACTGTATTTTTTGAAGGAGTTATTCATTTCCGCATCAATTGCTTTTCCGAGCATCCGTATATCCACAAATCTGCAGGAAAATATTCCTAGTCTCTCTTGAGGGTTGTTAATTTTGAACCATATTCCTCTAGTTTTGTGCTTGCAATCCAATACAAATTAAGTTGCTTTCATCTATATCATCTATGTCTCTCGCATTTTAAAGACCTGAATCATTTCCCACCATGACCCACCTCAACTTTTTTTCTCCAATGAAAACCAAGTCCAGTTTCGTATTTCTTTAGAATTTAGAGATAAATACCAGAATCATCCTTTTAGCTCTTTGTTGAATCCTCGCCAAAACATTAATGTCTTTTTGAAATAGCTCTGCCATTCCTTAACCATCTACTCTATCATTCTAAAGCTCTGTGTGTCCTGATTGTGTGGAAGAAAGAGCTTGCACTCTGCATTCCTCCAATTCTGGCCTCTTGCACATCCCCGATTTCCTTCACCTTACCAGTGGTGGTTGTGCCTTCAGCCGTGGAGGCCCTAAGCTCTGGAATTCTCTCCCTAAACCTCTCCCCTTCTCTCTCCTCCTTTAAGATGCTCCTTAAAACCTACCTCTTTGACCAAGCTTTTGTTCAACTGTCCTAATATCTCCTTTTGTGGCTCGGTGTCAAATTTTGTCTGATAACGCTCCTGTGAAGCTCCTTGGGATGTTCTACGATGTTAAACGCGCTGCATAAATGTAAGTTGTTGTTATAGCATCTAAACACTTTTCTCAAAGCCCCTGCTACCCTCAACTTTTATGCCACAGAATCCTTGCAGGCACTAATGGGCTTTCCAGGAATCAGTCACTATACTGTCCAGCACGCTGTTTCTGCAGCACACACACAGACACCTCACCCTGGATAAGGAAATGCAACAAACCATGGGTGACCATGAACACAGTGGTGTTCAACAGCCAGCAGCAACTAAGCAGCTAGGTGAGGGAGGGAGACAGCATGGTTGAGTACGAGGCTGCACCATACAAGGGATAAGGCCAGCATTGATGGACCTAAACATCTTTTCTCACATTTCTTTTCATTTGTATCCTCATATGTAACTATACAAGGCCAAATCTGAGAATCAAGTACCTACACACTCAAGTAAATGAAGCTTGAGTAAATGAGCATTTGTTTCATACAATAGATCTGGGCAGTATCACCAATAATATTTACCAGCTAAAGCTGCAGATGTTGTGCATCACTTAAAGCACCAAGGTGTCAGTCTTGACTCACTGGTAGCACTGTCACCTCTGAGTTAGAAGGTTGTGGGTTGAAGACCCACTCCAGAGATTTGAGCACCTAATCAAGGCTGACACTTCACTGCAGTATTGAAAGAGTGGTGCCCTGTTGGAAGTGCTGTCTTTCGGGTGAGCCATTAAACAGAGGCCCTGGCTGCCATCTCAAGATCCCATGGCACTATTTGAAGAAGAGTATGGGCATTCTTTTTGTGTCCTGGCTCATGGCCCGTTGCCAGTGGAGTCCCTCATGGGTCTATCCTTGGTTCCCTTCTATTTCTCAACTACATGCTGCCCCTTGGCGACATCATCCGAAAACACATCAGGTTCCACATATACGCTGACGACACCCAGCTGTACCCCACCACCACCTCTCTCGATCCCTCCACTGTCTCCAATTTGTCACACTGCTTGCCATCATCCAGTTTTGGATGAAGAGAAATGTTCTTCAATTAAATATTGGGAAGACAGAAGTTATTGTCTTTGGTCCTCACCACAAACTCTGTTCCCTAGTCACTGACTCTGTCCCTCTCCTTGGCAACTGTCTGAGGCTGAATCAGGCTGTTCACAACAATGGCATCCTATTTGATCCTGAGCTGAGCTTTCAACCCCATATCAGTCCGTCACCAAGACCGACTACTTCCACTTCTGTAACATCAACATTCCCTGCTGAAACCCTCATCCATGCCTTTGTTACCTCTAGACTCGACTATTCCAATGCTCTCCTGGCTAGCCTCCCACTGTGTATCCTCCATAAACTTGAACTCATCCGAATCTCTGCTGCTCGTATCCTAAATTGCACCAATTCCCATTCACACATCACTTTACATTGGCTCCAGGTCCGGCAATGCCTCAATTTTAAAATTCTCATCCTTGTTTTCAAATCTCTCCAGGGTCTCACTCCTCCCTATCTTTGTAAACTCCTCCAGCCCTACAACCCACCGAGATCTCTGCGCTCCTCCAATTCTGGCCTCTTGTGCACCCTGAATATCTTCGCTCCATCTCCGTGCCTTCAGCTGCCTGGGCCCTAAGCTCTGGAATTCCCTCCCTAAGCCTTTCTATCTCTCTACTTCTCTCTCCTTCTTTAAGACACTCCTTAAAACTTCCTTTATCTCCTTATGTGGCTCAGTGTCAAATTTTGCTTGATAACCACTCCTGTGAAGCACCTTGGGACATTTTACCACGTTAAAGGCACAATATAAATGCAAGTTGTTGTTGTTATCCTCAACCAACCTCACTAAAACAGATTATCTGTTCATTCATCTCATTGATCTTTGTGGGACCTTGCTATGTGCAAATTGTCTGCTGTGTTTCCCTGAGTTACAGTAGTGACTACACTTCAAGACTGTACTTGGCTGCAAAGTGCTTTGGAATGTCCTGAGGTCGTGATTGGCACTGTATAAATGCAAATAATTTTTTATCATACACTGGTATTTTTGCACACTCATTAGCAGCTGAATAAGAACAGGACATACTGTAGACTATAACCTAGTGGAAAGGCAGCTAGTAAAGATTTCAGAAAGGGAGATTGGAAGGAATAGAAGGCTCAGGTACTCTGCCTAGCATCTGCGGAAAACATAGCTACCTGAACTTAACGCCCTTGTCTGATAGCGCTCAAGTTGAGCAAGGATGCTCTCGGAAAGTTGTGTCACTTTGTGTTGGAAGAGTTGCAGCTCAGAGCAACTGCATTGTAAGTAGAAGTCAAAGTAACCACTTTCCAGGCATCAACTGGAGATTTGACAGGAAGTCGGTACTATATACTGAACTGTTATGTTTGTGATGTGACTGAAGCCCTTCTACTGGAAATTACACCAAATCATTGCGCTCAACATAGACCAGTAAGAGTAACGACAGCATGGGTTTTACCAGCTTACCCACTTCCTTAAAGTGCAGGGTGTTGTCAATTGCAGCCAGTCGTATCCCCGGCCCCCCACACCCCACATATATGAATAGAAAAAGCACCAGTCCATCATTACATAGATAGTTTGCAGTCAGCAGCTCAAATAAATGCAAGACAATGCACGCCACCCACATCAGAACCAGGAAGCTCATTGAGCAAGCTTTGGTGGTACTCTAGCAATACTTATGGGCCCAGAAATTGGGTTTTGGCGCAGCGACGGCTTTAGCGCCGGAAGTTAGTGCCGGAGCTAAGTCGCGCTGGGTGGGCCAAAAATTCACTAGCTCTGCGCCCAAACGGCTGCCGGCGCTGCTGAAAGCTGTTTGCGCCTGAAAACTGGCGCTACGCGCTGAATTGCGCCGCTATTCCGGCGCTGCGGCGCCCGCTGCGGTGCGGCAGGTTCGAGAAGTGCAGGCCTCCTCTTTCCCTTAAGGAGGAGCTGCCTGCACCCGGCCGCGGCCCGCGAAAATCATTGTAAAAATGAGCCCGGCACCTCGGACAAGTGCCGGGCTTGCATCTGTCCCGGGGGGGGGGGGGGAGAAGTCCGGGGAGGGAGCTGCGGCCAGGCGGCCGGCGGGAAAGCGGCCGGCCGCCGCGGGGCCTTTAATGCGCCGGCGCAAAGTCCAGTAAGGCACCTCTGCCAGAACGTTGCTTGCGGCTGCCACGGGCGAGGCGGCCGCAAGTCAATTTCGGAGTTCGGGCGGGTTACCATGGCAACCGGGACGCTGCGCACACCGATGACGTCATCGGTGCCGGCGCAGCGCTAACGGCCTAACGCCGATTTAGGGACCCACTCAATTTCCAAACTGGCCATAACTCCGGCGCTAGGCCCTCTAGCGCCTCAAAAGCGGCGCTAAGCCTACCGAATTTCTAGGCCATGATGTTTGGATCACTTAGCAAGAGCCATGTTGCATTCTTTAGTGAAAGTTGGAAAAATTGTAACAGTATGCTGTATGTTGCACAGTACTGTCGAACAGAGGCCTGGCATTGAGGGTCATCGGAAAGAGAGGAAGCAACAGTATGAAGAAAAGGATGCCGAAGAGCCAGCAGGAGATCAAGCACTTAAAGCTGACAGTGAGGAGTGAGAGGGTTTTATAAGTTGTTTATTTTCGTAGATCCTTGCCAATGTTTCTCATTTATTTCAGACCAAATAATTTTTAACTTTTATGTTTCTTAAGACCAGCCCTTTCTCCTTTTTAACATGGCTGAGTTCAACTTTTTTTTATAATATAACCACAGAGTACAACTTTTAATGAAATGATATGTTTTTATTCATCTTTTCTATGTGTGATAGAAACAGCACACATGGTCATCAGTCCATATCTGTTACCCCCTCAACATTTATCCTGATATGCTTATCACCATCTGTGAGTTATTTACTCCTATAAACCAGTGGACATGCTGTTGCTTGCCCTGATAGATATAGTCCTCTAGGTGATAAATTTGGGACTGCTGTTATTCCTGAGACTAAATTCCCCCTAACTGGATCGGCAATTATTCCTGATGACTTTTCATCAGTGCCAGGAAGCTCCTGTGCTTGAACTGCTGGAAAGTACCCTGCTTTTGGAGGCTCGGTGCTTGGTCCTGCATAGAGCTTATGATGACATCTTGGCCACTTGGTTGGTCCTCTGCCAGTGCTTGCAGACTGCTTAAGCAGGTCTCTGCTCAGGTGATATACTCCAGATGCCAAAAGACAGAAGAATGCACATAGGAACATAAGAATTGTTCGATGAAAAAGACCATGGTCCATCTAATTAATTTTCCACCATGCTCGTAGTCACTTGATACAACAAAAATGGAGTTGTTAACTAAGCATAGCAATCAAACTCTAGCAATTAGTCTAAAACAGAACCAGAAATGACATGGGGAAAACCCCAGTGGTCAAGAGCTTTGAGAACCGTAGATCCAAAGCCACCTTTTTCCTCCCAAGCACGCCACACCTACCACATTTCACATCTCTAAGTTTGCTGACAACACTAAGCTAGGTGGCACAGTAAATAGTGCAGATGGGAGCAGAAAGTTGCAAAGGAACATTGATAGATTAGGTGAGTGGGCAAAACTGTGGCAGATGGAGTTAAATGTGGGAAAGTGTGAGGCCATCCACTTTGGAGCTAAGAAAGATAGATTAGAGTATTTTCTAAATGACCAAAAGCTAGGAACTGTGGATGAGCAGAGAGATTTAGGGGCTCATGTACAGAAATCACTAAAAGCTAGTGGACAGGTACAAAAAATAATTTAAAAGGCTAATGGAATGTTGGCCTTTATCTCAAGAGGGCTGGAATACTAAGTGGAGGAATTGATGTTACAGCTGGACAGAGCTCTGGTTAGACCCCATCCAGAGCATTGCATCCAGTTCTGGACACCACACCTCAGGAAGGATATATTGGCTTTGGAGTGGGTGCAGCGCAGATTTGCCAGAATGATACTGGGGCTAAAAGGGTTAAATTATGAGGACTGGTTGCATAGACTAGGCTTGTATTCCCTTGAATATGGAAGATTAAGGGGTGATCTAATTGATGTGTTTAAGGTCAATAAAAAATTAGACAGGGTAGATAGGGAGAAACTATTTCCTCCGGTGGGAGAGTTCAGAACAAACGGGCATAACCTTAAAATTAGAGCTAGGCCATTCAGGGGTGATGTCAGGAAGCACTTCTTCACACAAAGTATAGTTGAAATCAGGAACTCTCTCCCCCAAAAAGCTGTTGAGGCAAGGTAAATTGAAAATTTCAAAACTGTGATTGACAGATTTTTGTTAGACAAGGATATTAAGGGCCATAGAACTAAGGCAGGTAGATGGAGTTAAGATACAGATCAACCATGATCTAATTGAATGGCAGAACCGGCTCGAGGGGCCTGTTCCTGATCCTATGTCTCAAATTACTCATATACTGTATCTCAAAATGTAATTTTCTGAAAAACAATCTATCGAATTTGCATTTGAATGAATCAATACTAACTGCTTCAACTGTCCTCGGGAGTCTGTTCCTTAGATTGACCACTTGCTCACTGAAATACCGTTGCTGCAAATTAATTTTCAAGCGCAGGCCATGTCCTCTGGTTCTACAGTTCTGGACAAGGTGGCTGGAGAGATGGTACAGGAAGAAGGGCTTTAGATTCCTGAGGCATTGGGACCGTTTCTGGGGAAGGTGGGACCTGTACAAGCCGGACGGGTTACACCTCAACAGAGCTGGGACCAATATTCTCACGGGGAGGTTTGCTAGTGCTGTTGGGGAAATTTTAAACTAGCTTGGCAGGGGGATGGGCACCAGAATATAGCAGTAGAAAAGAGGAATAAGGTGCATAAAAGACTGAGTGTGTTGGATAGTACTAGAGAAGAAACTAGTGCTAGAGGCGGAAGTAGTACCATATTAGATAGGAGATAAGAAAGACTACGAAAAATTCAAAAATGGGTTCAGAATGCATGTATGTAAACACACAAAGTGTGGTGAATAAGGTTGGTGAGCTACAAACACAATTAGCCATGTGGCAATATGATGTTGTGGCAATAACGTAAATGTGGCTTAAAAACAGTGAGGACTGGGCACTTAATATTCAAGGGTACAAGGTGTTCAGAAAAGACAGTGAAGGAAAAAAGGGAGATGGGGTGGCAGTGCTGATTAAGGAAGACATTGTAGTGTTGGAAAGGGAGGATGTTCTCGAGGGACAAGGACAGAATCCATTTGGTTAGAGTTGAGGAGCAAAAAGGATATGATCTATAGGGTGTTCTATAGGCCTCCAAATAGTGAGAGGGAGGTAGAGGAGCAAATCTGCATGGAAATCGCAGAGATATGCAAGAGCTATACAGTGGTGATATTGAGGGACTTTAATTACCCAAATATCGACTGGGATAATGCTAGGGTAAAGGGAAAGGAGGGGGAGGAATTTCTGAAATGTGTTCAGGAGAATTTCCTTGGCCAGTATGTTCTTGGCCCAACTAGGAAGGAGGCATTGCTGGATCTGGTGCTGGGGAATGAGGTGGGCCAGGTTGACCAAGTGTCTGTGGGAGAACACTTGGCTACGAGTGATCATCTGTAGGATTCACAAAATTCCCACATTTCCCCCAAGGTTATTAATAAAAAATAGGGACCCTGCATGGACATTAAAAAAAAGGTACCCAAAAGATGGCGTCCGCACCTCGTGACCAAAAGCCTGCAAGATTTTAAAAGCTTGGACTCTGTGGCAGCACAAGCAGCTTTTGGGGAATCAAAACTTGAAATGCAGTTTCTGTGAAAAAGGACTTTGTATTTTGGAAAGCAGACAGCAAACATTGAATATGCATTAAGCCAGATCGTAGACAGATCAGAACTAGTTAGGCCTATACTTGAGGCCATCAAGTTGTTTGCATAAATAATCGGAAACAGCTTAAGGAAGCCATCGAGGCTGGACAGGCCGATTAGGATGCATTAATAACAATACAACTCGGACATCAGGCCATTAGGTGCGATAAACGGCCATCTAAAAACAGTTAGTTTAGAATGCTACAATCATTTAAACCAGCCCACCAAAATTGGAACAATGAACTAACCTGATCTGGCGTGCAGATAAGGGGCTTCGAAAGGAGTATAACTGCAGGCCCTGGGTAGCAATCTCTCTCTTGCTCTTGCCCTTGTCCCTGCTTTCGTGGCTCCGGCCTCTTGGGCTGCCGCTCATACTCATGCCCTGGCCTCATGGCGGGTTCTCTCCTCGCTCCCCGTAGCAGAGTTTTCAGCAACCAATTACACCATACCAATCGCAGGGAAGGGGAACGAGACCCGAGCCCATAGCCATCCAGGACGCCCAGGCTGCAAAAAGGGGCGAGACGAAAGTGAGTAGGCAGTTCAGGACTTGTATAGTAACCGAACAAGACGAGACGAAAGGAGATGAAGAAGACGGTAACAACTCGATAAGAGCAGAGCAGGGCAGCGAAAAACATATTGATGAGACCAAGCGTCTAGTTATAAGCTGGCGCTTGGTGAGACGAACATTCCTGGTGAGCACTGCGAAAACGCAGGTGTCCACGCCACGATGAATATACTGGCGTTTTAACGCTTGGGTAGGAAAATTTAGGCAGTTAAGACTGCCAACTGCCCTATAGGCACAACATTGCCGCCGCCGACCGCCCGAGGGAGAAGAAGAGGAGAACCCATCACGATGAGACGACGACGGCAGCGGAGGGGAAAAAGGTGTGTTGCAGCAGCAGCTCCAGCACCACGCCCCTGAAGACCACGTGGCGACGGGGTACCTAAGAGGACAGAGAACCAAACCTCAAAACCTGCACTCGTTAACAGTTGGCTTTTGCTTCGGATTGGTGAGCATGAATTCTGGCCCCTCTTAGCTTAATCTAGTTAGGTATAGGGGGTGGGATAAGGATAAGGGGATTGTTAATATAGTTTGTTTTCCCTCAATGTGTCGTGTGTTTCCCATTCCCTGTATAAGTATAGTTATTTTGTATTTGCCTGTAATTTTGTTTTATACTGGTAACTTCTCATAAGACGGTGTTAATTTCTGTTTTAATAAAATCTTGGTTTTCTTACATCCAAACCACCTGTCTACTCGAGTTTTCTGTATCGCCGCCTGTACCTAAGTCCGGTGTTTAGAACCCAGGGGCATGGGAGCGATTCGAACCGCTCACAAACAGTCAGGGGCATAACTGACTGGGCGCACGCGCCACACCCGCCACCCCCTACACATCGTATCATAAGATTTAGATTAGCAATAGAGAGGAGCAAGGAACAATCTAGAGTGGAACTTCAAACTGGAATAGGGCTAACTTCAATGGGATGCGAAAGGATCTAGCTAGGGTAAAATGGAACCAAAGACTGACAGGAAAAACTGTAATAGAACAATGGGAGATCTTTAAGGAGGAGATGTTCCAAGTACAGGCTAGGTACATTCCAACAAGAGGGAAGGGTAAGGGAACCAAAGCAAAGGTTCCTTGGATGACGAGTGAGATAGAGAAGATGATGAAACAAAAAGAGAGGGTGTATGATGCATGTCAGGTGAATTCTTCAAGGGAGAACTAGACCAAATATAATAAGTTGAGAGGGGATGTGAAGATGAAAATTGGATTGGCAAAGAGAGAATATGAGAGTAGAATGGAGGTTAACATAAAAGGGAATCCAAAAATCTTCTACCGGCATGTAAACAGTAAGCAGGTAGTAAGAGGCGGGGTGGGGCCTATTAAGGACAAAGAAGGTGATATATGCTTAGAGGCGCAGGGCAAGGCTAGAATACTCAATGAGTACTTTGTATCGGAGTTTACTAAGGAGATGGATGCTGACAAAATATCGGTAGAAGTGGAAAAGGTAGAAGCAATGGAAGGGGTAAAAATTGATAGGCAGGATGTACTAGAAAAATTGGGTATGCATAGAGTGGATAAGTCGCCTGGTCCAGATGGCTTGCATCCCAGGTTGCTAAGGGAATTGGGGGAGGAGATAGCGGAAGGGTGACGTGCCTCAATAACTTCAAGGCTCGAAGTTAGCAGAATAAAACAAGGCTTTTATTAGCAAAGAAAAGATGCCGGTGGCTGCACCTAGCTTCACCTGGCATGCTGCTGTTCTACTGCAGGACAAGCCTGGACTTGTCTTAAGTAGGGCCAGGTATGGGCGGAGCCGACACACAAAGGGGGCGGTGCCCTATACACAATACAAGGTACAAACACTGGAGCAGGCAATACAATATATACAGATAACTACAGAGTCTGATGAATGACATATTTCATCACATTCACCCCTTCTACAGATTTAGTCTGTCCGGGGGTGTGATAGTCCTCTGTGACTGATGTAACGGTTGCGGTGCTGCGGGTGCCGGCTGGGTGTCCCGGGTGGTCTCCTGGGTCTCTGCCGGGGGCGCCACTGGGGTTGTTGACGGAGTAGGTGGTGGGGGAGTAGGTGGTGGGTGTATCGTTGGCTGGTGTTCTTCCGGGGGTGATGAAAAATTAGTGGGTGGAGTGTGTGGGTAATAGTTGTTGTGGTTGTTGTTGTTGTTGTTGAAGTCGTTGTCGTTGTTGCTGTTGTTGCCAGCTGGGGCGAGGTCTTTTATGGACACAGTGTCCTCCCGTCCGTCGGCGTGCCGGACATACGCATATTGTGGGTTGGCGTGGAGCAGGTGCACTGGCTCCACGAGGGGGTCCGTCTTGTGGCCCCTCACATGCTTCCGCAGGAGTACCGGACCTGGGATGGAGAGCCATGACGGTATGGATACGCCTGAGGTGGATTTCCGGGGAAACACAAAGATTAGCTCATGAGGCGTGGCATTAGTGGCGGTACACAATAGTGACCGTATTGAGTGGAGCACATCTGGGAGGACTTCCTGCCAGCGGGAGATAGGGAGGCCCTTGGTCCTTAGAGTTAGGGTGACTGCCCTCCATACTGTCCCGTTCTCTCGCTCCACCTGACCGTTACCCCTGGGGTTGTAGCTGGTGGTACGGCTCGTGGCAATCCCCTTGGACAGCATGTACTGGCGTAGCTCTTCACTCATGAAGGCCGCCCCCCTATCCGTGTGGATATAGCTTGGCATACCGAACAGGCAGAACAGGCTGTTGAGGCATTTAATGACCGTGGCGCTGGTCATGTCTGGGCAGGGGAAGGCGAATGGGAAACGGGAGTATTCATCCACAATGTTCAGGAAGTAAACATCGCGGTCGACGGACGGGAGGGGGCCCTCGAAATCTAAGCTAAGCCGCTCAAAGGGCCGTGTAGCTTTGATTAGGTGGGCTCTATCAGGGCGGTAGAACCGAGGCTTGCACTCAGCGCAAGTGCGGCAGTTCCTGGTCAGAGACCGAACTTCCTCAATCGAGTAGGGTAAGTTGCGGGACTTTATGAAGTGGAACAGCCATGTGACCCCTGGGTGGCAGAGGTCATTGTGGAGGGTCTGTAGCCGATCCCCGGTGGCGTTGGCACACATCCCTCGTGAGAGGGCGTCGGGGGATTCGTTAAGGGCCCCCGGCCGGTATATGATGTCGTACTCGAAGGTGGAGAGCTCGATCCGCCACCTAAGAATCTTATCATTTTTAATCTTCCCCCTCTGTTTATTATTGAACATAAACGCTACCGACCGCTGGTCGGTAAGTAGGGTGAAGCGTTTGCCGGCTAGGTAGTGCCGCCAGTGGCGCACTGCCTCCACGATGGCTTGGGCCTCCTTTTCCACGGAGGAGTGTCTGATCTCGGGCCCCTGGAGGGTCCTCGAGAAGAAAGCTACGGGCCGCCCCGCCTGGTTGAGGGTGGCCGCCAAGGCAAAGTCAGACGCATCACTTTCCACTTGAAAGGGAGTGTTCTCGTCCACTGCCTGTAGCGTGGCCCGCTCAATATCCTGCTTAATGCTTTTGAAGGCAGCATGGGCCTCAGCAGAGAGCGGGAAAGAGGATGCTTTCAAGAGGGGACGGGCTTTATCGGAGTAGTTAGGGACCCATTGGGCATAATATAAGAATAACCCCAGGCACCTTTTCAGGGCTTTGGGAGTGTTGGGCAGGGGCAGCTCCCGTAGGGGGCGCAATCGGTCGGGGTCTGGTCCAATTTCCCCATTCTCCACCACGCTGCCTAGTATGCAAAGGCGCGTGGTGTTGAAAACGCACTTGTCCTCGTTGTAGGTGAGGTTGAGTTTTTGTGCGGTTTTCAGAAACCTCGCGAGGTTTGAGTCGTGGTCCTGTTGGTTGTGGCCGCAGATGGTGACGTTGTCGAGATAGGGGAAGGTTGCCTGCAAGTGGTGGTCATCGACCATGCGGTCCATCTCCCTCTGAAAGACCGAGACCCCATTCGTCACCCCAAAGGGGACTCTGAGGAACTGGTAGAGGCGTCCGTTTGCCTCGAAGGCGGTGTGCGAACTGTCCTCTGGTCTGATAGGGAGCTGGTGGTACGCTGACTTGAGGTCGATGGTGGAGAACACCCGGTATTGGGCGATTTGGTTCACCATCTCGGATATGCGGGGTAGCGGGTAGGCGTCTAGTTGGGTATAGATGTTGATTGTTTGACTATAGTCAATCACCATCCGCTTCTTCTCGCTACCCCTCACCACCACCACTTGGGCACGCCACGGGCTGTTGCTGCGTTCAATAATGCGCTCCTTCAGGAGCCTGTCTACCTCGGTCGCGATAAACCGCCTGTCCTCCCAGCTGTACCTCCTGCTTTTGGTCGCTATTGGCCGGCAGTTCGGGGTAAGGTTCGCGAATAGCGAAGGCGGCTTTACCTTCAGGGTAGCCAGACCGCACACTGTGAGGGGCGGCTGGGTCCCACCGAAATTGAGCGTGATGCTTTGGTGGTGGCACTGAAAATCCAGGCCCAAGATCATGCTCACACATAAATCTTTCATAATTAACAGTTTAAAATTATTATATACAGTGTCTTTAACGGACAATCGTACCACGCAGTAACCCGCAATAGTCGATATCTGGGTTTTGTCGGCCATAGAGATCCTGCCCTGAGTAGGGACTATAGTTAGAGAGAGTCGTTGTACCAGATCAGGGTGAATGAAGCTCTCTGTGCTCCCGCTGTCAATTAAACATTTAACCTTGCACCCGTTTACCTCAATGTCCACCATCGATTTGGATAGTGGGTGCGGTCTGGACTGGTCCACTGTGATCGACGCCACTGTAGGGCCCTGATTGGGACAAGATGGTGGGCCACACGAGGCCGGGTAAGATGGCATCCACGCTGTCTGCTCGCGAGATGGCGGACCCCACGAGGTCGGACAAGATGGCGTCCAAGATGGCCGCTCCCACGGCGCGCACGCGGCGGTGGCGGTTTTGCCTACGGGGTTCCCTCTGCACACCTTCCCAAAGTGCCCCTTCTTACCGCACTTAAAGCAGGTGGTGCCTTTCGCCGGGCACAGGTTCCTGGTGTGCTTCGGCTGCCCGCAGAAGTAGCATTTGGGGCCCCGATGCGTCGCGGCGGTCGTAGGGCTTCTGGGGGGAGAGCAGGGCCCCGACGGTGTTGGGCTACTGGGCTGGGAAACAGAGGCGGCGTGGGCCGCGCGGCCTGCCGAGTAGGAGTCAGAGTTCTTCTGAGCCACATCCAACGATCGCGCTGTGTCCACAGCCTGTGTCAGATCTAGGCCCGTTTTCTCTAGCAGTCTCTGCCGGATATAATTAGAGCTAAGGCCTGCGATAAAGGCATCCCGAATCAGCTCGTCTGTGTATACCGTGGCTTTCACGTCTTTGCATTTGCAGTCTTTGCCAAGCACTTTTAGGGTGACTAGAAAGTCCTCTAGCGACTCTCCGGGTCGCTGTGTGCAGGTAGCAAGCAGGTGCCTGGCGTACACTTCGTTGGTAGGCCGCTGATAGTGGGCCTTTAGGATGTTGCAGGCATCCAGGTAGCTGGCGGCGTCTTGTATGAGTGGAAAAATCCCGTGGCTTACCCGATTCTGTAGGATCCCGAGTTTCACATCTCCGGTGGCTGTAGAGGCTGTGACGGCTTCGGAGTTGGCCATAAAGAATTCCAAGCACTGGAACCAGTGTCCAAACTGTGCCGATGCATCCGAAGCATGCGGGTCCAAATCCAAGCGTTCCGGTTTCAAAAGTTGATCCATCGTTAAAAGTTTGCTAATAAAATTGACGTGCCTCAATAACTTCAAGACTCGAAGTTAGCAGAATAAAACAAGGCTTTTATTAGCAAAGAAAAGATGCCGGTGGCTGCACCTAGCTTCACCTGGCGTGCTGCTGTTCTACTGCAGGACAAGCCTGGACTTGTCTTAAGTAGGGCCAGGTATGGGCGGAGCCAACACACAAAGGGGGCGGTGCCCTATACACAATACAAGGTACAAACACCGGAGCAGGCAATACAATATATACAGTTAACTACAGAGTCTGATGAATGACATATTTCATCACAAAGGGCTTGTCCTAATTTTCCAATCTTCCCTAGATGCGAGGGAGGTGCCTGAGTATTGGAAATTGGCAAATGTGACACCATTGTTCAAGAAAGGGTGTAAGGACAATCCTAGTAACTACAGGCCGGTCAGTTTAATATCAGTGGTGGGTAAAGTTTTAGAAACAATAATCAAGAAAAACGTTAACGGGCATTTGGAGAGGTTTAATCTAATTAAGGAGATTTGTAAAAGGCAGATCGTGTTTGACTAATCTAATTGAATTTTTTGATGAAGTAACAGGGAAGATTGATGAAGGGAATGCAATGGATGTGGTCCACGTGGATTTTAGGAAGGCATTTGACAAAGTACCACAAAGAAGGCTGGTTAACAAAATTGAGGCTCATGGAATAGGTGGGTCAGTGGCAGTTTGGATAAGGAATTGGCTTAAGGATAGAAAAAGCGAGTTGTGGTAAATAGCTGTTTTTCAGAATGGAGGATGGTAGACAGTGGTGTTCCCCAAGGGTCAGTGCTGGTGCCAATGCTTTTTTTGATATATATGACCTGGATATTGGAATGCAGGGTAGAATTTCTAAATTTGCCGATGACACCAAACTTGGGGGTGTGGCAAACAGTGAGGATGATATCAATCAACTGCAACAGGACATAGAAAGGCTAGCAGAATGGGCAGACAAGTGGTAGATGGAATTTAATACAGAGAAGTGTGAGGTGATGCATTTTGGCAGAAGGAACATGAAGAGGCAGTATACACTTAATGGCACAGTTTTAAAGAGTGTGCAGGGACAGAGGGACCTGGGAGTTAATGTGCATAGGCCCCTGAAGGTGGCGGAACATATTGAGAGAGTGGTTAGCAAAGTGTATGGGATCTTGGGCTTGATAAATAGAGGTATTGAGTACAAAAGTAGAGAAGTTCTGCTTAACCTTTATAAAGCGCTGGTTAGGCCACAACTGGAGTATTGCGTCCAGTTCTGGTAGAGGTGTACAAGATTATGACGGGTTTGGATAGGCTAGATGGGGAAAGGCTGTTCCCACTAGTTGATGGTACAAGGACTAGGGTACACAGATTTAAGGTTTTGGGCAAGAGATACAGATGTGAGGAAAAACTTTTTTACGCAGCGAGTGGTGAGGAGCTGGAACTCGCTGCCGACGGGAGTGGTGGAAGCGGACACACTCAATGTTTTCAAGGAAAGACTGGATAGGCACTTGAGGGAAATAAATTTGCAGGGTTACAGGGATAGAGCGGGGGAATGGGACTGACTGGATTGCTCTACAGAGAGCTGGCACAGACTCGATGGGCCGAATGGCCTCCTTCTGTGCCAATATGACTCTATGACTATGGGCTAAAAATTGAGTAGCGCCCCATTTGGGTGCTAACTTCGCCGGGGCGCTACTTTTAGCGCCTTGGCAAAATTAGCGCCCAGTGTCGGAAATTGAGTGGTTGCGCCCCAAGAGGGAAGCGGGGCGCTGCTGGAAGCACCCCGCATCCCTCTTGGGGCACTGCGAGTCAATATCGCGGCACGTCGCATCGTGGTTTTGTAGGCCTTCCTCCTCTTCTTAAAGGGGAGGGGCCTTGTGCAGCACGACCCGGGGCCCACTTGGGCCCCCGGCGATTGGGGATGCCGGCAAAAGAGCTCGGCACTCAAGAGAAGCGCCGGGCTCTTGGATAGCAGCCAGCATTCTGTGGGGTGGGCCGTTCAGGAGGCCGGGGACGGGAGCGCAGGCAGGTGCTGGCAGGCGACCAGCAACAAAAATGGCCGCCCTGAACATCGTCTTTAAATTGCGCCACCCCGGCCACAGGTAGGCCCGACCCCGTCGGGTATAGTGTCCGGTGGTAAGTCAGGGGGTGCTCCCGAATATCGCAGCTGGGGCACGAGCGGGGGACTGCGCACGGCGATGACGTCATCGCCGGCAACGCAGCGCCGCGGGGCGCTACCGGTTAGCGCCGCCGCTAACCTCCCGCTGAACTTCGCGGGAGGTGTGGGTGGCACTGCGACCGGGCGCTAGTTGCTTTGCGCCCCTTAGCGGGGTGCAAAGCAACCCAATTTTTCCCCCATGACTCTAAGGTGAAATAGCTTTTCATGGTCGACATTATCTGATACGTTTAGAATCTTAAAAACAGCAATCATATCACTTCTCAACCTTCTCTTTTCCAGTGAGAACATGCCCAGTTTAAATAATTGCTCCTCATAATCCAATTCCTCCATCCCCTCAATCATTCTGGTTGTTCACTTCTACCAATGGCTTCTTGATGCATGCCAGCAATCCTTTTTTGTTGAATTTCATACCATGAGCCATTGCAGTTGCAAATAATGTTTGTCCCCCACTAACTGAAGACTCCATAGCACATATCTACATATCTATCCTTCGCATTACTGAGGCATAGAATTGAAGAATACTTCGCATTAAGAACATAAGAACATAAGAAATAGGAGCAGGAGTAGGCCATATGGTCTCTCGAGCCTGCTGATCTTCTACCTCAACTCCACTTATCCGCCCTATCCCTGTATCCCTTGATTCTCTTAGTGTCCAAAAATGTATTGATCTCCACCTTGAATATACTCAATGGCTGAACGTCCATAGAATTCCAAAGATTCACAACCCTCTGAGTGAAGAAATTTCTCCTCATCTCAGTCCTAAATGGCTGACTCCTTATCTTGAGACTATGACCCCTCGTTCTAGACTCTCCAAGCCAGGGAAATAGCCTCTCAGCTTCTACCCTGTAAAGCCCTCTAAGAACTTCATACTTTTCAATGAGATCACCTCTCATTCTACTAAACTTCAGAGAATATAAGCCCATTCTACTCAATAGCATTAGCATTGCAGTCCATGGAGCCTGAATGAGTGCATCCAGTATGAAGGCTCTCCACTCTGCTGCTCATGACCTGTTCCCACCTCTTTGATTCCTTCCTCATCTTCTTCCTCATCACTGCACTGTGTAAAATCCAGTGTGTCATCTGGGTATCCATATCCATAAATCTCAAGATGCTAGAATGTAGGCTGGTACTTGGTATAAGTGCAAATGGTGATATGGAACACTCAGGTGTATTATATTGCTCTAGTTCTATCTGCACACTACAGCTTCCTGTATCATAATTTATAAAGAGATTGGAAGATATATTTCTGAGTGCATTTATTTATTTTTCAAATTCACCATTGCCTTTTAAAGTAATGATGTGGAAACCTTATTTTCTCTGTGAGCATTTAACAGCTCATATGAGTTCATCTGCAAATCATTAAAAAGTAGCATGAATTTGGAACATATCACGTGGGTGCCTGTCTCCCTTTCACCTCCTTAACATGCCTTCTTCATATGAGTGTAAAATAGGATCCATTTGTAAAGGTTTTCAGGAGCTTCATTGTGTTGCTGTTCCCACATATACCAATAGATCATGTTGTTGTACACTACCTATTTCCATGGCAGCCTGAGCAGACATTATTGGTAGATAATTTGTTTAGCGAGACTCATGTAATATTGCAATAGCTTTCTCTATTGTCAGGGCAGCCACCTTCATCTTTACATAATCGGGCCAATTATCCAGTCCTGAGGGACTGCCTCGCAGGGCATTCACCATATACATTTTACTAGCCTGGTTGACCTTGCATGATTTTGTAATATCAACTCATAGAATAACATAGAATTTTACAGCACAGAAACAGGCCATTCGGCCCAATAGGTCTATGCTGGTGTTTATGCTCCACACTGTAAGATTCTCAAAATTAACAGATCCTCCAAAACAAAGGAAAACCCTATTAAAAATAACTTTGGACCCTTGCTAAAAACTTCAGGAGTGATAAAAGGGCATGTTGGGCCGAACAAGGAGATTCAAGGTCAGAAACAGACTTGGCATTTTAAAAGGCATGTTCAGGCATGTTTGGAAAAAGGCTGTAACAGAATTTGGGATCTATCTCTGCAGTAGACAGTTTGAGTATTCGAGATAGTCAAACTGTCTGGGGGAACTATAAACGTCACTCAGCCCCTATCAAGAAATTTACATGCTAACAACAGACCCACGGAAGAACAGCTTCACAGGACCCATCCAAAAACATGCATAAAACAAATCGCTTCACCAACCTACAAAGAATCTCAGACCCCACAGGAAACTCAAACACTGAGGACATTTCACTACAATTAAATAAGAGCTCAACAGCTCAGGAAAACCATCCCGAAACCACTTCACACATTCTTAAAGACTTCAACAGCCCATGGAACCATCCCGAAACCACTTTACACAACTCAATGTTAACGAGCCCACCAAAATCTAACAATAAACCTAAACTGATATATAGTTTAGGTAACTGATATAAAGTGGTATATAGACGTCTAAACAGTAATGCGGAGGTTGGGGATGGAATTAAAAGGGAAATTAGAGAAGCGTGCAATAAGGGCACAGCAGTCATCATGGGTGACTTTAATCTACATATAGATTGGGCTAACCAAATTAGTAACAATACTGTGGAGGAGGAATTCCTGGAGTGTTTACGGGATGGTTTCCTGGACCAATATGTCGAGGAACCAACCAGAGATCAGGCCATCTTAGACTGGGTATTATGTAACGAGAAAGGATTAATTAGCAATCTTGTTGTACGAGGCCCCTTGGGTCGGAGCGATCATAATATGATCGAATTCTTCATTAAGATGGAGAATGAAGTAGTTGACTCAGAAACTAGGGTCCTGAATTTAAATAAAGGAAACTACGATGGTCTGAGGAGCGAGTTGGGTAGGATTGATTGGGGAATGGCACTCAAAGGGTTGACGGTGGATAGGCAGTGAAATGCTTTTTTCTTAACGAGCCGAGCGCACCAAGCAGCAAAGGACACTTAGCTGCCTGGTACGCACAGAGCCCGCAAGGACGGCAGCCATCTTCATCGGCGCCATCGCAATAGGGTCCGCTCTCGCCACGCTCCACCTTTCCCGCACTCCTGCCCGACAATCTTCAGCCGCCGTGGTACCGGCGTCCCGGGGCCTGCTTCTCCCTGGCTCGCCTTCCACCCGGACTGACCTCCGAGCCTCCCGCGGTGTCCGACCTTCCAGGGCCTGCTTTTCCCGCCCTCGGTCCGCTGGCCGCCTCCCCTCCGACCGGTTCGACCTCCGAGCCTTCCGCCGAGGAGCTGCCGGCCGCTGTGCTACAGCGGGTCATCGTGGTCTCCATCGCTGCTTCTGCTGCCTCCCCGCCGACTTGCCGAACTCATTAGCGCCGATGCACAGCGTCTGTAGCGGGAGTGGGCCGACCGACTCAGGGAGAGCGCTTACCCTGTGACCGCCATGGACGCCATCTTGTTTCTCATCGAGTAACATCAAGATCAAGGAGCAAGCATCGCAAAGCAGTTCTCTCTCAAAGAAGAAGTAACACACCATCGGACACCTCGTGGCACCAAGGGCCCCATGAAACAACCAACCGAATATTACCCTCAGCCAACCGGGTAATATTGGGCCACCGCGACCAACGAAAAACCAACTCGGAAGAAACCGAAGATCCGCAAGTTTTCCACTCTACAAACTATCCTGACTTACCCCTGGGTAAGATTTTGTTCAAAAGACTCTAAGCCCTACTTCTAACCAAACAAAATTGGGTATCCACCTGATAGATCCAAAACGCACCCTACCGCATCAGCGGACTCGCAAAGACTGACCAGATACACAGGTGAAGTCCTCTACCGCGTCCAGTGTATGGCAGGCCCCAACCGACACATCTAGTGAACCCTGAAATTGCGAACCAGCTCAACTGTCAAGGTGAGCATTATCCCTGGTCCCTTTAGAGCCTAACTTAGCTAGTAAGGTGGGATTGGGAGGGGTGAGGTATTTGTCTACTGTAATTTTCCCTCGTGTATGTTGAAATGTTTCCCCATTTTATTAGAGTGTTAAGATTATTGTGTTGTATTTTCTTTCTCAAATAAAATTCAAAGTTCTTGCACCAAAACATAAGAACATAAGAACATAAGAAATAGGAGCAGGAATAGGCCAATTGGCCCCTCGAGCCTGCTCCGCCATTCAATAAGATCATGGCTGATCTGATCCTAACCGCCAATCCACTATGACAGGACTATCTCCTGAATCTAACAGAATTAGACACACGAAACAGGAGCAGGATCAGGCTACGCGGCCCCTGGGCCCGCTCCGCTACCCACAGGACCATGACCGATCCGAACCTAGACTCATGTCCAAATTCCTGCCTGCTCCCCGTAACCCTTAATTCCCTTTTCTTCTAGGAAACTGTCTATTTCTGTTTTAAATTTATGTAATGATGTAGCTTCGACAGCTTTTTGGGGCAGCATATTCCATGGACCTACCACCCTCTGAGTGAAGTAGTGCCTCCTCATCTCAGTTTTGAAAGAGCAGCCCCTTATTCTAAGACTATGCCCCCTAGTTCTAGTTTCACCCATCATCTGGAACATCCTCCCTGCATCCACCCGATCCAACCCCTTCACAATCTTATATGTTTCAATAAGATCGCATCTCATTCTTCTGAACTCCAATGAGTAGAGTCCCAATCTACTCAACCTCTCCTCATATGTCCATCCCCTCATCCCCGGGATTAACCGAGTGAACCTTCTTTGTACTGACTCGAGAGCAAGTATGTCTTTTCTTAAGTATGGACACCAAAACTGTATGCAGTATTCCAGGTGCGGTCTCACCAATACCTTGTACAACTGAAGCAATACCTCCCTATTTTTATATTCTATCCCCCTAGCAATGAAAGCCAACATTCCATTGGCCTTCTTAATCACTTGCTGCACCTGCATACTAACCTTTTGAGTTTCGTGCACCAGGACCCCCAGATCCCTTTGTACTTCAGTACTTTCCAGTTTCTTGCCATTAAGATAATAACTTGCTCTACGATTTTTCCTGCCAAAGTGCATAACCTCACACTTTCCAGTATTGTATTCCATCTGCCAAATTTCTGCCCACTTACTTAGCCTGTCTATGTCCCCTTGCAGGTTTTTTATGTCCTCCTCACTCACTACTTTCCCTCCCATCTTAGTATCATCTGCAAACTTTGATATGTTACACCCGGTCCCCTCCTCCAAATCGTTAATATAGATTGTAAAGAGTTGGGGACCCAGCACTGACCCCTGCGGAACACCACTGGTTACTGATTGCCAGTCTGAGAATGAACCATTTATCCCAACTCTCTGCCTTCTGTTAGATAGCCAATCCTCTATCCATGCCAGAATATTACCCCCAATCTCGTGATTTTTTACCTTAAGCAATAATCTTTTGTGTGGCACCTTGTCAAATGCCTTTTGGAAGTCTAAATACACTACGTCCACTGGTTCACCTTTATCCACCTTTTATGTTACTTCCTCAAAGAACTCCAGCAATTTTGTCAAACATGACTTCCCCTTCATAAAACCATGCTGACTTTGTCTTATTAAATTATGATTATCCAAATGTCCTGTTACTGTCTCCTTAATAATGGACTCCAAAATTTTACCTACCACAGATGTTAGGCTAACCGGTCTATAGTTTCCAGCCTTCTGTCTACTGCCCTTTTTAAATAAGGGTGTTACATTAGCAGTTTTCCAGTCTGCCGGGACCTTTGCTGAGTCCAGGGAGTTTTGGAAGATTATTACCAATGCATCCACAATCCCTACCGCCACTTCCCTCAAGACCCTAGGATGTAAGCCATCAGGTCCAGGCGATTTATCCGCCTTGAGTCCCATTTTTTTACCGAGTACCACTTCCTTAGTGATTTTGATCGTGTTTATCTCCTCCCCCCCTATAGCCCCCTGCTTGTCCAGTGTTGGGATATTCTTGGTGTCCTCTACTGTAAAGACTGATACAAAATATTCATTCAGTGTTTTTGCCATCTCCATATTTCCCACCATTAATTTTCCGGTCTCATCCTCTAAGGGACCAACATTTACTTTAGCCACCCTTTTTCTTTTTATATAACTATAAAAACTCTTACTATCTGTTTTTATATTTTTTGCTAATTTACTTTCATAATCTATCTTCCCTTTCTTAATCAATCTTTTTGTTATTTTTTGCTGTCTTTTAAAGTTTTCCCAATCCTCTATCCTCCCACTAGATTTGGCTACCTTATATGCCCTTGTTTTTAGTCGAATACTATCCTTAATTTCTTTACTTAGCCACGGATGGCTGTCTTTTCTTTTACACCCTTTTTTTCTCAGTGGAATATACTTTTTTTGGAAGTTGTAAAATAACTCCTTAAATGTACACCACTGATCATGTATCGTCTTACCCTTTAATCTATTTTCCCAATCCACTTTACTCAATTCCGCTCTCATACCTTCATAGTCTCCTTTATTCAAGCTTAGCACGCTTGTTTGAGATACAACCTCCTCACCCTCTAATTGAATATGGAATTCAACCATGTTATGGTCACTCATTCCAAGGGGCTCCTTTACTAGGACATTTTTAATTAATCCTGTCTCGTTACACAGGACCAGATCTAAGGTTGCTTGCCCTCTGGTCGGTTCAGTTACATACTGCTCAAGAAACCCATCCCTAATACACTCAATGAACTCATCCTCAAGGCAGCCCTGCCCAATTTGATTTGTCCAATTAATATGATAGTTAAAATCCCCCATAATTATAGATGTTCCCTTATTACAAGCCTCAACTATTTCCTGATTGATACTCCGTCCAACCGAGTTGTGACTGTTCGGAGGCCTATAGACTACGCCCACTAGTGTTGTTTTCCCCTTATTATTCCTTATCTCCACCCAAACTGTTTCATTATCCTGATCTTTTGACCCAATATCATTTCTCTGTATTACAGTGATTCCTTTATTTATTAACATAGCCACCCCACCTCCCCTTCCTTCCTGCCTGTCCTTCCTGATTGTTAAATAACCTGGTATGTTTAATTCCCAGGCATTGTCACCCTGCAGCCATGTTTCTGTAATGGCAACAAGATCATACCCATATGTAGCTATTTGTGCCATTAACTCGTCTATTTTGTTACGAATGCTACGTGCATTCAGATAGAGAACTTTCAAATGTGTTTTGTGACACTTAGTTCCTGCTTTTGCCCTTTTTATTACTTTACCTTTTACTCCATACCTTCTGCCCCTTCCTGACACGCTCTGGTTTTTAATTTCCCCACCGCTTCCTAAGTCTATGACCTTCTCTGTTGTCATTTTTATTATTTGTTCTCTAGGAACCTCCCCCCCACCAGTTAGTTTAAAGCCCTCTCTACAGCCCTAGTTATATGATCCGCCAGGACTCTAGTCCCAGCACTGGCCAAGTGAAGCCCGTCCCAACGGAACAGCTCCCTCCTGCCCCAGTACTGGTGCCAGTGTCCCAGGAAGCAAAACCCATTTCTCCCACACCAGTCTTTGAGCCACGCATTTAACTCTCTTATTTTATTTGTCCTAGCCAAATTTGCTCGTGGCTCAGGTAATAATCCAGAGATTATTACCCTTGAGGTTCTGTTTTTTAATTTGACCCCTAGCTGCTCATACTCCTTTAACAGAACTGGCTTCCTAGTCCTATCTACGTCGTTTGTACCAACATGGACCACACGACTGGATCCACCCCCTCCCACTGCAAGTTTCTTTCCAGCCCAGAGGAGATGTCCTTAACCCTGGCACCGGGTAGGCAACACAGCCTATGGGACTCTCGCTCTTGGCTGCAGAGAACTCTATCTATCCCTCTAATCATACTATCCCCTACCACTACAACATTTCTATTTACTCCCCCCTCTTGAATGGCCGCCCGCTCCACGGTGCTGTGGCCAGGTTGCTCATCCTCCCTGCAGTCCCTGCTCCCCTCCACACAGGGAGTAAGAACCTCGAACCTGTTGGACAAGAGCAAGGGCTGTGGCTCCTCCAACACTACCTCCTGGATCCCCGTACCTGCCTCACTCGTAGTCACACCGTCCTGACCATTGCCATGGGCTACATCTGAATTAGTTAACTTCATAGGTGTGACCACCTCCTGATACACAGAGTCCAGGTACTTCTCCCCCTCCCTGATGTGTCGCAGTGTCTGAAGCTCAAACTTGAGCTCATCAACACGGAGCTGGAGATCCTGTAGCAGCAGACACTTGTCACAGATGTAATCACCGTTAGCCTCAATGGGGTCTACCGGCTCCCACATCTCGCAACAGTAACACATCGCCTGCTCCATTCTAAGTAATTAATTAAATTTTTTATTGTTAGTTATGGACACCCTCTGCCCGATTATAGATGCTAGTATCCCCTTTAATTAATTGGATTTAAATTAAATCAATCCCTCTAATTACACCAGTTAAATGGTTGTCTGCTGCACTTTTATCACAACCCCCAAATAAGTCCAAGGTCTAGAACCAAGGGAGTGGGAGCCATTCGAACCACTCATAAGTCAGAGATGAAGCTGACCCCACACACCACCCCCTACAACACGAGCCTCATCCTAGCAACATATCCTTCCTTTCCTTTCTCCCCCATGTACATATGTAGTGTTGTGTCCGTGTGTTAATAGGGACACTGAAGACAGGAGTTGGTTTCACAGGTGTTTACTGAACAAAGTCTGGAGGGGAACTAACTGATACAACACAATATACAGGCTTATATAGCCCGAGTGGCCATTACCGGCATTACAGTACACAGGGGGCTCTTAAAGGCACATACACTACAATTCCTCCCCTTTTAGCCAACCAGTACATAATATTTTAAGTAATCATTAATTACATGTTACAAGAAAAATAATCTACACATTGCTGCAGTTAATCAATTATAAGTCAGTCTCTCTGGAGGCTTCCTGACTCGGTCCGGATAACGCCTCGGTGGTGTAGTAGTTTCTGGTGGTGTAGTAGGTTCTTTTGGCAAGGCTGATTCGGCTTGAATGCCAGTGTCGGGTTCATCGGGTTCCAGTATCACCGGATCGGAGGTAGATACTATGGGTATCTCTACTTCATCGTTAGGCATATAGAGTTGTGGTGTAGGTTGTCCCTTTTCGGATGACTCTATGATTTGGTCAGCATGGCGCCTTATTATGCTTTCTCCAATGTCCACGGTATACATCAGCGGTCCTAGTCGTGTGCAGATAGTTCTAGGCTGCCATTTCTCGGTACGGTAGTCCCGGGCCAAAACTTGTTGACCTATCTGGAAGGTTCTAGTTGGCCTTTCATTCATGCCTTGAAATTGCCGGTTCTCCACGTCCCTTCTGATGTTTGCCTTGATCAAATCCAGCCGGCATCTTAGGCTTCTATTGAAGAACATCATGGCGGGAGTTTGGTTTGTAACCATATGTGTTGCATTCCTGTATGCAAACAAGAAGTTATCCACCTTATGCTGAAGTTTTATGTCTTCATTACCCATGGCCTTTATGGCCTTCTTGAAGGTCTGGACAAACCTTTCAGCCAATCCATTGGTGGCGGGATGGTATGGGGCGGACGTGTAGTGCTTAACCCCATTGTTTTTTAAGAACTTCCTGAATTCTTCGGACACAAATTGCGGTCCATTATCAGAACAGATCTGTCCAGGCAGCCCATTCCTGGCAAATATGGTCCTTAATACTGTTGTGTATGTAACCGTTTACCTTTAAGGGAACTATAGAATGTGACAGTTCGCCTTTAAGAGCACTACTTTAGGGTGGCACTATTTATTGGCTCATGTATACTGTAATACCGATAGTGACCACACCAGTATATAAGGGTTGTGATACGTTAACTAGATCAGAAATCGCCCAGACCTCTGAATAGTAAAGACCTGTTTTGTTTGTACTTCTAAAGTCTCTGAAGTTATTTACTGCACAACCTACAGACTTTACAGTGGCGACGAGTCCGATCGTACCCTGCGGCAAGACTAACCAGTAGCAGAGAGCTTCAAAAAGAAAACACGAGGCTCCGTCTACTAAAAGGATAGTACTTACTGGAAGCTGGAAGATTAACAGCAAAGCTGCGGCAGCAACAGGCACAGATTGCCCTGCTACCACATCTTGAGCGAGCCAATCAGCCTAAAACAAGGCGGCCGAAGAGACTGTGAGTAGTTAAAACAAATAAATTTAAAAAAAACGGGGTAGAAGTATTTGGAGGAGAAGGGCAAAGCATTCGGGTCCAACGGCGTCGGGTGACAGCCGGACCGCGGGCAATGTGAGAAGCCGTGCAGCAACCGCTGCCACGAAGCGCTGAGCCTGCGAGTAGGCGCGGGAGTGTCAGAGCCGAGAGCCGCGCGAGCGGGGGAGCCAGAGCCGAGCGGGAGGCGTTGCAAGCCAGCGATCGCATCTCCAGATAAGGGCCGAGAGCCGCGAGAGCGATCGGATCTACAGATAAGGGCCGGCAGCCGCTTCGCGATCCAGCGATCGCATTATAGATAAGGGCCGCACTCGGGCTGACAGACGGCGTCGGGGGACCGGGTGAAGACCGCCAAGCGCGGGAAAACCGCCATTGAAGTGGGCGGGGAGAGCGAGAAGCGCGGGAAAGCCGCCATTTTTCGGGGAAAACCGCTGAAGAAGAAGGAAGAAGCGGGAAACCGCCATCTTGGAAATTATTAAGAATTTCAGAAAAGTAATAAGATTTTTCAGAAAGGCTGGTGTGTTCTCAAGAAGAGAGAAGAAAATTAATAATAAGTAAAGTAATACTTGTACTGTTCTCAAAAAGAGAAGAAGATGCCTAAGCGAGGAAATATTAATGACTTTAATGCAGAAATAGAAGACTGGGCCACGTATGTGGAACGCATAGAAATATATTGCGTAGCCAACGAAATTGAGGATGACAACAAGGCAATAACTTTGTTAAATTCGATGGGAGCAAAAACATACGGGCTTTTGAAACATCTAATAGCACCAGTTAAACCAGTGGACCAGACCTTCGAAGAGATCGTAACAGTGTTGAAGGATCACTTGAACCCCACACCGTTGATGCTGGCTGAACGATTTAAATTTTACGCCAGAACCCAGAGGCAAGATGAAAGCAATGCGGAATACTTAGTCGAACTGCGTAAGCTAGCGAAATACTGCCAGTTTGGAGGGAATTTGACAGAGGCGCTGCGGGACAATTTCGTATGCGGCTTGGCCAAAGAAGGAACGCAGAAGCGACTTCTGGAAGAAAACGACCTCACACTGGACAGGGCTGTCCTCATAGCTTCATCGCACGAAGCCGCAGCGAAAGGGACGGCGGAAATGCAGCTAAAGGCGGCGGCACTCGGGGTGGACCAAATTACAGCAAGCACTCCCAAATGCTACCGTTGTGGAAAGACAACGCACGACCAGAATCAGTGCTGGTTTAAGAACCAAGAGTGCAGGAAATGTGGCAAACTGGGTCACATCGCGAAGGTATGCAGGTCCGGAAAGAAGACCAACAAGCAAAGGAAGCCAGCACCACAAGGAAAGTACAACAAGGTGCATCAGGTGGCTGAAAAGAGTTCAGACGAACAAAATTCAGACTCAGACCCAAACAGCCAGGAGCTGGATAGTCTGAGAATCCACCATGTGGGTAAAGTAACTGATCTACAGTTGATCTGGGTCACACTAAAAATAGCGGGAGTCCAAGTACGAATGGAGCTGGACACGGGATCAGCTGTATCCGTCATCAACCAAAAGGACTATCACCGGCTATTCTCTCACATACCCTTAAGAAATACCAAATTCGTATTACAGACATACACGGGGCATCATGTATACCCCCTGGGAAAAATACGAGTCAAGGTGAGAGATAGGGGTAAAGAACACCCACGAATGTATCTGTACGTACTACCTGAGGGAGGACCACCACTTCTGGGACGGGAGTGGATCAAGAAAATAGACATGGAATGGCACTACCGACAAGCAATGACGAGTGAGGACTCGGTGCAGACAAGCAGCTCAGACTCCGAGCCGGAAGACGATAAGTCCAGCTTATGTATGAAAAACAAGATTAACATGAACTCACGGACTAAGGTTGGGAAATCGATGGCGTGCATAAAGACAGAGAATTCTGAGTCTGTTCAAGCTACAGACATATGCATTACGGAGGAACACCGGGCTAGAACTCAACGTTATGTCAAAGTACAACGACAATTAGAACAGTTGAGTGCCCGTCTCCTACAAGAGATGGAAAAGGTGAAAAAGTTCTGGGACACCGAATGGGAGTCCCTGGAAAGACAACAGAGACAGCTCGCTCAAGCAGAGAGCGACCATAGAGCCATCGTGGCCAAGTACCAATCACATCTCCCTGAGGCTGTTCAGGAACTAGAATATACACAGAACGATCCAAAGGAAGAGGAATCTTCAGGAAGTCAGGATGGTATTCCAGTTCACCTCTACGACTTGTTGCAAGCAGAGTGTAACGAGTTGAAAGAACAGTATGAACAGGCTCGGACTACCATCCTGGAAGGGGTTAACTTGGCAACTTCCGAAAAGCTCGTGTTAGTGAAAGCATATGAACGACTAAAGGTTGACCATAAGCAAGAATTACAAAGTCTGCAGGAAATGTTTGATGAGCTTCAGGCCAAGGCTGACTCATCGTTAGGGATTCAATCCATAGGAAAAAAGTTAGTGGTGGAAGACATACCAGAACAGGGAATACAGGATGTCCAAGAACTCGTTAAATTATTAAAGGAAACACAAAATAAATATGAAGCGGCAATGGCCGAGGTCCAACGACTTGAAGAACAGATGCAACTGGAAATCTTTTCAGTGGAAGAAAAGGGAACTGTAAGAAACACAGAGACCGTAAGAATGGGCCATGAACATGAGCTTAAATCGTCAGAGGAGAAGGGTTTGGAGCTCTCAAAAGTTATTGAAATAGCCGAGGTTGCAACACAGACTGAGAAGATGGCAGCAGAGCAACCCTTAGATACCAAAAGTACGCTGACTCATGTCAAGGTTGAACAACAGAACGCTGAAACAACTGCTCCGGTAGAGGGATTGAATAGTCCGATCAATCAATCTCCAAAGGAAGTTGAAGTATTAAAATCACAAATGAGGTCATTAGTAAACAACTTGCTGAAAGCCCAGAAAAAGTTAGAGGAAGCGGAACACGTGAAGAAGTCTCTTCAGGAAAGATGTCTGGATTTGGAACAAAAGCTGGCTGACGTCCAGCTGGGTAGGGAGGACATAGAAGACCCTCTCGCTGGCCTAGCTCAGGACGACTCCGAATATTACTATGTCCTGTCCTGCCCAACTTGTAACTTCGACTCCCACCATACAGAAATCATGGAGGAGCACCGAAAGTCTACGGAACATCGGGAGAAGGTGGCTCTACTACGGAAAAAGGAGGAAGAGAAGGAGGAACTGCGCATGCAGCTGGCAGCTGACAGTGGAGCCCAGAGAGTCTCCAAGAAGCAGAAAAGGAAAAGTCGAAACAGAAGATGACCCATCTGAACCATTATTACCTCTACCAGATCACACACGTGGTCCCTCCGAACGGAGCCAATTCAGTTCGGAAGTTCAAACTGTTAAACCCATGGAAGGACTATTGAATGAGTCACTCCAGCAATGTGAACCGACTACACCACAGAGACTGAATCTATGAACTGTTTTCCACAGAGACTGAATCTGTGATCTGTTTTGACATGAAGTTATATATGTTATTATGTTATGTTAAACATGAAGTTATATGACGTTGACTCCATCGAGAGTATATCTGCAAACTGTTTATATAAAATTGAAGATTGTATGTTTAACGGGATTCTGTAAGTAATAAGCTAGGAAGGGAGGAGTGTTGTGTATGTAACCGTTTACCTTTAAGGGAACTATAGAATGTGACCGTTCGCCTTTAAGAGCACTACTTTAGGGTGGCACTATTTATTGGCTCATGTATACTGTAATACCGATAGTGACCACACCAGTATATAAGGGTTGTGATACGTTAACTAGATCAGAAATCGCCCAGACCTCTGAATAGTAAAGACCTGTTTTGTTTGTACTTCTAAAGTCTCTGAAGTTATTTACTGCACAACCTACAGACTTTACAAATACTGTGATAGTTTTTTCCGTGGTGGTGGAGGACATCTTTATTACCTCCGGCCACTTGGATGGTGCATCATCCGCGATTAAGAACATTGAGTCCATAAATGGACCAGCAAAGTCGATGTGTACCCTTTGCCATGGTGATGAGGGCCACTCCCATGGATGTAGAGGGGCTTGTGGTGGAGCGTTTTGACCTTCTGGCATCCTAGGCAGCTCTTGGTCATTTCTTCGATGTCTCCATCGATACCTGGCCACCATACAAACGCCCTGGCTAGGTTCTTCATTTTCACTCCACCCAGATGTCCCTCGTGAAGCTCCTTTAGAGCTTTATCCTGGAGTTTGGGTGGAATCACCACTCTGGATCCACACATCAAGGTTCCTCGGCACACTGACAGCTGTTCTCTTCTTTGCGAGAATGCTGGCAACAATGGTTCGCCATGTGCTGGCCATCCCTTCACTGTTAAATCATAGACTCGTGAGAGAGTCGGGTCATTTCTAGTTTCCCTTTCAATGGCAGAATTTGTTACTGGTAGACATTCGACTATGGTAGAGTGGAAAACCTCCACTGGGTCTACAGTAGGTGCCTCTTCTACCATTGGCAACGGTAGGCGCGATAAACCGTCAGCATTCCCATGCTGTTTTGATCCTTTGTATTCTATGTTATATTGGTGTGCCCCTAGAAAAAGGGACCACCTCTGTAGCCTTTGCGCTGTCATAATGGGAACACCCTTTTTAGGGTTGAATATGGGGATGAGGGGTTGATGGTCAGTCAACAAGGTAAATTTTTGTCCGTGTAGGTAATGGTTGAATTTCTTCGCTCCCCATACCAGGCTGAGTGCTTCCCTGTCGATTTGGGCATAGTTACGCTCAGCTGAGTTCAATGAGCGTGACGCAAAAGCTATCGGCCGTTCCGAGCCATCAGGGAATTTATGCGATAATACCGCTCCTACGCCGTAAGGGGATGCATCGCATGCCAGTCTGATTGGCAGTGATGGGTTGTAATGAGCCAAAACTTCTTTGGACGTGATTAAGTCTTTGCATTTATGGAAGGCACGTTTACAGTTTTCGCTCCATTTCCAAATTACTCCTGTTTGTAGCAGTTCATTAAGAGGGTGTAGAAGAGTTGATAAGTTTGGTAAAAATTTATGATAGTAATTTATTAATCCCAGGAACGACCTTAATTGTGAAACATTTTCAGGTGCTGGGGCTTTTCTGACCGCTTCAATTTTTTCAGGTGACTTATGCAACCCTTCCTTATTAATTATGTGGCCACAATATGATATCTGATTTCGGAAAAATTCGCATTTGGGGCGATTTGCTCGTAGGCCCCGTTCTCTCAGCCTAGTGAGCACCTGCTCCAAATTGGCAAGGTGCTCATTGTCGTTTTCTCCTGTTACAAGGATGTCGTCGAGGTAGCATTGAGTCCCCGGAATCCCTTGGAGGACTTGCTCCATAGCTCTTTGCCAGATAGTTGGAGCGGATGCTACTCCGAAAACCAGTCGATTGTACTGGTACAGGCCTTTGTGTGTATTTATCGTGATACTTTTTGGAGGCCTCTTCAACCTCCATCTGTAGATATGCCTGTGCCAAGTCAATTTTGGTGAAACATTTCCCTCCGGATAGTGAGGCGAAAATATCTTCTATCCTCGGAAGAGGATACTGTACCGTGTGAAGGACCGGGTTTACAGTCACCTTGAAATCTCCACAGATGCGAATTTTTCTCTGTTCTTCAGATTTATCATTATTCAACGTTTTCTTCATGACTGGGACGATGGGTGTTGCCCACTCGCTCCAATCTATTTTGGATAATACGCCTGCCTTTTCCAAATTCTCCAGCTCTGCCTCGACTGCTGGACGAATTGCGTATGGCACCGGTCTTGCCTTAAAAAACTTGGGAATTGCCGCATCTTCCACTTTTATTGAGGCGGTGATGCCTTTCAAAGTTCCTAGTTTCTCTTGAAACACTTCTTTGGCGTTGGCCAAGATGTCTTTTAATCGTTCAGGTATGACGTCATCCTCATTTTTTTCCTTACTGTTCACCGTCAGTGCCTGAATGGAGTGCCAGTCTAAACGTATTTTCCTGATCCAATCACGTCCCAACAGCGGTGGACCACCATCTTGTAGAACGTATAAATACAACTTTTGTATTTCCTTGCCGTTGTATACAACAGGCACCCTTATTTTTCCTTTGGGGTATACTTTCTGCCCCGTATATGTTTTCAAGATAATGGATGTGTCTTTTAAAGGTATATGCGGAAATAGCCGTTCGTAATCCCGTTGATTTATGACGGTCAGAGCTGATCCTGTATCTAGCTCCATTTTTACTGGGGACCCTGCTATCGTGAGGGTAACCCGAATGGTCTGGTAATCTTCTTTGGCAATTACATTATGTAATTTGAGACAGCTTAGTCTCTTGTTTTCGGAGTCGCTATCGCTCTTCTGGTCTTCGGAGCTACTGTCCGTCATCATTTGTACCTTTCTGTACTTTTCTTTATTGATTTTTTTTTTCCTGTCCGTGGATTTTTTTTGTCCAGATCGGCATACCCGTGCAATGTGTCCGATCTTTCCGCATTGCCTGCATGCTTTGTCCTTGAACCAGCAGTCCCTCTGGTCATGGGTGGATCTGCCGCAGCGATAACATCTATCGAAACCCTATGTCATTTCATGGGTGCCGAAGTTCTGTGTCTTTTGTTGTATCTCTGCAGCTCCTCTTGCGGCTGCTTCGTATGATACAGCCATACTGAAAGCCTTGTCCAGTGTTAAACCTTTCTCAGAAAGCATCCTTTTCTGTGTTCCTTCACTTAGGAGACCACAGACGAATTTGTCTCGAAGATAATCTGCTAGTCCTGCCCCGAATTGGCAGTGCTTTGATAGCTTTCTTAATTCGGTGAGGTAATCAGCGTTACTTTCATTCTTGTGTTGATTCCTCTTGAAGAATTTGAATCGTTCCGCTATCAGCAGCAGTGTTGGGTTTAAGTGCTCCTGTAGGGTATCAACAATTTCTTTAAAATTCTTGTCCTTTGGTTTGGCTGGAGTGATTAAGTTTCGTAACAGCCCGTATGTCTTTGCGCCCATTAGATTTAGAAGTACTGACGCTTTTTTATCATTTTCTATTCCATTTGCGGAGCAATATACCTCCACTCTTTCCACATATGTGGTCCAATCCTCTATATCGTTATCAATAGCATCAATATTGCCAGCCTTAGGCATCCTGGAAAAAAATGGCGCTTCCCGCGCTTTTCTTTCTTTTCTGCAGAAAAGATATGGCGCTTCCCGCGCTTCCCCGCCGCTGCTGCCAATGACAACGCTGTTTTCCGCGGTTTTTATTTATTTATTTATTTACAGGTGGAGACTCGTTCCCGCCGGACTCTCTCTGCTAGGTCTGAACGCCAACCTGCTTGCAGCGCCGGTCGTCTCCCGAGTGCTCCCTCCCCATTTGTTACTGCTTGCCTCCGCTTTCGCTGCTTGGCCTCGCTGCAGAGCCAGCCGCTGGAGCCCCAGCCCAATGCCCAGGAAGGATTATTGCAGTACCTGCCACCAGCTCGGCTAGCTGGTGAAACCACAGCTTTTTCTTTTTCTTGCTTTTCTTCGACTTTGGACATCAGAGGAATTGATGTCCTTGAGGTGCTGCCGAATTGCAGGTAAGTCCGTTTCCAATTCGTCGCCACTGTTGTGTCTGTGTGTTAATAGGGACACTGAAGACAGGAGTTGGTTTCACAGGTGTTTACTGAACAAAGTCTGGAGGGGAACTAACTGATACAACACAATATACAGGCTTATATAGCCCGAGTGGCCATTACCGGCATTACAGTACACAGGGGGCTCTTAAAGGCACATACACTACATGTAGCTTCCCCTTAAATGCATCTATGCTATTCGCCTCAACCACTCCATGTGGTAGTGAGTTCTACATTCTCACCATTCTCTCAGTAAAGAATGAGTAAGCCTATTATAATAAATTGTATGTACTCCCTGAGCACGGTGGCCTAGGTTCAGAGAGTGTGCATCACGTATGGGCAGGAAATCAGTTGAACCAGCAGATTTTGAAGGGCTGCTGCCTACAATTAAGAGCTGCGCTAGAAACAGGATTTAAATTACAGAAGAAAGGCATAATATGAAAGAATAGAACTGCCCTGTTTTAGGATGGTGCTCCGAAGGTAGTTCTCCAGTAGGTACAGCTATGTTTGGATCTAAGGTTACCCTCTGATCATTGGAGAAGTGTTTAAAATGCCTCAGTGTGGAGATGCCGGTGTTGGACTGGGGTGGACAATTGTAAGAAGTCACACAACACCAGGTTATAGTCCAACCGTTTTATTTGAAATCACAAGCTTTCGGAGCGCTGCTCCTTCGTCAGGTGAAGTGGAGAGATGCCTATAGACACAGATTATATAGTCAGAGAATAATCTTTCTAACTGCCATTTATCACACCTTGGCAGAGAGATTCAGGTTTGTAGAATTTGCCAAATGTAGATATAGGGCTATAGTTTCCGTTGAATCTGATCCAGTTGCACTGACTCAGCATGCAAAGCACTCAGACAACCTTTCAGCTATTCTACACATGCACATCCATGTGCATTTTGCTGCAGGGCAAATTTTTTTGCTGGCACTGAAATTTGTTTCTAATATCACATGAATCTTACAAGTAATGACCAACAAGCACACTGCTAGTACAAGCTACTTGCATGGTGCCTGTTCATCAATAAATGGGAATGCAGGCTGTGCACTTGTTGATCCACATAAGTTCTATCAGCCTCTTGACATCAGATGAAGTCAATATTCTGATACAGGAGCTTTGAGCTACTATTAAAAGGGTCATTTTGCTTGGATATTTTGTTCTGCCATTTATGACTGCTGGGAGAACACCAGTGCATGGTAAAGGAAGGTGGTGCCTTTTGGAATCCTGCAGTCCATGTGCTATATGGAGTTGAAGGCAGATAAGCAGGAAGCGCTGCTGGACGTGAGGGCGGTGAGATAGCATCAGAGGCAGATAGTGCTGATTCATCGATACCCACCTGAGAGGGTATACAGACAAAGGCAGATGTTCCTGGTTCTCTCAGAGGAGCAATACATGTGGATGCTTATTTTCAGCAGGGAGTTAACAAGAGAGTTGGCAGAGGACCTGATGTCATGATCCTGAACTTCCACAACTCTTACTGCGCCAGTGAAAATTACAAAGGCACTCAACTTTTATGCTATCGGAAGCTTTGAGGGAATCACAAGAGAAAAATAGGCCTAAATTTGTTAGTGCCCCAAACCAAGCACAATTCCGGTGGTGCATAGCAATGGCACGCCAGAATGGAGAGGCCTGTGCACCGAACTAAATTCATCCTCGGGCCTCGTTACCACAATTCAGGTGAGCTGCAGGTACCAATCAGGTGCTCCAATACAGCTCGCTCGTCTGAGTCGAACAAATTTCATCCGGCGCCATGGCCCAGAAGTAAGTCCAAGAGGAGGGGGAGGTAACCATGAGGGGGGCGAGGGCAGGCTGGCAGCGGCCTGCAGTTGGTTAGTAGAACTAAGTGGTGCACCCCTGCTATGTTCGACTCTGCATTTTGAATGTTTTGGAACCTTTTTTTGAATGGCCTCCAGCAGTCCCTTTAAGGAGTGCTGGTTAGTCAACTCAAGATGTGGAAATACTAGCCGGAGCTTGCGTACACAAGTTGCAACTAGTTCCAATGAATTTAGGAGTCTGGGTCTGAAATGGACGCAGAAGCCTCATTTCCATATTGAAATGAGACTTGCGTTCTCAAAAAAAAGCCCTGTCCAATTTATCAGTGGCCCAAACACCTGTGCCGATCGAGTGTGTGCCTCTGCACCACTAAATTGGTTATCGTTACGCCCATAAAACAATGTTGAATTTACGCTCCATGGTCCGCATTAGCCACTTGGTGGTAATTAGGTGCACCCACCAAACCACTGATGGCCTTTTTGCCAGTGCTAATGACTGCATTGTCTTCTCAACAGATGTCCGGGAGCAGCAGGCATGTGTCTTTGGTTTTTCGAATCTGGATGGGCTACCGAGGGCACGGGGTGCAATCAATGGCACCCATGTGGCTCTGAGTGCCACTGACATGAATCATACACATGCAGATAGTGTGCAATCACTGGCACAACATTTTGCAAATGAATGCAAGGTTTCCTGACAGCTTGCATAATGCTTTCATCCTATGCTAATTCAGCATTTCACAGTCTTTAAGGAAGGGTATGGATCCGGCGACTGACTGCTAGGAGACCTTGGCTACCTCTTGGTGCTGTGGTTCTTGACCCCCCCTGCAATCACCATCTGCAGCAGAGGAGCAGGGGTACAACAATGCTCATGTGCCCACCAGAATCACCGTGGAGAACACTCTTGGCATACTGGAGCAAATGCTTCACCCTCTGGATTGCTCAGGGGGACTCTTGCAATGCAAAGTCTCCAGGATTATCATGGGCTGCTATGTTCTCCATAATTGAGCTGTAGAAAGGGTAATCCACTGGAGAGGCACAAATTGAGTAGACAGAGGAGGAGCTAGATGACTCACCAGATGAGGAGAATGAGGAAATACGTAACAACAGAAAATGCTGGAAAAACTCAGCAGGCCAGGGCAGCATCCGTGGAGAGAGAAATGGAGTTAACGTTTCAGGTCAAAGACCCTTAGTCAGAACTGGAAAAAAAGCAGGAAGAGGGATAGATTTTAAAGCAAGTGGGGACTGGGAAAAGGGGGAGGGGATGAAAGAACAAAAGGGAAGGTCAGAGATAGGATAGAAAGCAGGAGAGATTAAGAGACATTGAGAGACATTAAGAGATATTCAAGGAACAAAGCATGGCTCTAGATGAAGTGTGAATGGTGCTGGCAGAATGAAGGACAGCTGCCATGTGGGAGGGAAGAAAAAAGCCCAGACGAAAGTGTGGATTAAAAAAAAAGGAGAATGAGGAGACTGACAGAGCAAAAGGCAGTAAAGGTTGTTCTAGTAGAACCATCAGAATAAACCTGACCATGGAGACATTCTCCTGACAATGTTTCCCCTTGAACCACAGCACTAACTTCCCTCCATCCTAAGCATCCTGTACAATCTGATTGGAGGAAACTCATGTGCACACATCAGTGTAATGGGAACCCAGTCCATGGAAACCAAGGTAAGCTCGAGGAACAGCACCTCATCTTCCGATTAGGCACTTTACAGCCTTCCGGACTCAATATCGAGTTCAACAATTTCAGATCATAACCTCGGCCCCATTACATTTTTATATATTTTTTATCCATGCCTTTATTTTGTGCCCTTTCCCCTTTTTTTCTCTCCCACATGGCAACTGTCTCTCATTCTGCCAGTGCATTTCACACTTCACACTGCATTCATTTACTAGACATCTAGAGCCGTCTTTTGTCTCTTTACTAGTCCTATCACCATCTCGTCTCATCTTGAATACCTCTTAATGTCTCTTCACTTCTCTTTTGTTCTTTCATCCCCATTTCCCAGCCCCCAAACTGGCCTTTTAATCTGTTTCATTTCCTGTGTTTTCTCTCAGTCCTGACGAAGGGTCTTCGACCTGAAACGTTGACACTATTTCTCTCTCCACAGATGTTGCCTGGCCTGCTGAGTTTTTCCAGCATTTTCTGTTGTTATTCCAGTGTAATGGGAAACTGTTACTCACAAACAGAAATTGATGAACATCAATACTAATTTATAAAGGAGGAAAGCATACCTAGTTGTGTTATGTATTTATTGTGTTTTGTTGCTGTGCTTCCCCTTATGATCAATGACATTCTGTATTGAAGTTTTCCAGGACCTGATCGTGGCAGAAGTGAGGACAGTGTGGTCATTTCATAAATATGTAGCTGGTGCAATGGCCCAGTTATGCTGTGGAAGTGGTGCGTCAGCTACATCTCTCCTCCCCTGCTGAGGCAGGCACCCCAGGTGTGGGCAACTGCCCAAAATATGCTTATGCGCCACCCCAGGATTTGGAATGAGGTCAAGGGTTTATCCATAGGGGAAGCAGAAGTACCACCCCACCCCAGATCTGCCTCCAAAAGGCCTCCCCAGAAATTTCTGGCCTACGGTTCTGTTTCAAATGTGGAGTCATTCATGGAAAATGTTGTTATTAATCAGCATTTTTAGAAAGGATGCTGTAGCAATTTATCAATTTCAATGAATCTTTAATTTTTGCCTTTTTCTGTGTAGAATTTTTTTTTTATTGCCACATGAGTAACTGTTAATGATTCGCTTAGTGTGGTGCTCTTCTTGAGGTCATAAAACATTTTTACAGCCTCCTTCCAAGTTCAAACAGTTGTCGATACCGAGTACATCTATCTGTGATGTTACGCCATGTACTTTGCCGATGGGCTCTGCTAGTTATTATTGCTGTAGTTTCAAATTGAGAATTCCTTCCATGTACTACAGAACTGACCAGCATTTCAATGGCCACAAGCTGGGCTTGGCAAAATCACTGCTGTTATATGATTGCTACTGTTCAGCACACTCCACGGTGAACTAAAAGGCTCTTGCCATTATTTGAACTGGTTCAATAGTTATTAAACCACTTCAGAAGTGAGAAATGAGCATTATTTCAGGTACATCACGATGGGCTTGGTTTCTAGCTCTAACTATCAAGGGAACATGGCGCACCACGGCTGCAGCGTGTACCATCTACCAGCAACTCGCAAAGGCTTCTTCGACAGCACCTCCCAAACCTTTATTACTGAGAAGGACAAGGGCAGCAGACGCATGGGAACACCATCACCTGCAAGTTCTTCTCCAAGTTACACACCATCCTAACTTGGAAATATATCACCGTTCCTACATTGTTGCTGGGTCAAAATCCTGGAACTCCCTCCCTCACAGCACAAAAGATTATTGCTCAAGATAAAAAAATCACGGGATGGGGGTAATATTCTGGCATGTGGTGTAAGGTTTTGGCTCTCTAACAGAAAGCAGAGAGTTGGGATAAATGTTTCATTCTCAGACTGGCAATCAGTAACTAGTGGTGTTCCGCAGGGGTCAGTGCTGGGTCCCCAACTCTTTACAATCTATATTAATGATTTGGAGGAGGGGACCGAGTGTAACATATCAAAGTTTGCAGATGATACAAAGATGGGAGGGAAAGTAGTGAGTGAGGAGGACATAAAAAACCTGCAAAGCGACATAGACAGGCTAAGTAAGTGGGCAGAGATTTGGCAGATGGAATACAATAATGGAAAGTGTGATGTTATGCACTTTGGCAGGAAAAATCATAGAGCAAGTTATTATCTTAATGGCAAGAAACTGGAAAGTGCTGTAGTACAAAGGGATCTGGGGGTCCTGGTGCACGAAACTCAAAAAGTTAGTATGCAGGTGCAGCAAGTGATCAAGAAGGCCAATGGAATGTTGGCTTTTATTGCTAGGGGGATAGAATATAAAAACAGGGAGGTATTGCTGCAGTTATACAAGGTATTGGTGAGACCGCACCTGGAATACTGCATACAGTTTTGGTGTCCATACTTAAGATAAGACATACTTGGTGTCGAGTCAGTACAAAGAAGGTTCACTAGGTTAATCCTGGGGATGAGGGGGTGGTCATATGAGGAGAGGTTGAGTAGATTGGGACTCTACTCATTGGAGTTCAGAAGAATGAGAGGCGATCTTATTGAAACATAAGATTGTGAAGGGGCTTGATCGGGTGGATGCGGTGAGGATGTTCCCAATGATGGGTGAAACTAGAACTAGGGGGCATAATCTTAGAATAAGGGGCTGCTCTTTCAAAAGTGAGATGAGGAGAAACTTCTTCACTCAGAGGGTGGTAGGTTTATGGAATTTGCTGCCCCAGAAAGCTGTGGAAGCTACATCATTAAATAAATTTAAAACAGAAATAGATAGTTTCCTAGAAGTAAAGGGAATTAAGGGTTACGGGGAGCGGGCAGGAAATTGGACATGAGTCTAGGTTCGGAATGGTCATGGCCCTGTGGGTAGTGGAGCGAGCCCAGGGGCCGTGTAGCCTGGTTCTGCTCCTACTTCTTGTGTTCTAATTCTGTGTTAGATTTCAGGAGATGGTTTTATTCCTGTTCCTGGCTGGGGTGGAGATCGCCTTTACAGAAGGTAAGTACTGTCGAAAATATAGGGACAGAGTGATCTCCTGGACGAGTTTCGATCGCCTAGATGGGTCGGAGAGGAATTTCCCAGATTTTTTCTCCCAAATTGGCCATTGGGTTTTTTATCTGGTTTTTCGCCTCTCCCGGGAGATCACATGGGTTCGGGTGGGATGGAGAGTGATAGAAGATTTGAGGTTAGGATCAGATCAGCCATGATCTTATTGAATGGTGGAGCAGGCTCGAGGGGCCGATTGGCCTACTCCCGCTCTTATTTCTTATGTTCTTATGCCTTCACCACATGGACTGCAGCAATTCAAGAAGGTGGCTCACCACCACCTTCTCAAGGGCAATTAGGGATGGCAATAAATGCTGGCCTTGCCAGTGATGCCCATACCCCAGGAATGAATAAAACAAATAGAATAGTATAATGGAAGCTGAGGTGAGGTGGCATTTTAATTTATAGCTATTTAATGCTACAACAAAGTGGTGATATTAACACCTTTGTCTCCAAAAGGAGAAAATATACACTTGTTTTCTGGAGGATTGAGGGTGGCTCAGGTAACTTGGAGATGTCTATGGCTATATTTTGCTCTGCCCGTTAGTGTTAATATTAAAGGAAAAGTAGGTATGGCTGAACCAGTGAGAATAAAACAATTAAGGAATATTCTTCCATTATTAGCCCTATTTTTGTTTTTGCTCACAGTCTAAAAAAGTTGTGAGAAGTCTAAAAAAGAAAAGTAAAGGAAGGCTTCTTAAGGTCTTTGAAGGCCAATGTTAAGAAACACATGCAATTTTGATCAAATGAAAGTGAAAAAAATTTGTGGCCGGAAATTTCTTTACCTGGGCGGGGTCGGGTGCGGCGGTCGCCATGGCGGGTCGCGACCCCGCTCCTCATTCCATCCTACTCCTGAGATCGACTTTCCGTTAATGGGACCTATTAAGGCTGTCCTGCGCTTTACCCGGCCAATTAAATGGTACCGGTCTGATGACGTCATCGAGGTCATGCTTTCAACCGGGATATTTAAAGAGGTCATGGCCACATTGCATTTGAAGGTTCATCTAGGATTGTGCAGGCAGTGCACTGCACCATTGGACTGCTGCAAAGAGTGCCAAACATGACTGCACCGAGACAGAGGGCTGCACCCAGGTTCTCCGATGACTCACTCCATATGCTTATGGAGGGATCAGAGTTCGCAGGGAGGTCCTCTTCCCTTCTGATGGGCGGAAGAGACCTCCCCAGCAGACCAAAGGAACCTGGCTCCAAATAGCAGAGGAGGTCAACAGCAGGGATGTGGTCAGGAGGACCTGGGTGCAGTGCCGGAAACTTTTCAATGATCTCATTAGATCAAGAAAGGTGAGTGCAAAGCCACACTCAACTTCATCCTGTTGCACCTTTTATCACATCCCCATCACTCTGAATTCTCTACCCTACTCCTGCACATCCTTACACCAACATAACTTGCACGTCCACCCATCCCTCTCTCTCTATCTACATTATCACATCCACATCTGACTAACCACCCCTCACACTCACCCTCATCCTAATGTAATCATACCAACCCATGCTGATGGAATAGATGGCAGGTCAAGTGGAGATGACAAAAGCAATCTGTCAATGGTGAGATAGGTTCTACCAATGAGGTGCCAGTGGATCCCGATTTTGCTGGAAACACTTGCAACCTCTAGAAAGCTAAATCTGTGCTGACAATGCACTCAGCAACAGCATCTGCCTTAAGAAAGTGATCAGATGTCAGGTGGGCGTATTTATTGTACTTTTCATGCTGTGCACTAATAAGCTGGATCAATGGCCACTCAACTTCTGCCTCAGGTTTACAGACATGGTTACCGAGCTGCGTGATTCCTGTGCTCATCAATTTGAAAGGTAAGGTTAAAAAGACTCTTAAGGGTCTGACAAGTACCGCATAATGATCTGAATGAGCTCGCCCACCTCTGCTGTTCGGGTCGCTGCCACACCTGCAAACACAGCCGAGGGGAAGGTGCATGGGGGCGGGATGATAGCAGATTCCCGATCCGCTCCAAGATATTTCAAATTTCACACCCGACCCGCCTCCAATTGCGCCTGCACGGACCCCAGAAAATGCCAACGTTTGTTGTTAGATCCCATTCAGCATATGACTAAGAATAGCAGAGTAAGTAGCTATTGTTAAAAAACAATTAATGTCAGATTTAGGGTGAATGTGGGGGCTGCTAGGAAATTATTTACTAGTTATGCAAATTAATTTGTTCATTTGGAAACAAATTAATGTTTGCCTCTCTTTATAAAATACAACATTCCAATAGAAAATTTGATTAATTACTATTCAGACTACAATAAATTATAATCTAAATACAGAATATCAGTCATTCAAGAACATGGGATAATTATACTAAATTAATTGAAAATCTATTAGTTTAGAGCTAGTTTTCTATGGAAATCATAAAGATACTGAAGTTTTTAGTTTATTTGTTTTTTCTTTTTATGTTTTGTTTCAATTTTATTATGGATCAGTTCCTCAATCTTCTATTGATTTTCCAGCTCTTCTTCCATTTGACTCTCTTTTCCTTAGATTCTCTAGTTCTCTTATTAGTATGTCTATTTCTCTGTCTTGATCCTTTAAAATATCCAGCATTATTCCTCTTGTTTTGTTCTCCTAGTCCTTAGAATCTCTAGATGAATTCCTCTTTGTGTTCCCCTTTCTTGCCTATTCATCTTAGAAACCCAGGGAGCTTTCACCCATGTATCTGTTCCCCAGCAAAGGGCAGAAAATTACTGAATGTGAGGAGAACAGAAAGAAACTATAATATAATTTTAATGATATGGAGGCCAATCACCTCAGCCCCAGGACATTGCTGCAGGAGTTCCTCAAGGCAGTGTCCTAGGCCCAACCTTCTTCAGCTGCTTCATCAATGATCTTCCCTCAATCATAAGGTCAGAAGTGGGGATGTTCGCTGATGATTGCACAGTGTTCAGTTCTATTTGTAATTCCTCAGATAATGAAGCAGTCCATGCCCGCATGCAGCAACACCTGGACAATATCCAAGCTTGGGCTGATAAGTGGCAAGTAACATTTGCGCCACACAAGTGCCAGGCAATGACCATCTCCATGTAGATTTCAAATGCTGAAAGCCTGTGTGGCCCAGTGGTAAGGGCATGAAACGGTTAAACTTTGAGGCACAGAAAAGGTGCCAGTCATCAAAGTCTGCAGTTCTTGGAGAACATATTGATACTGGACAATGAAAGCTTTGACTCATGATTAACTCTGAAAAGGACATTGACATTGAACTGTGAGGCCTTGAATCATGATTGGTTTCGATGAGAAAAATTAACACCTGGACAATGCTCTGAGTTTTACTGAAACAATGGGGGTCATGACCAACTTGCTGACATGAATGGAAGATACACAAGTCCCGAGCAGACAATCAGCCAACCGCCCATCAACAGTAATAGAAATCACATTGAATATGCGTTACAGAAAGCGGAAGAGGAGATAAGGAGTTATCTTTGATCTCACAACTCTGTACACCTCCGGTGATTGAATTACAGGTTGACGAAGAGTGAATATCGTACAGTTCAGCAAACCGACAATGAAACTGGTTGGGGGAGGCCCAGCCATGGGGCCAGGTGACTAAAAGAACTATAAGAAGGAACCACACCACAGCTCTCTCTCTCTTTCACTGGGAAGCTCTCTCGCTGGGAAGCTCTCTCTCTCTCGGAAGCTAGCTCTGACTACAGCAACTGCCAGGTGTAAGAAGGAAGGGAAGACGGTCATCTCCAGCTCCCAGCCTACAATCGACGTTGGCCACGACCAGCCGGACGGGTGATTGTAAGTATCAGTTTACTCTACAAGGGGTTTTGCGCTGTGTTGGTGGCTGCAGTCAGATAAAGGAGGACGGGGACAGGTCATCTCTGATCCATGCCTACAATCCACAATGGTAACGACTGGCCGTATGGGTGATTGTAAGTTTCAGCCAAGTCTCAACAAGTTTTTGTCGGTGTTTTGTTGGTTTTAGTAAACTAACAGTTTTGGGTTGAACCTAAACCTTTGTGTCGTCTACCATTTTGTTCCTGTAAAACCCAGAGTCAAAGAACCCTTGTAAGGACGAGGAAACCAAACACCTTACATATCTTGGTGGCTGGCGGCAGGTCTCTTGAGGTGTGGAACAAAATAAGGCACAAAGTAAGGGCAACAAATCCTAGGGAGGCTAAGGTAGTCACAGGAAGGCTAACGTAGTCTCAGGGAGGCTAAGATAGTCTCAGGGAGGCTAAGGTAGCCAAAGTAAACATTTCTGAGCCAGGAGCAAAAGAAATGATGTACTCTCCGCAGGAGAAAGCGGCAGAGTGGGCGGTTAGAAGTAGCTGTAGGAAGTCTATGGAGGCTAAGGTAGCCTCGTATATATGTATCAAGTTAGACATTTCTGAGCCATGGGCACGAGAAATGTTACACTCTGAGGATCCGCAGGAAAAAGCGGAAGAGTGGACGGTTAGTGTTAACCATAAACGAACGAGAGAGAAGGCAATTTGGCTACTGTGTCTACAGAAGCAAACCTCGATTCTCAGGGAAAAGGTGAAACAGGTGGAAGATGAGAAAAGGGAACTAGATACCAAGGCAAGCGATAAGGATGCCGTCATAGAACGACTGATGAAAGTTTTAAGTGAGGAAAGGCAGGAGAGAAAGATTAAGGAGGAGAGGGCGTAGAACAATCTAGAATACTTACAGTGTCAGGTGACAGAGGGTAAGAGGCAGTGTCAGACTCACTGCGAACAAAGTGAAAGGAATCTAGAAGGAGTCGAAGAGGCGGAGAAATGATTGAAAGATATCAAGGTAGCATATAGAGTAGCTCAAACTCCGGGTTATGAGGGGGCAGATCACGGGCCTTGTAATGAAAAGATCCATAAGTTGACCTTAAAACTATCCGGGGCCAGAGGGATGGTTTGTCTCATGGCGCCTGGAGAAGTTGGGGAAGACTGGGATATGGGGGGTAAAGAATCAGATGATGACCACCGAGAGCGATGTGTCCCCTACGACAGCAGAAGTTCAGTCCACCACCAATGGGTGGTGGCCCAGCGCAGTTGCCGAGCGATTATGTGCTCCCATTTACGCCGCTTCAGCTACAGGAAATGCTGATGAATGTGGCTAAATTAAAGCAGGGAGGGGACGCCTCCGTTCATTTCGCCAATGTAGAGCAGGTAGGGGGTGTAGTGTCCGTGTGTTGATAAAGACACTGAAGACAGGAGTTGGTTCATAGGTATTTACTAAGCAAAGTCTGGGGGGTGGGTTCTAACGGATATACACAATATACAGGCTTATATAGCCCGAGTGGCAATTACCAGCATTACAGCACACATGGGGCTCTTAAAGGCACATACACTACAATTCCTCCCCTTTTAGCTAACCATTACATCATATTTTAAGTAATTATTAATTACATGTTATAAGCAAAATAATATACATTGCTGTAGTTAATTAATTATAAGTCAGTCTCTCAGGAGCCTCCCTGACTCGGTCCGGATAACGCCTCGGGGGCGTAGTAGTTTCTGGTGGTGTAGTAGGTTCTTCTGGCAAGGCTGATTCGGCTTGAATGCCAGTGTCGGGTTCATCGGGTTCCAGTATCACCGGATCGGAGGTGGATATGGGTATCTCTACTTCATCGTTAGATGTATAGAGTTGTGGTGTAGGTTGTCCCTTTTCGGATGACTTTATGATTTGGTCAGCATGGCGCCTTATTATACTTTCTCCGATGTCCACGGTATACATCAGTGGTCCTAGTCGTGTGCAGATAGTTCCAGGCTGCCATTTCTCGGTACGGTAGTCCCGGGCCAAAACTTGTTGACCTATCTGGAAGGTTCTAGTTGGCCTTTCATTCATGCCTTGAAACTGCCGGTTCTCCATGTCCCTTCTGATGTTGGGCTTGACCAAATCCAGCTGGCATCTTAGGTTTCTATTGAAGAACATCATGGCGGGAGTTTGGTTGGTAACCATATGTGTTGCATTCCTGTATGCGAATAAGAAGTTATCCACCTTGTGCTGAAGTTTTATGTCTTCATTACCCATGGCCTTTATGGCCTTCTTGAAGGTCTGGACAAACCTTTCAGCCAATCCATTGGTGGCGGGATGGTATGGGGCGGACGTGTAGTGCTTAACCCCATTGTTTTTTAAGAACTTTCTGAATTCTTCGGACACAAATTGCGGTCCATTATCAGAACAGATCTGTTCCGGCAGCCCATTCCTGGCAAATTTGGTCCTTAATACTGTGATGGTTTTTTCCGTGATGGTGGAGGACATCTTTATTACCTCCGGCCACTTGGAGTGTGCATCAACCACGATTAAGAACATTGAGTCCATAAATGGACCAGCAAAGTCGATGTGTACCCTTTGCCAGGGAGATGAGGGCCACTCCCATGGATGTAGAGGGGCTTGTGGTGGAGCGTTTTGGACCTTCTGGCATCCGAGGGAGTGCTTGGTCATTTCTTCGATGTCTCCATCGATACCTGGCCACCATACAAATGCCCTGGCTAGGTTCTTCATTTTCACTCCACCCAGATGCCCCTCGTGAAGCTCCTTTAGCACTTTATCCTGGAGTTTGGGTGGAATCACCACTCTGGATCCACACATCAAGGTTCCTCGGCACACTGACAGCTGTTCTCTTCTTTGCGAGAATGCTGGCAACAGTGGTTCGCCATGTGCTGGCCATCCCTTCACTGTTAAATCGTAGACCCGTGAAAGAGTTGGGTCATTTCTCGTTTCCCTTTCAATGGCAGAATTTGTTACTGGTAGACATTCCACTATGGTAGAGTGGAACATCTCCATTGGGTCTACTGTAGGTGCCTCTTCTACCGTTGGCAACGGTAGGCGCGATAAACCATCAGCATTCCCATGCTTTTTTGACCCTTTGTATTCTATGTTGTATTGGTGTGCCCCTAGAAAAAGGGACCACCTCTGTAGCCTTTGCGCTGTCATAATGGGAACACCCTTTTTAGGGTTGAATATGGAGATGAGGGGTTGATGGTCAGTCAACAAGGTAAATTTTTGTCCCTGTAGGTAATGGTTGAATTTCTTTACTCCCCATACCAGGCTGAGTGCTTCCCTGTCGATTTGGGCATAGTTACGCTCAGCTGAGTTCAATGAGCGTGACGCAAAAGCTATCGGCCGTTCCGAGCCATCAGGGAATTTATGCGATAATACTGCTCCTATGCCGTAAGGGGATGCATCGCACGCCAGTCTGATTGGCAGTGATGGGTTGTAATGAGCCAAAACTTCTTTGGATGTGATTAAGTCTTTGCATTTATGGAAGGAACGTTTGCAGTCTTCGTTCCATTTCCAAATTACTCCTGTTTGTAGCAGTTCATTAAGAGGGTGTAGAAGAGTTGATAAGTTCGGTAAAAATTTATGATAGTAATTTATTAATCCCAGGAACGACCTTAATTGTGAAACATTTTCAGGTGCTGGGGCTTTTATGACCGCTTCAATTTTTTCAGGTGACTTATGCAACCCTTCCTTATTTATTATGTGGCCACAATATGATAGCTGATTTCGGAAAAATTCGCACTTGGGGCGATTTGCTCGTCGGCCCCGTTCTCTCAGCCTAGTGAGCACCTGCTCTAAATTGGCAAGGTGCTCGTTGTCGTTTTCTCCTGTTACAAGGATGTCGTCTAGGTAGCATTGAGTCCCCGGAATCCCTTGGAGGACTTGCTCCATAGCTCTTTGCCAGATAGCTGGAGCGGATGCTACTCCGAAAATCAGTCGATTGTACTGGTACAGACCTTTGTGTGTATTTATCGTGAGATATTTTTTAGAGGCCTCTTCAACCTCCATCTGTAGATATGTCTGTGCCAAGTCAATTTTGGTGAAACGTTTCCCTCCGGATAGTGAGGCGAAAATATCTTCTATCCTCGGAAGAGGATACTGTACCGTGTGAAGGACCGGGTTTACAGTCACCTTGAAATCTCCACAGATGCGAATTTTTCTCTGTTCTTCAGATTTATCATTCTTCAATGCTTTCTTCATGACTGGGACGATGGGTGTTGCCCACTCGCTCCAATCTATTTTAGATAATACGCCTGCCTTTTCCAAATTCTCCAGCTCTGCCTCGACTGCTGGACGAATTGCGTATGGCACCGGTCTTGCCTTAAAAAACTTGGGAATTGCTGCATCTTCCACTTTTATTGAGGCGGTGATGCCTTTCAAGGTTCCTAGTTTCTCTTGAAACACTTCCTTGGCGTTGGCCAAGATGTCTTTTAATCGTTCAGGTATGACGTCATCCTCATTTTTTTCCTTACTGGTCACCGTCAGTGCCTGAATGGAGTGCCAGTCTAAACGTATTTTTCTGATCCATTCACGTCCCAACAGCGGTGGACCACCATCTTGTAGAACGTATAAATACAACTTCTGTATTTCCTTGCCGTTGTATACAACAGGCACCCTTATTTTTCCTTTGGGGTATACTTTCTGCCCCGTATATGTTTTCAAGATAATGGATGTGTCTTTTAAAGATATATGCGGAAATAGCCGCTCGTAATCCCGTCGATTTATGATGGTCAGAGCTGATCCTGTATCTAGCTCCATTTTAACTGGGGACCCTGCTATTGTGAGGGTAACCCAAATGGTCTGGTAATCTTTTTTGGCAATTACATTATGTAATTTGAGAGAGCTTAGTCTCTTGTTCCCGGAGTCGCTATCGCTCTTCTGGTCTTCGGAGCTACTGTCCGTCATCATTTGTACCTTTCTGTGCTTTTCCTTATTGATTCTTTTCCGGTTAGTGGATTTTTTGTTTTCAGATTGGCACACACGTGCAATGTGTCCCATCTTTCCGCATTGTCTGCATGCTTTGTCCTTGAACCAGCAGTCCCTCTGGTCATGGGTGGATCTGCCGCAGCGATAACATCTCTCGAAATCCCGTGTCATTTCATGGGTGCCGAAGTCCTGTGGCCTTTGCTGTATCTCTGCAGCTCCTATTGCACTGAAAGCCTTGTCCAGTGTTAAATCTTTCTCAGAAAATAGCTTTTTTTGTGTTTCTACACTTAGGGGATCGCAGACGAATTTGCCTTGCAGAGAATGTGCCAGTCCTGCCTCGAATTGGCAGTGTAGGGTATCAACAATCTCCTTAAAATTCTTGTCCATCGGTTCGGCTGGAGTGATTAAGTTTCGTAACAGCTTGTATGTCTTTGCGCCCATTAGATCCAGAAGTACTGAAACTTTTTTCTCATCTTCTATTCCATTTGCGGTGCAATATACCTCCACTCTTTCCACATATGTGGTCCAATCCTCTATCTCGTTATCAAAAGCATCAATATTGCCAGAATTAGGCATCTTAGAAAAGATATGGGCCTAGAAATTCAGTATAGCCAGTTTTGGGGCGCTAACGTTAGCGCCCGCCCCAAAGTTGCGCCCCCTTTGCGGAAATTCAGTCGCTTCGCCCTAAGAGGTTGCTGGAGCGCTAAAACAGGCGTTGCACGACTATCTTCAGGTGCTAAGCCGTCAGGCCGGAGCGCAACACCCGTGCTCGGGCGCAGCGCAGGTGCGGGGAGCTGGTGATTGACGGCAGACACTCTGGTGCCAGTGAGCTCTTAAAGGGGAAGGGTGCATGTGTTTTTTTCAAAGGCCGAGTCTGGGGGGGAAAGAGGGAGGAGGAGGAGGAGGAGGAGGAGGAGGAGGAGGAGGAGGAGGGGGTGGTGGTGGTAAACAGAAATACACCGTTCACAACAACACACTGGACCCTTCCACACAACACATGCAGAGTGCCTTTTATAGTGCAGGAGGAGTGCCCTTTAATTTGCGCTCCCCGGGGCCCGCGTCGGCTGTGTTGCGTTCCATTTTACAAACGCTCTGGACGCCAGCTGCACAATGGGGCGGTCCGACTGAAGTTTGGAATCGGGGCACGCAAAGGGCGTTGCACGAGGATGTGACGTCATTTTCTGCGCGCGCAGCCGGGCGGGCGCTAAACTTTGCGCCGGCGCTAAGGGTCAACTTAATATGGGGCGAGGCGCAAACTGCGCTGCGCCCGGGCGCTACACGCATAGCGCCCGAAATTCACTTCTCTTAAGGCGCTAACTGCTGGCGCAACCAACTGAATTTCTAGGCCCTGGCGCTTCCCGCGCTTTTCTTTCTTTTCTGTAGAAAAGATATGGTGCTTCCCGCGCTTTCCCGCCGCTGCTGCCGATGACAACGCTGTTTACTGCGGTTTCCGTTTTTTTTTTCTTTTTTTATTTGCTGTTGGAGACTCGTTCCCGCCGGAGTTTCTCTCCAGGTCTGAACGCTGACCTGCTTGCCGCGCCGGCCATCTCCCGAGTGCTCCCTCCCAGTCCGTTATTGCTTGCCTCCGATTTTGCTGCCTGTCTCAGCTGTAGAGCCAGCCGCTGGAGCCCCAGCCTGACGCCCAGGAAGGATTAGCGCAGTACCTGCCACCAGCTTGGCCAGCTGGTGAAACCACAGCTTCTCTCACTTCCTTGAGTCTTCAGGACGCCCGAGGAATCGATGTCCTTGAGGTGCTGCCGAATTGCAGGTACGTCCGTTTCCACCTCGTCGCCACTGTAGTGTCCGTGTGTTGATAAAGACACTGAAGACAGGAGTTGGTTCATAGGTATTTACTAAGCAAAGTCTGGGGGGGGTTCTAACGGATATACACAATATACAGGCTTATATAGCCCGAGTGGCAATTACCGGCATTACAGCACACCTGGGGCTCATAAAGGCACATACACTACAGGGGGCATTAATAACTACAACGAGGAGGAGATGAGGAAGATGATACTGTTCTCCCTAGGTGGGAAGCTATATCAGAGTTTGTCGGCAGCCACCAAGTTAGGGGGAGGAACCATGCATGGCTTAAAAGATGAGATCTTGGTAGCACTAGGGCACAGCCAAGGTAGTCCGTTCTTGCAGGTAGAGCAGACTAGGCAGCAGGCAGGTGAATCACCAGATACGTTTGCAGATAGATTGTGGCCGACTTACATGAGGGCCACTGGAGGAGACCTAGTACGCGTAGACTTAAGAGGGGCTCCCAGGAATCATTGGCTGAGGACCGTAGTATCCAACAGTTTGCCACGAATCAGGGCAAAGGCCGACTCATGGTTTGACCCAGAGGAACTCCACAATATGGGGATGGGTGGGCTGAGGAAGCTGACTCTAGCTTTCAAGTCAGGACAAGGGGAAGAGGAGAAACACAAGGGGAAGGTGCACGAAGTGAAAGGGAATGTGAGGAGTAAAAGGGAATGGAGACAGGAGGGAAGTAATGCGGGTAGATCTCAGGCGTGTTTTAACTGTGGGAAGTTGGGACACTGGAGAAAGGAGTGTAAGCTCCCGAAAGGGGGGAAACCAGGGCACGAGGGTCCCAAAGTAGAGACGAACCAAGGGAAGGTAGAAGACGACCCAGTAAAAATCCTAGTGGCCGCATTACAGCAGGTCATGGGCAAGGATAAAGGGAAACTGGATGCTGCTGTGGGTGACAGAGGACCCAACGCATCTGCACCCTCACTGTGACGGGGCCACACCCAGCCCGAGTACCTGTGTCTGCTCATCTACGATGAGTGGGGCAGACCATGTGTAGATGTGAAAGTGGATACCGTTAGGGGAAGGTATTCGATAGATACAGGAGCCTCTAGCACGGTGGTCCACTCACCGAATCCGACCACTTCACCATGGTTGAGCGGGGTCCCATTTACACTAGCAGGTTTCACGGGTAATGAACAGGCTGGGGCGGTATCGAAACCCTTAACGATAGAATTAGGACCCAACGTAACGAAATGGGAATGCATTTTGATGAAGTGGGAACAGCCCGGTTCAGGAGTTCTCGAGGCCGACTACATGTTGGCACACCACACCATAGTAGATATGATAAACAACTGTCTATGGGGGGCAGTCGATGCAGATAGGATAGGCGAGGTGATTCCCAGGGACAGTAAGGATAAAGGCAGCACCTGTACGATGAAGCCGAAAAGGAGCTATGACCTGGAACAATTGGTTGATAGCATCCCGGCCAGGTATCAAAGGCATGTACGGGAGAATATAGACGTATTTGTCACACACAGACATGATTGCAGGAGAGTGACGGGGGTAGAGGCGAAGGTAGCTGGGGACCCAATGTCGCGGCCCCAGAAACAGTATAACTTTCCCTGGGAAGCAGAAAAGGACTTGGAAACTGCTATAAATTCCCTGGTGGAACAAGGTGTATTAAGAACGATAGCCACCCATGTAAATTCACCCCTTTGGCCGGTAAAGAAGTCCGATAAATCATGGAGGGCCACGGTAGATTACCGGGTCCTGAATAAGAATATTCCAGCCTGTGCGCCCACGGTAGTGGCAGTAGCAGACTTAATAGGGAGTATCCCTGCGGCGGCAACAACTTCTACAGTATTGGATATTTCAAACGGGTTCTGGTCCATTCCCATGAGGTGGGAGGATCAGTATAAATTCGCCTTTACATTTAAAGGACAGCAGTATACATGGACGTATCTTCCACAAGGGTTTCACAATAATCCCTCAATTCTCCACAAAACCATGGCGGAGGCACTAAAGAGTTTTAGTCAGCCTGGCTGGTTGATCCAATATGTGGATTGTTGAGTCTGTGTGTTCCAGATATACTTATTTTAAATAACTGGACACAGACAACAGGAAAAACTTAAACAGGTCTTTACTACTTGAAGGTCAGGGCTGAACTGCTTTACAAATTACTACACAGAGCTTATATACCGGTGTGGTCACCACCGGTACTACAATATACAGTAGCAAGAGAAAGTAGTCCATCTTCTTAAGGTAGTTCTCTTAAGGTGGTACAGGTTACATACACCACAATTCCTCCCTTTTTAGCTTAACAGTGTACACCCCAATTTAAACATAACATGGATAACATATATACAACTTTCATGCAACTGTTCAAAGATTCAGTCTCTGAGGAGGCCTCCTGATCCGAGTTGGATAACGCCTTTCAGGGGTCTCTGATTCTGGTTGCTGGGGTGACTCCTCTAATTGATCTCTTATGGATTGAACATCCTCATGTACGTTCGCGTTTGAGGTAGATGCTACAGGTTCAATAATTTCTTCCACTGGTGTCTCTGCCGTAGCCATGGGTTCGACCCTTGTTCTCGATTCTACAAGTTGGTCAGCATGACGTCGTATCACGTTTTCACCAATCTCTACCGTGTACATCAGGGGTCCTTGTCTGGCACGAATTGTTCCAGATTGCCATTTCTCATTCTTATAGTCCCGGGCTAACACTGGTTGTCCTATTTCGAAACTCCGAGTGGTCTTGTTATTTACATGCTGGAACTGTTTGTTTTCGACTTCCCTACGCACATTTGGTTTTAACAAATCCAACCTGGACCACAACCTCCTGTTATAAAACATCATGGCAGGACTTTGATTTGTCACTGCATGTGTGGCGTTTCGATATGCCATTAGGAAATTGTCCACCTTGTGTTGTAGTGGAATATGGTCTTCGCTCATGGCCTTTATCGCCTTTTTGAACGTTTGTACAAATCTCTCGGCCAACCCATTTGTAGCCGGATGATATGGGGCAGATGTATAGTGTTTCACCCCATTCTTCTTCATGAATTTCTGGAATTCTTCTGACACGAACTGCGGTCCGTTGTCTGAACATATCTGTTCTGGCAATCCATTTCTTGCAAATATGGTTCTTAGAACTGCGATCGTCTTTTCCGAGGTAGTGGTCGCCATCTTAATCACTTCTGGCCATTTAGAATGTGCGTCTACCGCTATCAAAAACATGGAATCCATGAATGGACCTGCAAAGTCGATATGTACACGCTGCCATGGGGTTGAAGGCCATTCCCATGGATGCTGCGGTGCAATTGGAGGTGCATTTTGAACTTTTTGGCACCCTGAGGAGCTTTTAGTCAGATCCTCTATTTGTTTGTCAATACCTGGCCACCACACATAAGCCCTAGCAAGGCTTTTCATCTTGACTCCCCCCAAATGACCTTCATGCAGTTCCTTTAGAACTCTCTCCCTTAATTTAGGAGGAATAATCACCCTTGTTCCATACATCAATGTTCCTTGACAAACGGACAGCTGTTCTCGTCTGGCTGAGAATGCCGGTAACAGTGGTTCACCATGTGCCGGCCATCCCTTCACTGTCAATTCGTAGACCCGAGACAATGTCGGGTCGTTCCTGGTCTCTCTCTCAATACTCGCATTGGTGACTGGCAAACATTCGATGGTCGAGTGAAATAACTCAACAGGGTCAACTGTCGGTGCCTCTTCCGCTGTAGGTAGTGGCAGGCGCGACAGCCCATCAGCATTACCATGTTGCTTTGTACCTTTGAATTCGATCTCATATTGATGTGCCCCTAGGAAAAGGGACCATCTCTGGAGCCTCTGCGCTGTCATCACCGAAACACCCTTCTTAGGGTTAAAAATGGAAACCAACGGCTGGTGGTCTGTCAGCAGCGTAAACTTTTGGCCTTGCAGGTAATGATTACATTTTTTTACTCCCCACACGAGGCTGAGAGCCTCCCTATCTATCTGAGCATAGTTGCGCTCAGCGGAGGTCAATGATCTGGATGCGAACGCGACTGGTCTTTCCAAGCCATTTGGCAACTTATGTGATAGCACTGGCCCAATACCATATGGAGAAGCATCACAAGCTAAACGAATAGGCAGCGTTGGGTTAAAGTGAGCCAACACTTCCTTAGAGGTGATCAATGCCTTGCTTTTGTGAAAAGCCCGCTTACAGTCCTCGCTCCACTTCCATGGCACTCCCTTTTGTAAAAGAGCGTTCAGTGGGTGTAGCACCGTGGATAAATTTGGCAGAAACTTATGGTAATAGTTAATCAACCCTAGGAACAACCTCAACTGGGATACATTTTCCGGAGCGGGAGCCTTCACAACAGCTTCGATCTTGTCAGGTGACTTGTGAAGCCCCTCCTGGTCAATGACGTGACCACAGTACGAGATTCGCTTCTGAAAGAACTCACATTTCTGGCGATTAACTCGAAGTCCATACTCTTTCAATCTGGTGAGCACCTGTTCCAAATTAGCAAGGTGTTCCTCATCATCATCTCCTGTAATAAGAATGTCATCCAGATAGCATTGTGTGCCAGGAATTCCCTGTAATAACTGTTCCATGGCCCTTTGCCAAATCGCTGGAGCCGATGCCACTCCAAAAACCAGTCTATTATACCGATATAAGCCCTTATGCGTGTTGATCGTGAGATACTGGCGTGACGCTTCATCAACTTCCATCTGTAAGTACGCCTGCGCCAGGTCTATCTTGGTGAAGTGTTTGCCGCCAGACAACGAAGCGAAGATATCCTCAATCCGCGGAAGCGGATATTGCACCGTGTGAAGAACCGGATTAACAGTGATCTTGAAATCGCCACGGATGCGAACCTTCCCCGGTTCCCCCGGCTTGTTGCTCAATGAACGCTTCATGACGGGAACAATGGGCGTGGCCCATTCGCTCCAGTCCACCTTTGACAGTACTCCTGAACGTTCTAGCCCTTCCAGCTCAGCTTCCACAGCAGGTCGTATCGCATAAGGTATCGGTCTGGCTTTGAAAAATTTCGGGTTTGCATGTTCTTCAACCTTGATGTTTGCTGTAATTCCTTTCGGTGTTCCCAGTTCCTGTTGGAACACCTCCTTAGCATCGTCCAATATTCTGGACAGTCGTTTAGGTTTGACATCGTCCTTTTTACCGGAATCTACAGTTAGTGCTTTTAAGGAATGCCAGTCCATATTTATTCTCCTGATCCATTCCCGTCCCAGTAGTGGTGGACCTCCCTCAGGTAACACATACAAGTCCATTCCTTTGCTTTCTTTACCCTTGTGGACCACCTTTACTTTTATCTTTCCGATGGGGTACACTCTTTGCCCCGTGTATGTTTTTAATACAATCTCCGTATCCCTTAGGGGAATGTGTGAGAATAACCTTTTGTAATCTTGCTTATTCATGACCGTCAATGCTGATCCCGTGTCCAATTCCATCTTCACTTGGACTCCTGCTATCTGGGGTGTAACCCAAATAGTTTGGTGGTCTGCTGTGTTACCCACATTATGTATTCTTAGACAACCCAGTTCCTTACTGCTGGAGTCTGAATCCGTCTTCTGTTCATCCGAACTGTTCTCTGTCACCTTGTGTACTTTTTTGTACTTCTTCTGTGGTGACTTTTTGTTGCTGGTCTTCTTTCCTGACCGGCATACTTTCGCTATGTGACCGAGTCTGCCACATTTTCTGCATTCTTGATCTTTGAACCAGCACTGGTTCTGATCGTGCGTTGTCCTTCCGCAACGATAGCACTTTACTGCACCCAATGCCATTTGATTGGTGCTGAGTTCCGATGGCCTTAGCTGCATTTCCGCGGGGCCTCGTGCTGCCGCCTCGTGCGATGCTGCAATGGTGACAGCTTTATCTAGCGTAAGGTCCTTTTCCTCTAGCAGTCGCTTCTGAGTTCCTTCTTTTAATAGTCCACACACGAACTTATCTCTCAGAGCATCTGCTAGTCCTGTACCAAACTGACAGTACTTTGATAGCTTGTGCAGTTCAATTAAGAATTCAGCATTGCTTTCCTCTTTCAGCTGCGTTCTTCTGTAAAATTTAAATCGTTCCGCTATCAGCAGCGGCGTGGGGTTTAAATGCTCTTGCAGGATAGTAACAATATTCGCAAAAGTCTTATCCGCTGGTTTATCTGGTGTTACAAGGTGCCTTAATAACCTGTACGTCTTCGCACCCATCGAGTTTAATAGGGTTAGTGCTTTCTTTTCAGCCGGTATCTCATTTGCTGTACAATAAACTTCAATACGCTCCACATAAGTGGCCCATTCTTCGACATCGCTATCAAAAGCAGTGATGTTACCGTTTTTAAATGTAAGAAGTCACACAACACCAGGTTATAGTCCAACAGCTTTATTTGAAATCACAAGCTTTCGGAGCGCTGCTCCTTCTTCAGGTGAAGTGGAGAAATGCATAAAGACCCAGCTTATATAGTCAGAGAATCATGTCAGATGTTTACAGGTAACCTTTCCAACTGCCATTTATCACACCTTGGCAGAGAGATAATCACAGCAGTCAAAGGTGTGAATGGTGTCCAAACAGGTCAGTCAGGGAACACTTCAGTCGGGGAACACTTCAGCAGTCAAGGACATTCAGCCTCCGATCTTTGGGTAAGCATTCTCCAAGGTGGCCTTCGAGACACACGACAACGCAAAATCGTCGAGCAGAAACTGATAGCCAAGTTCCGCACCCATGAGGACGGCCTCAACCGAGATCTTGGGTTCATGTCACGCTACATGTAACCCCACCTGATGCAGGGTCATCCAGACTCGAGTCGACATTGGCTTGTTCTCTCTACACAGATGCGGCCGGACCTGCTGTGATTTCCAGCCAAAAAAAAAATAATGTTTTTTGTCTGTTTTTTTGTTTTTCATACAGTCCCCAGCATCTGCAATATTTGACCCCTTGTGACCCCACCTCATTGTTCTTTGATGTAACGTTTCCCTGACTGACCTGTTTGGACACCATTCACACCTTTGACTGCTGTGATTATCTCTCTGCCGAGGTGTGATAAATGGCAGTTGGAAAGGTTACCTGTAAACACCTGACATGATTCTCTGACTATATAAGCTGTGTCTTTATGCATTTCTCCACTTCACCTGAAGAAGGAGCAGCGCTCCGAAAGCTTGTGATTTCAAATAAAGCTGTTGGACTATAACCTGGTGTTGTGTGACTTCTTACATTTGTCCACCCCAGTCCAACTCCGGCATCTCCACACCATGGTTACCGTTTTTAGGCATCCTTGTAAGTTTCTTTAAGTATTTTCTTTTTTCTTTTTTTTTTTCAAAATGGTGGCTTGCCGGCTTTCCCCGCTGGCTACAATGGCGATTACCACGCTGTTGTCGTTCTCGCCTCCCAGCGGTCCTTAATTTCCCCTGACGCTGCTGCTTTTACTCCCCGCTGTCCTCGTGGGTATTAGCGCTTCCTTTCTTGCTGCGCGTCTATTCCGATTGCAGCCCGGCCCTTTACACCGGCTGCGGTCGAGTTCTCCGTCCTTTTTCCTCCGGTCTCGCCCCCCTTCTCCACTGACAACGCGGCCGACTTTCTGCCCGTGTCGCTAGATCGGCTTACCCACCGCCGTGGAAGAAGGATGATCACTGCCTGTCGCTGATGGTGGACTTCGTGGTCAGCAATTCCAACCCGGGTTCTCGATGCCTCCCGTGCGAATGCGGTGCTCAGCAGGATGATGAGGGCGGATGCCTCTTCTCGACGCCCGTTCTGGGGACGAAACTGCCTTGGATGCAATTGCCGCTGGGTAAGATCGACTCGTCGCCACTGTTGAGTCTGTGTGTTCCAGATATACTTATTTTAAATAACTGGACACAGACAACAGGAAAAACTTAAACAGGTCTTTACTACTTGAAGGTCAGGGCTGAACTGCTTTACAAATTACTACACAGAGCTTATATACCGGTGTGGTCACCACCGGTACTACAATATACAGTAGCAAGAGAAAGTAGTCCATCTTCTTAAGGTAGTTCTCTTAAGGTGGTACAGGTTACATACACCACATGGATGACCTGTTATTATTCTCCGAAGGTACGGAGGATCACAGGCCATTACTGAGTGAATTATTGGAGCTGTTAAAGGAAGCAGGTTTTAAAGTAAATCCAAAGAAAGTCCAAGTTGGACAAGGGGAGGTGCAATTTTTAGGATTGACCATTAGAGCAGGAGAAAGAGCTATAGATGGAATGAAGAGAAAGGCAGTCCAGGAACTACCTGTTCCGAAGGACATGACTGGGGTAAGGTCTTTCCTGGGAATAATGGGTTACTGCAGGGAGTTTATCGAAGGATATGCAGCCATGGCAGCCCCTTTGGTGAGACTTCTTAGGAAGGGAGTAGAATGGGAGTGGGGTGAAATTTGCCAGGAAACATTTACGTGCTTAAAAGAGGACCTACAAACGGTACCCGAGTTAGGAGCGATAAATGGGGACCAGGACTTTTACCTGGAGGTAGCGGTTACTGGGGACAGTTTAAGTGCAGTGTTACTTCAAGAGCGGCACGGCAAGTTGAGACCAGTGGCCTACGCCTCCCGAGTTCCTACAGAGGTAGAAAAGAGATTTTCTAATTGTGAGCGGCATCTTTTGGCGACCTTTTGGGCCATCAAACACTTTTGGTCGTTCACAGGGTCAGTTACAGTGTCACACCCCGACACAAATGTTACTGGACGGTAGGATGAAGGATGGGACAGTGAGTAGCAGTAGGATTGCCCATTGGACGTTGCTGCTTTCTCAGTTGGACCTGAAAGTGGAAAGAGTAGGGGAGCCAAAGCTAGCCCCGAATCTGGTTTATCCGGGGACGGCTCACGTGTGCTCAGTAGAAGGAGTGTGGGATGTAGATGTGGGATTCCGGGCCGGGGAACACCCAACAGGTAGAGACATTTACGTGGATGGGTCTAGTTTGGTGACAAATGGAGAAAGAAGGACAGGTTGCGGGATTTGTGATCCAGAGGCAGGGATAGAGAAGGCCATAAAACTCCCCAACACTTTGAGTGCACAGCAGGCCGAACTGGCGGCCGTAACGTATGTAGTCACACACCCCAGTGAATTCCCAACATCCTATACAATATAACAACAGAAAACGCTGGAAAAACTCAGCAGGCCAGGGCAGCATCCGTGGAGAGAGAAACAGAGTTAACGTTTCAGGTCGATGACCTTTCGTTAGGACTGGAAAAAAGCAGGAAATGGAAAGCAGGTTTAGGGGCTGGGAAAAGGGGGAGGGGATGAAAGAACAAAAGGGAAGGTCAGCGATAGGATAGAAAGCAGGAGAGATTAAGAGACATTGAGAGACAATGAGATATTCAAGGCGAGAGGAGGTGGTAATAGGACAGGTTAAGGAATAAAGGATGGCTCTAGATGGGGTGTGAATTGCGCTGGCAGAATGAAGGACAGCTGCCATGTGGGAGGGAAGAAGAAAAAAAGAGAAAAAAAGGGGGGGCCAAGCAAAAATTGTGGATAAAAAAAAGAAAATATATATATGTGATAGGGGCCGAGTCTATGATCTGAAATTGTTGAACTCTAACTCTATATAATATGTTCGGACTCAATGTTCACTTGCAACTCCTGCACGGAGTATCTAGCAATATGGGTTAGGCGAGGGTTCAAGTCCTCAGACGGGAAGCCGTTGGTGACAGCCCCTCTGTTAGAAGTCATTCTGAACGTCACGGGTAGTAACCAGCAGGATTACTACATCCAAAAGGTTAAAGCGCATTCTAAGACAGAGCCTAAGTGGAAAGGGAATCAGAAGGCTGATGTACTGGCCAAAATGGGGGCAGGGGAAGGTATACCTTGGGACCCGTACCGATCCGGACAGATCATGGCTGTAAAGGGAAAAGAGGGACCCAAGGAGGTACAATTGCCACCTGATTTGAAACAGGCTCAGCTGCAAGATGCAGTCCTTAAAATGGTAATTAAGGATAAGGAATGTGGGAAGCCTGTAGAGGGACCTTTTGGAGCAGCAGGCGTAGCAGTGAAACAGGGAATGTTATTCAAGGGGAATAGGTGGGTCATACCCGTGCAGTACAGGGAAGAATTTTTGCAGCTAACTCATGGGGGTCCAGGGGCCAGACATCCAGGGCCAGAAACGACTTGGAATAAAGTGGAGGCTGTGGGATGGTGGCCCCAGCTCAGGGAAGATGTAAGGGATTATTGCGAGAACTGTTTAGTGTGCACAGCGAATAATCCAGACCCCCACCGAAGGAAGGTTCCATTGGGACACACGAGGAGGGTAGATGGACCATGGCAGTCTATACAGGTAGATTTCATTGGGCCACTGCCCACCACAAGTAGGGGCAATAAATATTGTCTGGTGTTAGTGGATACTTTCTCAAAATGGGTGGAAGCTTTTCCTTGTAGAACAGCGACAGCGTTAAACACGGCTAAGATTCTAGTAAAGAAAGTGTTTTCCCAGTGGGGACTGCCCCTGATAGTAGTGTCAGATCAGGCAAGGCATTTCACTGGACTAGTAATGCAGGCCACCCTGAAACTGCTAGGAATACAGGGAACATGGCATGTGGCGCATAATCCCCAATCATTGGGTATAGTAGAGAGGGTGAACCGGACCTTAAAAGAGAGGCTTAGGACAGAGATAGGAGAGATCCCGAAGAGATGGGATGAGATCCTACCCCTGGTCCTAATGAGCATCAGAGCCAGTCTCTAAAAGTACGGGACACTCCCCGCATGAGTTAATGACAGGGGGGTCAGTGAGGACCCGGACTCATGTGTTGGTACCGGTCCTGACCGACGCACAGGTTAAGGAGGTCACACGGGACAGGTTTGTTCGAGATCTGTATGATACTCTAAGGGGGCTGCATTGGGAGGCAGCTAACATTATGGGAAGGCAGCACCAACAGAATAAAATGCTGCTGGAACCACGGGTAACACAGGAGTGGAAGGTAGGGGACCAGGTAATGGTCAGGAATTATGCCAGTGTAGGGGCATTATTTAAAGGACCCTATAATATCGTGGATAAGGCAAGTCCTATTGTCTATGCGATCCAGCTGCCGAGGCGAGTAAAATGGTTTCACATCAACCAGTGCAAGCTGTACGACTCCGGAGAGAGAAGCACAAAACGGGCCAAGGCCCAAGGAACTGTAATGAGTTTGATCAATGTGAGCCTTTCTCCCATGCTGTGGGATGATGAGGACGACTCAGAGGGCGGAGCGGTGAGATGAAGTAGTCGGGTGCCGAGACCCAGGGTGCTCTGGACACCTCCTCCTACTCCACCCCCGGGCCTCAAGAAGCCCAAACATCAGGACAAGGAAAAACGAAAGCAGTGATGGAACCAAAGTGTAAATATGTGTATCATTTAAGTGTGACCTGTGAAGGGGAGGCCCCTCACAGAGCAGTGTTATTCTTTTGTTTTGTTTTTATAGAAGCGAATCGAATCAAGGATGCAAGATGAGGTGGATGCTGCAGATGAGTGTGTGGATGATCATGATTAAAGCAGGGTGGGGAAATCGGGGAGACACTGAGACATTCTTTACACATGGGTGTATGGGAGGAACTGGCCCTACCGTAACTCAGGGGAGGAGCGACATGAGGTAATAATGGTACAATTACATACTCCCAAGATGGGAATTGGCCGGGTTGGCTAGGGTCGAACTTGACCAAGTATTCAAGGTGAACCGGGGACAAGATTGGGGAAGTGTCGGTGTCCTGCCCAAAGGTAAACATCATGACTAAGAGGGTACGGGTGAACGAGGTGTAAGATTTCGCGATAATTTACAGCTCCAAAGATTAATATTTGATTAAAGAATCCCTGGGTGATATACCTTTAAAAAAATATCCAGGGATCAAAATGGCCATCAGACCGCATGGCCGAAGACAAAAGGACTTGGAAAACAGCGTTCTGTGTCTGTGGAAGAAGGGTTCAATCAAAGGGAAGTTCCCACCCCCCCCCCGCAGCAGATAATCGATATGTTTACAGAAACTGCTACAAGATGTTTGCACAAAGGATTAACCACTTGACTGCGGTTTCAGCCTGACCACAAGAACAATTGGCTTCTGTTTACACTAGCCTCCCAAGCTGTTTACATAGTAATCACAGAAAGACATGTTTTTTTCAAACCAGGACAGCTCCATTCAAAACCCATCATGAATGGAAATGGTTCAATAGCCCATCACACACAACGAAGACACATTTAAACTGCAGCTTTATTCAAAGCTCAGCACAGACAATTGTAGAGACATTTAAACTGAGAAAAGGAACAGTTTAAAATGAATGGGTGATTCATCCAAACCCATTACTGGACAATGGGGCAGTTGGATCCATTTGTTTTAGCCCAGATACCTCCGGATCTGGGTGGGCCACAAATGGGGGTATAAAAGATAGCTTCCCAGAAGCTCTCTCTCTCTCTGGCCTCACCTCCGTGTCCCTCTACTGCATGGGAGCCTGCCTGAAGAGGTGAAACACCAGCAGTTTACTTTTAAAACACTGAGGTGTTTTTTTACTTCGGGGCAGTGAAGATCTAAGTTCGCAGGGCACGGAGCAGGCATTTCCAGTGGTGAGCATATATTTTTCTGGCCTTCCACAAGGCAACTTAGGATAGGTATAGGGGTGGGAGTTAAGTGGGAATTTCGTTAGAACTGTGATTTTAATCGATCTTCCCTCATTGTGTCCGTTGTCTCCTCCCCTATTTAAGTAACAGTGTTGCATTAGCAGATAAGGCTGTAGTGAACACTGAGAGTAGCTGTACTAAAGTGCTGTTTTAAGTAAAAGCCACTAAGCAGAGGTGCTGTAGTGAGCAAGGTGTTTCTACATTAAAACTGTATTAAAAAGGGGTGTTGCACCAAGCAGATAAGTGCTGTGGTGAACACTATGTAGCTGTTTTTAAAGTATTGTATTTAAAACTGTATTAAAAGGGGGTGTTGTACCTAGCAGAGAAGTGCTGTGGTAAACACTGTGTAGCTGTTTTTAAAGTACTGTATTTAAAACTATTAAAAAGGGGTGTTGTACCTAGCAGAGAAGTGCTCTGGTAAACACTGTGTAGCTGTTTTTAAAGTGCTGTATTTAAAGGAGTGTTGCACTGAGCACGGAGTGCTCTAGTGGACACTGAGCGTACTGCATTAAGCAGAAGTGCTGTACCAGGCATAGCTGTGCTGAATCAATTTTTTAAAGTTGTTTCTTTCTTTTTGTTTCAATAAATACTGATCTGTTTTGCACCCAAACCGCGAGTCACGTTTTTCTGTCTACATCGCTACCGAATAAGTCCGGCGGTCAGAACCAGGAATAGGGGAGCACTTCGAAACCACACGGGGGTCCCTGGAGCAGCTCAGAGGCTTCTGACTGGCCAGAGACAATAACCCCAACACCGCCTTAATTCCTACAAAATGGCGACCGAGGCAGGGACGTTGGCAATGGTGTGCGATGTGGCAGACAGTGGTTTGAGTCTGGAAAGAGCAGCAATTATTGGTTTTCTTTTTATCCCACTGGTTTGTTTGTGGTTAGGTTCCCACAGGCTTGGGGAGGTTACCCACAGGCTTAGGGAAGCCAGAGCAGAGAGTTGGGATAGGGAAAGGGAGGTTGAAGAATACCAGGCCAAGGTAGAGCGCCTGGTAGTTCAGTTTACTGAGGGCAAAAGCCACACAAGGCATGAGTCAGAGTACCTGAAGTGCCGAGTTGCAGAGGCCAAGAGCAATGACATAAGGGTGCGGGAGGAGAACGCTTGCCTCATACAAGAATTAAAAGAGCAGGAGGAAAAGGTTAGGGAGGTAAAGGCAGCATATAAGCTGGCCTGTGAGCAAGGGTTTGAGGAAGCAGATCATGGCCCCTGTAGGGCAGAGATAGAAAGCCTGAAGATGGCTTTAAGGAGGGCCAAGGGGATATGTCTGATCAGCCCGAAGGCAGGTCCGAGCTTTCAGGAGCTCTGGCAGCAAAGGGGGGTGGAGGATGAGGTGGTAGAGACAGGAATTCCCCCCCCCCCGGGTCGAGTCACTATTGGAGGCAGTGCGGTCTCTTTTGACTGGCCAGGGGAGCATAGCAGCCACCACCGGTGCTTTGACCCCATCCCACTCCCAGCAATGGCTAGAGCCAGCGCAGCCTGTTGACCTGTGTCCCTGCGAAAAGGCTAAGTGGAGCAGGCCCTATGTTGAGATGGGGGAGGAGATGGTGCAGGGGAGATATTCGGTGGACACCAGAGCCTCAAGCATGGTTGTCCAATCGGAAGACCTGACCAATTCACCCCAGTCTAACAAGGTCCCATTTAGCTTAATGGGACCCACATGGAAACAGGCAGCTGGGAGTGAACCTTGAGAATGGTAATCCCCGGCCCACAGCAGGTCCAATCTCACAGGCTCCACAGGCAGGCACTGTGGCTTGTGTGGTGGGGGGAGGAGCCATTCATGATTTTGAACAGGATTACTGGCAGGCAGCCAGTTATATCAAAAAGTGCGGTTTGTTTAAGTAGGGGGCAGGGGAACAGGCAGCTGGGATTGTAGAAGCTCCCCAGCACTTGGCCCGAGCGATTCCCCCTCTCTTGTGGGACTCCGGGGAGGAGCCTGAACCAGGTTTTAGACCTGAAGGGAAAGGCTCTCAGCCACCGGCAGCTGGTGGCAAGGGATTGCCTGTCCCCAGCCCAGGTTTGGGAAGGGAGGGACCCGAAGGAGGAGGTCCCCAGCCAGCAGGGAGTGTGACCCGAGCTAAGGGTCTGCTCACCAGGGTAGCCCCCCCCAGCAACACTCCCTAGGACATCTCTTCGGGTGCCCCAGCCCAGGAAAGTATGGTCACCTACTTTACAGTGGAGTAGGGCGGACTCCCGTGCCAGGGAGAAGCCAAAAGGCAGAGGTCCCCAACCAGCAGCCATAAGCTGCAAGGGACAAGAAGCTGGAATCAGTCCAGCCACGCAGCAGGGAGCAGCCTGTGGCAGCACAACCAGGGACTGAGCTGGCCGCCCGGAGACGGGCGGCGTGTGTATATAGTTTTTGGACAAGTAATGTGTGATTAAAGAATTAAGGTAGAACGTGTATTAAGGTAGAACATGTTATTAAGGTAGAACGTGTATTAAGGTAGAATGTATTAATTTTAATTTCAGTGATATATATTAGTGTATAAGTTTTGAGTGTGGTATGGTTCCAGAATTGTATTGTGGATCAAGGTCACGGGACCTGATTACACTTCCCCGAGCCAGGGGACCTGGTTAGATGTTTTCTTTTGTTTTTCAGAGTTCTGGAAGGCACCAAGGACCTGCGTGTCATGAGACCCAAGGAAGAAAGCAGTCCCAGCTCACGAAGAAAAGGGGACAGCAGGAAACAGATGCCCACAACATTTAAAAACAGCTGCTGGAAATAAAATTTAAGACTAAGAATTTACAGAACTTGTTAATTATTTTACTGCGTGTTTGGAGTTAAAGGAAGCTCGTTTGTCTTTCATCTGTTTTTAAAATTATGTTGCAAGTGGTGCAGGGGCGTAGGACCCCTCCATGCTTGACTTATTATGAATATAAGCGGTGCAGGGGCATAGAACCCCCTCCATGCTTGACTTATTGTGAATATAAATGGTGCAGGGGCATTGGACCCCCTCCGTGTATTGATTATTTAATTAATTGTTGGTTTTCTGTCAATAGATGCCTGCCGTACTACGATTCTCTCTGGGCAGGGGAGATGGAGGTGTCGAGGGATCAAAGATAGATTTAGTTAAGTATAAGGGAAGGTTGTTTGTGAGGGGATCAGAAATTATTGCTCACTTTTGGCAAGGATACTACAAGCAAGTTTTAGTATCCGATGGGGGACTGTAAGATTATGCAATAATTTACAGCTCCGAAGATTAATTTTTGATTAAAGAATCCCTGGGTGATATACCTTAAAAAATATATCCAGGGATCAAAATGGGCATCAGACCGCATGGCCGAAGACAAAAGGACTTGGATAACAGCTTTCTGTGTCTGTGGAAGAAAAGTTCAATCAAAGGGGAGTTCCCACAACCCTCTGCAGCAGATAATCGATATGTTTACAGAAACTGCTACAAGATGTTTGCACAAAGGATTAACCACTTGACTGCGGTTTCAGCCTGACCACAAGAACAACTGGCTTCTGTTTACACTAGCCTCCCAAGCTGTTTACATAGTAATCACAGAAAGACATGCTTTTTTTCAAACCAGGACAGCTCCATTCAAAACCCATCATGAATGGAAATGGTTCAATAGCACAACACACACAATGAAGACATATTTAAACTGCAGCTTTATTCAAAGCTCAGCACAGACAATTGTAGAGACATTTAAACTGAGAAAAGGAACAGTTTAAAATGAATGGGTGATTCATCCAAACCCATTACTGGACAATGGAGCAGTTGGATCCCTTTTGTTTTAGCCCAGATACCTCTGGATCTGGGCGGGCCCCAAATGGGGATAGCTTCCCAGAAGCACTCTCTCTCTCTGGCCTCGCCTCCATGTCCCTCTACAGCGTGGGAGCCTGCCTGAAGAGGTGAAACACCAGCAGTTTACTTTTAAAACACTGGGGTGTTTTTTTACTTCGGGGCAGTGAAGATCTAAGTTCGCAGGGCATGGAGCAGGCATTTCCAGTGGTGAGCATATATTTTTCTGGCCTTCCACAAGGCAACTTAGGATAGGTATAGGGGTGGGAGTTAAGTGGGAATTTAGTTAGAACTGTGATTTTAGTGGAGCTTCCCTCGTTGTGTCCGTTCTCTCCTCCCCTATTTAAGTAACAGCATTGCACTAGCAGATAAGGCTGTAGTGAACACTGAGAGTAGCTGTACTAAAGTGCTGTTTTAAGTAAAAGCCACTAAGCAAAGGTGCTGTAGTGAGCAAGGTGTTTCTATATTAAAACTGTATTAAAAAGGTGTGTTGCACCAAGCAGATAAGTGCTGTGGTAAACACTGTGTAGCTGTTTTTAAAGTACTGTATTTAAAACTGTATTAAAAAGGGCTGTTGTACCTAGCAGAGAAGTGCTGTGGTAAACACTGTGTAGCTGTTTTTAAAGTGCTGTATTTAAAGGAGTGTTGCACTGAGCAAGGAGCGCTCTAGCGGACACTGAGTGTACTGCATTAAGCAGGAGTGCTGTACCAGGCATAGCTGTGCTGAATCGATTTTTTAAAGTTGTTTCTTTTTGTTTCAATAAATACTGATCTGTTTTGCACCCAAACCACAAGCCACGTTTTTCTGTCTACATCACTACCGAATAAGTCTGGCGGTCAGAACCAGGAATAGGGGAGTGTTTTGAAACCGCATGGGGGTCCCTGGAGCAGCTCAGAGGCTTCTGACTGGCCAGAGACAATAACCCCAACCCCGCTTTAATTCCTACAGAGGGTAGATGGGCTTGTCTGGAATGTAAGGGGAGCACCCCCATGGGATGGTGGTGGTGGTTGCAGAAAACAGACAAGGGTAAAAATAACACATCCACGGAATGGGAAAAGTTGGGTTATAATTCAAATAGGCGGACCATGGGAACTAAGCAAGGGATAAAATTGTGTTACGGTAAATAGTGGAAGAAGGAGCAAGGGCCTAGAAATTCACTATGGCCCCGCCAGCTGGCTAGCGCCCAAAAGTTAGCGCTGGGCGCGGAGCCAGTTGCGACCGTCAGATATTCAGTTTTTGCGCCCCATGTCAGAACCGGGCGCTATTCCAGGGTGTGCCCGCCCCCGCTTGGGGCGCTGAAACTGAATTTCAGCGCTCTACGCGCCGCTGCGCCACCCGCTGTGGAGCGGCAGGCTGCGGTACTGCAGGCCTCCTCCTTCTCTTAAGGGGGAGGTGCCTGCAATGGGGAGATTGCCGCTGGATAGTGCCGGCAAATGAGCCCGGCACCACGGAGAAGTGCCGGGTTCACAGAAAGCAGCCGGCAATGCCGCGGGGGGGGGTGGAGGAGGCCGGGGAAGGAGGTGCGGGCAGGCGGCCACCGAAAAAGCGGCCGGCCGCACCTCCACCTTAAAGCGCCCCACTAAGGCTACAGTACGGCCCCATTTTCTGGTCGCTGTTTGCGGCTGCTGCGGAAGAGGCGGCCGCAACTAAATATGGGGATCGGGCCGGTATCGGGGCGGAACCGGGGCACTGCGCACACCAATGACATCATCGGTGCTGGCGCAACGCTAACGGCTACCGCCGCCATTACCGCTGCGCTGAATATCAGCGCAAACTCCTGTATTGGCGCTGAAGCCCTCTTTAGGCGGTAACTGGCCGTAAAGCTGGCGGCGCCTTACTGAATTTCTAGGCCAAGGAGTTTATGTGTGCATGGTCAGGTCGGGGCGCAACTGCAAAGGGGGGGTTGCCATTACTTTCAAATGGCAGTGGTGGGACTCCAGGTCAGGAGTGAATTGGACTCAGAGTTTTGACTCTTGCGTGATCCCAGATCCTCCAAAAGCGGTCAATGCGACCGAACTGATCGCGAGCAAGATGAAGCTTCTACCGAAAGCCCCAGAGACTCAGGGTACAGAGGTCAAATGTCCTGTAATGGCACCCAGGTCTAAAAATGGGCTGGTATTGATCCCAACAGGAAAAATGATGTATCATACCGTATATTATGAAGTAGCGTCGGTTATTCTTAATTTAATGGAGTTACAGTTGCCCTGGTGGTGCCTGCCAGAGACGGAAAAGTTATATGAGAAGTTGTTAAAAGAAATGTTCAGACAATTCTATGAGAGGAATTATGAGGACAAAAGTCGGGGGGGAGTGTACAAACCGGTAAATAACAGCCACACGGGCTGGGGGAGATGAGAAAGGGGACTGATTAATGATGCGGCCATGGTGTTCAATACAGGGATGTCACTGGTCAACAGTATGGACAATGCGTAGTTGCAATTACAAGTAAATACCCTAAGGGACCAGCTAAGGTAAATACTGGGGGAGGATAATGACATTGAGGGTCACGAATTGCAGGAAGACCAGGTGATGACGATTCATCTAAAGGAAATGATAGCTGAGCTGGTGACTCATGCTCAGACCAGCAATGTATTAATAAAGGAGGGCCAAAATGTGTCGGATCAGGCTGCCCAAAATGATGTGTGTGTCATGTACGGGGCCTGGTTGTTAAACGAGGGGCATAGTAATTTAGAGGATTTAAAACAAGGCCACGTGCCATCGTGGATCAGTAACAGGCACCTAAAGGCTTTAAGCGCTTATAACAACCTCATGAATCCATGTCAGCTACGGTTGGCCTCTGAAGCATACCCAGTCCCTGTCAACTATGGTCAGAATAAACAAATGGTAATGGGGATAGTTCTGAGGATGTCAGTGATGGATCAGGCGCAACAACCGGCACCGGTATACCGGGTAGAAAACATTGGTGTAATTCAAAACAGGGTACATGTGAAGCATCATAAAACCCCTCAGTATGTGGTGAAGTTGGGGAACTCGATAACCGGCACTAGTCTGGAGGGATGTCAGGGAGGAGGTACACATGTGGTATTGTGTCCCTACCATTTGAATCCTTTCGATCGGCCGGTATGTGGGTTTAAATACGGAGACGGGCAACCTATCAGTTGTATCATGGAAGTGATGGCTCACAGCCATGTCCCGCCCCAGGTTGCGTACAAGGGTAATGGAACCTACTGTGTAACCACTAGCAAAAGTCAGTACAGAATACACAGGGACACCTGGTGTCCAGTTCAAGATTCCACCTTTTGCTTCAAGCCCCAGGTAGAGACACAAGTAGCACAAGAAAGGATAATCCCCATCTCAGACCACAAACACATCAATATCACAGTTAACGTTACTTTACCCAACCTCCGAGAATAATCCCCATCTCAGACCACAAACCCATCGGGATCACAGTTAACGGTACTTTACCCAACCTCCGAGAATAATCCCCATCTCAGACCACAAACACATCAGGATCACAGTTAACGGGACTTTACCCAACCTCCGAGAATAATCCCCATCTCAGACCACAAACACATCGGGATCACAGTTAACGGTACTTTACCCAACCTCCGAGAATAATCCCCATCTCAGACCACAAACACATCGGGATCACAGTTAATGGTACTTTACCCAACCTCCGAGAATAATCCCCATCTCAGACCACAAACACATCAATATCACAGTTAACGGGACTTTACCGAACCTCCAAGAATACGTATCGCGTTTTAGATACGATATCCCGCCGTTACCCGAACATTTGGTTAAGCTATTGAAGAACCTAGAGTTGTCCCAAAAATATTATTTCACGTTACAGCAAAAGAATGAGAAAGAAAGGGAGGAAATCGAAGAGATGATTACCCCTCCGTGGTGGGATATGGGACTCAACATTGAGATCCCTCCTTGGATTCAAATTGCGTCACATGTGTTGGTAAATGTACAATTGTGTATTATGTTGTATCTATTAATCTTGTCGTGTAAATTAAAAAGGAAGACAAGAAGGGGAAAACTTAAAAGATCGAAACGGGAGGTTCAGAGTGTTTGAACCGAATGTATGTATGTATGTAATAAAACTGATATGTAAAGATTTGGTTGAGACCGGCAATGCACCCAAAGGCAAAGAAGAAGTAGAATTCATCAAGAGTAATGTCTCTAGTTTATAAAGAGACATTAAAGGGGGGAATGTAGATTTCAAATGCTGAAAGCCTGTTTGGCCCAGTGGTAAGGGCATGAAACGGTTAAACTTCGAGGCACAGAAAAGGGGCCAGTCATCAAAGTCTGCAGTTCTTGGAGAACACATTGATACTGGACAATGAAAGCTTTGACTCATGATTAAATTTGAAATGGACATTGACATTGAACTGTGAGGCCTTAAATCATGATTGGTTTTGATGGGAAAAATTAATATCTGGACAATGCTCGGAGTTTAACTGAAACAATGGGGGTCACGACCAACTTCTGGACATGAATGGAAGATACACAAGTCCCAAGCAGACAATCAGCCAACTGCACATCAACAGTAATAGAAATCACATTGAATATGCGTTACACAAAGCGGGAGAGGAGATAAGGAGTTTTCTTCGCTCTCACAACTCTGTACACCTCCGGTGGTTGAATTACAGGTTGACAAGGTGTGAATATTGGACAGTTCAGCAAACTGACAACCGAAACTGGTTGGGGGAGGCCCAGCATGGGGCCAGGTGACTAAAAGAACTATAAAAAGGAACAACACCACAGCTCTTTCTCTCTTTCGCTGGGAAGCTCTCTCGGAAGCTAGCTCTGACTACAGCAACTGCCAGGTGTAAGAAGGATGGGAAGACGGTCATCTCCAGCTCCCAGCCTGCGATCGACATCGGCCACGACCAGCCGGACGGGTGATTGTAAGTATCAGTTGACTCTACAAGGGGTTTGCGCTTTGTAGGCAGCTGCAGTCAGATTAACGAGGACGGGGACAGGTCATCTCCGATCCAGGCCTACAATCCACAACGGTAACGATCAGCCGTATGGGTGATTGTAAGTTTCAGCCAAATCTCAACAGGATTTTGGCTGTGTTTTGTTGGTTTTAATAAACTAACAGTTTTGGGTTGAACCTAAACCTTTGTGTCGTCTACCATTTTGTTCCTGTAAAACCCAGAGTCAAAGAACCCTTGTAAGGACGAGGAAACCAAACACCTTACATCCAACAAGAGAGAGCCTAACCACCGCCACTTGACATTCAACAGCATTACCATCGCCAAATCCCCCACCAGCAACATCCTGGGGGTCACCATTGACCAGAAACTTAACTGGACCAGCCACATAAATACTGTGGCTACAAGAGCAGGTCAGAGGCTAGGTATTCTGTGGTGAGTGTCTCACCTCCTGACTCCCCAAAGCCTTTCCACCATCTACAAGGCACATGTCAGGAGTGTGATGGTTACACAAGAGCAGATGCATGGGAACACCACCACCTCCAATTACACCTCTAAATCACACACTATCCTGACTTGAACATATATTGCCGATCTTTCATCGTCGCTGGGGCATAATCCTAGAACTCCCTCCCTAACAGCACTGTGGGAGTTCCTTCACCACACGGGCTGCAGTGGTTCAAGAAGGTGGCTCACCACCACCTTCTCAAGGGCAACTAAGAATAAACAATAAATGCTGGACTTGCCAACGAGGCCCACATCCCGTTAATAAGTAAATAAAAATTTAAAATTTTAGTTATGTATATTTTATCTTAATCTGTGTTATCAACACTTCAAACCCTGTACAAATCTTATGAGATCTGAACTATGGGAAATATTTGAGAATTTAAGAATAAAATCATTAATTCAGTTAATACTGAATAAAGCATGATTTAAAAAAATTCTTCAATAGGAATGAATAATGAATATGCCTATCTTGCTCTGGTTCTCCACACTTGTCTGCCTAGTCATGGTGAAAATTGCTATCCAATACAATCACCAGCTAGTGACACGGTGAACATGATTTAAGCCTGCATTTATCTTTTAAAAAAATTCTCCCCAGCAATGACCCAAATTGTAAAATCATATATCTGGTTTATGTAACACAGCTGCGGCTGGAAGGGTGCATTTTGTTAGATGTGTACTGCACTCAATATTTTTGGGAATGTATTGTTATTTTTATGCATCCTGGACGTTAACATAAAGTTAAAAAAAACATTCTTCTAGAATAATCCCGAGTGTGCTAAAAAGTGGTCTTTTCCTCTACAGTGGAAACCTTTTCAGTAAGGACAAGCAGGTGTTCCATACCCTGCTCTTGATGAGTTACAAATCACATTGTTGCAAGGAGAGGGTTGCTGGAGTGTTAGAGTGGAGAGATCAGCTCAGAAACAGTGATGTAAGTGTTATTTGATTGGTTCCTGGAAAATAAATAAATGAGGGTAAATTTACTAGCCTGACACGGAGCCTCGCGCACTGGGATAGTATGTTGGGGAATTGTAATTTAGGATTGATTAAAATTAATTAAGGTGATGCTCTTTGCTGGGGATGCATAATTTGAAAAATGAACTTGGATTGTTTCCCTTACTGACTACAGGAATATTAATACATTTTCTCCATGACATACCAAAAAACAAATCTCTGCATGTTTCCCAGGAGGAAGCAGTTCATTACATAGAAAATCAATCTTTCATCTTTGTCAAGTATCTCTGCAATAGTGCAAAGTTTTACTAAAAAGTTCTGTTTAAAAAAATTAAATTTAACATTTTTATTCCGAGTCTCCTGATATGTAGGATACTTGCATATTGTTAACTGTGCACTAGATGGCCCGCTCATGCAGTAACCACATTGCAGCAATTACACTCCAATATCTTCTCTTGTATTCCTTTGTTATTCTTTGATGGGAAGATTCTACAGGGTCTGGAAATAAAAGCAGTTCGTTAACACTACACCAATATGAGAGATTATTCGGACATAGCACCTCTCTCTAAACTTTAATAATGGCGCTGTCTTCTCAGAATTTCTGCTGTTACCGCGAACCTTTTTTTTTGCTGGTTGCTTTTAGGTTCTGAGATCATTTTAAAGAATAAAATGGAGTTGGTTTAACCATTTAGAATGGGTTACAGAACATCAAGATTAAACAATGCCATGTTTCCAAATGGAATATTTCATTTGTCACACATATTACATTACATTAACCATTTTCTTCAGGAAAGACAGCTTCGAAAAGGTTGAAGAGTTGATGCTTTATCATGTTTTTATTCTTCACGCATAAAGAACAAGTTCCAGTTATTTTCACTGCTCCCAAAAATGGGGGTGAGGAAGGTTTGGTCCTTGGTACTTTTCTATGGAAGCGGAAGTGTGTCTCATAAACAGTAAGTACTAGTCATGGTGTCACCCTAAAATTAGGGAGATGCATGCTTCAACTGAGAGTGTTGGGTCTGAGAAGCCCATGAACATCAAGGGGAAAAATTTGTCCCCTTAGCACCTTCTGTTAGTGCCAGCAGATGGCACTAATGGGGCACTAGACCAGTATCACTGGGGCGAGGTGAATTCATTACCACACGCCAAATCCTGCCCCCTGTAGCACTGCCGGTAAGAGGTATTGCCGGGATCATCAACGCCAAGTGGATCGTGATGTCAATGAGTGTGCAATGCTCACTGAACGTCTGATCTGCTAAATTGATTCTCGCCACTTACCTCCTGGAGTAAGCACCAACGGGGAGAGCTGGCATGAAGCACCAGGAAGCTGGCTCCAGGGATGTTATTTAAAGGGATCATCAGTAATCACTCGCAGCTGTCAGGTTAGTGCAGTTTCAGTGGTTTCTTGTAAGTTTCAAATACTGCAACAGTTTCATTCAGTGATTTCAAAGTTCTTTTGTATCATATCAGGAGTCTTGTGGCAACTAAAAAGTAGGTACATTTATTCTTCAAAGAATCAAACTACTACACTTGGTAACATTAATGGGGGCTGTACTGGCAGTCGACCTTGCCCTACAGGATCTACAGTGAAGGGAGTGGAAGCAGCGAGAAAGACTGGAACATGTGCCCAGAGGGAGGAGGAGGGCCATCAGGGCTCTCAACAGGAGGCCTTACCCTGCAAGGGTATTCCAAGAGCACTCCTCCTACCTCCAATTAAGCGAGGAGCTGTGTATTAGAAGGCTCCGCTTCAGCAAGGAGGTGGTCAGTGAACATTGCCATCTGCTACAACCAGACCTTGAATTTCAGATCAGGACGACCACGGCTCTCTCAGAGGCAGTCAAGGTCACCATCGCCCTCAATTTCTTCGCCAGTGGTTCCTTCCAGTCTGCAACAGGAGATATAGCTAACATCTCACAGTTTGCCGTCCATTGCTGCATCCAGGAGGTCACAGGGACTCTCTACAGTAGGAGAAGGGGCTACATTTCCTTCCCCATCACCAGAGAGAAGCAGGACGAATGTACATGTGGCTTTGCCAGGATAGCAGGCTTCCCCATGGTGCAGGGTGCCATTGACTGTGTGGCTTTGTGGGCACCTCATAACAATCCTGAGGTCTTCCATAACTGCAAAGGCTACCACTCACTTAATGTGCAGTTGGTGTGTGACCACAGACAGCGAATCCTCAATGTCAATGCCTGCTATCCTGGCAGCAGCCACGATGCCTTCTTTCTGCACCAGACCGGTGTGCCAGCACTCTTCCAACCACCACATCAAGCTCGCGGCTGGCTGGTCGGAGACAAGGGCTATCCGCTCTCCACCTGGTTCATGACTCCCCTCTGCAACCCCAACACTCCTGCTAAGCACTCATATAATGAGAGTCATGCTGCCGCCAAGAACATCATCGAGCAGACCATCAGGGTGCTCAAGCAATGGTTCCGCTGCCTTGACCGCTCGGGAGGAGCCCTCCAGTACTCGCCGGAGTGGGTGTCCCATTTGGTGGTGGTCTGCTGCATGCTCCACAACTTGGCCATCATGAGGACACACCCCTTGCCACCAGAGATTGCGGGACCACCTCAGGAGGAGGAAGAGGAAGAGGTGGAGGAGGATGAGGACGAGGAGGAAGAGGAAGATGAGGATGAGAGATTGTGTAGAATGGGCCTATACTCTCTGGAGTTTAGAAGAATGAGAGATGATCTCATTGAAACATACAAGATTCTGAAGGGGATTGACAGAGTAGATGCTGAGAGGTTGTTTCCCCTGGCTGGAGTGTCTGGAACTAGGAGGCATAGTCTCAGGATAAGGGGTAGGCCATTTAAGACTGAGGCGAGGAGGAATTTCTTCACTCAGAGGGTTGTGAATCTTTGGAATTCTCTGCCTCAGAGGGCTGTGAATGCTGAGTCTTTGAGTATATTCAAGGCTGAGATAGATAGATTTCTGGACTCTAGGACAAGCAAGGGATATGGAGATTGGGCGGGAAAGTGGAGTTGAGTTTGATGATCAGCCATGATCTTATTGAATGATGGAGCAGGCTCGAGGGTCCGTATGGTCTACTCCTGCTCCTATTTCTTATGTTCTTATGTTCTTATGGATGACATTCAGGCTTGGGCTGATAAGAGGCAAGTAACATTCGTGCCACACAAATACCCAGGCAATGAATACCTCCAACAAGTGAGAGTCTAACCACCACCCCATGACATTCAACAATGTTACCATCACTAAATCCCCCACCATCAACATCCTGGGGGTCAACCTTGACCAGAAACTTAACTGGATCAGCCATATAAATACTGGCCTAGAAATTCACTGGCCTTAGCGCCGCTTTTGAGGCGCTAGAGGGCCTAGCGCCGAAGTTATGGCCAGTTTAGAAATTGACAGGGGCCCTAAATCGGCGTTAGGCCGGTAGCGCTGCGCCGGCACCGATGACGTCATCGGTGTGCGCAGCGTCCCGGTTGCCATGGTAACCCGCCCGAACTCGGAAATTGAGTTGCGGCCGCCTCGCCCGTGGCAGCCGCAAGCAACGTTCTGGCAGAGGTGCCTTACAGAACTTTGCGCCGGCGCATTAAAGGCCCCGCGGCAGCCGGCCGCTTTCCCGCCGGCCGCCTGGCCGCAGCTCCCTCCCCGGACTTCCCCCCCCCCCCCGGAACAGAAGCAAGCCCGGCACTTGTCCGAGGTGCCGGGCTCATTTTTAAAAAGATTATCGCGGGCCGCGGCCGGGTGCAGGCAGCTCCTCCTTAACGGAAGGAGGAGGCCTGCACTTCCCGAGCCTGTCGCACCGCAGCGGGCGCCGCAGCGCCGGAATAGCGCCAGTTTTGAGGCGCTGAGACCCCTCAGTAGCGCCGGCAGCTGTTTGGGCACGGCGCTACTGAATTTTTGGCGCGCGCAGGGGGACTTAGCGCCGGCACTAACTTCCGGCGCTAAAGCCCTCGCTGCGCCAAAACCGAATTTCTAGGCCACTGTGTCTACAAGATCAGGTCAGAGGCTGGGTATTCTGCGATGAGTGTCTCACCTCCTAACTCCCCAAAGCCTTTCCACCATTTACAAGGCACAAGTCAGGAGTGTGATGGAATGCTCTCCACTTGCCTGGATGAGTGCAGCTCCAACAACATGCAAGAAGCTCAACACCATCCAGGAAAAAGCAGCCCACTTGATTGGCACCCCATCCACCACCTTAAACATTCACTCCCTCTACCACCGGCGCGGCAGGATGAGACATGAATTGGCAGAGAGCAGTTCCTGCTGCCTATGACACAATGCTCAGATCAAACAGATGAAGGCCTACCCAAAACCAAACTTTTGAGATATGGAAAAAACAAAAATAATGACCTTCACAGTAGAGACAGGATGATCAAATGCTCTTCATTTGATAAGTAACTCAAAGAGATTGCAGACATAATTGCCATGGTTCTCTGTGTTTGCTGTTTCTGCACAAAGGCAACTTGGTCAAGGCTGGAATCATCCCTATTGATGAGAAAAAAAACTGCAAGTTAATGAAGATGAGCCGATAGCTGCTACAAATCACAGGGTCCTTATCCATATTATGTGCTGCAGAAATATGGGCATTGGTGTTTTCATGTCTTGTATGCAATTTGTTGCATGTTTGCTGCAGTGCTATTTTTGCAGTCTGTTTATTACAAAATGAAAATTCAACAGTTGATGTTGTGCACAAGGTTCTAGATAATAATTGTATAGCTTGTGTACTAATGGGCACATGCTGGAGAGGGTGTATAAACTACCATAGGTTTTACTCGCCATGTACGGCTTTCTTCTTCTTCTTCTTAGGCAGCCCCTTGGAACCGAGGATGACTTGCTTCCACATTAAAAATGAGTTCGCAGGTGACTGATGAGTCCAATGTGGGACCTACAGTCTCTGTCACAGGTGGGGCAGACGGTGGTTGAAGGGGCGGGTGGGTGGGGTGCTTGGGTTGACGTGCGCTCCTTGCGCTGCCTGTGCTTGGCTTCCGCTTGCTCCTGGCGAAGAGACTCGAGGTATTCGGCGCCTTCCCGAATGCTTCTCCTCCACTTTGTGCGGTCTTGGGCCAGGGATTCCCAGGTGTCGGTGGGGATGTTACACTTTTTCAAGGAGGTTTTGAGAGTGTCCTTGAAGCGTTTCCTCTGCCCACCTGGGGCTCTCTTGTTTTGGGAGTCTTGTATCGGGCATGCGGACAATGTGACCCGTCCATCGGAGCTGATTGAGCGTGGTCAGAGCTTCAATGCTGGGGATGTTGGCCTGAGCAAGAACACTGACATTGGTGCGCCTATCCTGCCAATGGATTTGCAGGGTCTTGCGGAGGCAGCGTTGGTGGTACCTCTCCAGTGCTGATGAAAATTCAACAGTTGATGTTATGCACAAGGTTCTAGATAATAATTGTATAGCTTGTGTACTAATGGGCACATGCTGGAGAGGGTGTATAAACTACCATAGGTTTTACTCGCCATGTATGGCTTTACTAGCTCAATGTGTCTCACATGTACCTACAGTAATTTATGAAATATGGGAATTTGAACAGAAATATCATGCTTTATCATGCTCAAACAATCCCATAAAACATTGATTTGACCTTTGTATATTATTGAGCTTTGAGAAACACAAGCTTTTTTCATATGATGATATTGCATATTTAATGTTCTTCGGGCTAAGGAGAGGCCAGAAAACATAATTGCTCTACTGGAATGTTGATCATTTCAGTGATACCAGAGAAATTTTGTATTGGCTGTATGCACTGAAGAATAATTACTTTGGTTAACCTTCGCCAACAGACTATTCCTTTGAACAGTAATCTTATCGGAATTTTAATGAAACTGTGTCGGTTTTTATTTTGGATGGTGTAGGTGAGCTTCATACTGACCATAGCAGCAAGGTTTTTTTTTATTAGTTCCTTGGATGTGGGTGTCGCTGGCAAGGCCAGCATTTATTGCCCATCCCTAATTGCCCTTGAGAAGCCGCCTTCTGGAACCACTGCAGTCCGTACGGTGAAGGTACTCCCACAGTGCTGTTAGGGAGGTAGTTCCAGGATTTTGACCCAGCGACGATGAAGGAACTCAAACAAATTCCTGATGAATGTAATGGAAGTACAGGAAATTCTCGTTTAAACGGCACCTAAATCCGGAATTCTCTATTAACCGGCAAAATTCTCACTCTGAAAACAACACCTCAATAACCGGAAATGTTGCCGAGTCCAAGTCTCCCGCGGTGGCCGAGTTAGTCAGTGGGAGGTAGTTCTCCAAACTGCCACTACTCAGCTTCTTGGCGCTGTCTGAAGTCCGAACACCTCAATACCCCTGTAACAGGAGTCTGACTCTCCTGCGCTGCTGGTAGTCTCTTCTGATCTGCCATTTTACAGGGGTACTGTGTGTCTCCCATGCTGCTGGTAGTCATTGCATTGCATTACCCTCAACTGGCAGTACTGTACTTAATCAAGCATCTTCCAGCATCCATTTAACACAACATTCTGTAGGTGAGTACCTAATTACTGTATACTGCACATTTCTTGATTTTTTTTATTTTTCTTTGTTAAAAATAGCCTCGGTAGATAACCCTCTCTGTCATCCAGAATTTTTGATCAACCAGCAACACGCCGGTCCCGTCGGTGCTGGATAACAAAGAGTTTCCTGTAGTTCCACTGCTCCTGAGCCTAGGGCAACTGAACTTCAATATACAAGGCTGCATGGATACCCTATGACAGGAGGAAATTAAAAGTTAAATAAGATTTGAAAAGATATGCAATAAATGGAATTATGAGGCCCTGTCGAACGCAATTCAAGACATGAAGATTGATGAGGCCAAGATGATTTTCTTTTAACATCCATTAAGAAGATGGTTTGTATTAGAGAAAAGAAGCCGGGGGTTATCTTTGCATTCCAGGATGATCCTGGAATAGTGAGCAGTTTTGGCAGAGGAGAGCAGGACCTGATAGTGCTTTCTGTGGTCCAGCCAGATCTGGCGATGAATGGCTAAACCAATATAAATGTTCAAGCCTGTGTCCCTTGAACTTAAGGGAGCAGAGATGAGGGCCGTACCAGAGGGACTGACTAGGGTGAGAGAGGGTAATGGTTTTAATAGGGACAAGGATATCAAAGGTGGAGGTGGAGCTTTGATTGAGCAGATCGGTAGCTGCAGAAATGTGTGGGTGAATGGAGGGCCAAAGGCTGGACAGTTGGGAGTTTGTAAGTGCAGTTGTAAGTGACTTGGGGAGAATTTTTTCCAGCGTTGGACACAAGGAAGTAGGGTTGGGAGGGGGAAGGGGGATGTGGGTGGAGAACGATACAAGGAAGTGACCAGAGAAGGGCTTATCTGTAATTGACACGATGGGAGTAAAGAGGCCACGTGCGATGGCAAGTTGGAGGGGATGGCCTTGAATATGGGTTGGGGAGTTTATATGGAGGGAGAAATTAAGGGAGGATAGGAGGGCAGTGAACTCAGAGGAGAGAGCGCATGACGAGTTCAGATGGAGGTTGAAATCACTGAGGATGAGAAGTCGCTCAGTGTAGAGGCAAAGGGAGAAAAGCAGTAACGATAACTCAGTGAGAAATTGGGCGTGAATGAGAAAGAAGATTTTAAATAAGAGGAGAGAGGGGTGGAAAAGGTCACGTGCTCAAAGGAGGAGAAGATTCCAAAGGAGTAGGGGGACAGATCAAGGTGTGATTTGGTGATAAGAGCCACACTGCCACCACGACGGTCTGGACAGAGCAAGTGGTGGAAGATATAGCCAGACTGGGAGGCTTCGTTAAGGGGGAAGGTGTCTTCACCTGTCAGCCAGATTTCTGTCAAGGCCATGATGTTGATGCAATCATTCACAATAAGCTCAAGGATGGCAAGGGCCTTGTTCACAAGTGAACAAACATTTTGGAGGGAGATGCGGAGAGGGTCGGTGATAGCTGATCCGCTTGCAGAATCCACAGAGTCAAAATTGGGAGGGGTAAGTGGGACGGGAAGGAGATTGGCACGATTAGCCCCCAGTGGGTGTGCTGGGTGGGAGGGTCAGTGAGAGAGTTGCATGGGGCAGTGGAAGAGAGGAGATTTGGGGAGAAAGGGCAAAGCATGTCCAAGGATAGAGTTGCACAGCAAAGGAGCTCTCCAAAGAGCTGCCAGCCCAGGAGCACAAAATCCAGAAAATGTTTTGGCACATCGATATGTCTGATTTCAACATGGAAACCTAATTTATCAATTATCATTTTACCTGGCCACTAGGGTACCTGTCCATCAAAGAGATTGGAAAGTCCATCTGAAGAGTGCCTCATCTCGGTCCTCCAAAAAGAGTAATTGCATACCTCCTCAAACCCTCTCAGATTGGGGTCTTCGATTTATTTTTTAAATGTTGCCCTTTTCCTTTGTTGGTACAGGACATGATCCTGTTCTGGAGCCCGAAGTGTTGCCACTTCCATCCAACAGATCGGTACTCCTCGTCTGATCAGACGTACTTCCGCCAGGTCCCACTGGGAAGATAGGATGTTGCCGCCCCAGCCCGGATCCCTCATTTGTCAATAGGTAAAGGCTCCTCCCCCAACGGGCACTTGAACAAACTTCCTCCTGAGGCTGGGACACAGCTTATCCAGATGCCGACCTAATTTTCAACCATTCCAGCAGACTTCTTCTGCTGGATGTACACCAGAACGGTCACAGATTTTCAGGGCTAGTGTAATTAGCATCTCATAATTGACTAAAAATAAAGCAGTGTGTCATGTCCCTAAAAATAGAATGATTTTTGGAATTACATCAGGTTAGAAATGGTGTCACCTGTCGTAGCATCAAAATATAGATTTTTTTTAAAATCATTTACTAATGCCTTTGAATGGCTAGATTTCCAAATGTTAACAAATTATTAATTGAAAGTAGTGCAGTGACGCATTTGGCCCGATAATAACACAGAGGTGGGTTCTGAGCGGGAGGGGGTGGCCGTAGCAAGCGCGAAACCTGGAAGAAATTTTAGCAGCGTTGGAATGTCCGATTTCAACATGAATACCAAATTATCATTTTACTTCCAAGTTTCGCATCTCCAATGCACGTCAGCACATGACCTCAACTCGGGTATTGCCAATTCCAAGATGGACTTTGGAGGAGTTGGGTGGTTCTGTAAAGAGACGGCACGCTTTCAAGCTGGACTCAGGACATTCAAAGGCTGTGCCCTGCTTTAACGGTGCCTCGATTGATGTGCTCTTGGGTGCAGTAAGGACCAAGAAGGGGATAATCTTCCCCAGCAATGGGAAGAAGAAACCAGCTGCTGTCACCAAGAGTTGGAGGTGGCTGAGGAGGTGCGCAGCAGGATTATTGTGCCCCATACCTGGATTCAGTGCAGGAAGCGCTTTAATGGCCTAACCAGGTCAGGAAAGGTGAGTACAGTTGCAGATTCATCTACATCTTGTTGTGCACATGCCACCGCCCCTGCCCCATCTACTCTGCACTCTGTCTTGTCAAGCGTACTCCATCGCATCACTCCTCACAACCACTTAATTTTGAAGCTTACCCTTCATTCACTTTCTATGCACTTCCTCACCTCCCCATTTATCCATCCACCACTGCCACTCACCCCAATCCTTATGCAATGTGCTGCATCTGCCTGATAGTTACCCTCACCCAATGCACTGCATCTATCGAGAGAGTTCGTGCCTTACAGACACTCATAGGTCTGTCATTCCCCCGTTGCAGGAGAAGCGAGCGCAAAACACAAGGGAGAGGGAGCAGGAGAAGCAAGCACAAAACACAAGGGCGAGGACCAGAGATGGTCCACCGCAGGTAGTGCAGCTTACAGTTGGAGCGGAAGAGGCAATGGAGATCAGTGCCATGTCTGCACCCCTGACCATTGAAGGTGGAGAGGCTGGGACTTTGCAGCTGCCCGGTGACAGAATTAAATATCTCCGACCCATATCTCATATGAGGCTCAGTCGACTGAAATATGATCATCTAAAATATGCTAAGTAGCAACATTCTTGTATTGCCAGTATTAATTCATATCTGTCTCTTTTCTCCTCAAGGGCCTTCATGCGTAGAACAACAGTCTGTGGACTTTCCAGATGACGATTCCTCAGAGAAGCTGATTCCACCTGAGGGTACACCGTCATAGGACTCATGTTTACCAGACACCAGCTCAGATACAAGACCTCGGCGGGTACAGTTAGACAGATAGTTGGGTTTTCACCTGGTGACTCACACTTCACAAGTGAGCGAGAGTAGAGAGTGATGGAGGGGCAGCTGTGAGGAGTCTGTGTCGGAGGGCACAGCCCTCTCTAAGCTCTGCTCAGCTGGACACAGATGTTGAACATGGGGCCATCGATGAAAACGATAATCATAGAGGGACAGCAGCAAATTTGCGAGGTACTGGCAGTCCTGCCACGCACACAGTCCACAATAGTGGAGAGGATGGAGGAATCCAGCTCAAGGATTAGTGGATTGACATTGCAGGCCATTGCGAGGATTTCTTCCATGGGCAAGTGCGGTGGCATAGTGGTTAGCACTGTTGCCTCACAGCGCCAGGGACCCGGGTTCGAATCCAGCCTCGGGTGACTGTCTGTGTGGAGTTTGCACATTCTCCCCGTGTTTGCGTGGGTTTCCTCCGGGTGCTCCGGTTTCCTCCCACAGTCCAAAGATGTGCGGGTTAGGTTGATTGGCTATGATAAATTGACCCTTAGTGTTAGGGGGATTAAATACATGGGGTTACGGGGATAGGGTGGGATATGTGTTGGTGTAGGGGTTATGGGGATCGGGTGGGATATGTGTCGGTGCAGGCTCGATGGGCCGAAATGGCCTCTATCTGCACTGTGGGGTTTCTGTGATTCTGTGCTTCTGTGATAGACTGGCCTCCTCTGTGAACATCAATCGCGGCAATCAAATGAGTCAGTGCAGGCCATGACCATGGCCGTGCAGACTTTGAATGCCAACATGTCTGCTGCCGTAAACAGGGTGACAGACACCGTAGCCTTGGCCTTACAGGGCCGCACTGATCTGCAGCAAGCTGCTCCCCCACAGAGTTGTAGGAGTGAACTGCTGCTGGCCCACAATAGGGATAATGGTGAAAGGGGACATGGAAGTGAGAACTCCACTCAATTCACACCCACTTCTCACCCGTTGCTGCCTCCCACCCTCAGTCAGTACCCGACATGTTGCCTTCTCTTCCAGGTGCAGGTAGAGCAGTCTTTGGTGGAGCCCTCACGGGTTCCAAAACCCAGAGATTATCAGCCAAGAGCATCTCAAAAGTCAGAGCAGGGATCAGATCAGCTTGTCTCTACCTCTGCTGGAGCCACAGGCGTTGCACCATGTAGGAGAGGTAGGCAAAGGAAGAGAAAAGCTTTGTAGTTCACCAAAGGTATGTACATGGGTGTTTATGAAAATCTTATGTCACTAAGTTGCCTTTTTTTAATCAAATCAGGTAAAATGTATTAATTTGCACCACTTTCCCGTGTCATCCATTTTTGGTTGCCGAGTTTCAAATCGCCTTTTCAGTTAGTTGATGATGAAAGTGAAGATGTGAATTGACGGGGACCAATTGGTGGATGAGCAATGAGTGGATGGTTGGTTACAGGACTGCTTTGTGTCAGTGGGGGTGGAGGGGAAGGGGCCGCGGCTCTGCTAATTACTTGTCCAGTGCGAGTGAATAACTGAACCTTCGAGCTATTAGGGAATCCCTGACATCCTGAGCAGCTGGTGTGGCGTTGGGTGCCCTATCTTCATCTTCCTCCTCTTCCTCCTCTCCATTGGGATCCTCATCAGATGATGAGTGGCTTGTTCCTCCTCTACCTCTAGTCCTTGTAACTGCAGTCTGTTGTGCAGAATGCAGCACACAATGAAGATCCTAGAGACCCTCGATGGCGAGTACTGAAGGACACTTCCAGACCTGTCCAGGCATCTGAAGCGCATCTTGAGCATGCCGATGACTTGCTTGATGACACACCTGGTAGTCCTCTGGCTGTAGCTGTGGCGCTCTTGGAGTTCATTGGTGAATTTCCTCAGAGATGTCATCAACCAGGCTTGGAGGGGGTTTCATTTGTCACCTAGCAGCCACCCCTTTAAGGTATTTCCAGGTAGGAAGAGGTCAGGGATGTTGGACTGCCATAGTATGAAAGCATCATGGCAGCTGCCAGGGAATCTAGTGCAGACCTGCATGAACCTTTTCTTATGGTTGATAAATACTCCTGGTTGATCTGTAGGTCCTCGGATTGCCAAGTATGTGCAAACAATGGCACCCTGTACCTGTGGGAAGCCAGCCAGAGACATGAATCTGAGTGCCCGCTCATTCTGGCTATTGTCATCCCAGAGGAAGTTTACATAACTGCCAACTCTGGCAAGCACCCAGCCCTCACCTGCCTTATGCATTTATGTGCAGCTGACAGTGAGACCCTCAATATGTCTCTGGTAGCGCCCAGGAAGGAACCAGAGGCAAAAAAGTTGAGGGTGATGGTAACTTTCACAGTCACTGGTAATGCGTGGCCACCAGGTCCAGCAGGGAACAGGTCTTCTCGGTTTAGCTCTTCCAAGAGGTCAAGGAAGCTGAGCCTCTGTCTGTACTCTCTGTTAGGTGGGTAGTGCCTCCTGAGGCCTCAACACCTCTGTTGCTCCCCTCTCGGTTCCTCCCCTCTCTGTTGTCCATCTCTCTGTTGTCCACCTCTCTGTTGTCCACCTCTCTGTTGCTCCACTCTCTGTTGCTCCACTCTCTGTTGTTCACCTCTCTGTTGCTCCCCTTTCTGTTGCTCCCCTTTCTGTTGCTCCACTCTCTGTTGCTCCCCTTTCTGTTGCTCCACTCTCTGTTGCTCCCCTCTCTGTTGCTCCCCTCTCTGTTGCTCCACTCTCTGTTGCTCCCCTCTCTGTTGTCCACTCTCTGTTGTTCACCTCTCTGTTGTCCACCTCTCTGTTGCTCCCCTCTCTGTTGTCCACTCTCTGTTGTTCACCTCTCTGCTGCTCCACTCTCTGTTGCTCCCCTCTCTGTTGTCCACTCTCTGTTGTTCATCTCTCTGTTGTTCATCTCTCTGTTGCTCCCCTCTCTGTTGCTCCCCTCTCTGTTGTTCACCTCTCTGTTGTTCATCTCTCTGTTGTTCATCTCTCTGTTGCTCCCCTCTCTGTTGTCCGCTCTCTGTTGTTCATCTCTCTGTTGCTCCCCTCTCTGTTGCTCCCCTCTCTGTTGTTCACCTCTCTGTTGTACACCTGCAGCTCCCTCCACAACACGCCCTTGCTGTTGCTGCTGATTGTCTTTCTCATCTGAAGTCCAATCTAAAGCAGCCATGGCGCCGCCCATCCTGATGTTCTGTGTGTGAACACCTCTAAACTCTCACAACAAGTAGTGTCACCAGAGGGTGCTAAGAAAGCAGCTGTTAGCACTGAGCCTTTATTAATCTCAACTCCTGAGCTTTAACTAGCCCCATAAAGTGCTGATCAATCACACTCCTGATTAATGGCGACTTTCACAAACCCCAGAAACCCATGCAAGAGGCGTTAAATTCAAATTGTCATAAAAATCTCTTTAAAACACCCTCATCTGAATATAATAATCATTAACCTGCCTCTCCAGAGGGGGTTACTCGCACGGCCCCAAATCCGCCTCCATTAAAACCAGAAGTGGGCACATTGGAGGGGTGTTGGAACTGGGTTTTAGATTTCTGATATTTCAACCTATCCCCTGCCACCTCCAACGCACCCACCTCCCCCACCACCCCGCCTCCCGTCCCCTGCCTGTTGGGGGAGAGGAGATAACATTTCCCCGATTGTAGCAATGTCTCACAGAGTGGGGAAATCACAGCAACATCAATTGAGTTCTAATGCAAGGTCATTGACCTGAAACATTAACAGATGCTGCTGAATATTTCCAGCTTTTTCTGTTTTTATTTTCAATTGTTAATTTATACACTTAACTGTAATATTGATGAATTTTGACAGTAAAGCAATAATACCAGTCTCTTTATTCACTAGTTAAACAATGTCTATTTTACAGTGCAAAATATAAATAGCAAGAGTTTTGTTTAGTTAAAATATTTCAAATATGTGTTGCACAGTCGTTCCTTAATATTCTTCTGGCTCTTTGACTGCAATCACTAGCTCTTCTTCCACTGTAAAATGCTAGTAGGTGACATGTCTACATATATGTTTGGAAATTCAATAAAAGAGGTCTTTTTGATTCCAGTTAAGTCACGGAAGCAAAGCCGCCCCTTAAGGGTACTTTCAGGTAGGAACTGCCTTGTACCCACCCAGCAGATGGGATGAAAATCAGCCCCTATGGATTTTAATAATCAACTTTGAATAGAGATAGTCGGAGACATTTTTTGAGGTTTCCTTGGTGGTCCGGAGCCTCACAGGCAGACAACTAAGGTCAAAAAAATTGGGGACATGGCCACATACGCCTAATTTCCTAACTGCCAATTTTCAGAACTAAAATGAGACCATGCTACCAGAATATGTGGGTGTCATTTAAATGGAGTAATTATTTTATTATGGTCCCTCATTGGAATTCCTGACTATGTGCAAGGGATCTCCATTTGTGACCTGGGTGAATGTATGGACATGACTGGCAGCCTCTCTTGATGCAACTTGCACCTGTGCTTTTACCGCAGAGTGAGTTTCAGCTCCAAATAGGACCATCTGCTTTGCTGCACGTCCTACAATAGGACCTCCAACTGTCCAGTATCAAAGGGAAGTAGTATGGTCCACATGCCTCCATTGTGCCAATGTGATCAGTTACTGCATGTTTCTCTCTCCACCCCTAACTGTCTTTGTACATAAGAACATAATTGTGGTGTATGTGCCTTTAAGAGCCCCAGGTGTGCGTAATGCCGGTAATTGCCACTTGGGCTATATAAGCCTGTGTACTGTGTATATCCTTTAGAAACCCCCCCCCAGACTTGCTTAGTAAATACCTATGAACCAACTCCTGTCTTCAGTGTCTTTATCTACACATGGACACTACAGTGGCGACGAAGTGGAAACGGACTTACCTGCAATTCGACAGCACCTCAAGGACATCGATTCCTCCAGCGTCCAGAAGACTCAAGGAAGTAAGAGAAACTGTGGTTTCACCAGCTGGCCAAGCTGGTGACAGGTACTGCGCTAATCCTTCCTGGGCGTCAGGCTGGAGCTCCAGCGGCGGGCTCTACAGCTGAGACAGGCAGCGAAATCGGAGGCAAGCAATAACGGACTGGGAGGGTGCACTCGAGAGACGGCCGGCGCGGCAAGCAGGTCAGCGTTTAGACCTCCGTCGGGAACGAGTCTCCAACAGTGAATAAACGGAAACCACAGTAAAACAGCGTTGTTATCGGTAGCAGCGGCGGGAAAGCGCGGGAAGCGCCATATTGTTGCTACAGAGAGAAAAAAAAAGCGCGGGAAGCGCCATATCTTTTCTGAAATGCCTAAATCTGGTAATATTGAGGCTTTTGATGGCGAAATAGAAGATTGGACCACATACGTGGAAAGAGTAGAGGTTTATTGCACTTGAAATGGAATAACAGATGAAAAAAATGCTTCAGTACTTCTGAACTTAATGGGCGCGAAGACATACGGGCTGTTACGAAATTTAATCACTCCAGCCAAACCAAAGGACAAGACTTTTAAAGAAATTGTTGATACCCTGCAGGAGCATTTAAACCCAACACCGCTGCTGATAGCGGAACGATTCAAGTTCTTCAAGAGAAATCAACACAAGAATGAAAGTAACGCTGATTACCTAACCGAATTAAGAAAGCTATCAAAGTACTGCCAATTCGGAGCAGGACTATCGGATTATCTTCGAGACAAATTTGTTTGCGGTCTCTTAAGTGAAGGAACACAAAAAAGACTACTTTCTGAAAAAGATTTAACATTGGACAAAGCTTTCGGTATGGCTGTATCATACGAAGCAGCAGCAAAAGGAGCTGCAGAGATACAACAAGAGACACAGGACTTCGGCACCCATAAAATGACACAGGAGTTCGGAAGATGTTATCGCTGCGGCAGATCCACCCATAACCAGAGGGACTGCTGGTTCAAGGGCAAAGCATGCAGGCAATGTGGTAAGATTGGACACATTGCACGGGTATGCCAATCTGGACAAAATAAATCCACTGACAGAAAACAAAAAATCAATAAAGAAAAGTACAGGAAGGTACAAATGATGACGGACAATAGCTCCGAAGACCAGAATAGCGATAGCGACTCCGGAAACAAGAGGCTAAGCTGTCTCAAATTACATAATGTACTTGCCAAAGAGGATTACCAAACCATTTGGGTTACCCTCACAATAGCAGGGTCCCCAGTTAAAATGGAGCTAGATACAGGATCAGCTCTAACCGTAATAAATCGACGAGATTACGAGAGGCTATTTTCGCATACACCTCTAAAAGACACATCCATTATCTTAAAAACATATACGGGGCAGAAAGTCTACCCCAAAGGAAAAATAAGGGTGCCTGTGGTATACAACGGCAAAGAAATACAAAAGTTGTATTTATACATTCTACAAGATGGTGGTCCACCGTTGTTGGGACGTGAATGGATAAGGAAGATACGTTTAGACTGGCACTCCATTCAGGCACTGACGGTGACCAGTAAGGAAAAAAACAATGATGACATCATACCTGAACGATTAAAAGACATCTTGGCCAACGCCAAAGAAGTGTTTCAAGAGAAACTAGGAACCTTGAAAGGCATCACTGCCTCAATAAAAGTGGAAGATACAGCAATTCCAAAATGTTTTAAGGCAAGACCGGTGCCATACGCAATACGTCCGGCAGTCGAGGCAGAGCTGAAGAATTTGGAAAAGGCAGGCGTATTATCCAAAATAGATTGGAGCGAATGGGCAACACCCATCGTTCCAGTCATGAAAAAAACATTGAAAAATAACTCTGAGGAACAGAAAAAAATTCGCATCTGTGGGGACTTTAAGGTGACTGTAAACCCGGTCCTTCACACGGTACAGTATCCTCTTCCGAGGATAGAAGATATTTTCGCCTCACTATCCGGAGGGAAACGTTTCACAAAAATTGACTTGGCACAGGCATATCTACAGATGGAGGTTGAGGAGACCTCTAAAAAGTATCTCACAATAAACACACACAAAGGCCTGTACCAGTACAATCGACTGGTTTTTGGAATAGCATCAGCTCCAGCTATCTGGCAAAGAGCTATGGAGCAAGTCCTGCAAGGGATTCCGGGGACTCAATGCCACCTAGACGACATCCTTATAACAGGAGAAAACGACAACGAGCACCTTGCCAATTTGGAGCAGGTGCTCACTAGGCTGAAAGAACGGGGCCTACGAGCAAATCGCCCCAAGTGCGAATTTTTCCAAAATCAGATATCATATTGTGGCCACATAATTAATAAGGAAGGGTTGCATAAGTCACCTGAAAATATTGAAGCAGTTATAAAAGCCCCAGCACCTGAAAATGTCACTTGGGCTATATAAGCCTGGGTATTGTGTATATCCTTTAGAAACCCCCCCCCAGACTTGCTTAGTAAATACCTATGAACCAACTCCTGTCTTCAGTGTCTTTATCTACACACGGACACTACAATAAGAACATAAGAAATAGGAGCAGGAGTAGGCCAATCGGCCCCTCGAGCCTGCTCCGCCATTCAATAAGATCATGGCTGATCTGATCCTAACCGCCAATCCACTATCACAGAACCATCTCCTGAATCTAACAGAATTAGACACACGAAATAGGAGCAGGATCAGGCTACACGGCCCCTGGGCCCGCTCCGCTACCCACAGGGCCATGACCGATCCGAACCTAGACTCATGTCCAAATTCCTGCCCGCTCCCCGTAACCTTTAATTCCCTTTACTTCTAGGAAACTGTCTATTTCTGTTTTAAATTTATGTAATGATGTAGCTTCTACAGCTTTTTGGGGCAGCATATTCCATGGACCTACCACCCTCTGAGTGAAGTAGTTCCTCCTCATCTCAGTTTTGAAAGAGCAGCCCCTTATTCTAAGACTATGCCCCCTAGTTCTAGTTTCACCCATCATCGGGAACATCTTCCCCGCATCCACCCGATCCAACCCCTTCACAATCTTATATGTTTCAATAAGATCGCCTCTCATTCTTCAGAACTCCAATGAGTAGAGTCCCAATCTACTCAACCTCTCCTCATATGTCCATCCCCTCATCCCCGGGATTAACCGAGTGAACCTTCTTTGTACTGACTCGAGAGCAAGTACGTCCTTTCTTAAGTATGGACACCAAAACTGTACGCAGTATTCCAGGTGCGGTCTCACCAATACCTTGTACAACTGAAGCAATACCTCCCTATTTTTATATTCTATCCCCCTAGCAATGAAAGCCAACATTCCATTGGCCTCCTTAATCACTTGCTGCACCTGCATACTAACCTTTTGAGTTTCGTGCACCAGGACCCCCAGATCCCTTTGTACTTCAGTACTTTCCAGTTTCTTGCCATTAAGATAATAACTTGCTCTACGATTTTTCCTGCCAAAGTGCATAACCTCACACTTTCCAGTATTGTATTCCATCTGCCAAATCTCTGCCCACTTACTTAGCCTGTCGATGTCCCCTTGCAGGTTTTTTATGTCCTCCTCACTCACTACTTTCCCTCCCATCTTAGTATCATCTGCAAACTTTGATGTGTTACACTCGGTCCCCTCCTCCAAATCATTAATATAGATTGTAAAGAGTTGGGGACCCAGCACTGACCCCTGCGGAACACCACTAGTTACTGATTGCCAGTCTGAGAATGAACCATTTATCCCAACTCTCTGCCTTCTGTTAGATAGCCAATCCTCTATCCATGCCAGAATATTACCCCCAATCCCGTGATTTTTTATCTTAAGCAATAATCTTTTGTGTGGCACCTTGTCAAATGCCTTTTGGAAGTCTAAATACACTACGTTCACTGGTTCCCCTTTATCCACCCTATACGTCACTTCCTCAAAGAACTCCAGCAAATTTGTCAAACATGACTTCCCCTTCATAAAACCATGCTGACTTTGTCCTATTAAATTATGATTATCCAAATGTCCTGTTACTGTCTCCTTAATAATGGACTCCAAAATTTTACCTACCACAGATGTTAGGCTAACCGGTCTATAGTTTCCAGCCTTCTGTCTACTGCCCTTTTTAAATAAGGGTGTTACATTAGCAGTTTTCCAGTCTGCCGGGACCTTTGCCAAGTCCAGGGAGTTTTGGAAAATTATTACCAATGCATCCACAATCCCTACCGCCACTTCCCTCAAGACCCTAGGATGAAAGCCATCAGGTCCAGGTGATTTATCCGCCTTGAGTCCCATTATTTTACCGAGTACCACTTCCTTAGTGATTTTGATCGTGTTTAGCTCCTCCCCCCCTTTAACCCCCTGTTTGTCCAGTGTTGGGATATCCTTAGTGTCTTCTACTGTAAAGACTGATGTAAAATATTCATTCAGTGTTTTTGCCATCTCCATATTTCCCACCATTAATTTCCCGGTCTCATCCTCTAAGGGACCAACATTTACTTTAGCCACCCTTTTTCTTTTTATATAACTATAAAAACTCTTACTATCTGTTTTTATATTTTTTGCTAATTTACTTTCATAATCTATCTTCCCTTTCTTAATCAATCTTTTTGTTATTTTTTGCTGTCTTTTAAAGTTTTCCCAATCCTCTATCCTCCCACTAGATTTGGCTACCTTATATGCCCTTGTTTTTAGTCAAATACTATCCTTAATTTCTTTACTTAGCCACGGATGGCTGTCTTTTCTTTTACACCCTTTTCTTCTCAGTGGAATATATATTTTTTGGAAGTTGTAAAATAACTCCTTAAATGTACACCACTGATCATGTATCGTCTTACCCTTTAATCTATTTTCCCAATCCACTCTACTCAATTCTGCTCTCATACCTTCATAGTCTCCTTTATTCAAGCTTAGCACGCTTGTTTGAGATCCAACCTTCTCACCCTCTAATTGAATATGGAATTCAACCATGTTATGGTCACTCATTCCAAGGGGATCCTTTACTCGGACATTTTTAATTAATCCCATCTCGTTACACAGGACCAGATCTAAGGTTGCTTGCCCCCTGGTCGGTTCAGTTACATACTGCTCAAGAAACCCATCCCTAATACACTCAATGAACTCATCCTCAAGGCAGCCCTGCCCAATTTGATTTGTCCAATTAATATGATAGTTAAAATCCCCCATAATTATAGATGTTCCCTTATTACAAGCCTCAACTATTTCCTGATTGATACTCCATCCAACAGAGTTGCCACTGTTCGGAGGCCTATAGACTACGCCCACTAGTGTTTTTTTCCCCTTATTATTCCTTACCTCCACCCAAACTGTTTCATTATCCTGATCTTTAGACCCAATATCATTTCTCTGTATTACAGTGATTCCTTCCTTTATTAACATAGCCACCCCACCTCCCCTTCCTTCCTGCCTGTCCTTCCTGATCGTTAAATAACCTGGTATGTTTAATTCCCAGGCATTGTCACCCTGCAGCCATGTTTCTGTAATGGCCACAAGATCATACCCATATGTAGTTATTTGTGCCATTAACTCGTCTATTTTGTTAAGAATGCTATGTGCATTCAGATAGAGAACTTTCAAAGATGTTTTGTGACACTTAGTTCCTGCTTTTGCCCTTTTTATTACTTTACCTTTTACTCCATACCTTCTGCCCCTTCCTGACACGCTCTGGTTTTTAATTTCCCCACTGCTACCTAAGTCTATGACCTTCTCTGTTGTCATTTTTATTATTTGCTCTCTAGGAACCTCCCCCCCACTAGTTAGTTTAAAGCCCTCTCTGCAGCTCTAGTTATATGATCCGCCAGGACTCTAGCCCCAGCACTGGCCAAGTGAAGCCCGTCCCAATGGAACAGCTCCCTCCTGCCCCAGTACTGGTGCCAGTGCCCCAGGAAGCAAAACCCATTTCTCCCACACCAGTCTTTGAGCCACGCATTTAACTCTCTAATTTTATTTGTCCTAGCCAAATTCGCTCGTGGCTCAGGTAATAATCCAGAGATTATTACCCTTGTGGTTCTGCTTTTTAATTTGGCCCCTAGCTGCTCAAACTCCCTCAGCAGAACCTCCTTCCTTGTCCTATCTATGTCGTTGGTACCAACATGGACCACGACAACTGGATCCTCCCCCTCCCACTCCAAGTTTCTCTCCAGTCCAGAGGAGATGTCCTTAACCCTGGCACTGGGCAGGCAACACAGCCTTCAGGACTCTCGCTCTCGGCTGCAAAGAACTCTATCTATCCCCCTAACGATACTATCCCCTACCACTACAACATTTCTTTTAACTCCCCCCACTTGAATGGCCCCCTGCTCCACGGTGCTGTGGCCAGGTTGCTCATCCTCCCTGCAGTCCCTGCTCCTGTCCCCACAGGGAGTAAGAGCCTCGAACCTGTTGGACAAGTGCAAGGGCTGCGGCTCCTCCAACACTACCTCCTGGATCCCTGTACCTGCCTCACTTCTAGTCACACCATCCTGACCCTGGCCACGGACTACATCTGAATTAATTAATCTAATTGGTGTGACTACCTCGTGATACACAGAGTCCAGGTAACTCTCCCCCTCCCTGATGTGTCTCAGTGTTTGAAGCTCGGACTCCAGCTCTTCAACACGGAGCCGGAGTTCCTCGAGCAGCCAACACTTACTGCAAATGTGATCACTGTGAGCATCAATGGTGTTCACCAGCTCCCACATATTGCAGCAGCAACACATCGCCTGATCTCCCATTCTATGTAATTAATTAAATTTATTAATATTATTCTTAAACATCCTCTGCCCCGATTCTAGATGGTGAATATCACACCTTAGAAACTATAAACCAAAGAGATTTAAGCTTAAAAGTGAGGGCAGCACGGTGGCATAGTGGTTAGCACTGTTGCCTCATAGCATCAGAGACCCGGGTTCGAATCCGGCCTCAGGCGACTGTCTGTGTGGAGTTTGCACATTCTCCCCGTGTTTGCGTGGGTTTTCTCCGGGTGCTCCGGTTTCCTCCCACAGTCCAAAGATGTGCGGGTTAGGTTGATTGGCTATGATAAATTGACCCTTAGTGTTAGGGGGATTAAATACGTGGGGTTACGGGGATAGGGTGGGATATGTGTCGGTGCAGGCTCGATGGGCCGAATTGGCCTCTATCTGCACTGTGGGGTTTCTGTGATTCTGTGAAATACTTACCAACCAATCACTTACCCGCTTTCTGGTGACGTCACACTTGGATTACTTTTTACCTCTCTCCTTCCAGACTGGAGACTGGTACGCCTTACCTGGGTCTCTGGGACTTTTATAGCCCCGCTCCGCCGCTCGAGTTTCCCGCCGACGCTATGAGGCCTTACCTGGTCTCTGGGACCTTTATAGCCCCGCTCTGCCGCTCGAGATTCCCGCCGACGCACTGAGGCCTTACCTGGTCTCTGGGGCTTTTATAGCCCCGCTCTGCCGCTCGAGATTCCCGCCGACACTTTGAGGCCTTACCTGGGTCTCTGGGACTTTTATAGCCCCGCTCTGCCGCTCGAGTTTCCCGCCGATGCACTGAGGCCTTACCTGGTCTCTGGGACTTTTATAGCCCCGCTCTGCCGCTCGAGTTTCCTGCCGAATCTATGATTATGGACCCTCAGCATCTACATTCCACTTGCCTCATGCCCAGATCAAATATGTAAAGACAGGGGATGTGGGTGTCGCTGGCAAGGCCAGCATTTATTGCCCATCCCTAATTGTCCTTGAGAAGGTGGTAATGAGCTGCCGCCTTGAACCGCTGCAGTCCGTGTGGTGAAGGTACTCCCACAGTGCTGTTAGGGAGCGAGTGCCAGGAGTTTGACCCAGCGAGAATGAAGGAGCGGCGACATACTTCCAAGTCAGGATGGTGTGTAACCTGGAGGGAAACTTGCAGATGATGGTGTTCCCATGCACCTGCTGCCCTTGTCCTTCTAGGTGGAAGAGGTCGTGGGTTTGGGAGGTGCTGTTGAAGAAGCCTTGGCGAGTTACTGCAGTGCCTCTTGTAGATGGTACACACTGCAGCCACGGGCCCTCTATTTGAATACATCAAGGGACTGCACCAGTGTTGCTTTATCATCCTTCTTTTTAGCTTGGGCATGAAGTTAAAACTTCTTGGAGCCTATCTGCCCATCAAGGCATTTACATCAGCTATAGATTCCAGAAGATTTACCTGTGTAATTATATTATTTTCTCTCTGAGATGAACATCACAGCCAGAAGAAAGAAAAAAGCTTATGTCTGTCTTGATTCAAATCCAGGTTCCACAGGAGAAAGACAAGTTTGCTAAACTACTGCATTACCTAGTCTCCATCTATTATATTTATCATAATAATACAAACTGTGGGGTAAGCTCATGATTGCAACTTCATTGAATGCTAGATGAGATCTTTAGTGAGTTTTGAGTGTGATGGTGGACATTGATAGCCATGTGGTGGTTTAAGTAATTGATACTGTGATGAAGACCACACTAAAGTATTAACAATTGCAGTGTAATCCCTACAGTTTGATCAAGTGATAATCCATAGTTGTGTACTGGAAAATTACTGAATCAGTAGACTATGTACAAAGATATCTTTGGAAAATCACCAACTGCACATTATGTATAATTGGCCAATTCTGCCAGGCAACTCACCTTGAGGACAATTGCACTGAAGCGTGAATTTCTCTCTCTGGTCCCATTCATTTGTTGAGATTAATACTATTTCATCACAACTGACTTATGCTGAATGTATGTTTTTTTTCTGACAAGCAATTGATTGTACTCGTGATAATGACTGCAACCTCAATAGAAACACAACTTGAGCAAATATTGGAAGTACAGGAAGTGATGCAATAAATTTGGAAATCAGCTGCTGAAAGAATGTTATTGAAATAGTTAGGAAGCAACTAAATCAAAATGACCTGTAAAGCTTTTATCACATTTTTTCCTTTTTTTTTCTTTGTATTTTTGCTTATATTAATATCTTTCGAATTTTAAATTGGGAAATATGATGGATGCAAGCACAAAACAATTGTGTGTAGATTTAATTCCAGCCAGGATTAATACTGATGGAAAGAATTGACTCTGAGTTAACTTCATTACTATTTAGTGGGTATCCACTTTTCTTTCATACAAATTTCCTCTGATAAGATTTCAAGGAGCAGGGCGAATCCTTTAAACGAGACGATAGTTGAAGACTCTTAAAATACAGTGTAATCAATGCAATTACATTGAAAACATATGACAGCCAGGACAAAGTGGCACAGTTTGCATTACTCTCAGTAACTGGTCTCCATGTCTGAACACCTAGGTACCACTACAGCTCCAGGAAATAAAATGTCAAGTCACCTCTCCTTAATGGTTGTTATGTGCCAGAAGTAATATGATAGATGTGCCTTATGGCCAAAAAACTACAAAAAAATTAGTTGCACGAATTTAAAAAGCCTGTGATTGGGAGCATGGTGAGTGCAAGACTGAGATGGCAATTTAAAATATTCTTCAAGTTTCTAATGCATAGAAACTCATACTTTGGTTCTGTATTCACAAAGGAGGACACAAATAACCTCCCAGGAATATCGGCAAACATAGGGACTAATGAGAGGGAGGAGCTGACAGAAATTAGTATCTCTAGGGATATGGTGTTGGGTAAGTTGAGGGGACTGAAGGCCGACAAATCCCCGGGGCCTGATAAACTACATCCTAGGGTACTTAAGGAGGTGGCCCTGGAGATAGCAGATGCTCTAAGGATCATCTTCCGGAACTCCATTGACTCGGGAACAGTACCCGTGGATTGGAGGGTAGCTAATGTTACCCCAATATTTAAAAAGGGGGGTAGAGAGAAAGCAGGGAATTATAGACCAGTAAGCCTTACATCGGTTGTGGGCAAAATGCTAGAGTCCATTATTAAGGATAAAATAGCGGAGCACTTGACAAATGGGGAAAGGATCGGACAGAGTCAACATGGATTTACAAAGGGTAAATCGTGTTTGACTAATCTGCTGGAATTTTTTGAGGAAGTAACTGGTAAAATAGATGGGGGAGAGCCAGTGGATGTGGTGTACCTTGACTTCCAGAAAGCCTTCGATAAGGTTCCACACAAAAGATTGTCATGCAAAATTAAGGCTCATGGGATTGGGGGCAAAGTATTAACGTGGATAGAGAACTGGCTGGCGGATAGAAAACAGAGAGTTGGAATAAACGGCTCGTTTTCAGAGTGGCAGGCAGTGACCAGCGGGGTGCCGCAAGGATCTGTCCTGGGACCCCAGCTGTTCACAATATATATAAATGATCTGGATCAGGGAATTGGATGCAATATTTCCAAATTCGCTGACGACACTAAACTAGGAGGAGGGGTGGGCTCTGATGAGGATGTCAGGAGGCTACAGTGCGATTTGGACAGGTTGGGGGAATGGGCGGATACGTGGCAGATGCACTATAATGTGGATAAATGCGAGGTTATCCACTTTGGGGGTAAAAACAGGAGGGTAGATTATTATCTAAATGGCAATAGATTGGGAGATGGGGAAGTGCAGAGGGACCTGGGTGTTCTTGTGCACCAGTCACTGAAGGAGAGCATGCAGGTGCAACAGGCGATTAAGAAGGCAAATGGTATGTTGGCCTTCATATCAAGGGGGTTCGAGTATAGGAATAGGGATACCTTACTACAGCTGTACAAGGTGCTGGTGAGACCGCATCTGGAGTATTGTGTACAGTTTTGGTCGCCCCATCTGCGGAAGGATGTTCTTGCCATGGAAAGAGTGCAACGGCGATTCACCAGGCTGATACCTGGAATGGCGGGAATGACCTACGAAGAGAGATTAAATAGTTTGGGCTTGTACTCACTGGAGTTTAGAAGATTGAGAGGGGATCTCATCGAAACATATAAAATTATGGCAGGCCTGGACAGGCTGAATTCAGAGAGAATGTTTCCAATGGCCGGGGAGCACAGAACCAGGGGCCACAGTCTAAAAATAGCGGGCAAATCATTTAAAACAGAGATGAGGAAGAATTTCTTCACTCAAAGAGTGGTGAGCCCGTGGAATTCCCTGCCACAGAGGGCTGTGAAGGCTAATTCAATAAATATTTTCAAGAGAGAATTGGATATATTTCTGAAGGCTAAGGGGATTAAGGGTTACGGAGAAAAGGCGGGGACGGGGTACTGAACTGGTAAGATCAGCTATGATCTCAGACGAGGATCAGCCATGATCTCATTGAATGGCGGAGCAGGCTCGAAGGGCCGAATGGCCTACTCCTGTTCCTATCTCTATGTTATAGGAACAGGAGTAGGCCATTCAACCCCTCGAGCCTGTTTCGCTATTCAATGTGATCATGGCTGATTTGTAACCTACCCGCCTTTGCCCCATATCCCTTAATACCTTTGGTTAACAAAAACCTCTCAATCTCAGATTTAAAATTCACAATTGATCTAGCATCAATTGCCATTTGCAGAAGAGAGTTCCAAACTTCTACCGTAGAAGTGTTTCTTAAATTCACTCCTGAAAGGCTTGGCTTTAATTTTTAGACTATGCCCCTTAGTCCTAGACTATGAAGCATCTTGGAACTTTTTTTATATTACAGGTGCTACATAAATGCAAGCTGAAAAATGACACTATTCTTGTGGATGCAACTAGATAGGCTTCTATAAAAAAAAGAATTTCTAAAAAGTGTTTCACTTAAATAACACATAGAAAGAAGAAAAATATGGGTTAACAAATGAAAGCCAGCACGGATTTGTTAAAGCAATTTGTGTTTGACTAACTTGATTGAGTTCGTTGATGAAGTAACAGCAAGGGTGGATGAAGGCTAAATGGTTGATGTTGTGTACATGGACTTCAAAAGGTGTTTGATAAAGTACCACATAATAGACTTGTTAGAAAAATTGAAGCCCATAGGATTAAAGGGGCAATGACCCCCAGGGTTCACTGCTCTTTTTGATACATAGTATTGTAAGGGGGTTTTGCTACTTGCTTTGGCCAGTCGGTTGTGTCTCCGGCTGCCTTTCTTTGAGTGGTTTGGATCGCTCACCCCTTAGTTCTGATCCCCGGACTTATTGGCAGATAGCGATATAGACAAACGAGCAGACCAGTGGTTTGGTACAAAGAAAACCAAAATTTATTAACAGGGAAAATAAGATAACAATACTATACAAAAGGATGATATGAATGCAGTACACTTACACTTAACAGGGGAGGAGAAACGGCACATCAAGGGAAAATGGCTAAAATGACAATTCAACAATCCCCTTAACTCCCACCCTCTACACCTAGCTAGATTATCTTGCAATGGATCAGAAGTATAATGCTCACCGGTCTGAGATGTTGAAAGAAAAGCCTTGCCCCTTTGCCCTGTTGCCTGCCGATGTCACGTGGTCCCGCTGTTGCACAGACTTCACCGTCCAGGTAGAGATACCCCAGTAATTAAAAGGTCCCTGACAGGGTATCCTACCTCTCTGGATGGGCTCTCCTTCGATGGTCTTCTTCCTTGGTTGATGGCAAGGCAGGGCTCAGGAGGCGAGGCGAGAGAGAGAGAGCATGGCTTCCTGAGGGGCTATATTTATACTCCTCTCGGTAGCCCTTATCTGCTCGGCAAATCAGTACAGTCCTTTGTATGATTTGGGTGAGCTCGTTTAAAACAAAAGGTATTGATCTTGGCCCATCGACTTGGATGGCCGGTAATCGGTTCCTGCCGGTTCTGCAACTGCTCTCCTTTGCCCAACAGGTCCTTTGATGGGGGCCAGCCCCGTCTCGATGGCCCCGCTGATTATTTTGATTGTTTGAGCAAGCACCTTGATGGCCTTTATGCATAGGTCTGATTGTAATTGGGTTTGTCCCCAATGCATATGCAAAAGTCTTGTCTGGTTTCGTGATCTCCTTGCTGCAGACATTGAAATACACAAGCTGTCAGCTTGCCAGGGTCCGAATTGAAACTGACAGGCTTTCGGTCACGAGGTCTGACCGCAGCCATTTTGTTGTGCCCTGGATTTTAAAACTCAGTCTGGCCAGGGTTTCTTTTAAAAACCAAATAAATCTTCGGGGGGTGGGGGGGAGATGTATGACATTTTCTAATCCTTCAGTCCCCCCTAGGATACTGAAACTTGCTTGAAGTGTCCAACCAAGGTGAGCAAAATTTCTGACCCCCCCACAAATAACCATCCCCTGTATTTACCTATCCATAATCCCTCAGCCCACATTTCCCATACTTAGAGAAAACGTGGTGTACGACAGGCATCTACAGATGGCAAATATGATTCGTTACAAACAATCCAAGCGTGGAGGGGGTCCAACACCCCTGCACCACTTGGTACATTACAAAATTTTTATTCTGTATTATCAAACAGTCACAATCTTTATTAAAATAACACAATGAAATGAAGAAACAACCTTTATTAAAAATAACAAACAATGACCATCACGTTTAAGTGATGCGACGCAAAACTCAAACGGGTGTCTCTTCTTCCACTCGGGCATAATGTTCCTTCCACACCTTTTTAGTTTTAAACTCTAATCTGGGACCCTTTCTCCTACACTGGATGCACACCAGGTAGAGAACTATCCCTAACTGACACACCACCAGGATGTGGGATGCCATACAGATCCAGGATGCGACCTCTATATTTTCAAAAACGTCCCACCAGGGTGGGGTCATAATATCTAAAATGTTGGCCCCTATCTGGACAGTCTTCTGTTCCAGGGTATAGAAGTGTTTTTGTGACAATAAAACGGCTTTTAGCAATTTGGTGAGGTGTTCTGGGAGAGGGGGAATCTTGTAACTGAAATGCGCAACATATTTCTGCAGATGGGTGAAATTCTCTTTCACAGTGAGGTGAACAGTGGAGGGTTCAGGAATGGGGACAATTCATAGTTGTGCCACTTGAACTTCTGCCTCGGGTTTGAAACAGAAACTGCTGTCACTCACCGCACACCAGCTATGCTGTCCCTACTGGTAGTGAGGCGCTCCTGTGGTGACACAATATGTCCCACCTCCTATATATGCTACCTGGGGGGGAACATGGCCTTGTGCCATTGCCTCCATGGTGCAATTCATAGGTTTCGCGCCAGCAGCTCTGAACCCACACTGTGGTTTTGAATAGGCATTCAAGTGCTGGGGATACAGGATTATGTGTGCTCCCCGGCTACGGCACCCCAAGAGGTCAGTGCCCATCATAGCATGCTCCCACTTTATGATGTAAGGTGGGACCACTGTAAAATGAACGTGTGCACCCCCCTGAATGACTCCAATGTTCTCCACCCTGTACATCGGCGCGGGTCGGGCCGTCAAACCCATGACCGGCATTCTTACAACTATCCCCATGATGGTGTGGCTGGACCTCCCACAGTCCACTGGGACTGGGTAGGCCTCCGAAGCTAGCCGGAGCTGGCACGGGCTTAATGCATTCTCAAAAGGGTGGAGGGCTGCGAGGTGTTTGTTGCTGATCCAGGAGGGGACTAAACCTTGCTTTAAATCCTCCAGATTGCTGCGGTCCTCGCCCAGCAACCATGCCCCATACAGCACGCACACTTCATTCTGCGCAGCTTGGTCAGAAGCGTTTCTGTCCTCCCTAATGAGAGCATTAACCGTTTTGATATGTTCCTCCAGCTCTGCTATGATCTCCTTTAAGTGGAGTGTCATGGCCTGGTCCTCATGCAACTTGGAACCCACCACCTCATTCTCATCAATTAATATTTTCTTTAATTGCGTTTTTAAACCATTAATCTGGGTCTGCAGCTCAATGTCATCTAAGCTGTTGATGACAGAAGACCCCGTGTTAAAACCAGTTAAAACATCGTTAAAAGCACCCCTTCTTTGTCTCCCAATCCCGTCCAAAAGCTCATGGGTGTATAGTCTGGTTCTGTCAATGTCTGAAAAATCAAACTCATAGAATTTACGGAACATATCTTTTAAAAGGGCTTGATACAACTGCGCAGTCTCTGTGGGGCACCACGTGGGTAGGTATACCTCGGTGAGGTTTAAAATCACGGAGGCTACCGCGTAGTGCACCCCTTGATACAGCACCTGGTCTGTAGGTACTGGCACCAAGCTGTTCCCTGGTCCCTTGGTGGTGGCGGGGCATCCCTCCACTATCGTCTGTGACGTCGCGGTCGTGGGTAGGGGCTGTCGGGGGCGGGTCACTAGTTCAGTGGCATTAACTGAGATTGGGGATTTTGGGATCGCGCATGCGTCCAGGCGAGACTCCCAGTCCATCCCCCTCCCGTTATCTTGCCACTGGCTGTGGAAAATTATGGAAATGCCTGTGGGGCAGGCCTTCTCTGATCCCCACATACAGATATAGATCCCCTGATCCGGTTCCCACCATTTATCCCAGCACACACTTAATCCCCCGTGGGTCCCTGTGATAGTCTGGTGAGTGTTGTTCCCCAACCGTTCCCACTCAACTCTGGGGTTCCCCATGCCTTTACTTAATTTCCTGAGCCACCACCACCTATCCAGGGGAACGTGTCCCTTGCATGTTAAACATATCCTTTTGCCCACGGTGACGCTAATCCTGGGAGTAACGATCCGCATCCTGGGGCACAGGAGGGAGGCCTCCCCATAGGTGAACCCGGTCTGGCTGGAGTACTGGGACAAATTGGATCCCAGCCACCCCGGCCACGTTCCCTCGTGGAAGTAAGCGGTGGTCTCCTCCGCCTCCCGTACGCCGCTACCGTCGACCGCCACCAGCGCCCTGTTCCCCGAGCACCCGAAGATGTGGTGGTCCTCGACGTTCCCTCTCCTACCGATGCTCAGCCCGAGCAGGGCGAGCAGGATTACGCCTCCGTACATACCGAAATTTTCCTGTACCAGATATAGAAGCATACAGCCAGGTTCCCTAGAGACTCGCTGGCTCGGGTGACGTATGGTAGGGTCGCGCGACCTCGACTCACATGGACAATACTCTGAGACGGCTTACTTAAAACTAACCATCACCTTAATTAGAATTAAATTAAACACCCTAAACTTAACACTATAGACTTAAACTACTAAAGCTATATACATCTGCCGCCCGTCTCCAAGTGGCCAGCCTAATACCTGTCTGGGCTGTTGCAGGCTGCTCCCTGCGGCGTGGCTGCACTGACCTGCACTTCCGGTCCCTTGCAGTCTGTAGCTGCTAGCTGGGGACCTTTGTCGTCCGACTTCTCTTTAACTTGGGAGGTTGCCCTTTCAAACTGGGGAGCCGGCGACCATGCCTTCCTAGGCTGGGGTGTCCGAGAGGACCTCCTAGGAAGTGCTACTGGTGGAGCTACCCTGGTGAGTGGACCTTTTGCTCGGACCGCATTCCTCGCTGGCTGGGGATCTTCTGCCTGGGGTCCCTCCCCTCCCAAACCTGAACTGGGGACCGGTAATCTCCCGCTGCCGGCTGCCGGTGGCTGAGGGTCTCCACCTCCAGGTTCAAAACCTGGGTCGGGGGCGGGGCCATCTGGCTCGGGCTCCTCCTCCTCGGAATCCCAAAGGAGGGGGGGAGTGGTCTGAACAAGGTGCTGTGGGACTGCTCCCTTGATGCACGCGACTGCGCCTGCGTGTGCAGCTTGTGTGTGCGCGCCTGCTGCGGGCTGAGGATTTCTAACCTCGGGTTGGATCCCAGCTGCCTGCTTCTTCGCCTCCGGCTTAAACAGCTTACACTGGTTAATATAACTAGCAGCCTGCCAGTAACCCTGTTCTAAATTCTTTCTCCTTACGAGGGCGGCCTTAAAGGCAGGATCTTGGGCTTGGACCGGCTTTTGGTCCGGGGCCAAAGCTACCCCCTGTGTGCCTCCCTTGTCCCGGATTGCTGCTACCGGGCCTGCTCTACAGGGGTCCCAGAACTCTCCTTCCCTGTCCCCCTGCTTGGCCACCTCGTCGGTCTTTTGGTTTCCCTCCCACGTAGTATGGAGGGATCCTAAATCTATGGCCAAAGGTTTTGACCTATCCCCAGCCTGCTTGTTCCCTGTGGATCCCATTAAGCTAAATGGGACCTTGTTAGACCGGGGTGAATTGGTCAGGTCTTCCGAATGGACCACCGTGCCGGAAGCTCCAGTGTCCACCGAATATCTCCCATGCACCATCTTCACCCCCATCTTAACATAGGGCGTGCTCCCCTCAGCATTTTCGCGGGGACACAAGTCGACAGGCTGCGCTGGTTCTAGTCATTGCGGGGAGTCAGATGGGGCTGAGGGAACTACAACACCGGTGGTGGCAGCTATTTTCCCTTGGCTGGCCAGGAGGAGAGATCGTAGGGACTGTATCGGCTCCAGGAGTGGCTCGATCGCAGCGGGAGGGATACCTGGCCCTGCCTTTTGGGCTGGGGCTGGCAAATTCCTCCCCTTATTCTCCTTCCAGGGGTTCTTACAATCCTTTCGCCAGTGGCCGTCCTTCCCGCACCCGTAACAGTTCAGCTTATTCTGGGAGGGACGGTTTCCCTCCTGGTGCCACTCTTTCTTATTCTGACCCCCAGGTTTAACCTCATGGACTTTCCCCTTGGGTTGGGGCATCTCGATACCTCTTATATTTTTAAATGCTATCGTGAGATGGCGGATCACCGTTTCCTCGGTGGTCTGGGGGCTACGGGGGTCAAACCAGGCTGCAGCCTGGGCTCGGATTTGGGGCAGGCAGTTTGTCATTAGACAATGGAGCGAGTGGGCCAATTGGTCTTGGTCCATCAACGTTCGTGCTGGCGTTCCCGGGCACGCCCTCCGGTAGACTGGCCACAGCCTGTCTGCGAATGCCTGCGGGGACTCCCCTGGGAGCTGTACCGTTCTTTCTACACGGGCGAACGGGCTGCCGTCATTCATACCCATGGCCTCCAATATCTCATCCCTTAAATCATCATATCCCTTCTGCCCCTTCTTACATTCATCTGATAGGGTCTGGAGGTGTTTACCCTCCAGAGAAAACAGCAGCAACTTGGCTTGCTCTGCGTCATCGCGGTCATTAATGCAAGCTGCCTGTTCTAACTCTCTAAAATGCAGTGAGGGGTCTCCCTTTTTGGAGAGCTTGGGGAGGTGACTAACCATGGCCCTGAGTTGCTGGGTGCCATGCGGTACCACAAACTGGTTTTGGACGGCTCCTTGTTCGTCGTCATCGCCGGGCGGGCCGTACCTCCGTTGTCGGAGGGGGTACACCGGTCCCGGTCCTGGCCTATCTAGCGGGGGCTGCTGTACCTCCCCTACCACTTCATCTTCCAGCCCCCCTATGCTGCCAGACCTCCTGAAAGCTCGGAGCTATGGGTGGTGGCCGTGAAACCTCTGGTTCCCTTGCTGGCTCATCTCTTTGCGCTGCCTGTGGGACCGTTCTGCTTGGGTTGCCGGTAAAGCCCCACTGGCCTGCCTTTGGGCTGATAAGGCATACCATCCCCTTAGCCCTCGCTAAAGCCATACTCAAGGTTTCTATCTCTTCTCTACAGGGGCCATGATCTGTTTCCTCAAAGCTTCGGTCGCAAGCCAGCCTATATGCTGCCTTTACTTCTTTAACCTTCTCCTCCTGTTCTCTTATCTCTTGGGTTAGGCGGGCAATTGTGTCCTGTAACCTTAACTCACTACCTCTTGCCTCTCTGACCTGGAACTCCAAACACTCCACCTTGTACCTTGCGCTACCTTTGACTTCGGCGGTCTGGCATTCCAGGCGCTCTATTTTTGCTCTTGTATTATTCTTAACTTCAGCGACCCAGCTCTCCAGGCGCTCTATTTTTACCTGGTGTTCTTTTGCTGTCTGCACTCTTTCTTGGTTTAGCGCCAGAAGCGCCACTATCAATTTCTCCTCTGCTAAAACCTTATCCTGTATCTCTATCTCCTGGTCCTGGATTTCTCGGGCCGATTTCTTAGGCTTGGCAGCCTGTGCTGCTACAACCCCGTCCAACAGTAGGACCTGTTTCTTGTACCACATAAGCCACACTGCTTTCTCTATTGACCTCTATTGTTGTTTACTGGCCGTCCACTGGGCGGCTGCATCTATGGGACGCTCAGCCTGTAATAGGGTGAAAATCCACTTCTTGGTGATATTCACCTTTCTAAACACATAATCAGACAACCTCTCTTCCATTACGGCTCCTTCGTCCGCACCACTGTCTGCTATATTGCACACTGCTGCCGGGGTCCTGCCGCCGGTCGCCATTCTGTAAGGGGGTTTCGCTACTTGCTTTGGCCAGTCGGTTGTGTCTCCAGCTGCCTTTCTTTGAGTGGTTCGAATCGCTCACCCCTTAGTTCTGATCCCCGGACTTATTGGCAGATGGCGATATAGACAAACGAGCAGACCAGTGGTTTGGTACAAAGAAAACCAAAATTTATTAACAGAGAAAATAAGATAACAATACTATACAAAAGGATGATATGAATGCAGTACACTTACACTTAACAGGGGAGGAGAAACGGCACATCAAGGGAAAATGGCTAAAATGACAATTCAACAATCCCCTTAACTCCCACCCTCTACACCTAGCTAGATTATCTTGCGATGGGTCAGAAGTATAATGCTCACCGGTCTGAGATGTTGAAAGAAAGCCTTGCTCCTTTGCCCTGTTGCCTGCCGATGTCACGTGGTCCCGCTGTTGCACAGACTTCACCGTCCAGGTAGAGATACCCCAGTAATTAAAAGGTCCCTGACAGGGTATTCTACCTCTCTGGATGGGCTCTCCTTCGATGGTCTTCTTCCTTGGTTGATGGCAAGGCAGGGCACAGGAGGCGAGGCGAGAGAGAGAGAGCATGGCTTCCTGAGGGGCTATATTTATACTCCTCTCGGTAGCCCTTATCTGCTCGGCAAATCAGTACAGTCCTTTGTATGATTTGGGTGAGCTCGTTTAAAACAAAAGGTATCGATCTTGGCCCATCGACTTGGCTGGCCGGTAATCGGTTCCTGCCGGTTCTGCAACTGCTCTCCTTTGTCCAACAGGTCCTTTGATGGGGGCCAGCCCAGTCTCGATGGCCCCGCTGATTATTTTGATTGTTTGAGCAAACACCTTGATGGTCTTTATGTGTAGGTCTGACTGTAATTGGGTTTGTCCCCAATGCATATGCAGAAGTCTTGTCTGGTTTCGTGATCTCCTTGCTGCAGACATTGAAATACACAAGCTGTTAGCTTGCCAGCGTCCTAATTGAAACTGACAGGCTTTCGGTCACGAGGTCTGGCCGCAGCCATTTTGCTGTGCCCTGGATTTTAAAACTCAGTCTGACCAGGGTTTCTTTTAAAAACCAAATAAATCTTCGGGGGGTGGGGGGGAGATGTATGAAATTTTTGAATCCTTCAGTAATGGCCATTGAAATGGGCATCATTTCAAAGTTTGCAGATGACAGAAAACTTGGAAATGTAGTAAACAGTGAGGAGGATAGTAACAGACTTCAGGAGGATATAGACAGACTGGTGAAATGGGCAGACACATGGCAGATCAAATTTAATACAGACAAGTATGAAGTGATTCATTTTGGTAGGAAGAATGAGAAGAGGCAATATAAACTAAATGGTACAATTTTAAAGGGTATGCAGGAACAGAGAGATCTGGGGGTGTGTAAGCAGTTTTGATCCTAGCCCAATTGCTAGACAGATGGTTCGAATCGCTCCCGCCTTACGAAAGTTCTGTACCCAGGAATTATTATTCAGAGTGTAAATGGAATAAGTCACGGACAGAAATGCTTCGGTGAAAAATCGTACTTATATTTATTTGGTCTAACCTACACTGGCTAAAACATGCACTACTAAACAAAATCACTGTCTCTGTGGAGAATAAGATCCAGGTTACAAACAACATACATACAGCACACAACTGGGGACTATAACAAGCAGTAATTCCCTTGTTGCTATGGTGGACTCTAATTCCACCCCTACCAACAAATTACCCAGTCGCATAAGCCCCTTCGCCTGGCTGAACCAAACGAAGCTCCCACCCCGGAATAGCCCAAAAACTTCACTTCTGAGAAAAACTCTGAGCCCTTACACCTCACCCAGCTCGCCTGGGATCTGGTTACCGGCTTGGGACACTCGAGACTATGCTTACCACTACACACAGTCAGTCTCGATCGCTCCGCTCAGCAGCTTCTTTCTCGGTACTTCTTGTTAGGTCGATCTTGGTGGAGCAAGAGAGCGAGAGAGAAAGAATGGTGGAAAAGGATCTATCTTTATAGGAGTCTGGCTCTACCCCTATCTTCCCCGCCAATCTTTAAAATCCTTTTGTTTCTAAACACTCCGGTGCTTAATCAGTGATTGGTCATCATCAGACCCATGAGTATTCCGTGATTAGATTAATGGCCCTAAGTCTGGGACATATCTTCGGTCTTTGTGTTGGAAAAAACTGGCTCCTCTTCGGCTGGCTAGACTAGTGGGTTCATTGTTCTGCTTCTCTTCTGAGATGGAGGTGAGAAAGCTTTTGCATTTTAGAATGGCTTTCTAATAGGTTCAAGTTCAACGGGTGCCTCAGGGTCCTCAGCCCCTTCTTCAATGGCCCCCTTCCTTTTCCAGGACTGTCGGGCGAACCCATACATTCTGGATGACTGACAGTTCTTTTGTCACAGCCAACTGCCATGCATTCTCTGGAGTTTTAACAAACCAGTTTTTCATGTATCTGCACAGGGCAATCCCATCACAGGGAAAATACCCTCAGAAAAATCCCATAAAGTCCATAAAATATTCTTGACCGAGTCCATTCTTCAAACAGAGACTTTGCGATCTCTTCAGGGTGTACCTACACAAGTCTTTAAAGGTAGCAGGACAAGTTGAAAAGGCTGTTAAAAAGGAATACAGTGCCTTGGTTTTATAAACAGAAGCATGAGCCGCGATTTTTCCTACTTCGGCGGGTTCGTGGCGGGCAACGTCGGTGCCGGGTCACGCTCTCGTTATTGGCTACATCCCGACCTCCAACATGACTTTCCCCTGATTGGGCTTGTTAAGCCCGCCCAGTGAGTTTCTGGCCAATTGAAGGAAGCGGGTCTGATGACATTATTTGATGAAGCGTCATCAGCCGGTTTCCTTCAAGGGACCATGTGCAAATTTACATTGACATTTGTGCTGTCAGTATTCTACAGCATTGAGGTGCTGAAAACACTGACAAGCACTGCACATGCTTATGGAGGGAGTCACAGCACGCAGGGAGGTCCTCTTCCCTTCCCATGGGCGGAAGAGACCTCCCCAGGAGACTAACGCAGCCTGGTTGCACATTGCACAGGAGGGCACAAGCAGCGATGTGGTCAGGAGGACCTGGGTGCAGTAGCACTAACCTTTCAATGATCTCAGTAGATCACAAAATGTTACTGCAAAGCCACACTCAACCTCATCCTGCTGTGCCTCTCATCACATCCCAATAACTCTGCCTTCCCTACCCTACTCCTGCACATCTTTACTCACACCAACTTACCTTGCACCTCCACCCATCCCTCTCTATCTATGTTATCACTTCCCCATCTCACTAGGCACCCCTCACACTCACCCTCATCCTAGTCCAATTATACCAACTAAGAACACACAAGGGTGTTTTACCCAATGTTCATGTGAAGTTTCTGTTAATGTGCTGTCAAACATTGAAATCTTTATTTTCAACACTTTGCTTTCTTGGACAGATTTGTGTGCACCTTTGGAAGTGGCTTAGTGAGTTGCAGTGAATGGTGAGACATAACGGTGCCCCCCACAATGCTGATGAGTATGAAAGGAATGGCTTGGGAATTGTAGGGATGCTTTATGTTGTTGGTGTGGGGTGGTTCCAACCTGGCGCATCATGTGGCAGCCAGGGTGTGCAGCATCATATGAAGTAAATGTGGCCATGGTAAGGCCATCCCTGGCATCCCGAGCAGCAATGTGGTCAGATGCTGTTGCCCTCTGTCCTGTGCAGCATCAGGTGATTGCGGCGAAGTTTGGTGTTGTTGTTGGTGCTGCTGGCGTGCCTGGTGATGCTGGTGTTGGGGCTGATCGTGGTCAGGTTCTGAGGGTCAAGGTGAGAGAGTATAAAGCGCACCCATGCTGATGGAATAGATGGCAGGTGAAGTACAGATGACAGAAGTGATCTGTCAATGGTGGGAGAGGTAATGAGGTCATATTGGATGGAGACTTGTGTAAAGACTTGCAGCATCCTGAATCTGTAGTGGAAATGCAGTTTAGAGAAGCTAGTGGTTAAGGGAAAATTTCTCAATCAGCTGGGAGCTTTGACTTGACATTTGAAGCTGGCAGCTCATCAGCTGATTCAATGGCCACTGACCTCCTGCCTCAGCTTCACTGATGAGGTCTAGGCACAGCGAGAAACCGATGGGTGACCTGTCAAATTCAAAAAGCTGGGATAAAAAAGCATTGTTAAGTGGCTGTAAACAAGCCACTAATGATTTGAAATGGGTCCCCCGCCGCTGCCTGTCAGGTCTGCTCAGCGCTGGCAGACCCGACATTGGGAAATGCAGGTGTGTGCGTTTTGACAGCAGGTTCCCGACCCACTGTCAATCATTTTAAATTTCACAGCTGACCCACCACCCATCCCATCCGCTGAGCGCTGGCAAAGTCACGGCCATAGAGTACAAAATCAAGGAAGTTATGCTAAACCTTTATAAAACGCTGTTTATTCCCCAGCTGGATATTGTGGCCTATTCTGGGCACCACACTTTAGGAAAGATGTCAAATTCTTAGTGAGGGTGCAGAAGAGATTTACTAGAATGGTACCAGGGATGAAAGACTTCAGTTACATGGAGAGACTGGAGAAGCTGGGGTTGTTCTCCTTAGAGCAGAGAAGGCTAAGGGGAGATTTGACAGAGGTGTTCAAAATCATGAAGGGTTTTGAGTAAATAAGAAGAAACTGTTTCCAGTGGCTGAAGGGTCAGTAACCAGAGGAGACAAATTCAAGGTGATTGGCGAAAGAACCAGAGGCAACATGAGGAAAAAAAAATAAGCAGCGATTTGTTATGATCTGGAATGCATTGCCTGAAAGAGTGGTGTAAACAGATTCAATATTAACTTTCAAAAGGGAATTGGATAAATACTTAAAAAGGAAAAGTTTGCACGGCTATGGGGAAAGAGAAAGGGAGTGGGACTAATCTGATAACTCTTTCAAAGAGCCGGCACAGGCATGATGGGCCGGACGGCCTCCTTCTGTGCTGTTTCATTCAATGATTCTATGAAAGAAAAACTTGCAATTATATAGTGCGCTTCACGACACCAGGACATCCCAAAGTGCTTTACAGTCAGTGCAGTACTTTTAAAGTGTAGTCATTGTTGTAATGTGAGAAATGTGACAGCTAATTTGTTCACAATACGGTCCCACAAATGGCAATGAAATAAATGACCAGATTGTCTCTTTTAGGTGTTGGTTGAGGGAATGGTTAGGACACCTGGAGAAATCCCTTGCTCTTCTTCGAATAGTGTCATGGGATCTTTTACATCCACCTAGGAGGGCAGACGGGGCCTTGGATGAACGTTTTATTCGAAAGACGGTACCTCCAACAGTGCAGCACTCCCTCAGTACTGCACCGAAATATCAGCCTAGAATATGTGCTCAAGTCTCTGGGGTGGGGCTTCAACCCGTGACCTTCTGACTCAGAGGCGAGAGCGTTACCACTGAGCCAAGTGGTATGTTTATTAGATGTATATTTAAATTAAGAAGGCTAAACAGTCATCGAAAAAGTGTAGAAAAGATATATTTTCCAGCATCGTCATCTCTTATTTTAAAGTAACCTTTTTACTCGAGATCTCTGGCTTTCAAGTTAGAAATTCCAAAAGTAAAGAACTTGACCATGTGATCTCCACTGCAATTCTTAATTTGTTCTCAGGGTGTTATGGGCCATCCCTAGTTGCCCTGAGCAGGTGGTGTCGGGCCTTCTTCTTGACTCGCTACAGCCTTGTGGTGTTGGTGCTCCCATGAGACATCTGAAACAAGAACCAAAAAAATCTTCAGTGTAAAAGAGGCATGTGAAGCTATTGATTATTGAAGAATAGACAATAAGTAGCAAGGTTCTAGAAATGTATTCTGCTTGTTTCCATTGAACATGCACACACTTTAACGTATACTCTGTGTAAGGTATAACAACATTGCAGCAACTGTTGATGGTCATAAAAAAATCACTAACTACAGAAACTAACTAGTTTCCTAGGTATGAAAATCTGTGGTGGAAGAGCGGGGGTGTCCACCTGGGAGCTTCACTACTGACCCTGGCAAACTTTGTGGGGTGAGGGGGAGGTCCCCGCATTTCCATGCAAATGGTGGGTACTTTTGCCACTAGGGGTATGTATGGTTCTCTACAGGCCAAAAACTGGGGTTTCTTTAAAATAATTTTAAAAAATCAGGTTTTTGCTTGGGGTATCCAGACAATGATCCTGGCCCTTCTTCCACTGTTTGATAACATGATACACCTGGTCTCGCTAGGCGTACTGCTGCCGACCCAATTCCATGCCCTTCTAAGGGCCAGAGATTGGGAGATCCTGCCCTCGCGTTTATGCACGTAAATGGGATTTCCACCACACTTCCTGTAAAGTAACGCCGGTGGAATGGAAGCAGCTCCAAGGAATTTTCTGGTCTATATGTCTGGAATGTACTGCCTGAAAGGGTGGTGGAAGCAGAATCAATAATAACTTTCAAAAGGGAATTGGATAAATACATGAAGGGGGAAAAAATTGCAGGGCTGTGGGGAAAGAGTAAGAGAGTGGGACTAATTGGATAGCTCTTTCAAAGGCATGATGGGCCGAATGGCCTCCTTCTGTGCTGTATCATAACATGATTGTATGATTCTTCTTAATATACAGCACAGAGCGCCCAAACCAAGTGCTCATAATAAAACATTTCTCATACCATCACTGTATGTCGATTTTATTTTATATAAACATACATGTTCAGGAAGACTTGAAGTAATAAACTAGGTAATAATGTAAAATTAACTCATTCTTTATACAGGGGAATCCCTAACTCTACGTTCAAGACAACATGGTTTCTCTCAGCCAACGCTAAGACAAAGTCGTTTCCATGGTAACTGGCTATAGCTTTTATTATGATTGAATCTGAAATCTAGCTTTTTCCCATAATCATTATTTTGGTCTTACTGCAATTGCAGATTCTGTCTGATTGAATCTAATCCTGTAGTCAACAGCTGTGCTGTGGGTTTTTGTTAGTCGCTGCTTTGTTTCTCTCAGAATCATTCTTTAGATTGTTACTTAAAGTAGTGTCAACCTTTTACAATGTAATCTGCATTTCTAAATTGGTTATGCTCCTGTTATCATATCATTTAATTTTGTTGTTGAAATCCTACACTTTTTTAGTCCAATGATTATTTGCATGTATTCGGATTCTTTTAATGTTGTCAATAATTCTATGATTTTTACACGGTTGAATTATTCGTTAGTTTGTTCAAAAAGAATGGGTGATTTCTTCTATCTGTTATCCTTCCAATCATATCAAGTAGTTTTAATGTCTGCCAGGTTTCTTGTTCAACTTCATTTCAAACATTGCTGAAATCTCACATTGATATTCTGGAGTTATATCATCTCTTTCGAGTTATTTTCCTTTTCTTTCATCTTCTCTTGAAGGCAATGACTCATGCTGGGCATGATCCCACAGATACCGGCAGTCTTCTGATACCTGCCTAAGTGGCCATTAATTATGTGTGGGCCTTGACGTAAGAAAACTACTAAGCACTTGGTTTGAGTATAAAACAAGGCTTTAATCAACTGTTTCACAACCATGAGTTCTAGTTACATCACTAGTTCCTGGTTATAAAAACGTCCTGAGCAAGCTGGGCCCACGCCCGAGTATTTATACTTTCCCTGGACGGCGCCACCAGCAGGCCGCCCAGTGTTATCTCATGAGTCATTTCTACATGAATGGTAACATTCATGACAGGCCTAGACAATGAATATTGGCAGATGATTCAAACATGGGTGGAAATGGATTCAGCTAAGCCTGGTCCTGTCCACACCCAACATTCACAGATGTGCATTTTAGACAGGAATTTCCTCTGTGAAATCGGCAGTATTCCGTCAGTTTTGGGGCATGCAGGGATGGAAAATTGGGTGGGGATCCATTCATAGAATCATAGAATCATAGAATGGTTACAGCACATAAGGAGGCCATTCAGCCATTCGGCCCGTCGAGCCCGTGCTGGCTCTCTGCAAGAGCACTTCAGCTAGTCCCACTCCCCAGTCCTTTCCCCGTAGCCCTGCAAATTTTTTTCCTTCAGATAATTGTCCAATTCCCTATTGAAAGCCACAATTGATTCTGCCTCCATCACCCTTTCAGGCTGTGCATTCCAGATCCTAACGCTGCGTAAAAAAGTTTTTCCTCATGTCGTCTTTGGTTCTTCTGCCAATCACCTTAAATCTGTGACCTCTGGTTCTCGATCCTTTTGCCAATGGGAACAGTTTCTCACTATCTATTCTGTTTAGGCCCCTCATGATTTTGAATATCTCTATTAAATCTCCTCTCAACCTTCTCTGCTCTAAGGAGAACAACCCCAGCTTCTCCAGTCTATCTACATAACTGAAATCCCCCATCCCTGGAACCATTCTTGTAAATCTTTTCTGCACCCTCTCTAAGGCCTTCACATCCTTCCTAAAGTGTGGTACCCAGAATTGGACACAATGCTCCAGTTGAGGCCAAACCAGTGTTTTATAAAGGTTCATCATAACTTCCTTGCTTTTGTACTCTATGCCTCTATTTATGAAGGCCAGGATCCCGTATGCTTTTTAAACCACTTTCTTAACCTGCCCTGTCACCTTCAACGATTTGTGCACATATACCCCCAGGTCTCTCTGTTCATGCACCCCCTTTAGAATTGTACCCTTTAGTTTATATTGCCTCTCCTTGTTCTTCCTACCAAAATGTATCACTTCACACTTTTCTGCGTTAAATTTCATCTGCCACATGTCCACCCATTCTAGCAGCCTGTCTATGTCTTCTTGAAGTCTATCACTATCCTCATCACTGTTCACTATACTTCCAAGTTTTGTGTCATCTGCAAATTTTGAAATTGTGCCCTGTACACCCAAGTCAAAGTCATTAATATATATCAAGAAAAGCAGTGGTCCTAGTACTGACCTCTGGGAACACCTTCCTCCAGTCCGAAAAACAACTGTTCACCACTACTCTCTGTTTCTTGTCATGTAGCCAATTTTGTATCAATTTTGCCACTGTCCCTTTTATTCCATGGGCTTCAACTTTGCTGGCAAGCCTTTTAAGTGGCACTTTATGAAACGCCTTTTGGAAGTCCATGTACACCACATCAACCGCATTACCCTCATCAACCCTCTCTGTTACCGCATCAAAAAATGCAATCAAATTAGTTAAACATGATTTGCCTTTAACAAATCCATGCTGGCTTTCCTTAATTAATCCATAGTTGTCCAAGTGACTGTTAATTTTGTCCTGGATTATTGTTTCTAAAAGCTTCCCCATTACCGTGGTTAAACTGACTGGCCTGTAGTTGCTGGGTTTATCCTTACACCCTTTTTTGAACGAGGGTGTATAATTTGCAATTGTCCAGTCCTCTGGCACCACCCCCATATCTAAGGAGGATTGGAAGATTATGGCCAGTACCTCCACAATTTCCACCTTTACTTCCCTCAGTATCCTACGATGCATCCCATCCGTTCCTGGTGATTTATCTACTTTAAGTACAGCCAGCCTTTCTAGTACCTCCTCCTTATCAATTTTTATCCCATCCAGTATCTCAACTACCTCCTCTTTCACTATGACTTTGGCAGCATCTTCTTCCTTGGTAAAGACAGATGCAAAGTACTCATTAGTACTTTGATGAGATGAGGAGGAACTACTTCACTCAGAGGGTGGTAGGTCCATGGAATATGCTGCCCCAAAAAGCTGTAGAAGCTACATCATTACATAAATTTAAAACAGAAATAGACAGTTTCCTAGAAGTAAAGGGAATTAAGGGTTACGGGGAGCGGGCAGGAATTTGGACATGAGTCTAGGTTCGGATCGGTCATGGCCCTGTGGGTAGCGGAGCGGGCCCAGGGGCCGTGTAGCCTGATCCTGCTCCTATTTCGTGTGTCTAATTCTGTTAGATTCAGGAGATAGTTCTGTGATAGTAGATTGGCGGTTAGGATCAGATCAGCCATGATCTTATTGAATGGCGGAGCAGGCTCGAGGGGCCGATTGGCCTACTCCTGCTCCTATTTCTTATGTTCTTATGTTCTTATTAGTACCTCAGCCATGCCCTCTGCCTCCATGCGTAGGTCTTCATTTTGGTCCCTAATTGGCCCCACCCCTCCTCTTACTACCCGTTTACTATTTATATGCCTATAGAAGGCTTTTGGATTCCCTTTTATGTTAGATGGCAATCTATTCTCATACTCTCCCTTTGCCCCTCTTATTTCCTTTTTCACTTCCTCTCTGAACTTTCTATATTCAGCCTGGTTCTCACTTGTATTCTCAACCTGAAATCTGTCATACGCCCCATTTTTCAGCTTCATCTTACTCTCTATCTCTTTCAGCATCCAGGGAGCTCTGGCATTGGTTACCCTTCCTTTCCCCCTTGTAGGAATGTACCGCGACTGTACCCGAACCATCTCCTCTTTAAAGGCAGCCTATTGTTCGATTACAGTTTTGCCTGCCAATCTTCGATTCCAGTTTACCCGGGCCAGATCCATTCTCAATCCAGTAAAATTGGCTTTCCTCCAATTAAGTATTTTTACTCTAGATTGCTCCCTGTCCTTTTTCATAGCTAGTCTAAACCTTATGATACTGTGATCACTGTTCCCTAAATGTTCACCTACTGACACTTTCTCAACTTGACCCACCTCATTCCTCAGAACCAGATCCAGCAATGCCTCTTTCCTCATTGGGCCGGAAACATACTGATCAAGAAAGTTCCCCTGAACACACTTCAGAAATTCTTCCCCCTCTCTGCCTTTTACACTATTACTATCCCAGTCTATATTAGGATAGTCGAAGTCCCCCATTATCACTACTCTTTAGTTCTTGACCTCTCTGTAATTTCCCTGAAAATTTGCTCCTCTATATCCTTCCCACTAGTTGGCGGCCTATAGAATACACCGAGTAGTGCAATGGCACCTCTATTTTGTCTCAACTCTAACCAAATAGATTCTGTCCTTGACCCCTCCAGGACATCCTCTCTCTCCAGCACTGTAATATTCTCCTTAATCAATACTGCCAGCCACCTCCCATCTTTCCTTCACTATCTTTCCTGAACACCTTATATCCAAGAATATTTAGTACCCTATCCTGCCCTTTTTTGAGCCAGGTCTCCGTTATCATCACAACATCATATTCCCATGTGTCTATTTGCGCCTGCAGCTCACCAACCTTATTTACCACACTTTGTGCATTCACACACATGCACTGTAAACCTATATTAGACCTTCTTGTATTCTCTCTTAGTCTGACCCCACCTAATACCGTACAATTTCTTACTCTAGTGTTACCTGACTCTGCCAATCCTTTGTGCACCTTCTTTCTCCTTTCTAATGCTGCATCCTGGTACCTATCCCCCTGTCAAATTAGATTAAACCCTCCCCAACAGCACTCACAACTCCCCACGTGAGGGCATTGGTCCCGGCTCTGTTGAGGTGCAACCCATCCAGCCTGTACAGATCTTACCTCCCCCAATGTCCCAGGAATCTAAAGCCCTCCGTCTTGCACCATCTCTCCAGCCACTCATTCATCTGCTCTCTCCTTCTATTTCTATACTCACTCACCCGTGGCACCGGGAGTAATCCGGAGATTACTACCTTTGAGGTCCTGCTTTTTAATCTCTTTCCTAGCTCCCTAAAATCTGCCTGCAGGATCTCATCCCTCTTTCTAACAATGTCGTTGATACCGATATGGACCATGACCTCTGGCTGTTCACCGTCCCCCCCTCAGAATGTCCTGCTGCTCAGCAACATCCTTGACCCTGGCACCAGGGAGGCAACATATCATCCTGGAGTCATGTCTGCGGCCGCAGAAATGCCTGTCTGTTCCCCTAACTATCGAATCTCCTATCACTATTGCTTTCCCGATCTTCCTCCTTCCCCCCTGTACAGCTGAGCCACCCGTGGTGCCATGGACTTGGCTCTGGCTGTACTCCCCAGAGAAACATAGAAACATAGAAGATAGGAGCAGGAGTAGGCCATTTGGCCCTTCGAGCCTGCTCCGCCATTCAATGAGATCATGGCTGATCATCCAAATTCAGTACCCTGTCCCTGCCTTCTCCCCATATCCCTTGATCCCTTTAGCCTCAAGAAATATATCCAACTCTTTCTTGAATATATTTAATGAACTGGCCTTCACCACCCTCTGTGGCAGAGAATTCCACAGGTTCACCACTCTCTGGGTGAAGAAATTCCTCCTCATTTCAGTCCTAAATGGCTTACCCCTTATCCTTAGGCTATGACCACTGGTTCTGGACTCCCCGGCCATCAGAAACATCCTTTCTGCATCTAGTCTGTCCAGACCTGACAGAATTTTATAGGTTTCGATGAGATCCTCTCTCAATCTTCTAAACTCCAGTGAGTATAAGCCCAATTGACACAATCTCTCCTCGTACGTCATTCCTGCCATCCCAGGTATCAGCCTGGTGAATCTTTGCTGCACTCCCTCCATGGCAAGAACGTCCTTCCTCAGGTAAGGTGACCAAAACTGCACACAATACTCAAGGTGCGGTCTCACCAAGGCCCTGTACAACTGCAGCAAGACATCCTTGTTCTTGTACTCGAGCCCTCTTGCTACGAAGGCCAACATACCATTTGCCTTCTTAACCGCCTGCTGCACCCGCATGCTTACCATCAGTGACTGGTGAACAAGAACACCTAGGTCTCTTTGCACTTCCCCTTCTCCCAATCTATTGCAATTCAAATAATAATCTGCCTTCCTGTTTTTGCCACCAAAGTGGATAACCTCACATTTATCCACATTATAGTGCATTTGCCATGTTTCTGCCCAATTACCCAACCTGTCCAAATCGTACTGGAGTTTCATGACATCCTCCTCACAGCATACCCTCCCACCCAGCTTTGTGTCGTCTGCAAATTTGGAGATATTACATCCAATTCCAATTAATGATCGTCCAGATGATTAATATATATTGTGAACAGCTGGGGTCCTAGGATCGATCCTTGCGGTACCCCACTAATCACTGCCTGCCACTCGGAAAACGACCCGTTTATTCCAACTCTTTGCTTTCTGTCCGCCAACCAGTTCTCTATCCAAGTCAATACCTTGCCCCCAATCCCATGTGCCTTAATTTTGCACGTTAACCTCTTATGCGGGACCCTATCGAAAGCCTTCTGAAAGTCCAAATACACCACATCCACTGGTTCTCCCTTATCTATTTTACCAGTTACATCCACAAAAAATTCCAGTAGATTAGTCAAGTATGATTTACCTTTTGTAAATCCATGTTGACTTTGTCCGATCCTGTCACTGCTTTCCAAGTGCTCTGCTATTACATCTTTTATAATGGACTCTAGCATTTTCCCCACTACCGATGTCAGGCTTACCGGTCTATAATTCCCCACTTTTTCTCTGCCACCTTTTTTGAATAGTGGGGTAACATTAGCTACCCTCCAATCCATGGGTACTGTTCCAGAGTCTATTGAGTTCTGGAAGATGACCAGCAATGCATCTACTATTTCTAGGGTCACTTCCTTAAGTACCCTGGGATGTAGATTATCAGGCCCTGGGGATTTATCGGCCTTCAGTCCCATCAATTTTCCTAACACCATTTCCCTACAAATACTGATATTTTTCAGTTCCACCCTTTCATCAGACCCTATGTTCCGTGGTATTTCTGGGAGGTTATTTATGTCCTCCTTTGTGAAGACAGAACCAAAATATGTATTTAGTTGGTCTGCCATTTCTTTGCTCCCCATTATAAATTCCCCTGATTCTGACTGCAAGGGACCTACGCTTGACTTCACCAATCTTTTCCTCTTTACATATCTATAAAAGCTTTTACAGTCAGTTTTTATGTTCCGTGCAAGCTTACTCTCATATTCTATTTTCCCTTTCTTAATTAATCCCTTTGTCCTCCTTTGTTGAATCCTAAACTGCTCCCAATCCTCAGGATTATTGCTTTTTCTGGCCAATTTGTATGTCCTCTCCTTGGATCTTATGCTGTCCCTAATTTCCCTTGTTAGCCACGGTTAAGTCACCTTTTTTGTTTTATTTTTATGCCAAACTGGGATGAACAACTTCTGTAGTTCATCCATTCGGTCTTTGAATGTTTGCCATTGCCTAGCCACCGTCAACCCTTTGAGTGCCATTCCCCAATCAATCCTACCCAACTCGCTCCTCAGACCATCGTAGTTTCCTTTATTTAAATTGAGGACCCTAGTTTCTGAGTCAACTACTTCATTCTCCATCTTAATGAAGAATTCGATCATATTATGATTGCTCCGACCCAAGGGGCCTCGTACAACAAGATTGCTAATTAATCCTTTCTCATTACATAATACCCAGTCTAAGATGGCCTGATCTCTGGTTGGTTCCTCGACATATTGGTCCAGGAAACCATCCCGTAAACACTCCAGGAATTCCTCCTCCACAGTATTGTTACTAATTTGGTTAGCCCAATCTATATGTAGATTAAAGTCACCCATGATGACTGCTGTGCCCTTATTGCACGCTTCTTTAATTTCCCTTTTCATGCCATCCCCAACCTCCACCTTACTGTTTGGAGGTCTATATACCACTCCCACTAATGTTTTTTTCCCCTTAGTATTTCTCAATTCTACCCATACAGATTCCACCTCATCAGAGTAATATCCTTCATTACAATTGTGTTAACCCCTTCTTTAGCCAGTAATGCTACCCCTCCTCCCTTTCCTTTTTGCCTATCTTTCCTGAATATCGAATACCCCTGGATGTTGAGTTTCCAGTCTTGGCCGTCCTTGAGCCACGTTTCCGTAATCCCAACCAAATCATATTCGTTTACCTCTATTTGTGCAGCCAATTCATCCACCTTATTACAAATGCTCCTCGCATTAAGACACAAAGCCTTCAGGCTTGTTTTTTTAACACTCTTAGACCTATTAGAATTATTATTTACTGTGGCCACGTTTGATTTAAACCGTTGATTTCTCTGACTGCCACTTTTGTTTTTCTCCTTCCTATCTTTTGCTTTTATCCTTGTTTTCCTTTCCTCTGTCTCCCTACTCAGGTTCCCAACCCCCTTCCATTTTAGTTTAAACCCTCCCCCACAGCACTAGCAAGCGCTCCCCCTAGGACATCGGTTCCAGCCCTGCCCAGGTGCAGACCGTCTGGTTTGAACTGGTCCCACCTCCCCCAGAACCGGTTCCAATGTCCCAGGAACTTGAATCCCTCCCCCTGGCACCATTCCTCTAGCCACGTATTCATCTGAAGTATCCTTCTATTTCTACTCTGACTAGCACGTGGCACTGGTAGCAATCCTGAGATTACTACCTTTGAGGTCCTGTTTTTTAATTTACCTCCTAACTCCCTATATTCCACTTTTAGGACCTCATCCCGCTTTTTACCTATATCGTTGGTGCCTGTATGCACCACGACAACTGGCTGTTCACCCTCCCCTTCCAAGATGTTCTGCAGCCGCTCGGAGACATCCTTGACCCTTGCACCAGGGAGGCAACACACCATCCTGGAGTCTCGTTTGCGGCCGCAGAAACGCCTATCTATTCCCCTTACAATTGAATCCCCTATTACTATAGCTCTACCACTCTTTTTCCTCCCATTCTGTGCAGCAGAGCCACCCCTGGTGCCAGGAAGTTGGCTGCTGCTGCCTTCCTCTGATAAGCCATCCCCCCCAACAGTACTCAAAGTGGTATATCTGTTGGAGAGGGGGATGGCCACAGGGGACCCCTGCACTACCTGCTTGCGCCTAGTACTCTGCCTGTTGGTCACCCGTTCCCTTTCTTCCTGTCCAACCTCTACCTGCGGTGTGTCCAACTCCGTAAACGTGCTATTCACGATGTTCCGAGCATCGTGAGCGCTCCAGTATGCATCCAATCACAGCTCCAGTGCCACAATGCGGTCTGTCAGTAGCTGCAGCTGGGTGCACTTCCTGCACATGTAGTTGTCAGGGACACAGGAAGTGTCCCTGAGTTCCCACATCTCGCAGGAGGAGCAGATCACGGGGCCGGGCTGTCCTGCCATGACTTACCCTTTAATTAATTGAGTTTAAATTAAATCAATCAATCCCACTAATTACACTACAGTTAAATAGTTTACCAACAGTCCCCGCTACACCAGAGAGACCTTAGAAACTATAAAACAGAGTTAAAGTTTAAAAAAGAGAGAAATACTCACCAACCAATCACTTACCTGCTTCCTGCTGACGTCACACTTGGATTACTTTTTACCTCTCTCCCGGAACCTGGATTGGTGTGCCTCTGGTGATCCCTCGCAGGTCCGTTGCCTCTCCGGTCTCGGGGCTCTGGGCCTCGCTGCCTCGGGCTGCTCTTTAAGTAGCTCCGCCGCCTCTGGTGATCCCTCACAGGTCCGCTGCCTCTCCGGTCTCGGGGCTCTGGGCCTTGCTGCCTCGGGCTGCTCTTTGAGTAGCTCTGCCACCTCTGGTGATCCCTCGCAGGTCCGCTGCCTCTCCGGTCTCAGGGCTCTGGGCCTCGCTGCCTCGGGCTGCTCTTTAAGTAGCTCCGCCGCCTCTGGTGATCCCTCGCAGGTCCGCTGCCTCTCCGGTCTCGGGGCTCTGGGCCTCGCTGCCTCGGGCTGCTCTTTAAGTAGCTCCGCCGCCTCTGGTGATCCCTCGCAGGTCCGCTGCCTCGCCGGTCTCAGGGCTCTGGGCCCTCACCAGTATTAATAGTGGTTGGAGAGTGAGATGTACTCAGGGGACTCCTGCACTACCTGCCTGGTCCTCCTTGTCTGTTTGATGGTAGCCCATTCCCTCTTTGCCTGCACACACTTACGCTGTGGGGTGACCACCTCCTGAAACGTGCCAGCCACACAGCTCTCAGCCTCATGGATGCACTGCAGTGACGCCAGCTGCTGCTCAAGCTCCAAAATCTGGAGCTCGAGCTCCTCCAGCTGACGACACTTTCTGCACATGTGGTTGTCCAGGACACGGGAAACGTCCTGGAGTCCCCACATGGCACAAGATGTGCATTCCACGGGACTGAAGTGCCCTGCCATACCTCTACTTAATAGGCTATTAAGTAACTTAACAGAAATAAACTTAAGACTTAAAAAAAAATCACCAACTATTCACCAATCAGCTCCTTCCCTTGCGAAATCACGTACCTCACTCCCTGACACTCGTGCTCCCTCCGGGCTCTTGGGCCTACCTATATCTGCGACCAATTCCTCTCACTCTCCCGCAGGTCCGCTCTCGTGTCTATTAACTTAGAGACCTTGGGTTCTGTGGCTCCACTCCTCCTTTTCAGTCAGACGTCTCAACCGCCTTCCTCCTCCCCACCGATTCCTGCGTTCACAAAATTCCTCCACTCTGCTTGCGATCCATGCCGTTTGCGATCTCTAAGCCCTGTCTCCAAGCTCTGTGCTCAGGCCAGATTCCTCCACACTTTCATATCCAATTTTCCAGTGTCAATTTCATTGGGACACCAGAAGTGCCTTCGCAAATATGGACAGGTGCATTTAAATGAAGTGATAATGATGGAGTGATGTTACATGTCACATTTTCCGTCAATACTGTCTCAAAAGCGCTGGACGCTATGAACATCTATATATGACAGGCATCCAGCCTCACTAGGTAATGGGGAAATCGAGAAGAAAGTGTTTTTGGCCAGAACAAGGACTTTAGTTAAGAGAGGAAATATCAAGGAAAATTGTCGCAACATTTCACCATTAGTGGAAGCAGCTGGATAGGAAACTGCAGTGATGCTGCCTAATTTCTTAAAGTGCTGCAGGTGTTGGAATCTTGAGGCAGCAGCCATTTCCCATTCCACTCCCTCCCCCTCCCCAGCTGAAAGCTCCAAATTACATGCAGGAATAAGGGCGGGAGACTGCTTAAAAACTTAAATGAGGCTGACCTCAGAAATGTTACCAGGGTCAGTGTCAGTTCAGTTGGTGGGGCATAAAGCCCACCATGCCAATCTAATGCCACGCATTGCACCAGTGTAGAAAATCCACTCTCTTGTGTTAAGGGTCATTGGACATCAGTGAGGAATGGGAAACCTGGCTGAATACTCTCCTGCCAAGCTTGGGATGCTGAGGTTCCACCAATGGCTCAGTTGATGTCAACTAATTTAGCACTGAGCATGGACTGAACTTTGATCCTCCCTGGTCTGTACCACACGGCCATTTGAACCTATTTTTTTGATGTAGCTATTTGTTATTTTAAATTGCTGAAAACTTTGACTTGTTTTTTTCTTTTGGTGTTGCTATATTTTGAACCTAATGTTGTGTTTTCATTGGTTAATTCTTCCCTGCTTTGCTCCTTTTCAAATTTCCCTATTTATAACAATCCCTTCTTACCCCTATTTACTTGACCTCATATTGAAAAAAATGAGCCTATTGACTTCCTCCAGGACCTCTGCAAATGTCACTCAATAATTAGCATTTGGAATGTTAATGTTCTTCAACTTTTTGATAAAGGAGCACTTGGCTTCCTGTCAACACCTACCTCGATGGCATAGATACGATCAATAGATCACCGTGGGGTGGAAATTCCTGATTAAATTACTATTAGCACTGCTGCTCCTCCTGGTCCTACTAAGGAAATGCTTTGACTTACCTTAAAGGGCCTCCTCTTCTTCCCCAGCAGTTTTACTGAATGGGCCACTTGCGGTTGGTGCACCGCTCAGCACACCAATCAAATGCCATTGCGGTCCTATATATACCATTCGAGTCTGATTAGCATATATTAATGGGGTCACCTAAAAAAAAAGCGACCACATAAGATAGTGGCGGGGAGTAGTTAAGCGGGAATGAAATGAAAAGTCTTTTAACTGCGCTCCCCCGTTCCCGTTGGGCAGGGTGGTTTAAAATTCTCCTTGAGGCCATGAAATAACTGGGTTGGGAGAGGACATAAGTCACATTTGCACCTGGTGCCCCATAAAATGGGCCAGCATCTGGATCCACTGGGATTCTGTCGTGCTTAGACTAGATCTTTAAATTCCAGTTGGTGAAGGGGCAGATCTTCTGTCTGCACACCCCCCCCCCCACCTCAAAGTTGGTTCCCGAGTTTCCCCAGGAATTCCTCATTTTATACCCTTGAAAGTCCTCAGTGAAACTCATACCAGTTGAGACCTGGCGTGAGTCCCTTTGAGTCCTTCTGAAGGTCCCAAACCATTACTAGATTAATGTGATCGAACCCAGAGAGGCTCAATTGCATTCTCTCCGAGCAGAATGGCTCTTGTGAGAGCTAAAGATTGAAAAAGTACATTTCTATGGCCCAGTTGGGCCTCAGGAGGATTTAACGTGATGTAGCAGAATGCCACTGCTGTGATTTAGGACAGGGTCTCTGCCTGGGGCAAGGTGAGGCTGGGGGTTCCACTCTGCTTCTCTTATGCCAACAAAGTGAGGTCCCAGACATTTCTGGGCCAGAAAAGGCTGGATATAAGCAACACATCATTCAGCATCTGTAAATAGAAAAGACAGATTAATGAAATCCTGGGTGTGTAGCCTTTGTCAGAACTGAAGACTCAATGATAAACAGGCATTTTAGTAAGGTTGGAAGAATGAATCACTTGTCCTGGGCTCATTTAATGTTTTCTGACTTATGTTCCTCTTTTACCTTCACATGAAATAGAAAGAAGCATAAACAAAGAGGAATGAATGTGAAAACAAACTTTCATAATTGAGCAAAATTTCATAGCAACTTTCAATGTTAACAACATTCTGGATCATGCTTTAACCCTTCAAGCACCAATGATGAGTTTACTCATTCAAGCCATTTGGTTGTCGCTCATTATCCACTTCATATTGTAGGGGTTCGCAAAATCACTCAGCCCCGAAGATACTGGAGATATTAATCCACATCGTGGATGGAGACTGTGCATGACTTTAAATTGCCTCTGGGTTGGACAATGTTTTAAACATACCCAGAATCGCAGGGGGGCTGCGTTGAGTTGGGCAGCACGTGGACAACACCGGAATCGAGGAACTTCGTGGAAAAATTCGCACACTTTAAGACAGCACATTTTATTTTAAAAAATGTACTCTTGAGTTTTGAACTGTGTAAATTGCAAAGGGACAAAAATGGCCGTCAGAAAAGCATGGCCAAGGACAAAGGGGCTTGGAAAACAGCTCGTGTAGGTCTGTGAAAAGTGGGAGGATCAAGCAGTGGCAGTCAGATTCTGTCAATCAAAAAAAGGGAGTTTCCCTTCCCTACAGAGGCAATGTTTGTTTACAGAAACTGCTGCAGGATGTTGACATAAGGGATTAAACCACTTGAAACTGCAGTTTCAGTGACCACAGGACAAAGGGCTTCTGTTTACCTAGTAATCCAACTCCATTCAAAGCGCAACACACAATTGAGACACACCTAAACTACGGAAGAGACCGTTTAGACTAAGAAATGGAACAGTTTAAGATTGAATGGGTTTGAAACCCATTCCAGACAATGGGAGCAGTTTGGCCACTGGGAAATAGCCCATTTGAATCAGCCAATCATGGCCTTTCTCTTGTGTATTCGAACTTTTCGGCGCGAATTTGCACACAGACCTTTTCAGCGCCAAAACAGCAGGAGCTCCCAGGATATAAAGATAGCTTCTCAGAAGCATATCTCTCTCTTATTTTTCCTTGGACTGCAGGTGAGCTCTTCTCTCTCTTTGGACCACAGGTGAGCAGGTTTCTGACTCCTCAGCAAGGCAATCTAGTAAGGAGTTAGAGGGGTGGTAATTTAAGGGAAATTGCTAAGATTGTAAGACTTACATTGTAGCCATTTATCCCTCGTTTTTGCCGTCTGCCTTCGCTTGTTAAGCAATTTTACATTGATCATGTGGTGTAGTTTTCTTTAGTTAATAAAGTTTGATTTTCTCGCATTCAGACCATTTTGTCCGTTTTAATATATCATTAATTATAAGTTCCTCCAGTCAGAACTGGAAGGGTGGGTTTAGCGATTCGAAACCGCTGATTGGGATTGGTCAGGGTGCAGCAGCAAAAGGCTGCTTGACCAGGTAAATTACCGTAAACCAGGTAAAAGATGCCCCCCTGCAATATTCTCTTTTTAGAGAAAGTATCCTCCCCTTTTGTTCTCTAGCCCTTTCCTTTTACTGGGATTTTTTTTCCACTGACACTGGTCACTTTTAAGTTCCTTGCTCAATGGTTATTATTCTCTTTTGTGAGCCTAGACAATGAGTGTGGTCAGGCTATTCCTGAAGGATAACTGAGGTCAACCCTGAACAATTAAAAAAAAAGCTATGCGCACATTACTTTGTATAATTGTATAATAAATGATCACTTGCGGTCCTTCTCCTCAACTGATAGATCACTGGCTTTAATGAATACAACTGAGCACTATTACTTGAAATCACATCATCCATTATTGTTGAAAAACATTTTGAAATGCTAGGTTGTCTCGTGCCCTCTTTACACTGCACATGTGGTACTGGTGCAGTGCTATTTTATTGCCATATAAATAGCACATAAAGCAGAGTGCAATATACTGTTGACTCTCCAAGCTTGAAAATGGTCCCAGCAATAAAACTATACTCAAGCAATGGTTTCACATCAGAGGGACTGCTCAGCCACTGCACTGTAACACCGACTTTTGGAACTTTGCTGATTTTTGTATCAGACTATGCACATTGATGTTCCAACTGAGAAATTCACTCTGCATTCTCACAACCCAGGCCCTAACTCCATGCTTTTGACTTAACGGCTGTGAAAATGGTACCTGTACTGCAAAAATACTGAGAGTACAAAGTAAGGCAGAATCACATTGCCTTTTTTTTCTCTAACCTCTTTTCTCACGGCAGCTATTTTATTCAAATAAAAGAAGTTTGCTGACCACAACAGGAATGTGCAACTTGCATTCCAATTAATAACCGATACTATAAATGATCGCTACTGGTGTGACTAAAAAAAAATAGCATTATATTTTTTTTAAACTTTCACGAACTATTGACTCCGAACCACGCAACTGAGCCATATAGTCCATTAACTGCATGCTCATGTTCTACATTATGAACCAGCTAGCCGCAACCACACACTGAAGTAATAAATTATAGAAAGAAGTTCAGTGGCCTGAGGTCTGCATCTGAAATAAATCACATTGCTTTTATTTGCACCTTAATAGAGCTTCTGTTAAATATGTTGTCTGGCTGAAGGGACAGACTGGGATGTCTTTGCTGCATATTCAGGTGCCCACCAGGGATGACAAATGCATCATCAGATTGTTAACATTTCAGTGGTTGGAGGATGCCTCTCCAAGGAGATTTCTGTTCCTGTAACCTTGTTCTGTACTTACTCATCTTTTCAACCTTTACATGATCTTTCTATTCCAGTAGAAAGTTAACAAAATAGTGTACACCAAAGGTATGAATATGCTTAACTTTAATACAAGAAAAAAAATTATGCAAAAGGTATGATTTGCTTAAACAATAATATTCTATAGATTAAGTTATACAGGCTGATCTGGACATTATATAATGTTAATTTATTTTAGCATCTGAGGCCTCAATCCTCTGTAAGGATGGCCAGTGAATATTCTTCAATCTACAGTACTGCCCTATAAATAAAGCAAAAATAGAAAATCAAAGGAATCTCTCTTTAAAAATGATTTTTTTTATTAGGAGTAGAAAAGAACACTCCCCTATGGCTCAGCAGGTTTATCCAGTGAGTAGCTGGGCCAAACAGGTAGGAAGGTGCCGGGGTTGATCTCCAGTCTGAGCTGAGTTTTCTGATCTCATCCAGACAACGGTAGAGAGCTACAATTCACCTCAACTTCAGCTGTGAGCCCCACCGTGGTCAAATAGCCTGTTGAAATTCACTGTCAAAGCTCATACATGAGTGATGGCCACTTAGGTAAGATTCTGAAGAGTGGCTGGTTCCATGGAACTGTACTCCAGCAAGGAATCAGAGACTTCAGGAGATGAAAGGGAGAAAATTGCCAAGGGGAAGAAAGGAATTGAAAAGAAGCTACTTTAGTGACAGTAGAGGCAGCAGAATTACTGATAGTGAGACTCTTCTAGTATCTCAATGGAATAGCAATATTGCTAGCTTGATTGCCAGTTACAATCTGTGAAAGCTAAGAAGACTGCCAGGTGCATGTCTATGATTTGGCCTCATTCCAGAAGCACAGCAAAAAGGGATGAAAGGCTCACTATTGAATGTGTTGTGCCAACTGATCGGGATGAAGAGCGGACCAGTTACATTACAGTCCACCAGAGCAACGTAAAGGAATTTTAGAAATAATAATAAAACATATCCCCAGAAGTGCACCCTGGAAGTGATGAGAGTAGAATGCAACAACAACAACTTGCATTTTTATAGCTCCTCTAACATAGGAAAACATCCCAAGGCACTTCGCAGAAGCATAATCAGAAAAAAATTGAAACCAAGCTAAAGAGGGAAATATTAGGACGGGTGACTAAAGGCTTGGTTAAAAGGGTAGGTTTTAAGCTGTTGTTCCTACTGGCCCCCAAGGAAAGTTAAAAAAGAGGCCCTAATCCTCTTCCTCGCTGGGTTGGCCTGGCGGCAAACTCACTGCCCCTTCCCGCTCAGGCTGCCAAGTTAAAATTGCAGCCAGGTTCTGGCAACATCATCGCGACCCGACATGCAGGGTAGTTAAGGTTTTCACTGGGTATTTAAGGTTCAAATCGCCCTGAAAAAAAAGTTAGAATAAAGCATTCAGTTTTTATGAGATGGGACAAAAACAGAAAATGGTGGTGATGCACAGTAGGTCCATTGGTATCTTAAGAGAGAAATAATACTGTAGGTGCTAACACCATTGAGAAGGTCCACCAGTGAAGTGGAGAAATGCCTGCTGTGTCCTCCACAATTTTGCACTTCAGAAAGGTTTGGGTATTGCTATTCTTGAGGGAAAGACTACGTCAGAAGCTGATCCCCCTGAGACAGAGGAGCTCGAACATGAGGAAGACGCAGCAGGGTCACAGACAGCGGCTGGGAGAGAGCTGCGAGACAAACTCATCAGGGAGACAGTTCAGTAATGCGTGATCAAAGTATAGCTGTACAACATGTATAATAACAGGATCTTCCATGTAATTAACATGCAAACCCTTTAGAGCACTGAATTCATCATTAAAAGGTGAAGTTCCATTATAGTCCCCAAGTCCCAAGTTCACAAACATTTGTTTTCAGTTTCAGTGCAGCTTCATCTTTTCAAAAGAAAAATTATGAACATCATAAGAATCATATAAGGGTTCTGGAATTTTAGAAATAATTTAAAATCGCCTCTGTGCACTTCCTTTGTGACTTTTTCCTCAGTCCTAGTCTAACACTTCTTCTAAGTGCAACCTGAGAGTCTAGGGACTGAGATATATGGTTATATGCCTGTTCTATATGGCTATAAGCCTCTCCGGACAGAGGTGGCCCTTGATTCAGGGCCCCTGAGTCCTAGGATGGTCCCGCGACAGACTGTTTGTCATCACTTGGAATCTCCACAGTCTTGGCCTGTTGACTTTCTTCCACCTGTGATGGCACCTGAGGGAACTGAGCAGCGAACTGTTGTCCTGAGGGAAAACAGAATCCTTGGACCCAGTTCCTGCTCTCCCAGTCGGCATGGAATGTGGATATTGGTTGCCACTGATCCACAGGAATGCAGACCTTATGAAATTACTGATGTCCCTTAATCCCTGAGAGAGTATTACAAATATTCTGCAAACCCTACAGAAATGGTGCTCTGGTGATCTTGGAATCCAGTAGATATTACTCTCTCAATTTTGTCACCCAAAGCCCGAATGCCACCAGTCAAAGCCTGACATTGGAGGTACTGACTCACCTTCAGACATCTGTGTTCTGTATGACACAAGCCGAGATTCCTGCAGTAGCCACTTGCTCCAGGCTCTGCATTGTACAGAAGCTTCCTTTAATGTTGCTGCAAAGAAAGGCACGAGACTCTGTTGCCAGCCCAGACGTCTGCTGCACATTCTCAGACAGGCTTTGCAGTACCTTCATATGAGTTTGATGTTCTGCTAGCATCCTTCTTTTCATTATCCAAATGTTCTTCAGCCAAGGGCTAATATATCTTTAGCCTCCATTCAGAAGCAATCTTCTCCACTACCTTTTCCTTGTGTGTCATGCAGCACCCGGTGCCCACTCCTCATCTGAACTATCTATAGCTCCCTGATTGCCTATATCTGGGCTTGTGAGTATGACTGAGAGGGTGAATGAGGATGTAGGTGATTTTCCGTTGGCTGTCCCGCTGTCCAGGGTTCTGCTTTTGGGTTACTTTCTGTCTCTGCTTCTCCTTCCCTGCTCCCAGCTCCAATGGAGAGAAAAAGACGGAAATGCATTGAGTTTACTGCTAGCTACCATGTCCTTACTGTTCTGCTCCTGTAAGGGTCTCCAGATGATGCCAGAACTGAGAGGTTATACCTATTAGGAAAGACTGAACCGGCTGGGGCTTTTTTTCTCCAGAAAAGAGAAGACTGAGAGCTGACCTGATAGAGGTCTTTAAGATTATGAAAGGGTTTGATAGGGTAGATATGGAGAGATTGTTTCCACTTGTGTGGGAGTCCAAAACTAGGGGGGCATAAATATAAGATAGTCACTAATAAATCCAATAGGGAATTCAGGAGGAGCTTCTTTACCCAAAGAGTGGTGAGAATGTGGAATTTGATACAACAGCCCCGTTCCTGGGACTAGGGACAGGGTCACTGGCAAGGCTTGGAAGCTAAGCTAGAGCCAGGCCTGGTTAGTACCTGGCGGGGTGACCATCAGGGAAGACCAGGTGCAGAAGGTCACGGAAGGAGCCCCGAGGAGGGGTGGTTGGTGAGAAGGTCACGGAAGGAGCCCCGGGAGGGGCGGCTGGTGAGCAGGCCCAGGCGTTGGGCTGAAAATTGTCGGAATGGTGGAAATGGAATGGCGGCGCGCACAGACGCAGCGGCTTTGCTTCTCCCAGGACGGTGCTATTTACATTTAATGTTAATGTTATTTGTACTGGACTCATGGGAGCTTGCAAGATCACATTTCGTTATTCATGTACTTGTGCATTGTACAATGACAATAAAGTTGAATTATTATTATTATTAACAAGGAGTAATTGAGGTGAATACCATTTAAGGGAAAGCTAGTTGAACACATGAGGAAGAAAGGAATAGAAGATAATGCTGATAGGGTTAGATGAAGAAGGTGGGAGGAGGCTAGTGTGGAGCATAAACAGCGGCATGGACCAGTTGGCCTGTTCCTGTGCTGAACATTCTATGTAATTCCTTGGATAGGAAAATATGTTTTAGGATCTTTGAACATTAGCACTTGTTCCGTATATACCAACTCATGTGCTGGACCCCCCATGTCTTCTTCAACTATCACCCCAGCTGAGTGGGCTCCCAGTACCTCAAGTGCCTCCTCCTGCGGAGTTAAGAGATGAATGTCTGCTGTTCCACCTGCCATAGCTTTTCGTTCCCTTGAATTATGTGCAACTTTTTTTTTGCATGAGAACAGAATGGTTGTTACTTTCAGTCACATATTTGATAATTATTAGAGAATTCATATAACTTATCTTGTGGAGTTCCCATAGAGAAAATAATGCTTCAAAGGGCCTAAATACATTGCAGAACTCTCCAGTGATAGAATGTTTTGGCAGGTCTCTTGCCATTCATTTCTACTATTCCATCCCTTCTGTGCCTAATTTCGCTGAACAGTATATTCAACAACAACAACAACTTGCATTTATATAGTGCCGTTAACGTAGTAAAATGTCCCACGGTGCTTCACAGGAGCGTTATCAAAACAACAACATTTGGTACCAAGCCACATAAGCAGATATTATGACAAAAAGCTTGGCCAAAGAAGTTTTAGGGAGCGTCTTAAAGGAGGAGAGAGGTGTAGCGAGGCAGAGAGGTTTAGGGAGGGAATTCCAGAGCTTAGGGCCCAGGCAGCTGACGGCACGGCCACCAATGGTGGAGTGATAAAAATCGGGGATGCTCAAGAGGCCAGAATTGGAGGAGCACAGAGACCACAGAAGGTTGTAGGGTTGAAGGAGGTTACAGAGAAAGGGAGGGGCAAGGCCATGGAGGGATTTGAAAACAAGGATGAGAATTTAAAAATCGAGGTGTTGCCAGACCAGAGGTCAGTGAGCACAGGGGTGATGGGTGAACAGGAATTGGTGTTAGAATATGGGTCGCAGAGATTTAGATGAGCCCAAGTATACGAAGGGTGCAAGGTGGGAGGCCGGCCACAAGAGCATTGATATATAGTCGAGTCTAGAGGTAACAAAGGCATGGATGAGGGTTTCAGCAGCAGATGAGCTAAGGCAGGGACGGAGACGGGGGATGTTATGGAGGTGGAAGTAGGCGGTCTCGGTGATGGAGAGGATATGGGGCCAGAAGCTCAGCTCAGGGTCAAATAGAATGACAAGATTGCGAACGGTCTGTTTCAGCCTCAGAAAGTGGCCAGGAGAAGGATAGAGTCAGTGGCTAGGGAATGGAGTTTGTGGCGCATTATTCTCTGGGAACATTACGGTTCACTTCTTACTGGCTCCTGTTGGAGCCATGTGTTCAGATTGCTATGCCCTGGTTTTGTTTTAAGAGCAGTCCAGCTTTAAATGCAGCACTGGTGCACTTAAAAGTGCTTCTACCAACCCCCCACCTCCCCACCCCCCCACCCCTGCCATGACATTTCTGAGCCTCTCGGTTTAAATGACAGTTGTTGGGGGGACAAACGCCCTTGTCGAATCGAGCAATATTCCAACTGGCTGACCTTGCAACAAGTTTCGACCCAGTCAGTGGCAGGTCTCAGAATTTCAGGGCCTAATAGTTTGCGCACAACTAACATTAGATGAACTGGTCTATAGTTACCTGATTTATCCTTTCCTTCCTTCTTGAACAAAGGTGTTACACTAGATACTTTATGCCAAATGGCACAATTTGCATAGTTAACGAGGATTGAAAAATTATCACTGGAGCTTCTGCTTCCTCCTCTCTAGTTTATTTCAACAGCCTAGGGTGCATGTCATCAGGGCCCAGTGACTTATCCACTTTAAGCGCTACTCATTTTTTCCAAACTACAGGAAACTTTGTGCTATCCAGTACCGACGGGACCGAGCTGTTGCCGTTCCCTCAAAACTGCCGGACAAACCAGCGTTAATGTTGAAGCATATGGAGCTTTTCAGCTCCGTATCTGGCAACAAACACTGTTGCTTAGCAACAGCTTCTAAACAGTCGGCCGTACCTTGGAAGCATCTCTGTCGCTTAGCAACAGCTTCAGAGAGACTTTGCAGAGCCTGACTGTTGGAAAAAAAAGCCACGAGAAGAAAAAAAACCTAACAAAACGGCTCCTGATTTTTGCCGGTGGCTCGAGCTTGCTGGAAATTTAGCCTCCGGATAACACAAAGTTTCCTGTAATTCCTTTTCTACTGTTATCTTTGACAAATGTTCCATATCCTCCTTGGTTGCTGAGTGGCAACTAGCTAACCCCAGGGCTCACCTCACAAAGTTGGCAATGGTAAGAGTGATGGCAGTAGGCTGTTTTATACTTTACAGACTTTACAGACTATAGCGCATAAAGATTGGCTAGATGTCCTTACATGGAACAATTCAGTGCCACTTCAAAGGGCAGTAAGAGCCAACCACATAGTGGAATCACGTGTAGACCAGATAAGGGTGACAGGTTAATTTCCCTGAAGGATGTTAGAGAATCATTTGAAATGGCCTGTGTATGTCTCAGTTCTTTAGGGTTCAGTCTGTTCCAGGTCAACCCTCAGGAAAGTCCTAAGTGCTAGTTCCCATTGAAATCAACAGGGCAGTCAGTCAGCTTCGTAAACCATCTCAGTGGAGAAGTCACTTGGAGTTTGAAGACTTGCCGTATTAGATTTCCATGAAGTTGTAAGTAACCTAATGACACAAAGCAAAGTTAGTTATATGGTATTTTTGTAAAAGATGGATAGAGTAAGGACTTTGTATAATAAACTGCTCCCCAACTTTCCTTCCCCTTTATTTCTAGGCAAATAAAGCAATAAGGACTTGGCAAAAACAAGGAAACTGCTGTTGTTGGAAAATTTTGGGCTGGTTTAGCAGGCTAGCAGTGGCACGAGACTTCAACCTGCTAACATGGCTCTATTGCTAAGCTGTTGGAGTTTCCTTAAGTGACCCTCAATAATTACCTATGGCAGGTTTATAGTGCTGCTCATTGGTTTATCGCTGCTGGGAGGATGAGATATTCAGTGGTACTGCAGCATTTAAAATGGTTATAAGGGCACCTGTTTTTTGCAGGGAGCAGCAGAACAGTGCAAGAATGAATCAGGAATGAGTATTCTTGAGGAATTCAGCCGTAACAAGGAATCCAGGTATACTGATGAATCAGTTGTTGTCCTATGCACAGAAATAAGGACAGAAGGATTCCTTGAGGCTGAGAACAAGATGTCTCATGATAGAGTGGTTCAGACTTTATGGAAGGAGGTTGGAAGGCAGTAACTGCAACCTCCAGTACCCCATTAACTGCCACAAAGTGCAGGTGTCAGTGGGGATGGTGCACTTTTTCAAGGAGGGTTTGAGGGCATCCTTGAAGCATTTCCTCTGCCCACTTGGGGCTCTCTTGCCTCCTTGAAGAAGTGCAACATCCTCACTGACACCTGGGAATCCCTGGCCCAAGACCGCACAAACAGGAGGAGAAGCATCCAGGAAGGCGCCGAACACCTCAAGTCTCTTCGCCGGGAACAAGCGGAAGCCAAGCGCAAGCAGCGGAAGGAGCGCACGTCAACCCAAGCACCCCACCCACCAGCCCCTTCAACCACCGTCTGCCCCAGCTGTGACAGAGACTGTAGGTCCCGCATTGGGCTCATCAGTCACCTGAGTGTAGTGTCTGCGTATCAATAACACACGGACTGCAGGAGAACGGTAAAAAGAGGTGTTTACTGAACAGAGGGTATGCTGGAACTAAAAGTACAGAAGCTTGCTACGGCTTTATATACAGGTGTGGTCACTGCCGGTACTACAGTATAAAAGCAGTTCTCTCTTAAAGGTACATACACAACAACTCCTCCCCTTTTAGATAAACAGTACATAACATTCATTTAACAATTGAATAATAACTAATTACAATTATAATTTTCTTTGTACTATATACATCAGCTGAAAGTAATCATTTATAAATTCAGTCTTTGAGGAGGCTTCCTGATCCTGTCTGGATAGCGCCTTTCTCGAGTATCCTGTTCTTGCGGCGGAGTCGATTCTGGCTCATTGTCATTGGTTGGTTCGTCAGCTTCCAATACCACTGATTCTGAGGTAGACGCAATCTGTACTTCGGGTTCATCACCAGGTGCGCATGCTCGTGGTATGGGTTTGACTTGTTCCTGTGACTCTAGACTCTGGGCATCATGGCGTCTCACGATGCTCTCTCCAACGTTCACTGTGTATATTAGTGGTCCCTGCCGTGTGCATATCGTTCCTGGCTGCCATTTTTCTGTTCGGTAGTCACGGGCCAAGACTGGTTGCCCTATCTTGAAGCTCCTGGTTGGCTTTTCATTGATGTGCTGGAATTGCTTATTCTCAACATCTCGTCTTATGTTTGGTTTGAGCAAGTCCAGGTGACATCTTAACCCGCGGTTAAAGAACATCAAGGCTGGAGCTTGGTTAGTGACTGCATGTGTCGCATTTCGGTAAGCAAACAAGAAATTATCCACCTTGCGTTGCAATGGTATGTTGTCGTTATACATCGCCTTTATTGCTTTTTTAAAGGTTTGAACAAACCTCTCAGCCAATCCATTTGTGGCTGGATGATATGGGGCGGATGTGTAATGCTTTATCCCATTATTCCTCAAAAACCCCCGGAAATCCTCGGACACAAACTGTGGTCCATTGTCGGAGCAAATCTGTTCTGGCAAGCCATTCCTGGCGAAGATCACAGAATCACAGAAATCCCACAGTGCAGATAGAGGCCATTTCGGCCCATCGAGCCTGCACCGACACATATCCCACCCGATCCCCATAACCCCTACACCAACACATATCCCACCCTATCCCCACGTATTTAATCCCCCTAATACTAAGGGTCAATTTATCATAGCCAAGCAACCTAACCCGCACATCTTTGGACTGTGGGAGGAAACCGGAGCACCCGGAGGAAACCCACGCAAACACGGGGAGAATGTGCAAACTCCACACAGACAGTCGCCCGAGGCCGGATTCGAACCCGGGTCCCTGGCGCTGTGAGGCAACAGTGCTAACCACGATGCCACCGTGCTACCCGTAGGATGGTCCGTAGGACTGCAATAGTTTTCTCCGTGGTGGTGGAGGACATTTTGATGACCTCTGGCCATTTCGAATGTGCATCCACGGCGATTAAAAACATTGAGTCCATAAATGGACCAGCAAAATCAATGTGTACCCATTGCCATGGAGATGAGGGCCACTCCCATGGGTGTAGCGGGGCCTGTGTTGGAGCGTTTTGGACTTTCTGGCATCCTGTGCATCTCTTGGTCATTTCCTCGATTTCTTTATCGATTCCCGGCCACCACACAAATGCCATGGCTAGGCTCTTCATTTTTACCCCTCCCAGATGACCCTCATGAAGCTCATTGAGCACTCTTTCTTTCAACTTGGGTGGAATTACCACTCGGGAGCCACACATCAAGGTCCCCCGGCGCACTGACAGCTGTTCTCTCCTTGGCGAGAATGCTGGCAACAGTGAGTCGCCATGTGCTGGCCATCCCTTCACCGTCAAATCATAGACCCGAGAGAGTGTCGGGTCATTTTGGGTTTCCTTCCCTATACTTGAGTTTGTAACAGGTAGACATTCGACTATGGTCGAATGGAATATCTCAACAGGGTCCACTGCAGGTGCTTCCTCCACCGTAGGCAACGGCAGGCGCGAAAGCCCTTCAGCGTTTCCATGCTGTTTTGTGCCCTTATACTCTATGTCGTATTGATGTGCCCCTAGAAAAAGGGACCATCTTTGCAGCCGTTGCGCCGTCATCACCAGAACGCCCTTCTTTGGGTTAAAAATGGAGACAAGAGGCTGGTGATCAGTCAGTAAGGTAAATTTCTGCCCATGCAGATAGTGATTGAACTTCGTCACCCCCCACACCAGGCTGAGGGCCTCCCTGTTAATTTGGGCGTAGTTACGCTCGGCTGAAGTTAACAAGCGTGACGCAAAGGCTATTGGCCTCTCTGAACCATCAAGGAATTTGTGCGACAGCACCGCTCCAATGCCGTAGGGAGATGCATCACATGCCAACCGAATCGGTAGTGATGGATTGTAGTGGGCCAAAACTTCTTTTGAAGTGATTAGGCATTTACATTTCTGAAAGGCACGCTTACACTCATCACTCCATTTCCATGCTACTCCAGTTTGCAGCAGGGCATTCAGCGGGTGCAGAATTGTAGACAAATTTGGCAAGAACTTATGGTAGTAGTTCACCAACCCGAGGAACGACCTCAGTTGTGGCACATTTTCCGGTGCTGGAGCCTTGACTACTGCCTCAATCTTGTCTGGGGACTTATGTAACCCCTCTTCATCAATCACGTGGCCACAATACGAGATTTGTTTCCTGAAAAACTCGCATTTGGGGTGGTTGGCTCGTAGCCCATATTCCTGTAATCTAGTGAGCACCTGCTCCAGGTTGCCAAGGTGATCACTGTCATTTTCGCCCGTAACCAGGATGTCGTCCAAATAACACTGGGTCCCCGGGATCCCTTGCAGGACTTATTCCATCGCCCTCTGCCAAATAGCCGGGGCTGATGCTACCCCGAATACCAGTCGGTTGTACTGGCAAAGGCCTTTGTGAGTGTTTATCGTGAGGTATTTTCTAGATGATTCATCTACCTCCATTTGTAGATACGCTTGGGCCAGATCAATCTTTGTAAAGCGTTTCCCTCCAGATAGTGAGGTGAAAATATCTTCTATCAGCGGAAGTGGATATTGTACCGTGTGAAGGACTGGGTTCACAGTTACCTTGAAGTCCCCACAGATGCGAACCTTCTTCGGTTCCCCAGGTGTGCTGCTCAATGATTTCTTCATTACAGGAACGATGGGTGTGGCCCACTCACTCCAGTCCACCTTGGACAGCACACCTGCACGCTCTAGACTCTCCAGCTCTGCTTCAACGGCTGGGCGGATCGCATACGGTACCGGTCTGGCATTAAAAAATTTTGGGTTTGCGTTATCTTCAATTTTTATCATTGCCGTTACGCCTTTTAGAGTCCCAAGTCCTTGCTGGAACACCTCTTTCGCGTCAGTTAGAATTTTTGACAGTCGTCCAGGTGTGGCGTCGTCATACTTTTTGTCAGCCACAGCTAGCGCCTGAATGGAATGCCAATCCAATTGTATTTTTCGGATCCATTCATGTCCCAATAATGGCGGTCCTCCATCTTGTAGTATATATAGATACAGTTCCTGTGTTTCCTTGCCGTTGTATTTAACGGGCACCCTTATTTTTCCTCTGGGGTAGACTTTTTGCCCCGTATATGTCTTCAAGACAATGGACGTATCCTTCAAGAGAATGTGTGAGAATAGCCGCTCGTAGTCTCGTCGATTCATGACTGTTAGGGCTGATCCTGTGTCCAATTCCATCTTTACTTGGGACCCTGCTATCATGAGGGTGACCCAAATGGTTCGGTGATCCTCCTTTGCGATCACGTTGTGTAACTTTAGACAACTTAGTCTCCTGCTCCCGGAGTCATTATCACTCTCCTGATCTTCCGAACTACTGTCTGTCATTGTTTTTACTTTCTTGTACTTTTCCTTAGTAGTTCTTGTAGTGTTGGTTTTCTTTCCCGACCTGCAGACTCGTGCTATGTGTCCCACTTTTCCACATTGCCTGCATACTTTGTCCTTAGCCCAGCAATCCTTCTGGTCATGGTTTGTTCTGCCGCAGCGATAGCACTTTTGTGCTCCATATACCATTTCATTGGTGCTATATTCTTGCGGTTTCTGTTGTATTTCCGCAGCTCCCCATGCTGCTGCTTCGTAGGATACTGCAACGCTGAAAGCCATTTCTAGCGTAAGGTCCTTTTCTGAAAGTAGTCGTTTCTGGGTTCCTTCACTCTGGAGCCCGCAGACAAACTTATCCCTTAAGGTATCTGCCAGTCCTGCTCCGAACTTGCAGTGCTTCGATAACTTGCGTAGTTCCGTAAGATAGTCAGCATTACTCTCATCTTTGTACTGGTTTCTTTTATGGAACTTGAATCTTTCTGCTATCAGCAGCGGTGTAGGGTTTAGATGTTCCTGTAAGATATTGACAATCTCTTCAAAGCTTTTCTCCATTGGTTTAGCTGGGGTAATTAAATTCCGCAATAGGCCGTACGTTCTCGCGCCCATCAAATTTAATAATACCGACGCCTTCTTATTATCAGCCACCCCATTTGCCTTGCAGTACACTTCAATTCTTTCCACATACATGGTCCAGTCTTCTATTTTGTTGTCGAAAGCAGTGATACTGCCACTCTTCGGCATCTTGGGTGGTTTAAAATGGTGCTTTTCCTTCTTTCCCAATGGATTAACATGGCGCCCCCCATGCTTTTCCTTCTTCCCCTTGCTGCCAATGCTGCTCCTAGTGTTCTAAATAGTAATGGCGGCGCCCCGCGGCTTCGGCGCATCTCTCTTTTGTTAGTTAATTCCTTAGTTTTATTCTTCTTCGACGCTGTCCACTGCGCGTCTCTTTTCCTTCCCCTCTTTTATTTTCTCTAACGCTGCCTGGCTCTTGCGCACCGACCGCGCCCAGTGCGCTCCACCCTCTCTCTCTCTTTTCCTTCCCGACGACGTTGCACGGCCCCCTTGCAGAGCCGCTCGATCGAGCTCAAGCCCGCCACAGTCTGGAAGGGTCAGCGCACTACCTGCTATCAGCACGATTTGCTGGAACACCTTGACTGGGGAGCCAAGTCCAGCTCTCCACAGCTTCCCCTGCGATTCACTGAACTCCGATGGATCACTGGGCGGTTGCCCACGGTCGACGCCTGTTGCTCTGGCTTCGACCTCCAAGAAGCTTCTTTTCAGGGATGGATCCCCGTGAGGTGATGCAGTACTGCAGGTGAGTTCGAACCTGCTCGTCGCCACTGTAGTGTCCGTGTATCAATAACACACGGACTGCAGGAGAATGGTAATAAGAGTTGTTTACTGAACAGAGGGTATGCTGGAACTGAAAGTACAGAAGCCTGCTACGGCTTTATATACAGGTGTGGTCACTGCCGGTACTACAGTATAAAAGCAGTTCTCTCTTAAAGGTACATACACAACACTGAGAACTCATTTTTAATGTGGAAGCAAGTCATCCTCAGTTCCGAGGGACTGCCTAAGAAGAAGAAGACACAGTGCAGGAAGGGGTTCAATGACCTGACATGGTTGGCCAAGGTAAATGATGGATTGTTCCCCTCGTTTATCCTATAGGAATGCTAGGAGCTCCCATGCCTTCTTGGTGTCATTACTTGGATGACAGGGAAGTTAACCTTTCAGAGGTGAACATCTGGAAACGATAATGTACCATGTTAACTCCAAACCACTGCGTTTACTCACATTGCCTGCCAGAAGGTGTTGTGTTAGTCTTGAAGGAGAGATATTTAAAGGGAGCCTGCACCTGTCAGGCAAGGCTGAAGTGTCTGCAACCATCTTCAGCCAGAAGTGCCGCGTGGATGATCCATACCGGCCTCCTGCTAAGGTCCCCACCATCACAGAAGACAGTCTTCAGCCAATTCGATTCATAAGAACATAAGAACATAAGAAGTAGGAGCAGGAGTAGGCCATATGGCCCCTCGGGCCTGCTCCACCATTCAATAGGATCATGGCTGATCCAAATCTAGACTCACATCCACTTCCCTGCCCTCTCCCCTAACCCCTAATTCCCTTATCTGCTAGGAATCTGTCTATCTCCATTTTAAATGTATTTAATGTTGCAGCTTCCACAGCTCTCTGGGGTAGAATATTCCATAGATTTACTACCCTCTGAGTGAAGAAGTTTCTCCTCATCTCAGTTTTGAAAGGGCAGCCCCTTATTCTTAGATTATGCCCCCTAGTTCTAGTCTCACCCATCAGTGGAAACATCCTCACCGCATCCACCCGATCAAGCCCCCTCACAATCTTATATGTTTCGATAAGATCGCCTCTCATTCTTCTGAACTCCAATGAGTAGAGTCCCAACCTACTCAACCTCTCCTCATACGTCAACCCCCTCATCTCCGGAATCAACCGAGTGAACCTTCTCTGAAGCACCTTGAGAGCAAGTATATCTTTTCTTAAATATGGAAACCAAAACTGCACGCAGTATTCCAGGTGTGGCCTCACCAATACCCTGTATAACTGCAGCAAGACTTCCCTGTTTTTATACTCCATCCCCCTTGCAAAAAAAGCCAAGATTCCATTGGCCTTCCTGATCACCTGCTGCACCTGCATACTAACTTTTTGTGTTTCATGCACCAGGACCCCCAGATCCCTTTGTACTGTAGCACTTTGCAGTTTCTCTCCATTTAGATAATAACTTGCTCTTTGATTTTTTCTGCCAAAGTGCATAACCTCATGTTAGATCGGTGATTCTTTAAATAGGATGTTTCCCCAAGAACTACACGGAGGCTTTAACTTAACAATCAACAGGTGTTTACCAGAGTAGAGTAGTCTCACGACTGAAGTACAGAAGCCTGCTCCGGCTTTATATACAGGTGTGGTCACTGACGGTACTACAGTATACAGGAGCTGTAAAACAGTTCTCTCTTAAAGGTACATACACAACAATTCCTCCCCTTTTAGATTAACAGTACCATAACATTCATTTAACAATTAACATTTTTAACATGCAACATTAACTGAAAATAGTCCATTTATAAATTCAGTCTTTGGGGCGGCTTCCTGATCCTTTCTGGATAGCGCCTTCCCTGAGGTTCTTGTTCTTGGTGCGGAAGCGATTCTGGCACCCTTTCGTCGGTTAGTCATCAGTTTCCACTGCTACTGTTTCTGAGGTAGATGCTACCGGTATGTCGGGTTCATCCCCAGGTACGCGAGTCATGGGGTTGATTCGTTCCTGTGACGCTAAGATCTGGTCGACGTGGCGTCTCACAATGTTCTCCCCGACATCCACTGTGTACATTAATGGCCTTATGTGCATATCGTTCCGGGTTGCCATTTCTCTGTTCTGTAGTCACGGGCCAAGACTGGTTGTCCTACATTGAAGCTCCTTGTCGGCTTCTCATTGATGTGCTGGAATTGTTTATCCTCAACATTTCTTCGCACATTTGGTCTGAGCAAATCCAAACGAGATCTCAACCTTCGGTTAAAGAACATCATGGCCGGGGTCTGGTTGGTAACTGCATGTGTCGCATTTCTGTAGGCTAACAGGAAATTGTCCACCTTATGCTGTAGTGGAATTTCATCATCGCACATGGCCTTTATCACCTTTTTAAAGGTTTGTACGAACCTCTCAGCCAATCCATTTGTGGCTGGATGATACGGGGCGGATGTGTAATGCCTTACCCCATTCCTTCTCATAAATTTCCGAAACTCTTCGGACACAAACTGTGGTCCATTATCAGAGCAAATCTGCTCTGGCAAGCCGTTCCTGGCAAATATGGTCCGTAGGACTGCAATCGTTTTCTCTGTAGTGGTTGAGGACATTTTTATCACCTCAGGCCATTTTGAGTGCGCATCCACTGCTATTAAGAACATTGAGTCCATGAATGGACCAGCAAAATCAATATGCACCCATTGCCATGGAGAGGAGGGCCACTCCCATGGGTGTAGAGGGGCATGTGGTGGTGCATTTTGGACCTTCTGGCATCCTGAGCAGCTCTTGGTTAGGTCCTCGATTTGTTGATCAATCCCCGGCCACCACACATAAGCCCTAGCAAGGCTTCTCATTTTTAGCCCTCCCAGATGACCTGCATGAAGTTCATTGAGCACTCTCTCCCTTAACTTGGGTGGAATTACCACTCGGGATCCACACATCACTGTCCCCTGGCATACTGACAGCTGTTCTCTTCTGGATGAGAATGCTTGCAACAGTGAGTCGCCATGTGTTGGCCATCCCCTCACCGTCAAATCATATACCCGAGACAGTGTCGGATCATTGCGGGTCTCCTTCTCTATATCCGCGTTAGTTACTGGCAATCGTTCAATTATTGACGAATAAAATATCTCGATAGGGTCCACTGCTGGTGCTTCCTCCACAGTAGGCAGTGGCAAGCGTGATAGCCCATCAGCGTTTCCATGCTGTTTCGTGCCTTTATATTCTATTTCATATTGGTTCGCCCCTAGAAAAAGGGACCATCTTTGTAACCGTTGTGCAGTCATCACCGGAACACCTTTCTTTGGATTAAAGATGGAGAGAAGTGGTTGGTGGTCAGTCAGCAAGGTGAACTTCTGCCCATGCAGATAGTGGTTGAATTTTTTACTCCCCATACTAGGCTGAGGGCCTCCCTGTCAATTTGGGTGTAGTTGCGCTTGGCTGAGGTTAGTGACCGAGACGCAAAGGCTACTGGCCTCTCCAACCCATCTGGGAATTTGTGCGACAGCACTGCTCCAATAACATAGGGTGATGCATCACATGCCAACCGAATTGGTAGTGCTGGGTTGAAATGGGCCTACACCTCTTTTGATGTGATCAATTCTTTGCACTTCTGGAAAGCTCATTTACATTCATCATTCCACTTCCATGGTACCCCCGTTTGCAGTAGGGTATTCAGTGGGTGTACTACTGTAGACAAATTTGGTAAGAACTTATGGTAGTAGTTTACCAGCCCGAGGAACGACCTCAGTTGTGACACATTTTCCGGTGCTGGAGCCTTGACTACTGCCTCAATCTTTTCAGGAGAATTATGTAACCCTTCTTCATCAATAATGTGGCCACAATACGAGATCTGCTTCTGGAAAAACTCGCACTTGTGGCGATTAGCTCGTAGCCCATATTCCTTTAATCTAGTGAGCACCTTCTCCAGGTTGGCGAGGTGATCACTGTCATTTTCGCCCGTGACCAGGATGTCGTCCAAATAACACTGGGTCCCTGGACTCCCTTGCAGGACTTGATCCATTGCCCTTTGCCAAATAGCCAGAGCCGATGCTACCCCGAACACCAGTCGGTTGTATTGATAGAGACCTTTATGAGTGTTGATCGTGAGGTATTGTTTCGAGGCTTCTTCTACCTCCATTTGCAAGTACGCCTGGGCCAGATCAATTTTGGTGAAGCGTTTACCTCCAGATAGCGAGGCGAAAATATCCTCAATCCGTGGAAGCGGATATTGTACCGTGTGAAGGACTGGGTTCACTGTCACCTTAAAATCCCCACAGATGCGGACTTTCTTTGGTTCCCCAGGCGTATTACTCAACGACCTCTTCATTACAGGGATGATGGGTGTAGCCCACTCGCTCCAGTCTACTTTGGACAGTACTCCTGAACGTTCCAACCCTTCCAGCTCTGCTTCAATGGCTGGTCGGATCGCATAAGGCCTTAAAAAACTTTGGACTTGCATTTTCCTCTATTTTAATCGTTGCTGTTGTGCCTTTTAATGTTCCGAGTCCCTCCTGGAACACTTCTTGTGTGTCAGTTAGCATTTTTGACAGTCGTCCAGGTGTGGCGTCGTCATCCTTTTTGGCCTCAACCTTCAGTGCCTGTATGGAATGCCAATCTAATTGTATCTTCCGGATCCATTCATGTCCTAGTAGTGGTGGTCCTCCATCTGGCAATACATATAGGTCCATTTTAGGTATTTCCTGGCCTTTGTATATCACTTTCACCCTTATTTTTCCTTTGGGGTAGACTTTTTGCCCCATGTACGTCTTCAAGACAATCTCTGTAGCTTTCAAGGGTATATGTGGAAATAGCTGCTTGTAGACCCTTTGGTTTATGACTGTTAGGGCTGATCCAGTGTCCAATTCCATTTTCACTTGGACTCCGTCTATCTTGAGTGTGACCCAGATAGTCTGGTGATCCTCCATTTTTGTTACCTTATGTAGTTTCAGACAACCCAGCTCCTTGCTTCCGGAGTTTGTATCATTTCCCTGCTCGTCTGAACTACTGTCCATCACCTTATGTACCTTTTTGTACTTCTCCTGTGGAGATTTCTTGCTGTTGGTTTTCTTCCCTGACCTGCAGACTCTTGCTATGTGTCCTGTTTTTCCACACTGACTGCACACTTGGTCCTTGAACCAACAGTCCTTCTGATCGTGTGCTGTTCTGCCGCAGCGATAACGCTTCCGTGCTCCATATGACATTTCATTGGTGCCGTATTCTTGTGGCCTCCGTTGTATCTCTGCAGCGCCCCGTGCGGCTGCTTCGTGTGATACTGCCATGCTGAAAGCCTTGTCCAGCGTAAGATCCTTTTCTGATAGAAGCCGTTTCTGGATTCCTTCACTTTGAAGCCCACACGCAAACTTGTCCCTTAATGTATCTGATAGTCCCGCTCCAAACTGGCAGTGTTTCGATAGATTGTGCAGTTCCGTTAAGTACTCAGCATTACTTTCGTCTTTATGCTGGTTCCTTTTGTGGAACTTAAATCTTTCTGCTATCAGCAGCGGTGTGGGGCTTAAGTGGTCCTGTAGGATTTCTACTATATTTTCGAAATTCTTCTCCACGGGCTTCTCTGGGGTTATCAGGTTTTGCAGTAAGCCATAAGTTTTTGCACCCATGGAATTTAACAAAACCAGTGCTTTCCTAGCATCTGGCACTTCATTCGCCCTGCAGTACACCTCAATGCATTCCACATATGTCGCCCAATCTTCGACTTCATTGTCGAACGCCGTGATACTGCCAGTCTTCGCCATCCCTGGGTGTAATTTAACTGTCTAAATGGCGTCTCCCGCGCTCTCCCTTCTTCTCCGCTGGAACAAAATGGCATCTCCCGCGCTTTCCTTCCTTCCCGCGCTCGCCCTTCTTCTCCGCTGCGGCTTCAAAAAAAAATAGCGTCTCCCGCGCTCTCCCTTCTTCTCCGCAGCTCAATGGCATCTCCCGCACTCTCCCTTCTTCTCCCTGCGGACACGGTTCAGCCCTTGAGCCCTGGCTGTGCTCTGCGCGTTCTCCTGTGCGACTTTCCCGTTGCCGTCGCTCGGTCCTGAACCCGGCTGCTGCTTTAACCTCTCTCTCTCTCTGCTTGTTTTTCCTCGACACCACTCGGTTCTTTAACCCCCGGCCGCACCCTGTGCGCTTCACCCTCTCTCTTACCCCGTCGACGCTGCTCGGCTTTTCTACGCTGTCGGTCGGCTCCCGCCACCGCTGTCCGGGAAGGGTGTGCGCTGCACCTGTTGCTGGATCATCGTGGCTCTCAACAGCCACTCCTGCGATGTTCACTTGCTGCCGGATGACTGGGTGGTTGCTCGTGGTCGACGCCCATGCTTATGGCCTCGACTTTCTTCCACCGTCCTCCCGGAGCGGGAAATGCAGAGTTGCAGGCAGATTCGAATCAACCTCGTCGCCACTGTTAGATCCATGATTCTTTAAATAGGATGTTTCCCCAAGAACTACACAGAGGCTGTAACTTAACAATCAACAGATGTTTACGAGAGTAGAGTAGTCTCACGACTGAAGTACAGAAGCCTGCTCCGGCTTTATATACAGGTGTGGTCACTGCCGGTACTACAGTATACAGGAGCTGTAAAACAGTTCTCTCTTAAAGGTACATACACAACACCTCACACTTTCCAACATTACATTGCATCTGCCAAATCTCTGCCCACTCACTTAGCCTGTCTATGTCCTTTTGCAGATTTTTTATGTCATCCTCACTCACTGCTTTCCCTCCCATCTTTGTATCATCGGCAAACTTGAATATGTTGCACTCGGTCCCTTCCTCCAAATCGTTGATATAGATTGTAAAGAGTTGGGGTCCCAGCACTGACCCCTGCGGAACACCACTAGTTACTGATTGCCAGCCCGAGAACAAACCATTTATCCCAACTCTTTGTTTTCTGTTAGATAGCCAATCTTCCACCCATGCCAGTATATTACCCCCAATCCCGTGATTTCTTATCCATGTGATATCAAGAAACAACTGAGCGCACTGGATACAGCAAAGGCTATGGGCCCGACAACATCCCGGCTGCCGTGCTGAAGACTTGTGCTCCAGAACTAGCCGCGCCGCTAGCCAAGCTGTTCCAGTACAGCTACAACAGTGGCATCTATCCGACAATGTGGAAAACTGCCCAGGTATGTCCTGCCCACAAAAAGCAGGACAAATCCAATCCGGCCAATTACCGCCCCATCCGTTTACTCTCAAGCATCAGCAGTGCTATCGACAGTGCTATCAAGCGCCACTTACTCACCAATAACCTGCTCACCGATGCTCAGTTTGGGTTCCGCCAAGACCACTCGGCTCCCGACCTCATTACAGGCTTGGTCCAAACATGGACAAAAGAGCTGAATTCCAGAGGTGAGGTGAGAGTGACTGCCCTTGACATTAAGGCAGCATTTGACTGAGTGCGGCATCAAGGAGCCCTAGTAAAATTGAGGTCAATGGGAATCGGGGGGAGAACTCTCCACTGGCTGGAGTCATGCGTAGCACAAAGGAAGATGGTTGTGGTTGTTGGAGGTCGAACATTTCAGCCCCAGGACTTCGCTGTAGGAGTTCCTCAGGGCAGTGTCCTAGGCCCAACCATCTTCAGCTGCCTGATCAATGAACTTCCCTCCATCATAAGGTCAGAAGTGGGGCTGTTCGCTGATGACTGCACAGTGTTCAGTTCCATTTGCAACTCCTCAGATAATGAAGCAGACCATGCCCGCATGCAGCAAGACCTGGACGACATTTAGGCTTGGGCTGATTAGTGGCAAGTAACATTCGCACCACACAAGTGCCAGGTAATGACTATCTCCAACAAGCGAGAGTCTAAACCACTGCCCCTTGACATTCAATGGCATTACCATCATCGAATCCCCCACCATCAACATCTTGGGGGTCACCATTGACCAGAATTTTAGCTGGACCAGCCTCATAAATACTGTGGCTACAAGAGCAGGTCAGAGGCTGGGCATTCTGTGGTGAGTGTCTCACCTCCTGATATCCCAAATCCTTTCCACCATCTACAAGGCACAAGTCAGGAGTGTGATGGAATACTCTCCACTTGCCTGGATGAGTGCAGCTCCAACAACACTCAAGAAGCTCGACAACAACAACTTGTATTTATATAGCACCTTTAACATAGTAAAACATCCCAAGATGCTACACATGAGTAGTATAAGACAAAAAATTTGACACTGAGCCACATAAGGAGAAATTAGGGCAGGTGACCAAAAGCTTAGTTAAAGAGATAGGTTTTAAGGAGTGTCTTAAAGGAAGAAAGAGAGGTAGAGAGGTGGAGAAGTTTAGGCAGGGAATTCCAGAGCTTAGGGCCTAGGCAACAGAAGGCACAGCCACCAAAGGTTGAGTGATTATAATCAGGGATCCTCAAGATGGCAGAATTAGAGGAGCGCAGATATCTCGGGGTGTTGTGGGGCTGGAGGAGATTACAGAGATAGGAAGGGGCGAGGCCATGGAGGGATTTGAAAACAAGGATGAAAATTTTGAAATCGAGGCATTGCTTAACCGGGAGCCAGTGTAGGTCAGCGAGCACAGGGGTGTGGCTGAATGGGACTTGGTGTGAGTTAGGACACGGGCAGCTGAGTTTTGGATGACCTCAAGTTTACATAGGGTAGAATGTTGGAGGCCAGTGCAGCTCCAACAACACTCAAGAAGCTCGACACCATCCAGGACAAAGCAGCCCGCTTGATTGGCACCTCATCCACCACCTTATATATCCACTCCCTCCACCACTGGCGCACTGTGCCTGCTGTGTGTACCATCTACAAGATGCACTGCAGCAACTCGCCAAGGCTTCTTCGGCAGCACCTCTCAAACCCGCCACCTAAAAGGACAAGGGCAGCAGGTGCATGGGAACACCACCACCTCCAAGCGTCCCTCCAAGTCACATACTGTCCTGACTTGGAAATATATCATCGTTCCTTCATCATCGCTGGGTCAAAATCCTGGAACTCCCTAACAACACTGGGAGTACCTTCACCACAAGGACTGCAGTGGTTCAAGAAGGCAGCTCACCACCACCTTCTCAAGGGCAGCTAGGAATGGGCAATAAATGCTGGCCTTGTCAGCGACGCCCACATCCCATGAATGAATAAAAAAACAATTAATAGCTAAACATCACAGCAATAATCTAGACCCCAAGAAGTGCCAAGAGCAGATTGGTGAAGGCAGGGCAAAGAAAAGCACAGCTTGTTTCAGCTTCATTTCTTGAAAGATTGTTCTCACAGCTAAAGAAGTTTTTGTGTTTTTAATATCCTAGGTGGGAGGGAGGGGTGTAACTTGCAGAAGGAGAAGTACCAGTCAGTCAGAGAAGTAGCTGGGCATTTTGAGCTTCACAACTCCTGCTTCATCCTCACTGAATCCATTATTGACTCCATCACCAGCCCAGGGATAACCACTCTCTCTCTCTATTCTGCATCATTCTATCCTCTCTCTCTCTCTCTCTATTCCCCATCACTCCAGCACCAGCCCAGAGATAACCACTCATGAGCAAATAGTTAGCAAGTCATTTAGTGGATGTGTTTTTCAGCATCTTCTTGAAGTGCTATTAGGGGAAATTGGGCAGAGAGCTTAGTCACACCCATGTGCCCATTTACATGTAACGAGGTGTGTGGTAATGATTTCTGGTGAGTTTAACTGAGGAGAATTCTGATGAGCATTATTTTGAGGCAGGATTGTGCTGGTAAATCACGCTTTGACTCTTTTTTATGCTGCAAAACTGCCTGAAAACAGAGCGGAGGGGACTTCAGGGAGGAAAATCCAGCCCTTCTTGTGTTATGGATGGGGGGAGAGATTGGGAAGTAAGCATCAAATCAATGTTGCTGGTGTTCATTGACCTGATTTGTAAATGTGCATCGTGTGCATGTACTCTTCTAATCGTTCATTGTCAAGTCATCATGTCGACTCGCCTTGCTCTCTCTTACTGCACCTTATTACCCCACTGCTTCGCACTATTGCTGGAAATGAATCATTTATTTATCAGCAGCCAACATCAGTGGAGAAAATGTAGAGATGAAAGAAACAGGAAAATGAAAGGTTGTGTTTTAATGTAGATCAGACAGTTCCTCAAAATATAAAATGGATACTAATGTATACTCAGCAAACCTCAAATTTTCTTCACAACAATGTAAAATTAAAAAACCCTTAAAATTTATGATAACGGCTCTGCATATTAAAATGCCCGAAGAGGTAAGGGAAAGCCAACATGCCTCAACAAACCATTTTCTGCATGTGAGTGAGGTGCATCAATCAGCTTACCCCTACCCCCTTTCCATTTTGCATAGCATGGCACATTGCTTTATCAGACGATGCCAATGATATTATTGACAAGCTGGAGTAGGTATACCTTACCACATGTGCTCAATTCACTAAGCACACTGCTGCAGTCCTGTGGGAGACTACAGCATACAGAATTGAGCAAACAGAAATGGAATGAGCAGGTGAATGTCTCTTCAGTTTTTGTAGAATAGACCACAGACTTTACTTTTCATTCCGCTGTTTCTGTTTGTTGAATAGGGTTTTGAAAGTATTCGGACACAATTTCATATTATTGCTTCTAAATGTCGCTCCCTTTAGGTAGTCTGTACTTAATCCCGCCCCTTGTTCATGCTAGGATCTGTCTTTTACTTCTAAGCCTCAGAGCCTTCATTGCCCACAAGGAAACCTGAAAAACAATAAACTGAGCTTCTCGGCTCTCTTCTAGGCCTGCTGCTCCTTAGCGCCAGCTTTCCCTAGCGCAACTTAAAACTCGTCAAAATGGTGATGTCATCAGACTTCTATATGGCATCGAAACCCTCACCTGGCTGGGGCAAGGGCCTCAAATGCTGTCCAAAGTGTGCCGGCTAAAATGACGTGTGGTGCGGGATGAACAGGAAACCGGTGAGTTGACAACATTTTAACCCCTCACACATCCGGTTCTCGTTGGGAATGAGGGGTTAAAATTGGAGCTTTCGTTTCTAGGTCAAAAATGATTGACGTGCTTATGGTTCCCAAATGACTTTATTTTTAGTACTAGGCTCTACAATTAATTTGGTTAATTGAGTTTTAAATATTAAAAAACATATGGGGTTGGATATTGCTGGGTCCCACCTGCACGGTGCGGGGGAACCCGGGAGAAGATGGGAAATCCAGAAGGCTGGGTTTCCTGGCACGCTGTGGAGTTTTAACTGTTTTAACTCCACAGCGTGCGTGCGACGTCAGGGGCGGGTCCCCTGCCCGGAAGTCAGCCTGATTGACAGGCTGGCTTCCAGTCGTGCGGGGAACGCGGACCAGGAGGCTGCAGAACCAGGTAGGTGCTGGGCCCAGGATGGTGTTGGGGGGGGGTGGGGGTGCTCCAAGCCCAGGAGTGGGGGCCCGATTGCTGACCCTGGGGCCGAGTCGCGATCCTGGGGGAGAGGGATGTGTTCCAGGCCAGGGGGGGGCATCTGATCTCGGGGGCGGTGGGGGGGAGGGTCCAAACCCTGACCCCGGGGAAGGCCAGGCTGATGGTGGGGAAGCCTGAGGAGCCGGGAAGAAGCACTCCTGCTCATCCCGGCCACAAGGATTGCTCCCCGAGGCTGAGGCCGCCTCGTTGCAGCCATCGGGAATCCCGAGCCCCGGGATCCCCGAGCCCGGGGATCCCCGGCTGCCTGCGGTAAAACCTGCAAAGTAGATTAAAGTAGAGGCTTCAGGCCTCATTATAATACGTAAATTGCCAGCCCACCTCCTGGCAGTGGGTTGGCAACCCGCTGCCCCCTTCCCTCCTGAGTTAAAGGTGAAAGTGGGCGGGTTGGAGGTGGGTTAGAGTCGAGGTTCACATTTTTTCAACTTTCACCTCTAACACACCCGCTCTTACCTCAGGAAATTCCGGCCATGGTGTTTTCTCACTATTCACCTGAACCATTTGTCCTCTTGGAACAGGCCTGTTACACCTTATACACTAATCAGCAAATTTTTAGCTGTTAAATTCTCCTCACCCATCAGTCCACAATCTATAAACAGCTCTTAGGTAGCTAAAAGTGTAGCAAATTTATGAACATATGAACAATGATGGTCAGGTAAAGACCCTCTGGTCCATCGAGCCTGTTCCACACAATTGTGATACCGTGTGTATCACATTACAGTAAACTCTCGTTTAAACGGCACCTAATTATATGGAATTCTGTAATAACCGTCAAAATTCAGGAGTAGGTTCAGGAATGCAAAGGTAAGTTTTACTGTATATTTGTGGCTGTGTAACCGGGGTTCTTGTACCTTTTGCCGTGTAACCATGGCTCCTGCACCTCTGGTTGTGTAACCGGGTCCCCTGAACCTGTGGCCGTGCAACCGGGGCTCCTGTACCTGTGGCCGTGTAAACGGGACTCCTGCACATGTGCCGTGTAACCGGGACTCCTGCACATGTGGCCGTGTAACCGGGGCTCCAGCACTTGTAGCTGTGTAACCAGGGCTCCTGTACCTGTGGCCGTGTAACCAGGGCTCCTGTACCTGCGGCCGTGTAACCAGGGCTCCTGTACCTGTAGCTGTGTAACCGGGGCTCCTGTACCTGTGGCCGTGTAACCGGATCCCCTGTACCTGTAGCTGTGTAACCGGGACCCCTGCACATGTGGCCGTGTAACCGGGGCTCCTGTACCTGTGGCTGTGTAACCGGGGCTCCTAAACCTATGGCCGCGTAACCGGGTCCCCTGTACCTGTAGCTGTGTAACCAGGTCCCCTGTACCTGTAGCTGTGTAACGGGGTCCCCTGTGCCTGTAGCTGTGTAATTGGGGCTCCAGTACCTGTAGCTGTGTAACCGGGGCTCCTAAACCTGTAGCTGTGTAACCGGGTCCCCTGTACCTGTAGCTGTGCAACCGGGTTCCCTGTACCTGTAGCTGTGTGACTGGGTCCCCTGTACCTGTAGCTGTGTAACCAGGTCCCCTGTACCTGTAGCTATGTGACCGGGTCCCCTGTACCTGTAGCTGTGGAACCGGGTCCCCTGTACCTGTAGCTGTGTAACCGGGTCCCCTGTACCTGCAGCTGTGTAACCGAGTCCCCTGTACCTGTAGCTGCATAACCGGGCCCCCTGTACCTGTAGCTGTGTAACCGGGTCCCCTGTACCTGTAGCTGTGTAACCGGGTCCCCTGTACCTGTAGCTGTGTAACCGGGTCCCCTGTACCTGTAGCTGTGTAATCGAGTCCCCTGTACCTGTAGCTGTGTAACTGGGTCCCCTGTACCTGTGGCTGTTTAATCGGGTCCCCTGTACCTGTAGCTGGGTAACCGGGTCCCCTGTACCTGTAGCTGTGTAACCGGGTCCCCTGTACCTGTAGCTGTGTAACCGCGTCCCCTGTACCTGTAGCTGAGTAATCGGGTCCCCTGTACCTGTAGCTGTGTAACGGGGCTCCTGTACCTGTAGCTGTGTAACTGGGGCTCCTGTACCTGTAGCTGTGTAACCGGGTCCCCTGTACCTGTAGCTGTGTAACTGAGTCCCCTGTACCTGTAGCTGTGTAACTGGGGCTCCTGTACCTGTAGCTGTGTTACTGGGTCCCCTGTACCTGTAGCTGTGTAACCGGGTCCCCTCTGCTTGTAGCTGTGTAACTGGGGCTCCTGTACCTGTAGCTGTGTAACCGGGTCCCCTGTACCTGTAGCTGTGTAACTGGGGCTCCTGTACCTGTAGCTTTGTAACCGGGTCCCCTTTACCTGTAGCTGTGTAACCGGGTCCCCTGTACCTGTAGCTGTGTAACCGGGTCCCCTGTACCTGTAGCTGTGTAACCGGGTCCCCTGTACTTGTAGCTGTGTAACCAGGTCCCCTTTACCTGTAGCTGTGTAACTGTGGCTCCTGTACCTGTAGCTGTGTAACCGAGTCCCCTGTACCTGTAGCTGTGTAACTGGGGCTCCTGTACCTGTAGCTGTGTAACCGGGTCACCTGTACCTGTAGCTGTGTAACCGGGTCCCCTGTACCTGTAGCTATGTAACCAGGTCCCCTTTACCTGTAGCTGTGTAACTGTGGCTCCTGTACCTGTAGCTGTGTAACCGGGTCCCCTGTACCTGTAGCTGTGTAGTGGGGTCCCCTGTACCTGTAGCTGTGTAACAGGGCTCCTGTACCTGTTGCTGTGTAACTGGGGCTACTCTACATGTAGCTGTGTAACTGGGGCTCCTGTACCTGTAACTGTGTAACTGGGGCTTCTGTACCTGTGTAACTGGGGCTCCTGTACCTGTAGCTGTGTAACCGGGTCCCCTGTACCTGTAGCTGTGTAACCGGGTCCCCTGTACCTGTGCCGTGTAAACAGGGCTCCAGCACTTGTGGCCGTGTAACCGGGTCCCCTGTATCTGTAGCTGTGTAACCTGGTCCCCTGTAACTGTAGCTGTGTAACCGGGTCCCCTGTACCTGTAGCTGTGTAACTGGGGCTCCTGTACCTGTTGCTGTGTAACTGCGGCTCCTGTACCTGTTGCTGTGTAACTGGGGCTCCTGTTCCTGCAGCTGTGTAACTGGGTCCCCTGTACCTGTAGCTGTGTAACCGGGTCCCCTGTACTTGTAGCTGTGTAACTGCGGCTCCTGCACCTGTAGCTGTGTAACCGGGTCCCCTGTACCTGTAGCTGTGTAACTGGGGCTCCTGTACCTGTAGCTTTGTAACCGGGTCCCCTTTACCTGTAGCTGTGTAACCGGGTCCCCTGTACCTGTAGCTGTGTATCCGGGTGCCCTGTACCTGTAGCTGTGTAACCGGGTCCCCTGTGCCTGTAGCTGTGTGACTGGGGCTCCTGTACCTGTTGCTGTGTAACTGCGGCTCCTGTACCTGTTGCTGTGTAACTGGGGCTCCTGTACCTGTAGCTGTGTAACTGGGTCCCCTGTACCTGTAGCTGTGTAACCGGGTCCCCTGTACTTGTAGCTGTGTAACTGGGGCTCCTGTACCTACAGCTGTGTAACCGGGTCCCCTGTACCTGTAGCTGTGTAACTGGGGCTCCTGTACCTGTAGCTTTGTAACCGGGTCCCCTTTACCTGTAGCTGTGTAGCCGGGTCCCCTGTACCTGTAGCTGTGTATCCGGGTGCCCTGTACCTGTAGCTGTGTAACCGGGTCCCCTGTACCTGTAGCTGTGTAACCGGGTCCCCTGTACCTGTAGCTGTGTAATCGAGTCCCCTGTACCTGTAGCTGTGTAACTGGGTCCCCTGTACCTGTGGCTGTTTAACCGGGTCCCCTGTACCTGTAGCTGGGTAACCGGGTCCCCTGTACCTGTAGCTGTGTAACCGGGTCCCCTGTACCTGTAGCTGTGTAACCGCGTCCCCTGTACCTGTAGCTGAGTAACCGGGTCCCCTGTACCTGTAGCTGTGTAACGGGGCTCCTGTACCTGTAGCTGTGTAACTGGGGCTCCTGTACCTGCAGTTGTGTAACTGGGGCTCCTGTGTCTGTAGCTGTGTAACTGGGGCTGCTGTACCTGTAGCTGTGTAACTGGGGCTCCTGCACCTGTTGCTGTGTAAACAGGTCCCCTGTACCTGTAGCTGTGTAACCGGTTCCCCTGTACCTGTGGCCGTGTAAGCGGGGCTCCAGCACTTGTGGCTGTGTAACCGGGTCCCCTGTAACTGTAGCTGTGTAATTGGGGCTCCTGTACCTGTTGCTGTGTAACCGGGTCCACTGTACCTGTAGCTGTGTAACCGGGTCCCCTGTACCTGTAGCTGTGTAACTGGGTCCCCTGTACCTGTAGCTGTGTAACTGGGGCTCCTGTACCTGTTGCTTTGTAACTGCGGCTCCTGTACCTGTTGCTGTGTAACTGGGGCTCCTGTACCTGTAGCTGTGTAACTGGGTCCCCTGTACCTGTAGCTGTGTAACCGGGTCCCCTGTGCTTGTAGCTGTGTAACTGGGGCTCCTGTACCTGTAGCTGTGTAACCGGGTCCCCTGTACCTGTAGCTGTGTAACTGGGGCTCCTGTACCTGTAGCTTTGTAACCGGGTCCCCTTTACCTGTAGCTGTGTAACCGGGTCCCCTGTACCTGTAGCTTTGTATCCGGGTGCCCTGTACCTGTAGCTGTGTAACCGGGTCCCCTGTACCTGTAGCTGTGTAACCGAGTCCCCTGTACCTGTAGCTGCGTAACCGGGTCCCCTGTACCTGTAGCTGTGTAATCGGGTCCCCTGTAATTGTAGCTGTGTAACCGGGTCCCCTGTACTTGTAGCTGTGTAACTGGGGCTCCTGTAGCTGTAGCTGTGTAACTGGGGCTCCTGTACCTGTAGCTGTGTAACCGGGTCACCTGTACCTGTAGCTGTGTAACCGGGTCCCCTGTACCTGTAGCTATGTAACCAGGTCCCCTTTACCTGTAGCTGTGTAACTGTGGCTCCTGTACCTGTAGCTGTGTAACCGGGTCCCCTGTACCTGTAGCTGTGTAATCGGGTCCCCTGTACCTGTAGCTGTGTAACAGGGCTCCTGTACCTGTTGCTGTGTAACTGGGGCTACTCTACCTGTAGCTGTGTAGCTGGGGCTCCTGTACCTGTAACTGTGTAACTGGGGCTTCTGTACCTGTGTAACTGGGGCTCCTGTACCTGTAGCTGTGTAACCGGGTCCCCTGTACCTGTAGCTGTGTAACCGGGTCCCCTGTACCTGTGCCGTGTAAACAGGGCTCCAGCACCTGTGGCCGTGTAACCGGGTCCCCTGTACCTGTAGCTGTGTAACTGGGGCTCCTGTACCTGTTGCTGTGTAACTGCGGCTCCTATACCTGTTGCTGTGTAACTGGGGCTCCTGTACCTGTAGCTGTGTAACTGGGTCCCCTGTACCTGTAGCTGTGTAACCGGGTCCCCTGTACTTGTAGCTGTGTAACTGCGGCTCCTGCACCTGTAGCTGTGTAACCGGGTCCCCTGTACCTGTAGCTGTGTAACTGGGGCTCCTGTACCTGTAGCTTTGTAACCGGGTCCCCTTTACCTGTAGCTGTGTAACCGGGTCCCCTGTACCTGTAGCTGTGTATCCGGGTGCCCTGCACCTGTAGCTGTGTAACCGGGTCCCCTGTACCTGTAGCTGTGTAACCGGGTCCCCTGTACTTGTAGCTGCGTAACCGGGTCCCCTGTAACTGTAGCTGTGTAACCGGGTCCCCTGTACCTGTAGCTGTGTAACCGGGTCCCCTGTACTTGTAGCTGTGTAACTGGGGCTCCTGCACCTGTAGCTGTGTAACTGGGGCTGCTGTACCTGTAGCTGTGTAACCGGGTCACCTGTACCTGTAGCTGTGTAACCGGGTCCCCTGTACCTGTAGCTATGTAACCGGGTCCCCTTTACCTGTAGCTGTGTAACTGGGGCTCCTGTACCTGTGGCTGTGTAACCGGGTCCCCTGTATCTGTAGCTGTGTAATCGGGTCCCCTGTACCTGTAGCAGTGTAACAGGGCTCCTGTACCTGTAGCTGTGTAACTGGGGCTCCTGTACCTGTAGCTGTGTAACCGGGTCCCCTGCACCTGTAGCTGTGTAACCGGGTCCCCTGTATCTGTAGCTGTGTAATCGGGTCCCCTGTACCTGTAGCTGTGTAACAGGGCTCCTGTACCTGTTGCTGTGTAACTGGGGCTACTCTACCTGTAGCTGTGTAGCTGGGGCTCCTGTACCTGTAACTGTGTAACTGGGGCTTCTGTACCTGTGTAACTGGGGCTCCTGTACCTGTAGCTGTGTAACCGGGTCCCCTGTACCTGTAGCTGTGTAACCGGGTCCCCTGTACCTGTTGCCGTGTAAACAGGGCTCCAGCACTTGTGGCCGTGTAACCGGGTCCCCTGTACCTGTAGCTGTGTAACTGGGGCTCCTGTACCTGTTGCTGTGTAACCAGGTCCCCTGTACCTGTAGCTGTGTAACCAGGTCCCCTGTACCTGTAGCTGTGTAACTGGGGCTCCTGTACCTGTTGCTGTGCAACTGGGGCTCCTCTACCTGTTGCTGTGTAACTGGGCCTCCTGTACCTGTAGCTGTGTAACTGGGTCCCCTGTACCTGTAGCTGTGTAACCGGGTCCCCTGTACCTGTAGCTGTGTAACTGGGGCTCCTGTACCTGTAGCTGTGTAACCGGGTCCCCTTTACTTGTAGCTGTGTAACTGGGGCTCCTGTACCTGTCGCTGTGTAACCGGGTCCCCTGTACCTGTAGCTGTGTAACTGGGTCTCCTGTACCTGTAGCTGTGCAACCGGGTCCCCTGTACCTGTAGCTGTGTAACCGGGCCCCCTGTGCCTGTAGCTGTGTAACCGGGTCCCCTGTACCTGTAGCTGTGTAACTGGGGCTCCTGTACCTGTAGCTGTGTAACCGGGTCCCCTGCACCTGTAGCTGTGTAACCGGGTCCCCTGTCCCTGTAGCTGTGTTACCGGGTCCCCTGTACCTGTAGCTGTGTAACCGAGTCCCCTGTACCTGTAGCTGTGTAACTGGGGATCCTGTACCTGTAGCTGTGTAACCGGGTCTCCTGTACTTGTAGCTGTGTAACCGTGTCCCCTGTACCTGTAGCTGTGTAACTGGGTCCCCTGTACCTGTAGCTGGGTAACCGGGTCCCCTGTACCTGTAGCTGTGTAACCGGGTCCCCTATACCTGTAGCTGTGTAACCGGGTCCCCTGTACCTGTAGCTGTGTAACCGGGTCCCCTGTACCTGCAGCTGTGTAACGGGGCTCCTCTACCTGTAGCTGCGTAACTGGGGCTCCAGTACCTGTAGCTGTGTAACTGGGGCTCCTGTGCCTGTAGCTGTGTAACTGGGGCTGCTGTACCTGTAGCTGTGTAACTGGGGCTCCTGCACCTGTAGCTGTGTAACCAGGTCCCCTGTACCTGCAGCTGTGTAACCGGGTCCCCTGTACCTGTGGCCGTGTAAGCGGGGCTCCAGCACTTGCGGCCGTGTAACCGGGTCCCCTGTACCTGTAGCTGTGTAACCAGGTCCCCTGTACCTGTAGCTGTGTGACCGGGTCCCCTGTACCTGTAGCTGTGTAACTGGGGCTCCTGTACCTGTTGCTGTGTAACTGGGGCTCCTTTACCTGTTGCTGTGAAACTGGGGCTCCTGTACCTGTAGCTGTGTAACCGGGTCCCCTGTACCTGTAGCTGTGTAACCGGTTCCCCTGTACCTGTAGCTGTTTAACTGGGGCTTCTGTACCTGTAGCTGTGTTACCGGATCCCCTCTACCTGTAGCTGTGTAACTGGGGCTCCTGTACCTGTAGCTGTGTAACCGGGTCCCCTGTACCTGTAGCTGTGTAACTGGGGCTCCTGTACTTGTAGCTGTGTTACCGGGTCCCCTGCACCTGTAGCTGTGTAACCGGGTCCCCTGTACCTGTAGCTGTGTAACCGGGTCCCCTGTACCTGTAGCTGTCTAGCCGGGTCCCCTGTACCTGTAGCTGTGTAACCGAGTCCCCTGTACCTGCAGCTGTGTAACCGGGTCCCCTGTACCTCTGGCTGTGTAACCGGATCCCCTGTACCTGTAGCTGTGTAACCGGGTCCCCTGTACCTGTAGCGGTGTAACCGGGTCCCCTGTACCTGTAGCTGTGTAATCGGGTCCCCTGTACCTGTAGCTGTGTAACAGGGCTCCTGTACCTGTTGCTGTGTAACTGGGGCTACTCTACCTGTAGCTGTGTAGCTGGGGCTCCTGTACCTGTAACTGTGTAACTGGGGCTTCTGTACCTGTGTAACTGGGGCTCCTGTACCTGTAGCTGTGTAACCGGGTCCCCTGTACCTGTAGCTGTGTAACCGGGTCCCCTGTACCTGTGCCGTGTAAACAGGGCTCCAGCACCTGTGGCCGTGTAACCGGGTCCCCTGTATCTGTAGCTGTGTAACCGGGTCCCCTGTAACTGTAGCTGTGTAACCGGGTCCCCTGTACCTGTAGCTGTGTAACTGGGGCTCCTGTACCTGTTGCTGTGTAACTGCGGCTCCTATACCTGTTGCTGTGTAACTGGGGCTCCTGTACCAGTAGCTGTGTAACTGGGTCCCCTGTACCTGTAGCTGTGTAACCGGGTCCCCTGTACTTGTAGCTGTGTAACTGCGGCTCCTGCACCTGTAGCTGTGTAACCGGGTCCCCTGTACCTGTAGCTGTGTAACTGGGGCTCCTGTACCTGTAGCTTTGTAACCGGGTCCCCTTTACCTGTAGCTGTGTAACCGGGTCCCCTGTACCTGTAGCTGTGTATCCGGGTGCCCTGCACCTGTAGCTGTGTAACCGGGTCCCCTGTACCTGTAGCTGTGTAACCGGGTCCCCTGTACTTGTAGCTGCGTAACCGGGTCCCCTGTAACTGTAGCTGTGTAACCGGGTCCCCTGTACCTGTAGCTGTGTAACCGGGTCCCCTGTACTTGTAGCTGTGTAACTGGGGCTCCTGCACCTGTAGCTGTGTAACTGGGGCTGCTGTACCTGTAGCTGTGTAACCGGGTCACCTGTACCTGTAGCTGTGTAACCGGGTCCCCTGTACCTGTAGCTATGTAACCGGGTCCCCTTTACCTGTAGCTGTGTAACTGGGGCTCCTGTACCTGTGGCTGTGTAACCGGGTCCCCTGTATCTGTAGCTGTGTAATCGGGTCCCCTGTACCTGTAGCAGTGTAACAGGGCTCCTGTACCTGTAGCTGTGTAACTGGGGCTCCTGTACCTGTAGCTGTGTAACCGGGTCCCCTGCACCTGTAGCTGTGTAACCGGGTCCCCTGTATCTGTAGCTGTGTAATCGGGTCCCCTGTACCTGTAGCTGTGTAACAGGGCTCCTGTACCTGTTGCTGTGTAACTGGGGCTACTCTACCTGTAGCTGTGTAGCTGGGGCTCCTGTACCTGTAACTGTGTAACTGGGGCTTCTGTACCTGTGTAACTGGGGCTCCTGTACCTGTAGCTGTGTAACCGGGTCCCCTGTACCTGTAGCTGTGTAACCGGGTCCCCTGTACCTGTTGCCGTGTAAACAGGGCTCCAGCACTTGTGGCCGTGTAACCGGGTCCCCTGTACCTGTAGCTGTGTAACTGGGGCTCCTGTACCTGTTGCTGTGTAACCAGGTCCCCTGTACCTGTAGCTGTGTAACCAGGTCCCCTGTACCTGTAGCTGTGTAACTGGGGCTCCTGTACCTGTTGCTGTGTAACTGGGGCTCCTCTACCTGTTGCTGTGTAACTGGGCCTCCTGTACCTGTAGCTGTGTAACTGGGTCCCCTGTACCTGTAGCTGTGTAACCGGGTCCCCTGTACCTGTAGCTGTGTAACTGGGGCTCCTGTACCTGTAGCTGTGTAACCGGGTCCCCTTTACTTGTAGCTGTGTAACTGGGGCTCCTGTACCTGTCGCTGTGTAACCGGGTCCCCTGTACCTGTAGCTGTGTAACTGGGTCTCCTGTACCTGTAGCTGTGCAACCAGGTCCCCTGTACCTGTAGCTGTGTAACCGGGCCCCCTGTGCCTGTAGCTGTGTAACCGGGTCCCCTGTACCTGTAGCTGTGTAACTGGGGCTCCTGTACCTGTAGCTGTGTAACCGGGTCCCCTGCACCTGTAGCTGTGTAACCGGGTCCCCTGTACCTGTAGCTGTGTAACCGGGTCCCCTGTCCCTGTAGCTGTGTTACCGGGTCCCCTGTACCTGTAGCTGTGTAACCGAGTCCCCTGTACCTGTAGCTGTGTAACTGGGGATCCTGTACCTGTAGCTGTGTAACCGGGTCTCCTGTACTTGTAGCTGTGTAACCGTGTCCCCTGTACCTGTAGCTGTGTAACTGGGTCCCCTGTACCTGTAGCTGGGTAACCGGGTCCCCTGTACCTGTAGCTGTGTAACCGGGTCCCCTATACCTGTAGCTGTGTAACCGGGTCCCCTGTACCTGTAGCTGTGTAACCGGGTCCCCTGTACCTGCAGCTGTGTAACGGGGCTCCTCTACCTGTAGCTGCGTAACTGGGGCTCCAGTACCTGTAGCTGTGTAACTGGGGCTCCTGTGCCTGTAGCTGTGTAACTGGGGCTGCTGTACCTGTAGCTGTGTAACTGGGGCTCCTGCACCTGTAGCTGTGTAACCAGGTCCCCTGTACCTGCAGCTGTGTAACCGGGTCCCCTGTACCTGTGGCCGTGTAAGCGGGGCTCCAGCACTTGCGGCCGTGTAACCGGGTCCCCTGTACCTGTAGCTGTGTAACCAGGTCCCCTGTACCTGTAGCTGTGTGACCGGGTCCCCTGTACCTGTAGCTGTGTAACTGGGGCTCCTGTACCTGTTGCTGTGTAACTGGGGCTCCTTTACCTGTTGCTGTGAAACTGGGGCTCCTGTACCTGTAGCTGTGTAACCGGGTCCCCTGTACCTGTAGCTGTGTAACCGGTTCCCCTGTACCTGTAGCTGTTTAACTGGGGCTCCTGTACCTGTAGCTGTGTTACCGGATCCCCTCTACCTGTAGCTGTGTAACTGGGGCTCCTGTACCTGTAGCTGTGTAACCGGGTCCCCTGTACCTGTAGCTGTGTAACTGGGGCTCCTGTACTTGTAGCTGTGTTACCGGGTCCCCTGCACCTGTAGCTGTGTAACCGGGTCCCCTGTACCTGTAGCTGTGTAACCGGGTCCCCTGTACCTGTAGCTGTCTAGCCGGGTCCCCTGTACCTGTAGCTGTGTAACCGAGTCCCCTGTACCTGCAGCTGTGTAACCGGGTCCCCTGTACCTCTGGCTGTGTAACCGAATCCCCTGTACCTGTAGCTGTGTAACCGGGTCCCCTGTACCTGTAGCGGTGTAACCGGGTCCCCTGTAGCTGTAGCTGTGTAACTGGGGCTCCTGTACCTGTGGCTGTGTAACTGGGGCTCCTGTACCTGTAGCTGTGTAACTGGGGCTCCTGTACCTGTAGCTGTGTAACCGGGGCTCCTCCACCTGTCGCTGTGTAACTGGGTCCCCTGTACCTGTAGCTGTGTAACCGGGTCCCCTGTACCTGTAGCTGTGTAACCGGGTCCACTGTACCTGTAGCTGTGTAATCGGGGCTCCTGTACCTGTAGCTGTGTAACTGGGGCTCCTGCACCTGTAGCTGTGTAACTGGGGCTCCTGTACTTGTAGCTGTGTAACCGGGTCCCCTGTACCTGTAGCTGTGTAACCGGGTCCCCTGTAATTGCAGCTGTGTAACCGGGTCCCCTGTACCTGTAGCTGTGTAACCGGGTCCCCTGTACCTGTAGCTGTGTAACCGGGTCCCCTGTACCTGTAGCTGTGTAACCGGGTCCGCTGTACCTGTAGCTGTGTAACGGGGCTCCTGTACCTGTAGCTGTGTAATTGGGCTCCTGGAGCTGGAGCTGTGTAACTCGGGATCCTGTACCTGTAGCTGTGTAACTGGGGCTCCTGTACCTGTAGCTGTGTAACCGGGTCCCCTGTATGTGTAGCTGTGTAACCGGGTCCCTGTACCTGTAGCTGTGTAACCGGGTCCCCTGTACCTGTACGATAGCAAAATACTGCAGATGTTGGAAATCCGAAATAACAACAGAAAATGCTGGAAAAACTCAGCAAGTCAGGCAACATCCGTGGAGAGAAATTTGAGTTGACGTTTCGGGTTTAACCCTTCTTCAAAACTGGAGAGAAAAGGAACTAGATCGAAGGCAGGGCTGCGATCGGACAAAAGAATTAAAGAACCAAAAGAAGTAAAAGAGATTAGAAGCTAGACGAGATGGTAATAGGCTGTGATTAGGTGTAAAGTGTACTGGCAGGGCAAAAGATAGCTGCCAGGTGTGAGAGAGAAACAAAAGGAAAGGGGGGGGGGGGAAAGGAAAGGAGTGGAAAAATATAAGTGAAAATGAAATAGGGGCCGAGGTTATGATCTGAAATTGTTGAACTCGATATTGAGACCGGAAGGCTGCAGACTGCCTAATCGGAAGATGAGGTGCTGTTCCTCGAGTTTACGTTGAGCTTCCGTGGAACAGTACAAGAGGCCAAGGACGGTGAGGTCCGAGTGGGAATGGAGCGGTGAATTGAAATGACAGGCGACCGGAAGCTCGGGGTCACCCTTACGGACTGAACGGAGGTGTTCCGCAAAGCGGTCACCCAATCTGCGTTTGGTCTCCCCAATGTAGAGGAGACCGCATCGTGAGCAGCGAATACAGTATACTAGATTGCGAGAAGTACAAGTAAATCGCTGTTTCACCTGGAAGGGGTGTTTGGGGCCCTGGACAGTGGGGAGGGGGGAGGTATAGGGGCAGGTGTTACATCTCCTCCGCTTGCACGGGAAGGTGCCAGGCGAAGGGGAAGGGCTGTTTGGGGTGATAGAGGAGTGGACTAGGGTGTCTCGGAGAGAGCGGTCCCTGCGGAATGCTGAAAGGGGAGGGGAGGGGAAGATACGTTTGGTGGTGGGATCACTTTGGAGGTAGCGGAAATGCCGGAGGATGATCCGTTGAATGTGGAGGCTGGTGGGGTGAAAGGTGAGGACAAGGGGAACCCTATCGTGGTTCCGGGAGGGAGGGGCAGGGGTGAGGGCAGAGGTGCGGGAGATAGAACTGACACGGTCGAGGGCAGTGTCAACCACGGTAGAGGGGAATCCTCGGTTGCGGAAAAAGGAAGACATGTCTGAAGCACTGGTGTGGAAGGTGGCATCGTCGGAGCAGATACGGCGGAGGCGGAGAAACTGGGAGAATGGAATAGAGTCCTTACAGGAAGCGGGGTGGGAGGAAGTGTAGTCCAGGTAGCTGTGGGAGTCAGTGGGCTTGTAGTAAATATTGGTTGATAACCTATCCCCAGAGATGGAGATGGAGAAGTCGAGGAAGGGAAGGGAAGAGTCAGAGATGGACCATGTGAAGGTGAGGGAAGGGTGGAAATTGGAGGCAAAGTGAATGAAATTGTCAAGTTCGGGGCGAGAGCAGGAAACGGCACCGATACAGTCATCAATGTATCGGAAAAAGAGGTGAGGGAGGGGACCCGAGTAGGACTGGAACAAAGATTGTTCCACATAGCCCACGAAAAGGCAGGCATAGCTAGGACCCATGCGGGTACCCATGGCAACACCTTTGATTTGGAGGAAATGAGTGGAGTTAAAGGAGAAGTTGTTCAATGTGAGAACAAGTTCAGCCAGGCGGAGGAGGGTCGTGGTGGATGGGGACTGGTCGGGCCTCTGTTCGAGGAAGAAGCGGAGTGCCCTCAGGCCATCCGGGTGGGGGATGGAGGTGTAGAGGGATTGTACGTCCATGGTGAAAAGGAAGCGGTTGGGGCCAGGAAACTGGAAACTGTTAAAGTGGCGGAGGGCGTCCGAAGAGTCGCGGATGTAGGTGGGAAGAGACTGGACAAGGGGAGAAAAGATAGAGTCAAGATAGGAAGAGATAAGTTCCGTAGGGCAAGAACAGGCTGAAACGATGGGTCTACCAGGGCAGTCCTGTTTGTGGATCTTGGGAAGGAGGTAGAAGCGGGCTGTGCGGGGTTGGGGAACTATGAGGTTGGTGGCAGCGGGGGGAAGATCTCCAGAGGAGATGAGGTCAGTGACAGTCTTGGAAACGGTGGTTTGATGTTCGGTAGTGGGGTCATGGTTCAGGTGGAGGTAGGAGCAGGTGTCGGAGAGTTGGCGTTCAGCTTCCGCTAGGTAGAGGTCAGTACGCCAAACAACAACAGCACCACCCTTGTCAGCGGGTTTAATGACAATGTCAGGGTTGGATCTAAGAGAATGGAGTGCTGCAAGTTCAGAGGGAGGTAGGTTGGAGTGAGTGAGGGGAGCAGAGAAATGGAGACGGCCGATGTCACGGCGGCAGTTAGCGATGAAAAGATCTAGAGAGGGTAAGAGGCCAGGGGGAGGGGTCCAGGTAGAATGGGAATTCTGCAAGCGGGAGAAAGGGTCAGTTGTGCGGGGGGAGGACTCCTGGCCAAAGAAGTGGGCACGGAGACGAAGGCGGCGGAAAAAGAGCTCAGCATCATGCCGAGCTCGAAATTCATTGAGGTGGGGGCGTAAGGGGATGAAGCTCAGGCCTTTGCTGAGGACTGATCGTTCAGGGTCAGAGAGTGGAAGGTCAGAGGGGATAGTGAACACACGGCAGGGGGTGAGATTGGGAGAAGGGGGGTCAGAGGAAAGTGAAGGGGAAGAAGGTTCCGGAGGGGCGTTGGTGTCCAAGAGTTGATGAAGCTTGCGATCCTTGACATCGGAAAGGAAGAAGAAAAGTTTTTTGTTGAAGCGTCGGATGAGTCGAAGGATGAAGTGGAACTGAGGACCCGGGCAGCTTTGAGATAGAGTGCGCCGGTGTTGCTGAAGAGAGAAGTCGAGTGTGTTCATGTGGCGCCGCATGGCGTTGAGCGTGGATCTCAGGATGCGGCGAGAGCAGTAGTTCGAGGAATGATGAATATCTTGGAGATATTTGTAATCCTGGGTGGATCCGAAGCACGAAGGGTGGAAGTTTAGTTGGAATCCACGTGGAGTAAGTCGGAACCGGAGACAGTTGCTGAGGAAAATGATGTGGCTGTGAAACCGAGTCTTGGCAGATACCTGATCAAACACGAGAAGGGAAACTGAAAGTAATGAAGATGAACAAGGTTGAAGAGCCAAACGGAGATCCCGTCGCAGAGAAGAGCAGAACTTCTTCAAGGTAGGCATTCCTAGAAGAGGTGTGGCAGTGAACCAAACACTAGTACGATAGCAAAATACTGCAGATGTTGGAAATCCGAAATAACAACAGAAAATGCTGGAAAAACTCAGCAAGTCAGGCAACATCCGTGGAGAGAAATTTGAGTTGACGTTTCGGGTTTGACCCTTCTTCAAAACTGGAGAGAAAAGGAACTAGATCGAAGGCAGGGCTGCGATCGGACAAAAGAATTAAAGAACCAAAAGAAGTAAAAGAGATTAGAAGCTAGACGAGATGGTAATAGGCTGTGATTAGCTGTAAAGTGTACTGGCAGGGCAAAAGATAGCTGCCAGGTGTGAGAGAGAAACAAAAGGAAAGGGGGGGGGGGAAAGGAAAGGAGTGGAAAAATATAAGTGAAAATGAAATAGGGGCCGAGGTTATGATCTGAAATTGTTGAACTCGATATTGAGACCGGAAGGCTGCAGACTGCCTAATCGGAAGATGAGGTGCTGTTCCTCGAGTTTACGTTGAGCTTCCGTGGAACAGTACAAGAGGCCAAGGACGGTGAGGTCCGAGTGGGAATGGAGCGGTGAATTGAAATGACAGGCGACCGGAAGCTCGGGGTCACCCTTACGGACTGAACGGAGGTGTTCCGCAAAGCGGTCACCCAATCTGCGTTTGGTCTCCCCAATGTAGAGGAGACCGCATCGTGAGCAGCGAATACAGTATACTAGATTGCGAGAAGTACAAGTAAATCGCTGTTTCACCTGGAAGGGGTGTTTGGGGCCCTGGACAGTGGGGAGGGGGGAGGTATAGGGGCAGGTGTTACATCTCCTCCGCTTGCACGGGAAGGTGCCAGGCGAAGGGGAAGGGCTGTTTGGGGTGATAGAGGAGTGGACTAGGGTGTCTCGGAGAGAGCGGTCCCTGCGGAATGCTGAAAGGGGAGGGGAAGATACCTGTAGCTTTGTAACTGGGGCTCCTGTACCTGTGGCTGTGTAACTGGGGCTCCTGTACCTGTAGCTGTGTAACTGGGGCTCCTGTACCTGTAGCTGTGTAACCGGGTCCCCTGTACCTGTAGCTGTGTAACCGGATCACCTGTACCTGTAGCTCTGTAACTGGGTCCCCTGTACCTGTAGCTGTGTAACCGGGTCCCCTGTACCTGTAGCTGTGTAACCGGGTCCCCTGTACCTGTAGCTGTGTAACCGGGTCCTCTGTACCTGTAGCTGTGTAACTGGGGCTCCTGTACCTGTAGCTGTGTAACCGGGTCCCCTGTACCTGTAGCTGTGTAACTGGGGCTCCTGTACTTGTAGCTGTGTTACCGGGTCCCCTGCACCTGTAGCTGTGTAACCGGGTCCCCTGTACCTGTAGCTGTGTAACCGGGTCCCCTGTACCTGTAGCTGTCTAGCCGGGTCCCCTGTAGCTGTAGCTGTGTAACTGGGGCTCCTGTACCTGTGGCTGTGTAACTGGGGCTCCTGTACCTGTAGCTGTGTAACTGGGGCTCCTGTACCTGTAGCTGTGTAACCGGGGCTCCTCTACCTGTCGCTGTGTAACTGGGTCCCCTGTACCTGTAGCTGTGTAACCGGGTCCCCTGTACCTGTAGCTGTGTAACCGGGTCCACTGTACCTGCAGCTGTGTAATCGGGGCTCCTGTACCTGTAGCTGTGTAACTGGGGCTCCTGTACCTGTAGCTGTGTAACTGGGGCTCCTGTACTTGTAGCTGTGTAACCGGGTCCCCTGTACCTGTAGCTGTGTAACCGGGTCCCCTGTACCTGCAGCTGTGTAAGCGGGTCCCCTGTACCTGTAGCTGTGTAACCGGGTCCCCTGTACCTGTAGCTGTGTAACCGGGTCCCCTGTACCTGTAGCTGTGTAACCGGGTCCGTTGTACCTGTAGCTGTGTAACGGGGCTCCTGTACCTGTAGCTGTGTAACTGGGGCTCATGTACCTGTAGCTGTGTAATTGGGCTCCTGGAGCTGGAGCTGTGTAACCGGGTCCCCTGTACGTGTAGCTGTGTAACCGGGTCCCTGTACCTGTAGCTGTGTAACCGGGTCCCCTGTACCTGTAGCTGTGTAACTGGGGCTCCTGTACCTGTGGCTGTGTAACCGGGTCCCCTGTACCTGTAGCTGTGTAACTGGGGCTCCTGTACCTGCAGCTGTATAACTGGGTCCCCTGTACCTGCAGCTGTGTAACCGGGTCCCCTGTACCTGTAGCTGTGTAACCGGGTCCCCTGTACCTGTAGCTGTGTAATCGGGGCTCCTGTACCTGTAGCTGTGTAACTGCGGCTCCTGTACCTGTAGCTGTGTAACTGGGGCTCCTGTACCTGTAGCTGTGTAACCGGGTCCCCTGTACCTGTAGCTGTGTAACCGGGTCACCTGTACCTGTAGCTGTGTAACCGGGTTCCCTGTACCTGTAGCTGTGTAACTGGGTCCCCTGTACCTGTAGCTGTGTAACCAGGTCCCCTTTACCTGTAGCTGTGTAACCGGGTCCCCTGTACCTGTAGCTGTGTAACTGGGGCTCCTGTACCTGTAGCTGTGCAACTGGGGCTCCTGTACCTGTAACTGTGTAACCGGAGCTCCTGTACCTGTCGCTGTGTAACTGGGTCCCCTGTACCTGTAGCTGTGTAACCGGGTCCCCTGTACCTGTAGCTGTGTAATCGGGGCTCCTGTAGCTGTAGCTGTGTAACTGGGGCTCCTGTACCTGTAGCTGTGTAACTGGGGCTCCTGTACTTGTAGCTGTGTAACCGGGTCCCCTGCACCTGTAGCTGTGTAACCGGGTCCCCTGTACTTGCAGCTGTGTAACCGGGTCCCCTGTACCTGTAGCTGTGTAACCGGGTCCGCTGTACCTGTAGCTGTGTAACCGGGTCCCCTGTACCTGTAGCTGTGTAACCGGGTCCGCTGTACCTGTAGCTGTGTAACGGGGCTCCTGTACCTGTAGCTGTGTAACTGGGGCTCCTGTACCTGTAGCTGTGTAATTGGGCTCCTGGAGCTGGAGCTGTGTAACTAGGGCTCCTGTACCTGTAGCTGTGTAACTGGGGCTCCTGTACCTGTAGCTGTGTAACCGGGTCCCCTGTACGTGTAGCTGTGTAACCGGGTCCCTGTACCTGTAGCTGTGTAACCGGATCCCCTGTACCTGTAGCTGTGTAACTGGGGCTCCTGTACCTGTAGCTGTGTAACTGTGTCCTCTGTACCTGTAGCTGTGCAACCTGGTCCCCTATACCTGTAGCTGTGTAACCAGGTCCCCTGTACCTGTAGCTGCGTAATGGGGCTCCTGTACCTGTAGCTGTGTAACCGGCTCCCCTGTACCTGTAGCTGTGTAACCGGGTCCCCTGTACCTGTAGCTGTGTAACCGGGTCCCCTGTACCTGTAGCTGTGTAACCGGGTCCCCTGTACCTGTAGCTTTGTAATCGGGGCTCCTGTACCTGTAGCTGTGTAACTGGGGCTCCTGTACCTGTAGCTGTGTAACTGGGGCTCCTGTACCTGTAGCTGTGTAACCGGGTCCCCTGTACCTGTAGCTCTGTAACCGGGTCACCTGTACCTGTTGCTGTGTAACCGGGTCCCCTGTACCTGTAGCTGTGTAACCGGGTCCCCTGTACCTGTAGCTGTGTAACCGGGTCCCCTGTACCTGTAGCTGTGTAACCGGGTCCCCTGTACCTGTAGCTGTGTAACCGGGTCCCCTGTACCTGTAGCTGTGTAACGGGGCTCCTGTACCTGTAGCTGTGTAACTGGGGCTCCTGTACCTGCAGCTGTGTAACCGGGTCCCCTGTACCTGTAGCTGTGTAACCGGGTCCCCTATACCTGTAGCTGTGTAACCAGGTCCCCTGTACCTGTAGCTGTGTAACGGGGCTCCTGTACCTGTAGCTGTGTAACCGGGTCCCCTGTACCTGTAGCTGTGTAACCAAGTCCCCTGTACCTGTAGCTGTGTAACCGTGTCCCCTGTACCTTTAGCTGTGTAACTGGCTCCCCTGTACCTGCAGCTGTGTAACTGGGGCTCCTGTACCTGTAGCTGTGTAACTGGGTCCCCTGTACCTGTAGCTGTGTAACCGGGTCCCCTGTACCTGTAGCTGTGTAACCGGGTCCACTGTACCTGTAGCTGTGTATCTGGGGCTCCTGTACCTGTAGCTGTGTAACTGGGGCTCCTGTACCTACAGCTGTGTAACTGGGGCTCCTGTACCTGTAGATGTGTAACTGGGGCTCCTGTACCTGTAGCTGTGTAACCGGGTCCCCTGTACCTGTAGCTGTGTAACCGGGTCCCCTGTACCTGTAGCTGTGTAACTGGGGCTCCTGTGCCTGCAGCTGTGCAACTGGGGCTCCTGTGCCTGTAGCTGTGTAACTGGGGCTCCTGTACCTGTAGCTGTGTAACTGGGGCTCCTGTCCCTGTAGCTGCGTAACCGGGTCCCCTGTACCTGTATCTGTGCAACCGCGTCCCCTGTACCTGTAGCTGTGTATCGGGGCTCCTATACCTTTAGCTGTGTAACTGGGGCTCCTGTACCTGTAGCTGTGTAATTGGGCTCCTGTACCTGTAGCTGTGTAACTGGGGCTCCTGTACCTGGAGCTGTGTAATCGGGTCCCCTGTACCTGTAGCTGTGTAACCGGGTCCCCTGTACCTGTAGCTGTGTAACGGGGCTCCTGTACCTGTAGCTGTTTAACTGGGGCTCCTGTACCTGTAGCTGTGTAATTGGGCTCCTGTACCTGTAGCTGTGTAATCGGGTCCACTGTACCTGTAGCTGTGTAACCGGGTCCCCTGTACCTGTAGCTGTGTAACGGGGCTCCTGTACCTGTAGCTGTGTAACTGGGGCTCCTGTACCTGTAGCTGTGTAATTGGGCTCCTGGAGCTGGAGCTGTGTAACTGGGGCTCCTGTACCTGTAGCTGTGTAACTGGGGCTCCTGTACCTGTAGCTGTGTAACCGGGTCCCCTGTACCTGTAGCTGTGTAACCGGGTCCCCTGTACCTGCAGCTGTGTAACCGGATCCCCTGTACCTGTAGCTATGTAACTGGGGCTCCTGTACCTGTGGCTGTGTAACCGTGTCCTCTGTACCTGTAGCTGTGCAACCTGGTCCCCTATACCTGTAGCTGTGTAGCCAGGTCCCCTGTACCTGCAGCTGTGTAACGGGGCTCCTGTACCTGTAGCTGTGTAACCGGGTCCCCTGTACCTGTAGCTGTGTAACCGGGTCCCCTGTACCTGTAGCTGTGTAACGGGGCTCCTGTACCTGTAGCTGTGTAACCGGGTCCCCTGTACCTGTAGCTGTGTAACGGGTCTCCTGTACCTGTAGCTGTGTAACTGGGGCTCCTGTACCTGTAGCTGTGTAATTGGGCTCCTGGAGCTGGAGCTGTGTAACTGGGGCTCCTGTACCTGTAGCTGTGTAACTGGGGCTCCTGTACCTGTAGCTGTGTAACCGGGTCCCCTGTACCTGTAGCTGTGTAACCGGGTCCCCTATACCTGTAGCTGTGTAACCAGGTCCCCTGTACCTGTAGCTGTGTAACGGGGCTCCTGTACCTGTAGCTGTGTAACAGGGTTCCTGTACCTGTAGCTGTGTAACTGGGGCTACTCTACCTGTAGCTGTGTAACTGGGGCTCCTGTACCTGTAACTGTGTAACTGGGGCTTCTGTACCTGTGTAACTGGGGCTCCTGTACCTGTAGCTGTGTAACCGGGTCCCCTGTACCTGTAGCTGTGTAACCGGGTCCCGTGTACCTGTGCCGTGTAAACAGGGCTCCAGCACTTGTGGCCGTGTAACCGGGTCCCCTGTATCTGTAGCTGTGTAACCGGGTCCCCTGTAACTGTAGCTGTGTAACCGGGTCCCCTGTACCTGTAGCTGTGTAACTGGGGCACCTGTACCTGTTGCTGTGTAACTGCGGCTCCTGTACCTGTTGCTGTGTAACTGGGGCTCCTGTACCTGTTGCTGTGTAACTGCGGCTCCTGTACCTGTTGCTGTGTAACTGGGGCTCCTGTACCTGTAGCTGTGTAACTGGGTCCCCTGTACCTGTAGCTGTGTAACCGGGTCCCCTGTACTTGTAGCTGTGTAACTGGGGCTCCTGCACCTGTAGCTGTGTAACCGGGTCCCCTGTACCTGTAGCTGTGTAACTGGGGCTCCTGTACCTGTAGCTTTGGAACCGGGTCCCCTTTACCTGTAGCTGTGTAACCGGGTCCCTTGTACCTGTAGCTGTGTATCCGGGTGCCCTGTACCTGTAGCTGTGTAACCGGGTCCCCTGTACCTGTAGCTGTGTAACCGGGTCCCCTGTACTTGTAGCTGCGTAACCGGGTCCCCTGTACCTGTAGCTGTGTAACCGGGTCCCCTGTACCTGTAGCTGTGTAACCGGGTCCCCTGTACTTGTAGCTGTGTAACTGGGGCTCCTGTACCTGTAGCTGTGTAACTGGGGCTACTGTACCTGTAGCTGTGTAACCGGGTCACCTGTACCTGTAGCTGTGTAACCGGGTCCCCTGTACCTGTAGCTATGTAACCGGGTCCCCTGTACCTGTAGCTGTGTAATCGGGTCCCCTGTACCTGTAGCTGTGTAACCAGGTCCCCTGTACCTGTGCCGTGTAAACAGGGCTCCAGCACTTGTGGCCGTGTAACCGGGTCCCCTGTATCTGTAGCTGTGTAACTGGGGCTCCTGTACCTGTTGCTGTGTAACCAGGTCCCCTGTACCTGTAGCTGTGTAACCAGGTCCCCTGTACCTGTAGCTGTGTAACCAGGTCCCCTGTTCCTGCAGCTGTGTAACTGGGGCTGCTCTACCTGTAGCTGTGTAACTGGGGCTCCTGTACCTGTAACTGTGTAACTGGGGCTCCTGTACCTGTGTAACTGGGGCTCCTGTACCTGTAGCTGTGTAACCGGGTCCCCTGTACCTGTAGCTGTGTAACCAGGTCCCCTGTACCTGTGCCGTGTAAACAGGGCTCCAGCACTTGTGGCCGTGTAACCGGGTCCCCTGTATCTGTAGCTGTGTAACTGGGGCTCCTGTACCTGTTGCTGTGTAACCAGGTCCCCTGTACCTGCAGCTGTGTAACCAGGTCCCCTGTACCTGTAGCTGTGTGACCGGGTCCCCTGTACCTGTAGCTGTGTAACTGGGGCTCCTGTACCTGTTGCTCTGTAACTGGGGCTCTTTTACCTGTTGCTGTGTAACTGGGGCTCCTGTACCTGTAGCTGTGTAACCGGGTCCCCTGTACCTGTAGCTGTGTAACCGGATCCCCTCTACCTGTAGCTGTGTAACTGGGGCTCCTGTACTTGTAGCTGTGTTACCGGGTCCCCTGTACCTGTAGCTGTGTAACCGGGTCCCCTGTACCAGTAGCTGTATAACCGGGTCCCCTGTACCTGTAGCTGTGTAGCCGGGTCCCCTGTACCTGTGGCTGTGTAACCGAGTCCCCTGTGCCTGCAGCTTTGTAACTGGGTCCCCTGTACCTGTAGCTGTGTAACCGGGTCCCCTGTACCTGTAGCTGTGTAACCGGGTCCCCTGTAGCTGTAGCTGTGTAACTGGGGCTCCTGTACCTGTGGCTGTGTAACTGGGGCTCCTGTACCTGTAGCTGTGTAACTGGGGCTCCTGTACCTGTAGCTGTGTTACCGGGGCTCCTCTACCTGTCGCTGTGTAACTGGGTCCCCTGTACCTGTAGCTGTGTAACCGGGTCCCCTGTACCTGTAGCTGTGTAACCGGGTCCCCTGTACCTGTAGCTGTGTAATCGGGGCTCCTGTACCTGTAGCTGTGTAACTGGGGCTCCTGTACCTGTAGCTGTGTAACTGGGGCTCCTGTACTTGTAGCTGTGTAACCGGGTCCCCTGTACTTGTAGCTGTGTAACCGGGTCCCCTGTACCTGCATCTGTGTAACCGGGTCCCCTGTACCTCTAGCTGTGTAACCGGGTCCCCTGTACCTGTAGCTGTGTAACCGGGTCCCCTGTACCTGTAGCTGTGTAACCGGGTCCGCTGTACCTGTAGCTGTGTAACGGGGCTCCTGTACCTGTAGCTGTGTAACTGGGGCTCCTGTACCTGTAGCTGTGTAATTGGGCTCCTGGAGCTGGAGCTGTGTAACGAGGGCTCCTGTACCTGTAGCTGTGTAACTGGGGCTCCTGTACCTGTAGCTGTGTAACCGGGTCCCCTGTACGTGTAGCTGTGTAACCGGGTCCCTGTACCTGTAGCTGTGTAACCGGGTCCCCTGTACCTGTAGCTGTGTAACTGGGGCTCCTGTACCTGTAGCTGTGTAACTGGGGCTCCTGTACCTGTAGCTGTGTAACTGGCGCTCCTGTACCTTTAGCTATGTAACCGGGGCTCCTGTACCTGTAGCTGTGTAACTGTGTCCCCTGTACCTGTAGCTGTGCAACCGGGTCCCCTGTACCTGTAGCTGTGTAACCGGGTCACCTGTACCTGTAGCTGTGTAACCGGGTCCCCTGTACCTGTAGCTGTGTAACCGGGTCCTCTTTACCTGTAGCTGTGTAACCGGGTCCCCTGTACCTGTAGCTGTGTAACCGGGTCCCCTGTACCTGTAGCTGTGTAACCGGGTCCCCTGTACCTGTAGCTGTGTAACGGGGCTCCTGTACCTGTAGCTGTGTAACTGGGGCTCCTGTACCTGTAGCTGTGTAACCAGGGCTCCTGTACCTGTCACTGTGTAACTGGGTCCCCTGTACCTGTAGCTGTGTAACCGGGTCCCCTGTACCTGTAGCTGTGTAACCGGGTCCCCTGTACCTGTAGCTGTGTAATCGGGGCTCCTGTACCTGTAGCTGTGTAACTGGGGCTCCTGTACCTGTAGCTGTGTAACTGGGGCTCCTGTACTTGTAGCTGTGTAACCGGGTCCCCTGTACCTGTAGCTGTGTAACCGGGTCCCCTGTACCTGCAGCTGTGTAACCGGGTCCCCTGTACCTGTAGCTGTGTAACCGGGTCCCCTGTACCTGTAGCTGTGTAACCAGGTCCCCTGTACCTGTAGCTGTGTAACCGGGTCCGCTGTACCTGTAGCTGTGTAACGGGGCTCCTGTACCTGTAGCTGTGTAATTCGGCTCCTGGAGCTGGAGCTGTGTAACTAGGGCTCCTGTACCTGTAGCTGTGTAACCGGGTCCCCTGTACGTGTAGCTGTGTAACCGGGTCCCTGTACCTGTAGCTGTGTAACCGGGTCCCCTGTACCTGTAGCTGTGTAACTGGGGCTCCTGTACCTGTAGCTCTGTAACTGGGGCTCCTGTACCTGTAGCTGTGTAACCGGCGCCCCTGTACCTTTAGCTGTGTAACCGGGGCTCCTGTACCTGTAGCTGTGTAACTGGGCCCCCTGTACCTGTAGCTGTGCAACCGGGTCCCCTGTACCTGTAGCTGTGTAACCGGGTCCCCTGTACCTGTAGCTGTGTAATCGGGGCTCCTGTACCTGTAGCTGTGTAACTGGGGCTCCTGTACCTGTAGCTGTGTAACTGGGGCTCCTGTACCTGTAGCTGTGTAACCGGGTCCCCTGTACCTGTAGCTGTGTAACCGGGTCCACTGTACCTGCAGCTGTGTAATCGGGGCTCCTGTACCTGTAGCTGTGTAACTGTGGCTCCTGTACCTGTAGCTGTGTAACTGGGGCTCCTGTACTTGTAGCTGTGTAACCGGGTCCCCTGTACCTGTAGCTGTGTAACCGGGTCCCCTGTACCTGCAGCTGTGTAAGCGGGTCCCCTGTACCTGTAGCTGTGTAACCGGGTCCCCTGTACCTGTAGCTGTGTAACCGGGTCCCCTGTACCTGTAGCTGTGTAACCGGGTCCGTTGTACCTGTAGCTGTGTAACGGGGCTCCTGTACCTGTAGCTGTGTAACTGGGGCTCATGTACCTGTAGCTGTGTAATTGGGCTCCTGGAGCTGGAGCTGTGTAACCGGGTCCCCTGTACGTGTAGCTGTGTAACCGGGTCCCTGTACCTGTAGCTGTGTAACCGGGTCCCCTGTACCTGTAGCTGTGTAACTGGGGCTCCTGTACCTGTGGCTGTGTAACCGGGTCCCCTGTACCTGTAGCTGTGTAACTGGGGCTCCTGTACCTGCAGCTGTATAACTGGGTCCCCTGTACCTGCAGCTGTGTAACCGGGTCCCCTGTACCTGTAGCTGTGTAACCGGGTCCCCTGTACCTGTAGCTGTGTAATCGGGGCTCCTGTACCTGTAGCTGTGTAACTGGGGCTCCTGTACCTGTAGCTGTGTAACTGGGGCTCCTGTACCTGTAGCTGTGTAACCGGGTCCCCTGTACCTGTAGCTGTGTAACCGGGTCACCTGTACCTGTAGCTGTGTAACCGGGTTCCCTGTACCTGTAGCTGTGTAACCGGGTCCCCTGTACCTGTAGCTGTGTAACCAGGTCCCCTTTACCTGTAGCTGTGTAACCGGGTCCCCTGTACCTGTAGCTGTGTAACTGGGGCTCCTGTACCTGTAGCTGTGTAACTGGGGCTCCTGTACCTGTAACTGTGTAACCGGAGCTCCTGTACCTGTCGCTGTGTAACTGGGTCCCCTGTACCTGTAGCTGTGTAACCGGGTCCCCTGTACCTGCAGCTGTGTAACCGGGTCCCCTGTACCTGTAGCTGTGTAACCGGGTCCCCTGTACCTGTAGCTGTGTAACCAGGTCCCCTGTACCTGTAGCTGTGTAACCGGGTCCCCTGTACCTGTAGCTGTGTAACGGGGCTCCTGTACCTGTAGCTGTGTAACTGGGGCTCCTGTACCTGCAGCTGTGTAATTGGGCTCCTGGAGCTGGAGCTGTGTAACTGGGGCTCCTGTACCTGTAGCTGTGTAACTGGGGCTCCTGTACCTGTAGCTGTGTAACCGGGTCCCCTGTACCTGTAGCTGTGTAACCGCGTCCCCTGTACCTGCAGCTGTGTAACCGGGTCCCCTGTACCTGTAGCTGTGTAACTGGGGCTCCTGTACCTTTAGCTGTGTAACTGTGCCCTCTGTACCTGTAGCTGTGTAACCGGGTCCCCTATACCTGTAGCTGTGTAACCAGGTCCCCTGTACATGTAGCTGTGTAACGGGGCTCCTGTACCTGTAGCTGTGTAACCAGGTCCCCTGTACCTGTAGCTATGTAACGGGGCTCCTGTACCTGTAGCTGTGTAACTGGGTCCCCTGTCCCTGTAGCTGTGTAACCGGGTCCCCTGTACCTGTAGCTGTGTAACCGGGTCCCCTGTACCTGTAGCTGTGTAACCGGGTCCACTGTACCTGTAGCTGTGTAACTGGGGCTCCTGTGCCTGTAGCTGTGTAACTGGGGCTCCTGTGCCTGTAGCTGTGTAACTGGGGCTCCTGTACCTGTAGCTGTGTAACTGGGGCTCCTGTACCTGTAGCTGTGTAACTGGGGCTCCTGTCCCTGTAGCTGTGTAACCGGGTCCCCTGTACCTGTAGCTGTGTAAACGCGTCCCCTGTACCTTTAGCTGTGTAACGGGGCTCCTGTACCTTTAGCTGTGTAACTGGGGCTCCTGTACCTGTAGCTGTGTAACCGGGTCCCCTGTACCTGTAGCTGTGTAACCGGGTCCCCTGTACCTGCAGCTGTGTAACCGGATCCCCTGTACCTGTAGCTGTTTAACTGGGGCTCCTGTACCTGTAGCTGTGTAACCGTGTCCTCTGTACCTGTAGCTGTGTAACCGGGTCCCCTATACCTGTAGCTGTGTAACCAGGTCCCCTGTACCTGTAGCTGTGTAACGGGGCTCCTGTACCTGTAGCTGTGTAACCGGGTCCCATTACCTGTAGCTGTGTAACCGGGTCCCCTCTACCTGTAGCTGTGTAACGGGGCTCCTGTACCTGTCGCTGTGTAACCGGGTCCCCTGTACCTGTAGCTATGTAACGGGGCTCCTGTACCTGTAGCTGTGTAACTGGGGCTCCTGTACCTGTAGCTGTGTAATTGGGCTCCTGGAGCTGGAGCTGTGTAACTGGGGCTCCTGTACCTGTAGCTATGTAACTGGGGCTCCTGTACCTGTAGCTGTGTAACCGGGTCCCCTGTACCTGTAGCTGTGTAACCGGGTCCCCTATACCTGTAGCTGTGTAACCAGGTCCCCTGTACCTGTAGCTGTGTAACGGGGCTCCTGTACCTGTAGCTGTGTAACCAGGTCCCCTGTACCTGTAGCTATGTAACGGGGCTCCTGTACCTGTTGCTGTGTAACCGGGTCCCCTGTACCTGTAGCTGTGTAACCAGGTCCCCTGTACCTGTAGCTGTGTAACCGTGTCCCCTGTACCTTTAGCTGTGTAACTGGCTCCCCTGTACCTGCAGCTGTGTAACTGGGTCTCCTGTACCTGTAGCTGTGTAACCGGGTCCCCTGTACCTGTAGCTGTGTAACCGGGTCCACTGTACCTGTAGCTGTGTAACTGGGGCTCCTGTACCTGTAGCTGTGTAACTGGGGCTCCTGTACCTACAGCTGTGTAACTGGGGCTCCTGTACCTGTAGATGTGTAACTGGGGCTCCTGTACCTGTAGCTGTTTAACCGGGTCCCCTGTACCTGTAGCTGTGTAACCAGGTCCCCTGTGCCTGTAGCTGTGTAACTGGGGCTCCTGCGCCTGTAGCTGTGTAACTGGGGCTCCTGTGCCTGTAGCTGTGTAACTGGGGCTCCTGTACCTGTAGCTGTGTAACTGGGGCTCCTGTACCTGTAGCTGTGTAACCGGGTCCCCTGTACCTGTAGCTGTGTAACCGCGTCCCCTGTACCTGTAGCTGTGTAACGGGGCTCCTGTACCTTTAGCTGTGTAACTGGGGCTCCTGTACCTGTAGCTGTGTAACTGGGGCTCCTGTGCCTGTAGCTGTGTAACTGGGGCTCCTGTACCTGTAGCTGTTTAACTGGGGCTCCTGTACCTGTAGCTGTGTAACTGGGCTCCTGTACCTGTAGCTGTGTTACTGGGGCTCCTGTACCTGTAGCTGTGTAATCGGGTCCCCTGTACCTGTAGCTGTGAAACCGGGTCCCCTGTACCTGTAGCTGTGTAACCGGGTCCCCTGTACCTCTAGCTGTGTTACTGGGTCCCCTGTACCTGTAGCTGTGTAACGGGGCTCCTGTACCTTTAGCTGTGTAACTGGGGCTCCTGTACCTGTAGCTGTGTAACTGGGGCTCCTGGAGCTGGAGCTGTGTAACTGAGGCTCCTGTACCTGTCGCTGTGTAACTGTGGCTCCTGTACCTGTAGCTGCGTAACCGGGTCCCCTGTACCTGTAGCTATGTAACCGGGTCCCCTGTACCTGTAGCTGTTTAACCGGGTCCCCTGTACCTGTAGCTGTGTAACCGGGTCCCCTGTACCTGTAGCTGTGTAACAGGGCTCCTGTACCTGTAGCTGTGTAACTGGGGCTCCTGGAGCTGGAGCTGTGTAACTGGGGCTCCTGTACCTGTAGCTGTGTAACTGGGGCTCCTGTACCTGTAGCTGTGTAACCGGGTCCCCTGTACCTGTAGCTGTGTAACCGGGTCCCCTGTACCTGTGGCCGTGTAACCGGGGCTCCAGCACCTGTGGCCGTGTAACTGCGGCTCCTGCACCTGTGGCCATGTAACAGGGGCTCCAGCACTTGTGGCCGTGTAACCGGTGTGAAGGAATAACCATGATTCAGAGAAATACATGATACCATGAATAGATTTCTGATATTATTAATACAGAATATACTGGGTTTAATAATCTCAAGCCTCAGAGACACAGGCTGCAAACAGAATACAGGCTTCTGAGATAAAGATCAGTTGATAACAAAGTTGTAAACAAGCTTTTAAATGTGAATTAGTTAAAAATACTAAAACAATGAAAGATTGAAGCAAACCATTGGTGCTTCTGAAAAGTCTATGGTTTGCAACGAACACAATGAGAGACCCAGTTTAAGGTGTTATAAGTTAACATGTAAAACAGAAACACAAACATTAAAAGAGGCAAGTGCCTTTGAAAGAATGACATCAAGTAAAAGAAACACCTGCTGGTCAAATAGCTTTATGTTAAACTTGGATGACAGGAACCATAGGATTAAATATGCAACCAATTGAGATAGCTAGAAAACAAGTAAACACACAGTTAAAGTGATTTTGATTTACATATTGTAAATATAAAAGCAACAAGAAGGCTTTGAAAATATGACTTCAATAGAGATACCAAGCAATTGCATTGTGTTTGTATTGAACTTGGAGCATTAATGAGAGAGACAGGGCTGGATTTTCATTGGGCCATGAAGGCGAGATTGGAGGTGTGTGGGGGGTTAAAATCCTGAAATCGGGGGGCACGAACCCATCTCGTCCCCAACCCGCCTCCATGCCAGTTTCAAAGGAGGCGGGTACCCGACCCGCACTGGGACCCGCCTCCCCGAGGCAGGAAGGGGATTAGTGCCAATTAACTGCCTGTTAACAGGTAGTTAACAGGCAGTTTTTAGCCTAATCCCTATTTTCATTGTTGAAATGTGGGATTCCCGACGGCTCCAAACCATGCCAAGTTAGTGAGGCGGGCCGTCGGGTTGAAGGGCTTGGAGGGGTCGAGATGTCTGGTGTTCAGGTGAGTGATGGGTGCATGAGTGCAGAGGTAAGTGTGTTTGGTGTGGTTAAAGTGTTTAAAGAAGTTGTACTTACATTTACTTACCTTTACAGCCTTCCTTCCTTCAGGTCTCGGGAGTCCCTCATCTAGCCAGCACAGAAAGCAGAATGGCCGCGATCTGTCAAAAGTTCCAGCATTCAGCTTTCTGTTCCAGGGAGATCTCTAAATCATCCTGACAGGAAGGAATTAACTTGGAGTACAGATTGTCAGTGTTTGACAGCTTCAAACAGCTGTCAAACGCTGAAATTTCATCTGTCAAAAGGTCTTGACAGATGAAATATCAATCTGTGATGTCACTTGTTGCCGGGTGGCCCTTAATTGGCCTGCTGATCCTGCTGGGCGGGCTCAGCAAGGTCAATCAAGTCAAAATTGCGTGGGTTGGCTAGAACTTGATGGAGGCAAGACTACAACCCCGAAAGTTGTAGTCCCGCCTCCTACCCGACTCCTCAATGAAAATCCAGCCCACGATGTCTGCTAAAAACCAGTTAAGCCAATATTAAGAATTGAATGAAGAATCTTCGATAAGAATGACATCAAACAGAAACTATTGCTGTCATTGTTTTTATGATGGTTTTTGGAACACCTAAAGGTAGAGAAATAATTATGCAAGCAATAGTTGAATTGACAGTAAGAATAGAAAGCATTCAAACAGAGAGAATGAATAAGACAATTAGCTGACATCAGCAGAGAACATCAAAGAAGAAACCACTGCCAAAAGGGTATAAAAATAAGACCTTTTTAACAGAAAGTCAGAACTTGCTGAATGGGCAAAGCGTTTCTCAACTCTTCAGAGGCATCTCTGTAAGTCTTTAACTATGAGTCTTGGGAAGTCAAAGTGATTGATTTTGGTGGATGTTCTGGTATTTGGAAATAAGTAAGAAATAAGAAATGTAACAAAGTAAAGATTTGAGAATAAGGATCTCTGAGAAATAAGAAATGTAAGCTAATTGTATTTTGAATTGTTAATGTTGCGACTGATTCAACAGATGTTAACTGAATGTCGGCTCTTAAATAAAACTAAATATTTTTAGAATTGTCTCGAAGAGTAATTCTGCATAGACTCGTGAACCCAATTTCTGTACACTCTTTTGTAAGGAGTTGCAGAATTCTGGGGGGTATTCCGGACCCTTATACTATCCGGAAGGTTACAGTCTAGTTCAACTTATTAAAAGTACTATCTGGAGGACGGTAACATCTTTAGTCGTTCCGTTCCTTTAGGGAGAGATAGCCTAAACCTTTAGACCTATTTAAGTGTCTTATGGAATTCGGCTATCTCTAACTTAAGTTGAGGGTGAACGTCTGGGGAATACGCCTGATCTGGGATAGCCCAAAAGGGCTAGGACTCTAATTGTCCCTTCACCGGGACTCCTGCACATGTGGCCGTGTAACCGCGGCTCCTGTACCTGTGGCTGTGTAACAGGGACTCCTGGATCTGTGGCCGTGTAACCGGGGCACCAGTACCTGTGGCCGTGTAACTGGGGCTCCTGGATCTGTGGCCGTGTAACAGGGGCTCCTGGATCTGTGGCCGTGTCACCGGGGCTCCAGCACTTCTGGCCGTGTAACCGGGGCTCCTGGATCTGTGGCCGTGTAACCGCGGCTCCTGTACCTGTGGCTGTGTAACAGGGGCTCCTGGATCTGTGGCCATGTAACCGGGGCTCCAGCACTTGTGGCCGTGTAACTGGGGCTCCTGGATCTGTGGCCGTGTAACAGGGGCTCCTGGATCTGTGGCCGTGTCACCGGGGCTCCAGCACTTCTGGCCGTGTAACCGGGGCTCCTGGATCTGTGGCCGTGTAACTAAGGCTCCTGGATCTGTGGCCGTGTAACTGGGACTCCTGGATCTGTGGCCGTGTAACCGGGACTCCAGTACCTGTGGCCGTGTAACCGGGACTCCTGGATCTGTGGCCGTGTAACCGGGACTCCAGTACCTGTGGCTGTGTAATGGGGCTCTCGTACCTTGGTAGGTATACTTCTCCGTTATCCAGAATTTTTAATCAACCGGCACCTCCCATTCCCGTAGGTGCAGGCTACGAAAGAGTTTACTGTATATACTCTCCACCCCACCTGAAACCATGTGATCTCCTGGGAGTAGCAAAAGAACAGATAAAAACCCAGGCCAATTTGGGGAAAAATATCTGGGAAATTCCCCTCCGCCCCATCTAGATTATCAAAACTAGTCCAGAAGATCACTCTGCCCTGAATTCCCTGCAGTACCTACCTTCTGTAAGAGGTGATCTTCGCTCCGGCCAGAAACAGGTCCAGCTCTCGCTTGAAGGAATTCAATGAATCAGCGTCCACCGCACGAGACAGCCGCCTGTTTCAGAGGTCCACTATTGTTTGGGAAAAGAACCACCTCCTGACAGCTAACTTTGATCTGGCCTTATACAACTTAAAGTTGTGACCCCTGGTCCTCCCTAACCTATTTAATTAAAACAAACTGTCAGCTGGAACACAATCTACTCCCTTCGTTAGCTTATAAACCTTAATCAGATCCCCCTAAGTCTACGCTTCTCTGAAGTGTAGAGTCCCAACTCTTTTAGCCTATCTTGATAACTAAGATGCTTTAGGCTGGGAATTAGTCTAGAGGCCTTCCTCTGCACTCTTTCCAAAGCCTCAACATCACCCAGCATGTGAGGAGACCGAAACTGGACACAGTATTCCATGTGCGGCCTGACTGAGGTCTTGTACAAGGACAAAACAGTATGCCTTGTCTTGTACTCAATTGTCCAAAATTTCTACTTCCCTGAGCTGTATGGGTTTTTGTTCTTTCAGCTTATGCACCATGACATTGAAAATAACAATAAATATTACAGTAATAAAGTTATTCAAACATCATGAGTAGTTTTATTACTGTAGGTAATTAATCTCCTGTGGCATCGTACCTCGCCAGTTCGAGAATATGGTCACTTTCTAATGATTTATGGGAACCTGGTGGCCAGATTGCACAACCTCAGGATAATATACTCTAATATATAAAATAGCACCTTTAACATTGAAAATACCTTATCATAGTGCCACCTACAGGAGTAACAGGTACTGCAGGTACTTACAATGAATTTTTTATGAAACATACCAAATTTAGTATATATCCTATACAGGTAAAATGTACACTTGAAATGTAATTTTTGCAATAAAAATTTTTTTTTTTGCTCATCCCGTCATCCTTTTCTCTTTCTCTTTCATCATTTATGGAGCAGGGATCAAACGTATCATGGAGAAGTCATTAATTTCAATTTCAATGTACACTTGAAACGTAATTTTTGCAATAATTTTTTTTTTTCTCATCCCGTCATCCTTTTCTCTTTCTCTTTCATCATTTATGGAGCAGGGATCAAACGTATCATGGGGAAGTCATTAGGGATCATAGGTCATCTTCTTTAGAATCCATTAAATCCCAGAATCTAAACAACAAACTGAGAAGGATTCCTGAGTGGGAATTCTTGCAATAAAAGAACCTGGCAAGAAATCGGAAAAAGATTCAGTGACAGCAGGTGGGCTGCCAAAGAGAAGGCTTTGCTCACCACCAGTCTTGGAAAGGCGCCAGATGAGGACGTGACACCTCAAGAACCCTGGCACCTGCCGAAAAGAGTGTTGCAAATGTGGAACTTGTTTTTTGCAACAGAGTCATAATGGCTTAGAGCTGTGATTATGAGACTAGCGATTGTAGCAGGAGTCTAGATTTATAATCCTGGAGGACAACATCTCACTTGCAGAATCCTTTGCAAAGGCAACCTCGCAATGAGTAAAGGTCCTTCTTTATTTGTGGGTTTTTTGTACGTAAGGTGGAATAACAGGGCATCGCTGTAGGTCAATTACAAAGATAAATCTGATCCTGGTGATGCCTCGGCTACATGAAAAAAAATGCTTATGTCGTTACATGTTGACTACCAGTACGAACAACTATTAAAGTGGAAAAAGTGCTGTGATCTTTGCCTTTATAAACAATAATAGATGTGCAGGAATATAGTACTCTACAATTGACAGCAACATCTTGCATTTATATAGTGCCTTTAATGTAGAAAAACATCCCAAGACACTTCACAGAGATGTAACAAGACAAAAAACTGATGCCAAACCAAAGAATAAGGCAGGGCGATTAAAGACTTCCTCTTGAGTCTGAGCCAACTCAGCGGGATCAATTGTAAGATGGGATCTTTAATTACTGACCCCACATGACAGTGAAGTACTGTGGAGTTGCTCTCAGTGTATGTATTGGCAAATGTCAACGCAACTGGCACTGCAACATGGTTTATTATTTTTTTAACCTGAAAAATGTTTACGTTCTTACAAACCTTAATAACAAAACAACATTCTTTCAAAATATACCTTTACTGATTGATGCTGCTTGTAATTTTGCTATGTTTTTAAGTATAAATTCAATAGGAAACCCTCAAACAGCAGGTTTACATCAATAAACTCACCATTTTGTATTCCCTCCCCCACTAAATTGCACTTCCCAACAGATAGTTGTGGATACAATTTCCATTTTACTGAAAGTAATCCTCAATCAAAATTTATAACATTTGACTGATCAATCAGAAGCCAGAAAAAAACATACTAAAGTCTATTTGCATTTCTTATCCATGTGGGCTGCAGTCTAGCTTCTTTTTTCATTATTCGTTCATGGGATGTAGGCATCGCTGGCAAGGCCAGCATTTATTGCTCATCCCTAGTCGCCCTTGAGAAGGTGGTGGTGAGCCACCTTCTTGAACTGCTGCAGTCTGTGTGGTGAAGGTACTCCCACAGTGCCATTAGGGAGGGAGTTCCAGGATTTTGACCCAGCGATGATGAAGGATCGGCGATATACTTCCAAGTCAGAATGGTGTGTGACTTGGAGGGGAACTTGGAGGTGGTGGTGTTCCCATGCACCTGCTGCCCTTGTCCTTCTAGGTGGCAGAGGTCGCAGGTTTGGGAGGTGCTGCTGAAGAAGCCTTGACGAGTTGCTGCAGTGCATCGTGTAGATGGTACAGTCCAGTTTAATTGCAGCAGTCTCCTGGAGCTTGCTTGATTGCCTTTGGGGTCAAAGTGGAATATCCCAGAGTTTTTTCCTACATTGGTCTGAGCTTTTTTTTGCTTTTATTTTGCCTCTCCTAAGAGTAAATGTGATGGGGAGGAGAGGGTGGTTGTAGATTGATGGTGCATGTCGGCTCTCCATGTTAGGATGGGACAGTCTTGATGGTTGGTCTTTTCCTGTCCTTTTTTGGACGTTTGTAATTATGTACTGCAAAATGTTGACTCTGCTAACTGGGGTGTATTTTGAACAATATTTTAGCAATGATTTTTCATCAAAGCAATTATGCTTCAATTATATTACTAGATCTTGTTACTTCATCCTAAGCTTTAAGTAAATCTTACCACCTTACGATCCAGTCTAAGGTTGATTGAGGATGTTCTTGCACCTCTACTCTAATCCTTTTACAAACTCAAAATTAAGTCGATTCAATATCTGTGCTCATATTTATAGCAAGCAGAAGTAAATTTACAATTAACATGTTCACAATAAAAATCCTAAACGACATTCCTAACATTGTAAGGAGCTGTACTGTTTTGGAAGCAACAGTAACATTTTGACAGACGCTTCTGCTTCTTGAAGGTGCACCCACAGCAAGTCAACAGATTTACAGAATATTAGCTACTTCAGAGTATTCTGACCAACAATATGTTTGTGTTGCGAACAGATGGTTTACCATTTTGAGGCCGTCCCTGGGTGGCTCCTGACAGCTGTTCTCAAAAATCTATACGTGTGAGCTAAACAAACCATCGTTAATCATCAATATCATTTAGTTATTTCAGGACAAAGAGTTGATATAAAACAGTATAGCTATTGTTTTGTAGACTATGACAGTTTGCAATGGATTACTGATATGTTTTTGACTGATGATGATTTGCCAATGCTGACATGCTAACAGCAGAATGGCACTGCGCCTGATCCCTCGCCCCTGTGAAGCAGTGCACCAACTCTGTGCTGAGTCACCCCCCCAGTGTCATGCTGAGATTAGAAACGTTCCATGTATCCTATCACAGGTACCCACCTGCTAACATCCCAGGACATGAGCACTGGAACTTGGTTGTGTTGTGTCATTACACCACCCAATTACAGGATATTTTAAATGATAATTCTGCTAGTGGCAATGCAAATAGTGTTGCTTACCAATTGCATGCATGCTCCAGCTGGCAAGATACACCTATGACACACATACACAAATTTAGTCACAGCCAATTTTCCTTTCCCCAATACCTTGACATATAAAAATGTGAGCTGCCAAATTATCAACTGCTCTTGAAGTCTAGATAATAATTTTTTGACATTTCCCAGACTGCCTCTGACTGATTCTTCTTTTTCAAGAATCTCTGTGGCAATTTCACTTCTCTTCACCCAGATGTTTGAAACAATCTCATGGCTATAATACTGACAGGTGCAGGGTCCCTTTAAACATCTCTCCTTCAAGGCTAACACAACACCTTCTGGAAATTAAATTCTGGGTGCAATTAAAAATGCTATTAGGAAAAGAGAGAGCATGAAAAATTCTTGGCAAGTAAAATCACGGAAAACCCAAAGATGTTTTATGAATATATTAAGAGTAAGAGGATAACTAAAGAAAGGGTAGGGCCTATTAGTGATCATGAGGGTAATCTGTGTGTGGAGGCGGGAGACGTCGGTAGGGTTCTTAATGAATTTTGCGTCTGTTTTCACAAAGGAGAGGGGCAAAGCAGACATTGCTATCAGGGGGAAGGAGTGTGAAATATTAGATGAAATAAACATAGTGGAGAGAGGAAGTATTAAGGGGTTTAGCAGCTTTAAAAGTGGATAAATCCCCAGGCCCGGATGAAATGTATCCCAGGCTGTTAAGCGAAGCAAAAGAGGAAATAGCAGAGGTCCTGACCATCATTTTTCAATCCTCTCTGGCTTCAGGTGTGGTGCCGGAGTATTGGAGGACTGCTAATGTGGTATCCTTGTTTAAAAGGGGAGAAAAGGATAGACTGAATAATTACAGGCCAATCAGCCTAACCTCGGTGGTGGGAAAATTATTGGAAAGAATTCTGAAGGACAGGATAAATCTTCATTTAGAAAGACACGGATTAATCAAGGATAGTCAGCACGGATTTGTTAAGGGAAGGTCGTGTCTGACAAACTTGATTGAATTTTTTGAGGAGGTAACAAGGAGGGTAGATGAGGGTAGTGTGTTTGATGTAGTGTATATGGACTTTAGCAAGGCCATTGATAAGGTTCCACATGGCAAACTGGTCACAAATTTAAAAGCCCATGGGATCTAGGGCAAAGTGTCAAGTTGGATTCAAAACTGGCTTGGAGAAAGGAAGAAGAGGGTAATGGTTGATGGATGTTTTTGTGACTGGAAGGCTGTTTCCGCAGGGCTCAGTACTAGGTCCCTTGCTTTTTGTGATATATATCAACGATCTTGACTTGAATGTAGGGGGTATGATTAAGAAGTTTTCAGATGATACTAAAATCGGCTGTGTGGTTGATACTGAAGAAGGAAGCTGTAGACTGCAGGAAGATATCAATAAATTGGTCAGATGGGCAGAACAGTGGCAAATGGAATTCAATCCAGAGAATTGTGAGATAATGCATTTGGGGAGGGCTAACAAGGAAAGGGAATACACATTAAATGGACACTGAGTAGTGTAGAGGAACAAAGGGACCTTGGAGTGCATGTCCACAGATCCCTGAAGGTAGCAGGCCAAGTAGGTAAGGTGGTTAAGAAGGCAAACGGAATGCTTGCCTTTATTAGCCGTGGCATAGGCTAATAAGAGCAGGGGAGTTATGCTTCAACTGTATAAAACACTAGTTAGGCCTCAGCTAGAGTACTGTGTGCAGATTGGCTGGGTCTGTTTTCCTTGGAACAGAGGAGGCTGAGGGGAGACCTTATTGAGGTGTATAAAATTATGAGGGGCATAGATAAAGTGGATAGAAAGGACCTATTTCCCTTAGCAGAGGGGTCAAAAACCAGGGGGCACAGATTTAAAGTAATTGGTGGAAGGTCTAGAGGGGATTTGAGGGGAAATTTCTTCACCCAGAGGGTTGTATCGGTCTGGAACTCACTGCCTGAAAGGGTGGTAGAGGCAGGAACGCTAACCACATTTAAAAAGTACTTGGATGTGCACATGGGATGCTCTAATCCCAAGAGCTGGGAAGTGGGATTAGGCTGGATAGCTCTTTGTTGGCCAGCGCGGACACAATGGGCCGAAATGGCCTCCTTCCATGATGTAACTTTCTATGATTCTATGATTCTAAATAGTGGATGCATTGGTTGTCATCTTCCAAAATTCTATAGATTATGGAACAGTTCCTGCAGACTGGAAGGTGGCAAATGTAACCCCACTATTTAAAAAAGGAGGGAGAGAGGAAAACAGGGAACTACAGACCGGTTAGCCTAACATCAGTAGTAGGGAAAATGCTAGAGTCTATTATAAAAGATGTGATAACAGGATACTTAGAAAATATCAACCGGATTAGACAAAGTCAACATGGATTTATGAAAGGGAAATCGTGTTTGACAAACCTACTGGAGTTTTTTGAGGATGTAACTGGAAAAATAGATAAGGGAGAACCAGTGGATGTGGTGTATTTGGATTTTCAGAAAGCCTTTGATAAAGTCCCACATAAGAGGTTAATATGCAAAATTAAAGCACATGGGATTGGGGGTAATATATTGGCATGGATTGAAAATTGGTTAACAGACAGGAAACAGAGAGTAGAAAAAAATGGGTCTTTTTCGGGGTGGCAGGCGGTGACTAGTGGGGTACCACAGGGATCAGTGCTTGGGCCTCAGCTATTCACAATATATATCAATGATTTGGAGGAGGGAACTAAAAGTAATATTTCCAAGTTTGCTGACGACATGAAACTAGTTGGGATTGTGAGTTGTGAGGAGGATGCAAAGAGGCTTCAAGGCGATTTAGACAAGTTGGGCAAATATATGGCAGATGCAATATAACGTGGATAAATGTGAAGATATCCACTTTGGTAGGAAAAACAGAAAGGCAGAGTATTATTTAAGTGGTAATAGATTGGGAAATGTTGATGTACAAAGGGACCTGGGTGTCCTTGTACACCAGTCACTGAAAGCAAACATGCAGGTGCAGCAAGCAGTTAGGAAGGTAAATGGTATGTTGGCCTTCATTGCAAGAGGATTTGAGTACAGGAGCAAAGATGTCTTACTACAGTTATACAGGGCCTTGGTAAGACCACACCTGGAGTACTGTGTGCAGCTTTGGTCTCCTTACCTAAGAAAGGATATACCTGCCATAGAGGGAGTGCAGCAAACGTTTACCAGACTGATTCCTGGGATGGCAGGACTGTCGTATGAGGAGAGATTGGGTCAACTAAGCCTGTATTCACTAGAGTTTAGAAAAATGAGAGGGGATCTCATTGAAACGTATAAAATTCTGACAGGGCTAGACAGACTGGATGCTGGGAGGATGTTTCCCCTGGCTGGGGGCTCTAGAACGAGGGGTCACATTCTCAGGATACGGGGTAAGACTGAGATGAGGAGAAATTTCTTCACTCAGAGGGCGGTGAACCTATGGAATTCTCTACCACAGAAAGCTGTGAAGGCCAAGTCACTGAATATATTTAAGAAGGAGATAGATAGATTTCTAGACACAAAAGGCTTCAAGGGGTGTGGGGAGAGAGCGGGAATATGGTATTGAGAATGAGGATCAGCCATTATCATATTGAATGGTGGAGCAGGTTCGAAGGACTCAATGGCCTACTCCTGCTCATATTTTTCTATGTTTCTATGTTTCTAACAGGCAATGTGAGTAAACACAGCGGTTTGGAGTTAACATGCTACATTATCGTTTCCAGATCTTCACCCGTGAATGGTTAACTTCCCTGTCGCCCAAGTAATAACACCAAGAAGGCAGGAGAGGATGGGCACTCGCAGCATTCCTATAGGATTCTCAAGGGGAACAATCCATTGCTTACCTTGGTCAACCTTGTGAGGTCATTGAACCTCTTCCGGCCCTGTGTGGCAGTTAGTGGAATGCTGGAGGTTGCAGCTACTGCCTTTCGACCTCCCTCCATAAAGTCTGAACCCCCATTCAGTCTCAAGGAGTTCTTCTCCTATCCTTATTTCTGTGAATAGGACCTGACCAAATCCATCAGTAAACCGGGATTCCTTGTTACCACTGACTTCCTCAAGGATGCTCCTTCCTGACTTATTCTTGCACTTTTCTGGTGCTCCCTGACAAAAGACATCTGCCCCTTTAATCAGCTGAATCTCTCAGCCTCCCACCAGCGATAAACCAATGAGCAGCAATTTCACCACGATAAACTTGCCGCAGATAATTATTGGGGGCCACATGACGAAACTTCAACAGCTTAGCAATGGAGTCATGTTATCAGGTTGAAGTCTTGTGCCGCCGATAACCCACCATTTATAGGAAAATCCAGCCCGAAATTTCCAGCAGCAGTTGTCTTTGCCAATTCCTTATTGCTTTATTTGCCTCATAAACAAAGGGGAAGAAAAGTTGGGGAATAATTTTCTATACAAAGCACTTGCTCTATGCATCTTTTATAATAATATCATATAACTACTTTTCCTTTGTTTTGTTATGCTACATACAACTTCACAAAAATCTAAAGCTTCAAGTTCCCAAACTCCTACTGAGTTCTCCCATGACATGGTTACGAGGATGGCTGACTGACCTGTTGATTTCAATGGAAACTTAGTGGTCTCAATGGTTTGTCCTGAGGATTGACCTGGAGCAGCCTGAGCCCTAAAAAAACAGGACACACACAGGTCATTCCTGTCTCAACAGAGCAACTCAGCAAGGGAGAGGAGACCAAATCTGGCAAATTCTCACAAGAAGAAAGACTTGCATTTATATAGTGCCTTTCATGACCTCATGATGTCGCAAGTGCTTTACAGCCAATTAAATGCGGCAGCCAAATCATGCACAGCAAGCTCCCACAAGCAGCAATGTGATAATGACCAGATAATCTGTTTTAATGATGTTGATTGAGGGATAAATATTGGCCAGGACACTGGGGATAACTCCCCTGCTCTTCTTCAAAATAGTGCCATGGGATCTTGTATGTGCACCTGAGAGAGCAGACGGGACCTGGGTTTAATGTCTCATCTGAAAGACAGCACCTCTGACAGCGCAGCACTCCCTCAGTACTGCACTGGAGTGTCAGCCTAGATTTTTGTGCTCAAGTCTCTGGAGTAGGACTTAAAAACCACAACCTTCTGACTCAGAGGCAAGAGTGCTACCCACTGAGCCATGGCTGACACGAATGGCAACAGCTGAAAAAATAAGTATACTACTAAAAGGTAGTAGATATAAAATAATCTATACATCATTATAGTTATATCAGAGCATCCAGGGGCCTTTCATACTGTAGACTCCCCTGATGCTGCTGCTTCTTCAAACATTCTTCCACTTGTGGTTCCGGGTGTCCAAAATATCCAAAATACCCCAACCCCCCACTCCCAGTAACTAGCTGCAGCAGGCCGTTCTAGCAAGGGTAACCCAATGAAGAGTGGTGTTACCTCTCCTAACCCACCCGCATATATAACTGGAGCCCCGGCCAGAAACTTGAGTGGGTGAGTGGCACATCACGTGGATGGTGAGAAGTCGCGTCCCGCCCTAACCTGCCAACAGGAGGAGAATCCAGCCCCAAATCCCTTTTCAGTCACCACATTGCAGGCAACCAAAATGGAGATTTAAGGTAAAAAATAAATGTGTTTATGCATTATTTCAGTTAGCCTAGAGGCATTAAAAACTTTTAGCTTGTGACTTTCAAAAACATTAATTCCATTGAGCTCCACAACTAAGTTATAACCTTAGACATTGTAAAGGTCAGTATAATCTGCAGTGCATTGAACCATTTAAAAATGTAACATTTCCCATCAAGATCAAATGCGCTTTCAAGCAGTTTGCCAGAGAGTACAGAATCCTGAGGATAGTTACATTCCTTTCTGAAGCACTGAAGTGTGGCTGCTGTACAGGTTCGTATTGATTTCAGGATTGGCACTTACACCATGGACCTTTAGTAGCAAAATGATGATCTTGGCTTAATTTCTTGAAATAGTACACCTATTATAGAGTTACAGAGCTAAAACTTTTAACTAGATGCACAATAAAGTTAGGATATAAATGAAACTATAAAAGCCTAATTTTCTTCAAAGTGACATTCTGACTTTAGTTACCGTACTGGAAACCTCCAAACACTGAAGAAAGGTGAAAGGCACTTTACATGACTGAGACTGTGAAACACTTTCTGTACAAAGAACAGGCTGCTGGTACCTTCCCAACCACAGTTACAGGCGGAGGCACACCCACCTGGCAATGGCCGTATGAAGCTGGCTATACCAGCTCCAAATCGGCAGCCAGCCAGATGTAGAGCTGTGTGAGCTGCTGCAAGAACACCTGCAGTTATCATGCACCATAGGGCTGACATTGTCAGTGACAGTACGGTCAACTGCACCTTCAAATCTTCTTCCTCTGCTTCCTTCCAGGCAGGCTGCTCTGCTGTCCTATGGGGAAGCTGCCCTGGAATGGAAGGCACGACCACCTTTCTCGCTGTCACCTCATTCTGCATTAGCTCCGCTATCAAACAGAGGGTTAGAATGTTGCTACATTCCATCACTTGGCTATAGACTTGGTTTCCTGGCTCCACATTTGTTATGCTTGGGTTTTGATGGGCATTTTCCTTACCCAAAAGATCTTTGCAATATGCATTAAAACGACTACCAACAATTTATCCCCCTGTCTGTGGCTACTTACCCTTAAGTGGCTGCATCTGATTAAATTTACCTTTTAAGGGCTGTTTACAAGCAATTCATCATCATGGTTTGGTCAATTCCCAGTACCAGGCTGAGTATGGGTAGAGAGCTTGTCCACACTTTGCAAATAATATTGGCTCAGCAATTCAAGCAAGGTTTGCAAACGAATAGTCAGACAGGTACTTTGGGCAGTAAATTGAGGGGGAGTATGCAGACGAGGCCCCAGAGTTAAAATCTCCCTGGCCTCACGATGCGGCAGTCAGGAGGTTTACTGCCCGCCTCAGCCCCTGCCAGCCCGACTCCCAGCCCGAGTTAAAATCGGGGCACTAGTGTCAGGCTCCAACGCAGCTTTCTTCCATGTAACATCCTTTTTTTGGAAGCAGGCCAAATGAATAAAACTAAAAACAAAGGTTGTCAGAACAAAGCATAATGTTATAAGAAACAGAATTGACTCCACAGAAGGGTTGAATTTCACAAATAACGTTTGAGCTCCAATTTAGTTGCCTTCTTTTCCTAAAGGTGTAAGTTATAATGAGGGTATGGTTCTAAATGCAACTACGACAGCCCCCCAGTACTTTACCCAAGTGACCAATTTTTAGGAATAAGCCTGGAGAATGAGCATTTGTAATTTTTTTTTGGAAAACAGAGGCTATGACAACCAAGCATCAATGCAGAAACACTTCCAGCAAGGGTTGATGGATAGTAATCAGTACAAGAAAACATGTCTGATCTTTCCCCTCAGTGAAGCCAATTATAATGCCTCCACCATCACAGCTAAGATCAATGAACTCAACACAGGCCCATGGATCATCAGGGACCTTTTTAGTTCATATGATTCAGTGCCACACCACATTGTGCATTTGTCCACTGAGCTATTAGGGGAGCTTCTCTACACCAGCTTTTATTGAAGCCCACAACAATCTCAACGGCAGGAAAGATGACTTAGGCTGAATACTTGTTGTTTAGGTCAGCGATGCCGTCCATAAAGCAATAATGCAAGCTTTCTCACATTGTACAGGTTGAGCGTCCCAAATCTGGAGTTCCGGAATCTGGAATGTCCCAGAATCCGGACTCCGGGACAATTGGTGGCAGGGGTCCGGAATCCGTAAAATGTCCCGGAATCCGGACACCCTGAGGGAGGCTTACCAAAAACCGGAAATAGCGCAACCTGGGCCCAGGCATTTCCGCACTCGGCACGTGTTTCTGATGTCCGAAGTCTGGAAATATCGCAACCTGGGCTTGGGCGTTTCCGGACTTCGGACATCAGAAACACGTTCCGAAGTCCGGAAAACCCCAAAATCCGGCTCGGCCTTGGCCCCGATGTTGCCGGATTCGGGGCGCTCAACCTGTAACACAAAGAAGCTAACATGAAATTGGCATGTCATAATCAGAACTGTAATGACAAGAGAATAGAAACCTCCTACTTAAATGTTCCATGAACAAAAGCACCACAACTGCATTTATTGGACCTTGCCTGAACACTTGGGAACTGAAAATTCGTGGCTCTTCCAACACACTCCTGCTGTAATTCTGATAGGAATACCAGAACAAGCTGCGACAATTTTGCCATGAATAGTAAACAGAAAAAAAAATCTCTCACGTGCCTCCCTACCTTGTCGTTACTCCATTTCAGTCAGATCTCCAGTCAGGCTATCCCATCATTCATTTGATGTAGGCCAACAACCAATTATTTTTTAATATTGATTCAACAACATGTGGAGAAAAAAACCCTGTTAGGAATGCTACGGTCAGCTATTGCCGTGATACTTCTAGTTTAAAAAAACCTTAGATTGGTCAAATTTAAAGCATTAAGCTTCTTTAATGATCTCTGACCTGATTCAAATAAGGGCCAAAATAAATTCAAGAAGTACAACACTCAATGAGGGATTCACAAATCTGCAGTTTCTTTTATTCAACTTTTTTTTAAAGTGCAACACAAAGGGAACATTTTCAACTTTGAAAGTCTTAGTTGCTAACAGAGTTCCTTAACAGAAAAAATAGAGAAAAAAACACACATTTGCACTTGGGTAATAAGTAGCAAATAGGAAATTAGATTTTGCAGTTTCCTTTCCTTCGACACACATTTCCTATCGCAACAAATTCCCAGGTCTGTGCAGATATAGCTAAAATTACTATAATACTTAGTAAACGCTAATATTATTCACCAGCTTTCATCAATTTAGGGCAATTTCATTCCTAGATTTCTTCTCACCTGTGCAGTTTGATAAACAGGAATACAAGACGTTTTACACAGTACACTTCAATATATTTAACTCATTTCAATATAACCCTCATTCTGTAGCACCACATTCAGCAAACAGAATATAAATGCAGAGTGAAGAAATTTAAACAAATGATTTGATCCTCAAAGAATAAAGTAGTAAAAGATTTGTGTGCACTACATATAATGTTGTTTAGTTGTGATGAAATGTAAATCCCTTTCAGTGGATGTAAAGCCTTTGGAAGTGGATTATAAGAGTAAATCCATGCCTGTAGGTTACGCAAATCCTTCATTAACCACTGGTTACACTAACAAAATTCATAAATGAGGTCAAAAAAATATGTCCAGACTCTTTTGGAAAATCTGTACAACATTTGTATTAATCACATGGAAAATTCTCTATAAAACATAATGGGGCCAAAAATCTATGGCTGTTCTGGAATACTCCCACTGTAATTTCAGCAGAAGTCCACCGGAACAGCTGGAAACTAGGCCATGACCCAGATATGTCAGGCCCCAGCTTTGTGTTGAAAAATCTGCAATGGCCTGTCGGGGACAGAGCCTCTGCCCACCCCAAACATGGCCATTGTAGTAAAGGAGGGCTGGGACTCCCTATATTGTGCAGTTTGATAAACAGCAATACAAGACGTTTTACACAATACACTTCAATATATTTAATCCATTTCAATATAACTCTCATTCTGTAGCACCACATTCAGCAAACTCAGAATATAAATGAACAATGAAGAAATGTAAACAAATGATTTGATCTTGGCACATAAATTGAGATGTTGTAGGAATGGTCAAATTCCTATCTAGAGATTGAGTTTGACGCAGGCAATCAATCAAAAAGGTTTTTAATGTCAAACTAACGAGTTTAAACAGATTGATGCAAGAGAACTATGAATATAGGTCTTAACAGGTTGGAGGCTCCACGAAGACCGCCTGAGTGGTCCCGTGGATGGCGTCATGACGTCATCATATTTTTCCCGCGTTTGGGTGATCGCGTGATTAACGGCATGACGTCATCGCGTTTGCCCGCGCTCTTAAAGGGACCGCGCACTGTACATGCAAACAGTATATACAATGGTACAGATTTAGTCTGTAGCTAACACATCATTAAAGGGAATTATGTACAGTTGTTCAGAGTCCCTCAGTGGCTCTGCCACAATGTGACCATTGTGGATTTTAGGGGTCAATGTTCTCAATTTCTTTAAAGGCTCTAGAAAGAAATAAAGAAAATATTTGGAAATTTTGTTAAGCATCAATGTCTGTAAAAGACATTCAATGGAATTGATTTCCACTTGGTCAGACTTCACATGACTATGTAGATATTTGAATTCTCATTGGCGCAAATTAACTTAGTTGACAGAGACAGAAGAACATAAACAAAGGCTGCGCTATTGATCCGAGCAATAGAGTGACCAGTGTATACTTTGAAATACTGCTCTCACTTCTGTTTTGTACAAATAAACCAATTGAGTTTATTGGTGGCGTGATAGGTGATGTTTCATCAGATATTTGAAAAGTACAGTATGTTGGAATGAGTGTTCAACTAAAGATGGACTTTTGGCTTTGAGGTCCATAAATCGTCTTCCTCATATTCCAATCTAAAGAGCACATACCGAAGAGGCACTGAATGGGCACCTCTTTCATCATCAAGGACATTTTTGCAACATAATGATACATGCCCACACAAATTATGGGATCACCTCTGAATACTTAGTGAACAAAATGGTTTCGATAATAACTAGGCTTCTTTAAGGCCGATTTCATGAGCTGAAAAACAATCTTACTTCACTTGCCAGGGACTCATGTACATGCCTAATGTTTCTCCTTTCAATATCGAAGCCTGCCCCACTGCTTTACTGATCTTAGTTAAGTTAGAATATCATCTGCTTTGTTGTGAATCCAGTCACAATGACCCCACAATATGGCCGGAATTTTGCCAGCACTCAGGGGTCGGGTTTGGAGGTGGGTCTGCTGTCAAAATCAAAAAGATTGACAGCAGGGCGGTATCCCGCGCTGAACCCGCCTCCTTGTGAATTTCCCTAGTGCCGGCTCTGCCTGCACTTTTCAGTCCCGGCACTAAGCGGCGGGTCAGGCAATTCAGATAGTTAAGAGTGTGTTTAAAGCAATTTACTCAGCATTTTACCAGGTACAAACCATTTTCCCAAGTTTTCCACGAGATTCATGTCGCTTGGGGATCACACCAGGTAAGTGCATCGGGTTTTAAACAACTCTCCATTTCTGTGAATAGTTGACAGCTGCAAAAGTTATATAAAAGCTACCATTTCACAGCTGGTCAATTTCCAATCATAGAAGCTGGAGCCTTCAGGATTTGGAATACACTTTTCAGCTTTATGGAGGTTTGAAGTGTTTGGAGCAAACTCTCTATCCAGTGTCACCTCCTTGGAGCAACCTCTCTCACCATTGGCAGATCGCTTCTGTCATCTCAACTTCAGCTGCCATCTATTCCATCAGCATCAGTGCCCTTGAGTATTTCTCACCTTGGTCCTCAGAATCCCACCACGATCAGCCCCAACTCCAACATCACCAGGCACACCAGCATCACCAGGCACACCAGCATCACCAACAACAGCACCAACCATCTCCACAATCACCTGATGCTGCACAGGACACAGGGCATCAGCACCCAAGCACATTGCTGCCCGGGAGGCCAGGGATGGCCTAGCCATGGCCAGATTTACTTCACTTGACGCTGTACATCCTGGCTGGCACATGATGCGCAAAGTTGGCACCACCCCACACCAACGCCATAAAACATCCCTACAATGCTCAAGCCATTCCTTTCACACTCATCACCATTGGGGGGTACCGTTATGTCTTACCATTCACTGCAACTCACTAAGCCACTTCCAAAGGTGCACACAGATCTGTCCAAGAAGGCAAAGTGTTGAAAATAAAGATTTCAATGTTTGACAACACATTAATGGAAACTTTACATGAACATTGCATAAAACACCCAAGTGCGTATCCTTGTGTGTTGTTAGTTGGTATGATTGCACTTGGATGATGGTGAGAGTGAGGGGAGGCTAGTGAGATGGGGAAGTGATAATTTAGATAGAGAGGGATGGGTGGAGGTGCAAGGTAAGTTGGTGTGAGTAAGGATGTGCAGGAATAGAGTTGGGAAGGCAGAGTGATGGGGATGTGATGAGTGGCACAGCAGGATGAGGCTGAGTGTAGCTTTGCAGTAACATTTTGTGATCTACTGAGATCATTGAAAGGTTTGCGCCACTGCAGCCTGGTCCACCTGGTGACATCCCTGCTTGTGCCCTCCTGTGCACTGTGCAACCAGGCTGCGACAGTCTCCTGGGGAGGTGTCTTCTGCCCATTGGAAGGGAAGAGGACCTCCCTGTGTGTTGTGACTCCCTCCATAAGCATATGATGGGAGTAATGGGAGAGCTTGCGTGCAGCCGTGCACCTTTGTGCAGTGCTTGTCAGTGTTTGCAGCACCTCAATGCTGTAGAACACTGACAGCACAACTGTCAAAATGAATGTGGATGTGGCCCCTTTAAGGAAACCGGCTGATGAAGCATCATCAAATGACATCATCAGATCTGCTTCCTATTAATTGGCCGAGAATCTCACAGGGTGAGCTTAACAAGCCCCATCAATGGAATATCTTGTTGGAGGCTGGGATTGACACAGATGTGAGGCCTCCACACGCCAGGAACGTCGCCCAACCCCCCCAAATCCCGACCCGCTGAGGTTGGAAAAATCCAGCCCTAAAAATGGAGGCTAAACATAATAAGGCATCAAGTGTACATACAGTTCAGAACATTCACCCTCTGCATATGTAAATAGAAAGAAATTTTGCAGTAAACCCGAAAATGAAATTATTCCACAAAATATGTGTTTGTCAGTACACAAGTACAATTTTATTTATAACAACAGGTGCCGTTGGATCCAATTAGGCCATAGTCAGATTTTCAACAAGCAATCTGACAGACCCAGTTTCTCTGAGGTGCTTCGGATTTGGTGCTCATCCCTAATAATCTCCAATTAAATACAGAACTCGAATGGAAAATCCAATTTCATTACTTTAACAGTAAGAAGTTGTTTGTGATTAGTCGAATGGATACCACAAAGTAAATGATTTTCTATGCAATTCACAGAAAAACACCACTCACTTTTCCCTAAAATAATAACAGAAAATGTTGGACATACTATTGCAGGTCTGTAATGATATGAAAACAGAAAAGATAGGTCAATATTACAGGCAGCGGTCCTTCTTCAGAAGCTACGTTTTTCTATTGCATTTCTCTTAAATCCCATTTATATTGGTACCTGAAATAGTATATGTGCACAAATCATTGAAGGTGGCAGGGCAGGTTGAGAAAGTGGTTAAAAAAGCATACGGAATACTGGGCTTCATAAATAGAGGCATAGGGCTGGATTTTATTTACCGAGACGAGTTGGGGGCGGGACTGCTGCCTTCCAGGTTCTAGTCACGTCTGACGCACAGATGCTATTTTCCCTTGATTGGCCTTGTTAAGCCCACCTTGCAGGCTTGCTGGCCAATTAAAGGAAAGCCGATGTCAGATGACGTGATGATGTTTCATCTGCCGGTTTTCTTAAAGGCATATGAACAATAAATTTTTGACAGATGATTTGACAGTGTTTGACAGCACTGAGGTGCTGTCAAACACTGACAGTTACTGTACAAAAGTGAGGCCTTTCACCCAGGCTCTCCAATGACTCTCTCCTTAGAATAAAACAGATGGCAGCTGCAGGTGAGGGTACAGAAGTGATCTGACACTTCTCCCATTGAGGTGAGGCCACAAAAACACTTCAAAGCTTGTCACCTACAGAATCGCATTGAGTTTAAGCAGACTTTGCTAAGTGGCAGAAAAAATCCTTTAAGTGCATTTACTGAATTTTAGTGAGTAAAAAAGTGAATTATTTGAAGTAAGTTTAATTTTTTAGACTAAATTAAGCTGTTGGGGAGTTGAAACCGGAAGTAGAATCTGGGTATAAAAAGGGGCGGGCTTAGAGCTGCAGGCTGAGTGCAATCGCATTGAGTTAAAGCAGACTTTCCTAAGTGGCAGAGTTTGGGCAAGTGGGAGGTGAGGGGGTGCTTGTTGCTCTGTTTTGCTTCCCTCTCTCAGGCTAATCCAACACTGCGGACGTGGAGCAGTGAGACAATTCAACCGGATAGGTCCCCCAGACAGCTTCCACGAGGGAGGTTGGTGATCAACTGGTTGGTAGGTTCTCTTCCTTCTCTTCTATACCTTTAAGTTGGTAAGTCCTATTAAATAGTGGTGTAATATTATCATCTATATCGGGGCAGAGGGTCTTCATAACTAATAATAAGAAATTTAATTAATTACACAGATATGGGTGAACAGGTGATGTGTCACTGTTGTGAAATGTGGGAGCTGGTGGGCCCCATTGAGGCTCACGGTGATGACATTTGCAATAAGTGTTTGCTGCTAGAGGAACTCAAGCTCCATGTTAAAGAGCTTGAGAATGAGCTTCAGACACTGCGACACATCAGGGAGGGGGAGAAGTTCCTGGACTCTATGTTTCAGGAGGTGGTCACACCTATGGAATTAATTACTGCAGATGTAGTCCATGGTCAGGGGCAGGATGGTGTGACTACGAGTGAGGAAGGTACAGGGATCCAGGATGTAGTGTTGAAGGAGTCGCAGCCCTTGCTCTTGTCAAGCAGGATTGAGGTTCTTACTCCCTGTGAGGGCAGGAGCGGGGACTACAGGGTGGATGAGCAACCTGGCCACAGCACCGTGGTGCAGGGGGCCATCCAAGTGGAGGGAGTAAAAAGAAATGTTGTAGTGGTAGGGGATAGTATCATTAGGGGGATAGATAGGGTTCTCTGCAGTCAAGAGCGGGAGTCCCGAAGGCTGTGTTGCCTGCCCGGTGCCAGGGTTAAGGACATCTCTTCTGGGCTGGAAAGAAACTTGGAGTGGGAGGGGGAGGATCCAGTTGTCGTGGTTCATGTTGGTACAAACGACGTAGATAGGACAAGGAAGAAGGTTCTGTTAAAGGAGTATGAGCAGCTAGGGGTCAAATTAAAAAACAGAACCTCAAGGGTAATAATCTCTGGGTTATTACCTGAGCCACGAGTGAATTTGGCTAGGATAAATAAAATTAAAGAGTTAAATGCGTGGCTCAAAGATTGGTGTGGGAGAAATGGGTTTTGCTTTTTGGGACACTGGCACCAGTACTGGGACAGGAGGGAGCTGTTCCGTTGGGACGGACTCCACTTGGCCAGTGCTGGGACTAGAGTCCTGGCGAATCATATAACTAGGGCTGTAGAGAGGGCTTTAAACTAATTAGTGGGGGGGAGGTTTCTAGAGAGCAAATAACAGAAATGACAATGGAGAAGGTCATAGACTTAGGTAGCAGTGGGGAAATTAAAAAACAGAATGCGTCAGGAACGGACAGAAGGTATGGAGTAAAAGGTAAAGTAGTAAAAGGGGAAAAAACAGGAACTAATTGTCACAAAACATATTTGAAAGTTCTTTATCTGAATGCACGTAGCATTCGTAACAAAATGAATGAGTTAACGGCACAAATAACTACTGGGTATGACCTTGTGGCCATTACAGAAACATGGTTGCAGGGTGACCATGACTGGGAATTAAACATATCAGGTTATTTAACAATCAGGAAGGACAGGCAGGAAGGGAGGGGAGGTGGGGTGGCTATGTTAATAAAAGAAGGAATCACTATAATACAGAGAAATGATATTGGGTCAAAGGAGCAGGATAGTGAAACAGTTTGGGTAGAGATAAGGAATAATAAGGGGAAAAAAACACTAGTGGGCGTAGTCTATAGGCCTCCGAACAGTTGCAACTCTGTTGGACGGAGTATTAATCAGGAAATAGTTGAGGCTTGTAATAAGGGAACAGCTATCATTATGGGGGATTTTAACTATCATATTAACTGCACAAATCAAATTGCGCAGAGCAGCCTTGAGGATGAGTTCATTGAGTGTATTAGGGATGGGTTTCTTGAGCAGTATGTAACTGAACCGACCAGGGGGCAAGCAACCTTAGATTTGGTCCTGTGTAATGAGACAGGATTAATTAAAAATGTCCTAGTAAAGGATCCCCTTGGAATGAGTGACCATAACATGGTTGAATTCCATATTCAAGTAGAGGGTGAGAAGGTTGGATCTCAAGCAAGCGTGCTGGGCTTGAATAAAGGAGACTATGAAGGTATGAGAGCGGAATTGATTAGAGTGGACTGGGAAAATAGATTAAAGTGTAAGACGGTACATGATCAGTGGTGTACAGTTAAGGAGTTATTTTACAACTTCCAAAAAAAATATATTCCACTGAGGAAAAAAGGGTGTAAAAGAAAAGATAGCCATCCGTGGCTAAGTAAAGTAATTAAGGATAGTATCCGACTAAAAACAAGGGCATATAAGGTAGCCAAATCTAGTGGGAGGATAGAAGATTGGGAAGTCTTTAAAAGACAGCAAAAAATAACTAAAAGATTGATTAAGAAAGGGAAGATAGATTATGAAAGTAAATTAGCAACAAATATAAAAACGGATAGCAAAAGTTTCTATAGGTATATAAAAAGAAAAAGGGTGGCTAAAGTAAATGTTGGTCCCTTAGAGGATGAGACTGGGAAATTAATGCTGGGAAACATGGAGATGGCAATAACACTGAACAAATATTTTGTATCAGTCTTTACGGTAGAGGACACTAAGAATATCCCAACACTGGACAAACAGGGGGCTCTGGGGGGAGAGGAGCTCAATACGATTAAAATCACTAAGGAAGTGGTACTTGGTAAAATAATGGGACTCAAAGCGGATAAATCCTCTGGACCTGATGGCTTACATCCTAGGGTCTTGAGGGAAGTGGCGGTAGGGATTGTGGATGCATTGGTAATAATTTTCCAAAACTCCCTGGACTCAGCAAAGGTCCCGGCAGATTGGAAAACTGCTAATGTAACACCCTTATTTAAAAAGGGTAGTAGGCAGAAGGCTGGAAACTATAGACCTGTTAGCCTAACATCTGTGGTTGGTAAAATGTTAGAGTCCATTATTAAGGAGACAGTAACGGGACATTTGGATAAACATAATTTAATAGGACAAACTCAGCATGGTTTCATGAAGGGGAAGTCATGTTTGACAAATTTGCTTGAGTTCTTTGAGGAAGTAACATACAGGGTGGATAAAGGAGAACCAGTGGACGTAGTGTATTTAGACTTCCAAAAGGCATTTGACAAAGTGCCACACAAAAGATTATTGCTCAAGATAAAAAATCATGGGATTGGGGGTAATATTCTGGCGTGGGTGGAGCATTGGCTCTCTAACAGAAATCAGAGAGTTGGGATAAATGGTTCATTCTCAGACTGGCAATCAGTAACTAGTGGTGTTCCGCAGGGGTCAGTGCTGGGTCCCCAACTCTTTACAATCTATATTAACGATTTGGAGGAAGGGACCGAGTGTAACATATCAAAGTTTGCAGATGATACAAAGATGGGAGGGAAAGTAGTGAGTGAGGAGGACATAAAAAACCTGCAAAGTGACATAGACAGGCTAACTAAGTGGGCAGAGATTTGGCAGATGGAATACAATACTGGAAAGTGTGAGGTTATGCACTTTGGCAGGAAAAATCATAGAGCAAGTTATTATCTTAATGGCAAGAAACTGGAAAGTACTGTAGTACAAAGGGATCTGGGGGTCCTGGTGCACGAAACTCAAAAAGTTAGTATGCAGGTGCAGCAAGTGATCAAGAAGGCCAATGGAATGTTGGCTTTTATTGCTAGGGGGATAGAATATAAAAACAGGGAGGTATTGCTGCAGTTATACAAGGTATTGGTTAGACCACACCAGGAATACTGCATACAGTTTTGGTGTCCATACTTAAGAAAAGGCATACTTGCTCTCGAGTCAGCACAAAGAAGGTTCACTCGGTTAATCCCGGGGATGAGGGGGTGGTCATATGAGGAGAGGTTGAGTAGATTGGGACTCTACTCATTGAAGTTCAGAAGAATGAGAGGCGATCTTATTGAAACATATAAGATTGTGAAGGGGCTTGATCGGGTGGATGCGGTGAGGATGTTCCCAATGATGGGTGAAACTAGAACTAGGGGGCATAATCTTAAAATAAGGGGCTGCTCTTTCAAAACTGAGATGAGGAGAAAATTCTTCACTCAGAGGGTGGTAGGTTTGTGGAATTTGCTGCCCCAGAAAGCTGTGGAAGCTATATCATTAAATAAATTTAAAACAGAAATAGATAGTTTCCTAGAAGTAAAGGGAATTAAGGGTTACGGGGAGCGGGCAGGAAATTGGACATGAGTCTAGGTTCGGAATGGTCATGGCCCTGTGGGTAGTGGAGCGGGCCCAGGGGCCGTGTAGCCTGGTTCTGCTCCTACTTCTTGTGTTCTAATTCTCTGTTAGATTTCAGGAGATGGTTTTATTCCTGTTCCTGGCTGGGGTGGAGATCGCCTTTACAGAAGGTAAGTACTGTAGAAAATATAGGGACAGAGTGATCTCCTGGAAGAGTTTCGATCGCCGAGATGGGTCGGAGAGGAATTTCCCAGATTTTTTCTCCCAAATTGGCCATTGGGTTTTTTATCTGGTTTTTCGCCTCTCCCGGGAGATCACATGGGTTCGGGTGGGATGGAGAGTGATAGAAGATTTGAGGTTAGGATCAGATCAGCCATGATCTTATTGAATGGTGGAGCAGGCTCGAGGGGCCGATTGGCCTACTCCTGCTCCTATTTATTATGTTCTTATGTTCTTAAAATCTAAACACATTAAAAATGACTTTCCCAACATTTCCTTACCTCTGATACTCACCAGTGTCCCATTGCATCTTTCACACCACTTCTGCAGCTGTCATCTGTACACCAACATAACAGACCCACAGCATGCCTCACTTACCCTGGCAGGGTTCCCCGACATCGGGAAACCTGCAGCAGAAGTCGCAAAATGGGGAAAAGCCTCTTAACTGCCTGTTAATTGGCTATAATCCTCTTCCCGCCGCTAGGCGTCAGGTCCCTGCGCAAATCGGGGACCCGAATCCTGGGAAGGTTGTATGGAGGCGGGTTGGGAGTGGGTTCGGGACCTGCTCCCATTATTTTTGACTTTCCCATCAGTGCCACCTCCAAACCCGCTTCCTCAGGGCTGGTAAAACCCAGCCCATAGAGTACAAAAGCAAGAACTTTTATAAAACACTGGTTCGGCCTCAACTAGAGTATTGTGTCCAATTCTGGGCACTGCACTTTAGGAAGGATGTGAAGACCTTAGAGAGGGTGCAGAAAAGATTTACAAGAATGAATCCAGGGATGAGGGATTTTAATTACGTGGATAAACTTGAGAGGCTGGTGTTGTTCTCCTTAGAACAGAGAAGGTTGAGAGGAGATTTGATAGAGTTGTTCAAAATCATGAGGGGCCTAGACAGAGTAGATAGAGAGAAACTGTTCCCATTGGCGGAAGGGTCGAGAACCAGGGGACACAGATTCATGGTGATTGGCAAAAGAACCAAAGGCGACATGAGGAAAAACCTTTTTACGCAGCGAGTGGTTAGGATCTGGAATGCACTGCCTGAAAGGGTGGTGGATGCAGACTCAATCGTGGCTTTCAAAAGGAAATTGGATAAGTGCCTGAAGGAAAATAATTTGCAGAGCTATGGGGAAAGGGCGGTGGGAGTGGGACTAACTGACGTGCTCCTGCAGAGAGCCGGCACGGGCTCGACGGGCCAAATGTGATGTTACCATCCTATGATTCTATGAAAATCATGCATTGGGGGAGAATCAGTGTTGATTCTGTTTTCAGTTCTCACGACAACCGTGCTGGCCTTGAATAGTATTACACTAGGGCATTGAATTTAAACTTTCCTCTCAGATTTTCTTCCTTTCTTTTCGAGAGGCAGTGGCTTCTACTGAGGATAGTTCCACAGATGCTGGCAACACTCCGGGATCTCAACCAAGTGGCAATTCTTCACGTTATGCACCTAGACAGTGGGCGCTGGCAGGCTATTTGAATCAAGGGGGACATTGCAGTCAAACACTTTCTGTCCTCACTTGGCATTCACACACACATCACTAGGTAGTGAATAGAAGTAGAAACCTTGGCTGATTCCCTAGCCTAAGGCTGCCAGAGCCAATTGTAGTACCCATAATGGTATATCAGTTGAGACCAGCCAACTCAACACAGATTAGAAGTCAAACCTGCGAACCTCCCAGTTGCCATAGCTCTGCACCATACCAACTGATGCATTTAACCAGCTGAGGCAAACACCTCTCTACAACATTTCCTACTTCAGGATTATCTGTTTATACTAACTATAGACTTTTAAAATTATACCAATATAACTGTGACAAAATGGCAGATTTTGTCCACATTATATTTTTGTTTAATTTTATTTATGATTTTTTTTGGAGGGAGGGTTAAAATTGATTCTCTTAAAAAATGAGTTTGGGGGCTTCGATGTCATTAAGCCAATCTCTTTGTCCCGACAGTCAAACTGGGTACTGAAAATTGTGTGAGACAAAGGGGTAAAACGAATGGACATAATTAGACCCTCCTGTAATATATGTGGGTAGAACAAATGAAGGACAGAGACAGGATGAGTTGCTAGTCCACGTGCTTGCTTTATTAGGCCAGATCGAACTGAGCATGCTCAATGCTCATACCAAACCATGTGATAATACATTACACTGCTTTCTCCCTTAAAAATATTGCAGTATTCCCCTCTCAAATACAACAAAACTATGGTCCCACCTTTCCCAGCATTACATGTACCACATTAACAAAAACTCCTGGCTGTAACATTTGCATATTGAATTATCATTGGCCCGCAGGCATCTGTAAGGAATACCTATTATATTCACATGTGATCACATGCTGAGTTGTCATTGGCCTGCAGGCATCTGTAAGGACCACTATTGTTTTGAAGACCCAGGCTAGGGGTCCTAATGCCATGCTTTTCCCCACTGGTGTTGCTATGAGTAAGATCACAGACCTAATGCTTAATAAAAGAGTTAAACTGTAATACTCCATTGTCCTGCAATTTATTATTTTTAAACATAGAAACATAGAAGATAGGAGCAGGAGTAGGCCATTCGGCCCCTCGAGCCTGCTCCACCATTCGATGAGATCATGGCTGATCATCCAAACTCAGTACCCTGTACCTGCCTTCTCCCCATATCCCTTGATACCTTTAGCTCTAAGAAATATATCTAACTCCTTCTTGAATATATTTAAAGACTTGGCCTCAACCGCCTTCTGTGGTAGAGAATTCCACAGGTTCACCACTCTCTGGATGAAGAAAATCTTCCTCATCCCTGTCCTAAATGGCTTACCCCTTATCCGTAGACTATGACCCCTGGTTCTGGACTCTCCGACCATCGGGAACATTCTACCTGCATCTAGTTTGTCCAGACCTGTCAGAATTTTATAAGTTTCGATGAGATCCCCTCTCATTCTTCTAAACTCCAGCGAGTATAAGCCCAATCGACTCAATCTCTCCTCATACGTCATTCCTGCCATCCCAGGGATCAGCCTTGTGAACCTTCGCTGAACTCCTTCCATTGCAAGAACATCCTTCCTCAGATAAGGTGACCAAAACTGCACACAGTACTCAAGGTGTGGTCTCACCAAGGCCCTGTACAACTGCAGCAGGACATCCTTGCTCCTGTACTCAAACCCTTTTGCTATGAAGGCCAACATACCATTTGCCTTCTTCACCGCCTGCTGCACCTGCATGCTTACCTTCAGCGACTGGTGCACAAGGACACCCAGGTCTCGTTGCACTGCCCCTTCTCCCAATCTATTGCCATTCAGATAATAGTCTGCCTTTCTGTTTTTGACACCAAAGTGGATAACCTCGCATTTATCCACGTTATATTGCATCTGCCACGCTTCTGCCCAATCACCCAACATGTCCAAATCATCCTGGAGTTTCTCGGTATCCTCCTCGCAGCACACACGCCCACCCAGCTTTGTGTCGTCTGCAAACTTGGAGATATTACATCTAGTTCCCTTATCTAGATCATTAATATATATTGTGAATAGCTGGGGTCCAAGGACCGATCCCTGCGGTACCCCACTAGTCACTGCCTGCCACTCAGAAAAAGACCCGTTAATTCCTACTCTCTGCTTTCTGTCCGCCAACCAGTTCTCTATCCAAGTCAATACCTTGCCCCCAATCCCATGTGCCTTAACTTTACACGCTAATCTCTTATGCGGGACCTTATCAAAAGCCTTTTGAAAGTCCAAATACACCACATCTACTGGTTCTCCCTTATCTATTTTCCCAGTTACATCCTCAAAAAATTCCAGTAGATTAGTCAAGCACGATTTACCTTTTGTAAATCCATGTTGACTTTGTCCGATCCTGTCACTGTTTTCCAAGTGCTCAGCTATTACATCCTTTATAATGGACTCTAGCATTTTCCCCACTACCGATGTCAGGCTTACCGGTCTGTAATTCCCCGCTTTCTCTCTACCACCCTTTTTGAATAGTGGGGTAACATTAGCTACCCTCCAATCCATGGGTACAGTTCCAGATTCCAGCGAATTTTGGAAGATGATCAGCAATGCATCTACTATTTCTAGGGCCACTTCCTTAAGTACCCTAGGATGTAGATTATCAGGCCCTGGGGATTTATCAGCCTTCAATCCCATCAATTTCCCCAACACCATTTCCCTACAAATACTGATTTCTTTCAGTTCCTCCCTCTCATCAGACCCTATGCTCTCCAACATCTCTGGGAGGTTATTTGTGTCCTCTATACAAAGTGTGCAAAACAAGACACTGGCTTTTTTTCTTTTAAATGAACTACAAATCCAGTTTAATAACAGGTTTGCAGTGCCTTCCTGATCGCCTTACTGAAGGTTTTGGTGTTGAACCAATTTTCGGGCTGTTTTGTTTTGGTTCCGAACTCAAAGATGATCCTGTTTCTATCTCACACTTGTTTGAACCTGATACTTCAGTTGCTGAAGTCTGAACTGAGTCAAACTCATGTAAGTGTTCATGATCAAGTGGTTCAAGATCACTGTCCAATCCATGCCATTAAATAAAGCTTCTTGCAATTGATTTCATACTGATGATCCCTGGATGTTCATTATGAAGTTTGGCCAGAATTCTATCTCTCAAAGAGATAGGTACCACCACTCTGTATCCCCCACTTAATGCAACCTTGCTCACAAGACAATTCAGTACGATGGTTATGGAATGGTTTCAATTCTGTGTCCATAGACTGATCAGTCCATCCATTCAAGGTGTTTTCATACACTCTTTTCAGTACTGAGTCCTTCACTCCCAACACGAGTCCTCACGTGGCAACCTGGACAAGGCAACTGTGATTGTATTTTGCTTTAAACTGTGATATTCAATCTTGTAGTCATATTGTGACAACAACACTGCCCAACATTGCATTCTTGATGCGGTCATTGCAGGGATGACAGATTTGGGCCCCAATATTGCCAGGAACGGTTTGTGATTGGTTATCAGGGTAAACTTTCTGCCAAGCAAGGACTGTTGGAATTTCTTGATTCCAAACACTATGGCGAGTGCTTCCTTTTCAATTTGCACGTAGTTTCTTTCACTCTTTTTGAAGGTTCGCAATGTGAACGCGTTTGGTTTCTCTTGGCTGTCATCCATTACATGGCTTATGACAGCTGCCACAACATAAATAGAAGCATCACACGCTAACTTAAGCTCACGCTCTGTGTCGTAGTGCACAAGTAGAGCATCGCTAGAGAGACTTGTCTTACAAACGTCGTAAGCTTCCTGTTGCGCTTTTGTCCACTTCCACTGGACATCCTTCATGAGGAGCTCGTACAATGGAACTAACATGGTCACTAACTCAAGTAAGAAACATGCATAGTATTGGACCATTTCAAGGAAAGAACTTAACTCAGACATGATCTGTGGCTTTGGAGCATTGATGACTGCATCAAACTTTTCCTTCACTGGTTGCAAGCCATTTGCAGCAACTTTCAGACCAAGGTACATAGCCTTGGGCTGCACAAAAGCACATTTGCTCCTTTTCAATTTGACACTGTGGGCATTCAACCTTTGATGCACTAAATCTAACACTTCTAGATTTTCTTCCTCGCTGCTTGTTGTGATCAGTACATCGTCTTGATTGCATAAGCAATTTGGAACTCCTTGCAAAATCTTATCCATTGTAGCCTGGAAAGTTTTGGGGGAGGACTTTACACCATACAGCAGCTTGGTGTATGAGTAGTCCCTTGTGTGTGTTGATGGTGAGATACTGTTGACTCTCTTTGTCAACATTCAGCTGAGCGTAAGCGTGCGACAGGTCAAGCTTAGAGGAAACCTTTGACCCAGAGAGTGCTGCATACAAATCTTGTGATGTAGGTAATGGGTACTGCTCATCGTTAACTGCTTGGCTAATAGTAAATTTGTAGTCACCGCACAAGTGCACAGTTTTGTCTGCTTTGGGCACTACCACAATCGGGGTAGTCCATTCACTTTTGTCAGTTTTTACTGGCACTCCGTTCTCTGAGCTTCGCTAGCTCTTCCTCCACTTAACTTTTCAATGCAAAGGGGACCGGCTTTGCATTACAATAGACAGGCTTCGCGTTGGACTTGATGCGGATATGCGCGTCATACCCAGTGATGCCCTCATAACTGTCTGTGAACATGCATGGATTGAGAATTGGTTAATAGACAGAAAACAAAGAGTAGGGATAAATGGGTCTTTTTCAGGATGGCAGGCTGTGACTAGTGGGGTACCACAAGGATCAGTGCTTGGGCCCCAGCTATTCACAATCTATATCAATGATTTGGATGAGGGGACTAAATGTAACATTTCCAAATTTGCTGATGACACAAAGCCAGGTGGCAGTGTCAGTTGCGAAGAGGAAGTGAAGAGGCTTCAAGGGGATCTCGACAGGTTCAGTGAGTGGGCGAGAACATGGCAGATGGGTTATAATGTGGATTAATGTGAAGTTATCCACTTTGGTAGAAAAAACAGAAAGGCAGAGTATTTCCTAAATGGTGAAAGATTGGGGCATGCAGATGCTTAAATGGACCTGGGTGTCCTTGTACATGAGTCACTGAAAGTGAATGTGCAGGTGCAGCAAGCCATTAGGAAGGCAAATGGTATGCTGGCCTTCATTACAAGAGGATTTGAGTACAGGAGTAAAGAAGTCTTACTCCAATTATACAGGGCCTTGGTGAGACCACACTTGGAGTACTGTGTACAATTTTGGTCTCCTTACCTAAGGAAGGATATACTTGCCATAGAGGAAGTGCAACGAAGGTTTATGAGATTGATTCCTGGGATGGCGGGACTGCCGTATGAGAAGAGATTGAGTAATCTAGGCCTGTATTCTCTTGAATTCAGAAGAATGAGAGGGGATCTCATTGAAGCATACAAAATTATTACAGGGCTTGATAGGGTAGATGCTGGGAGAATGTTTCCCTTGGCTGGGGAGTCTAGAACCAGGGGCCACAGCCTTAGGATAAAGGGTAGACCATTCAGGACTGAGATGAGAAGAAATTTCTTCACACAGAGGGTGGTGAATCTTTGGAATTCTCTACCCCAGAGGGCTGTGGGGGTTCAGTCATTGGGTATACTCAAAACAGAAGTCGATAGATTTCTGACTAGTAAGGGCATCAAGGGATATGGCGATAAGGCCGGTGAATGGAATTGAAGCAGAAGATCCGCCATGATATCATTGAATGACGGAGCAGGCTTGAAGGGCCGAATGGCCTACGCCTGCTCCTATTTCTTATGTTCTTATGTTCTTATGCCTTTGTATTTGTTCAGCATTGTTTCGAGTTGCTTCTTTGAAGCATCTACACTGAAGACATTTTCCAGTCTAGTTTTAACTTTCTCAACCAGTCTTTCCCCATGAGGGTTGGCCTGTTGTTGTAGCTCGCTACAATAAGAAGCAAATTTACTGACTGTCCATTGTGTTGAACTGTGCATTCCATTTGTCCACATGTCTCTAGGATTTCTCTGGAGTAGGTTTTTAACTCTACGGTTCTCTTTGTAAGTGGTACTTGATTAAACTTACTCTCGTATGTGTCCTTACTCATGATAGAGCAGTCTGCCACCATGTCGATACACATAGTAATATATTGCTTGTTGATCAAAAACATTGTACGGAAGTCTTTCTCATGACTGTTATCATTGCCGCTAGTGGCATAGATACTGTAGATGCCTAGTTCTTCAACATCAGGTGTGTTCACTTCAATATTATGAACTCCTCCCTTTTGTTGTCACTGCTTTGCATTGCCATTAGAATGGTTCTTACTTCCTGCTTTAGATGTAGCTCTGCAAGCTGTTGAAATATGGCCTTACTTCTGGCAGTGAAAACACTTCGCATTTCTGTATTGGCAGGACTGTGGTGAGTGATTTCCATTGCAGCGATAACAATTCATTGAACTGCTCTCACCAACATGCTTTCGACTCAGTCTCACAGCTTTAGGTTTGGCGGTGGCTTTGTGACTGTAGACCTCAGCTACACTAGTCACTTGAGCTGGACGGAGCTCCCTAGCATTCTTAGATGCCATCGCCATAGATAGGGTAATTTTGCATGCTATGTCAAACGTTAGGTTCGGAGTGTTCAGTAACTTGGACTGTGTGCGCTCATCCACCAGTCCACACGCAAACTTATCTCACAACGCACAATCCAAAAATGTGCCGAAGTTACAATGCAAAGACAGGTTCTTAAGAGGTAAAATGTACTCACTGATGGTTTCACTTTGTTTTTGGTTTCTGGTACCAAACTTATACCTCTCTGCTATTTCTAACAGCTTTGGGTCGAAATGGTCCTTGAGTTTCTTGACAATGTCTTCAAATGATGCATCCTTCACTTTCCCTGGCGCGAGTAGGTTTGTCAATGTTTCGTAGACATCTGGCCCGATCTCCGTTAGAAAAATTGCTTTCTTCCATTCACGAATTACTTTATTTTGAGCTTCAACATTCTCATCTTTGCTCTCAATAATGTTAATCCCCTAAAAAACATCTCCATCCGCTCAATGTAAGAACTGAATGGTTCACGAGCTCGCTCATACATGCTGAGGCTTCTGATGAATCCCATAGGCATGGCCATGATTGCCCCGATCCTCTCGAACAGTGACTCAGCACGCTACCTGTGTACCTGTGAGAATCAATGCCGCTGTTGCTGTGTATACATACACGCGAAGGCGAAGCACAGACGATTCTGCATGAGCATTCACAGTAAATCATCGCAAAAATTCAGTTTAGAACTGAGCATGCTCATACTAAACCATGTGACAAACCATGTGATAATACATTACACCTCCCAATGTATGTAGAATCTGAAACTTTACCCCAAAGTTCTTAGCATGCTAATGTTCCAATTGCAACTGTGCTTACTTTGTCCTCAAATTCGCCAAGTATTCAACAAATGAGGAAAAATCTGTCTATTTTAGGAAGGTGGGCTAATCAATTTTGAGTTTGCTGACAAAGCAGAGGGCGTGTTTCCATGGTGACAGGCAATCTCTCGGGTGAAATTCATTATTGCCCAGGAATGGGCGCTAACTTTGGAAAAGTTTGAGGTTTAGTGCCCAGGCGCTAATGAATCTTGCTGCACGCAAAATTCAGTATCATTGCTCAAAGAAAGGATGGGAGTGCTAAATCAAGCGCTAACGGCCTAGCTTAGTGGCGTTAGACTCAAAGCGCTAACCAATATCAGGTCTAATCGCTAGTCATCATTGCCACAGGCTCTTTCCAGTTCTAAAAGGGGAGGTTCAATCATGCTGCAGAACCTCATTCTCAGCATTGCTGGTTCTGCAGCTGTCTCAGTAAGCAGCAGAAGGCCAAGGTGAAGGAACCAGACCACTGAAGGAGGTGTCATTATGGCAGATCAATGGCCCAGGGAGAGAGCTCGCAGATTCTGCGACCAAGCATTGGAGGCGTTGGTCTTCACTGTGGAGAGACGGAGGGCAGTGCTGTACCCGACAAGTGGCAGGAGGCCTTCGCTGCAAGTCTTCCGTGCTATGTGGAGGGAGGTAGCCTAGCAGGTCTCGGGCAGCACTGTGGTCGCCAGGACTCACACACAGTGCCGGAAGTAATTTAATGACCTCACTCAGGTGGTCAGAGTGAGACAATGCTTCAACAAATGCTACATACCACCAGCTGAACCACAGTCTGCAAACACTGCCCAAAGCACCCAGCATTCACCCACCGACAATCTCCACCTAGCAACACTCACACCCACATCTCACACCTTGCTCACAATGACAGCTATTCAACTGTGGGAGGCACATCTCCCAAACACATTGCTCTACACTCACTCACACATTTTCCTCTCTCTTGCAGGCCAAGGTCATTTACAACAGGAGGGAGCAGGAGTGCACAGGCAGGGGACAACCTGACAGCCAACCACTTTCTGAGCTGGAGGAAAGAATGTTGTAAATCATTGGGTGCCAGGTGGTGGACGCCGTGGCCACCGGCGATGTTGACCTACTTGGGGACAACAACGGTATGTTCTTCCCTACTCCTTCTTCTCGCATCCCACTTCCCCCTCACCCCACAACCCTTTCCCACTTTCCAGCTAACTGTGCTGTATGCAAGCATTTCTCTCTTCCTGCCCCCCTCCCCTCACCTTAACCCAACTCTTGTGCCTTTATGCTTTCAGATAATGAGCAAGCAGCTGAGCAGCTTGTCCCTGAGGGCACCATAGAGAGCGAGGCGGGAGAAGAGGAGGAGGAAGAACACATCACGTCACTGCATGTCTCACCCACAGGCACCAGCTCAGGTACTGGCACTATGCATTCTTTAAAGGTTATTCTAGTAGTGGGATCTGCACAGGGTGAGGCACTGGGGATGAGCAGGCTGCAGCAAGGTCAGGCGGAAAAGGTAGCTCGGGAGTCAGCTCCCCGGAGGGTGAGTTCGCGTGCTAGTTCTGCTGCACAGGGCTCAGATGAGGACCTCGATGGGGAGGCCTTTAGAAGAAGGGTGAGGGGCATGCACACTGAGATGATAGGTGCAATGGCAAGGGTGCTCGAGAGCCTCTCGGCAATGGTAAGGACCATGGAGGAGTCCACCTCCAACAATGCACAGAGCTCTGCGCACACCATGGAGCCCGTCATTTGCAGCCTGCAAAGGATGGTGGACTCCCAGAGAGACCGTGGTGACCCAGACCTCATGCCACATGTGATGGGCGATGTTGTAGCTTCCATTGCAGCACAGCCAGAAGCCATGCAGCGCCTTAGTGCTGTAATGCAGTCTATGCTAAAGTAAAAGTAAGGTCTTGTTAAAGTAAAAGTAAGGTCTCTAGTTTAGAGTGAGTAGTGTTTAAAGGGAAGTAAGGTCCCTAGGGCTGAAAATTCAGTAGGCTTAGCGCCCCATTTGGGGCGCTGGAGGGCCTAGCGCCGCAGTTATGGCCAGTTTGAAAATTCAGTGGGGCCCTTCCGTCGGCGTTACACCGGTTGCGCTGCGCCGGCACTGATGACGTCATCGGTGTGCGCAGCGTCCCGGTTGCCGTGGTGACGGGCCCCAGCGCCGAAATTGAGTTGCGGCCGCCTCGCCCGTGGCAGCCGCAACTAAGATTTTTTCAACCGAGTCTTCCCCGAGTTAGCGCCGGCGCATTAAGGTCGCGCGGCGGCCGGCCGCTTTCCCGCCGGCCGCCTGCCCGCACCTCCCTCCCCGGACTCCTCCACCCGCCCCCCGCGGAACAGATGCGTCTGGCCTGCAAGCCCGGCATTGTCCGAGGTGCCGGGCTCATTTTTTTCAATATTTGAACGGACAGCGGGCGGGTGCAGGCAGCTCCTCCTTAACTGAAGGAGGAGGCCTGCACTTCCCCAGCCTGCCGCACCGCATCGGGTCCCGCAGCGCCGGATTAGCGCCGCAATGCGGCAGTCAGCGCCCATTGGGAGGCGCTCACGCCCGCCAGTAGCGCCGGCAGCCGTCTGGGCGCGGCGCTACTGAATTTTTGGCGCGCGCAGGGGGACTTAGCGCCGGCGCTAAATTTCCGGCGCTAAAGCCCTGGCGCGGCGCCAACTCAATTTCTAGGCCCTAGTGTATTTAATATTTTTTAATTTAAAGGGTGTAAATTAAGGGTAGGACATGGCAGGGCAGCTCGCCAGCGTGGAGTGCTTGCTCTTCCTGTGTTATGTGGGAAGTCAGGGACACATTCGGTGTCCAGGTTGAACACATGTGCAGGAAGTGTCTCCAGCTGCAGCTATTCGAAATCCACGTTTCGGAGCTGGATCTGCGGCTGGAGTCATTGTGGAGCATCTGCGAAGCTGAGATCTTCGTGGATAGCACGTTTAATGAGATGGTCACACCGCAGGTAAAAAGTGCACAGGCAGACAGGGAATGGGTGACCGCCAGACAGAGTAAAAGAACTAGGAAGGTAGTGCAGGAGTCCCCTGGGTCCATTTCTCTCTCCAACAGATATTCCGTTTTGGATACTGATGGGGAGATGGTTTCTCGGGGGAATGCAGCAAGAGCCAAGTCCATGGCACTACGAGTGGCTCAGCTGCACAGGAGGGGAGGAAAAAGAGTGGGAGAGCAACAGTGATAGGGGATTCTATCGTAAGGGGAACAGATAGATGTTTCTGTGGCCACAGATGTGACTCCAGGGTGGTATGTTGCCTCCCTGGTGCCAGGGTCAAGGATGTCACTGAACAGCTGCAGGGCATTCTGAAGGGGGAGGGCGAACAGTCAGAGGTCGTGGTTCACGTTGGTACCAACGACATGGGTAGAAAGAGGGATGAGGTCCTGCAACAAGAATTTAGGGAGCTAGGTAGCAGATTAAAAAGCAGGACCTCAAAGGTTGTAATCTCTGGATTACTCCCGGTGCCACGTGCTAGTGAGTATAGGAATAGGAGGATAGAGCAGATGAATGCATGGCTAAAGAGTTGGTGCACGAGGGAGGGCTTTAGTTTCCTGGATCACTGGGTCTGCTTCTGGGGAAGGTGCGACCTGTACATGTCAGATGTATTGCACCTGAACTGGAACGGGACCAACATCCTTGCGGGGAGGTTTGCTAGTACTGTTGGGGGGGTTTAAACTAACTTGGCAGGGGGCTGAGATACGGAGTGGAGCAATAGTAGTGGGTGATCCACAGCCAAATAGAGAGGAAAAAGCAAGTCAGCCTGGAAGGCAGAGCAAATATGTAATGGCACAAGGGAGTATGGCAAGGCTGGATGGTATTTATTTTAATGCAAGGAGTCTTGCGAGTAAGGCAGATGAATTGAAGGTGTTGATGAACACATGGGAGTGTGATATTGTTGCTATCACAGAGACATGGTTGAGGGAGGGGCAGGACTGGCAGCTCAATATTCCGGGGTCTTCAGGCGAGACAGAGACAGAGGGGGGTGTAAAAGAGAAGAGGGTGTCGCAATATTAATCAAGGAGTTAATTACCGCCGTAAGAAGGGATGATATCTTAGCAGGTTCCTCTAATGAGGCCATATGGGTAGAACTTAAAAACGAAAAGGGGGCAAGCACATTGCTGGGAGTGTACTATAGGCCCCCAAACAGTCAGGGGGAGATAGAGGAATAGATATGTAGGCAAATCTCAGAGAAGTATAGAAATAATAGGGTAATAATAGTAGGGGATTTCAACTTCCCCAATATTAACTAGGCTAGTCAGAGTGTGAAAGGCTTAGAGTGTGCAGAATTCTTAAAGTGCATCCAGGAGAGCTTTTTGAGCCAGCATGTAGAAAGTCCTACAAGAGAGGGGGTACTGGACCTAATTCTAGGGAATGTAGCCGGGCAAGTGGTAGAAGTATCAATAGGAGAGCATTTTGGTGACAGCGACCATAATTCGGTGAGACTTAAGGTAGTCATGGAAAAGGACAAAGATGGACTGGAAATAAAGGTTCTAAATTAGGGGAAGACTAATTTTAATATGATAAGGCAGGATCTGGCCAAAGTGGACTGGGATCAGCTACTTGTAGGAAAATCCACATCGGAGCAATGGGAGTCTTTCAGAAAGGAGATAGAAAGGGTACAATGCCAACATGTTCCCGTAAAGGTCAAGGGTGGGACCAACAAGCCCAGGGAACCCTGGATGTCAAGGGATATACAAGAATGGATTAGGAAAAAAAGGGAGGCTTTTGGCAGATACAAAGGACTTAAAATAGTGGAAGCCCTAGAGGTGTATAGAAAGTGCAGGGGGGTACTTAAAAAAGAAATTAGGAGAGCGAAGAGGGGGCATGAAAAAACACTGGCGGGCAAAATAAAGGAAAATTCCAAGGTGTTTTATAAGTATATTAAGGGCAAGAAGATAACCAGGGAAAGAGTAGGGCCCATTAGGGACAAAAGTGGCAACCTGTGTGTAGAGCCGGAAGATGTGGGTGAGGATTTAAATGAATATTTTGCATCTGTGTTCACTATGAAGAAGGACAATGTAGGCATAGAAACCAGGCAGGGGGATTGTGATATACTTGAACAAAGTGGTATTGAGAGGGAGGAGGTACTAGCAGTTTTAATGGGCTTAAAAGTGGATAAATCCCCAGGCCCAGACAAGATGTATCCCAGGCTGCTGTGTAAGGCAAGGGAGGAAATTGCAGGGGCTCTGACACAAATTTTCAGAACCTCTCTGGCCACAGGATAGGTGCCAGAGGGCTGGACGACAGCTAACGCAGTATCATTATTCAAGAAGGGTAGTAGGGATAAACCAGGGAATTACAGGCCAGTGAGCCTAACATCCATGGTAGGGAAATTATTGGAAAAATTAGTCTCCACTTGGAGAGGCAAGGATTAATCAAGGATAGTCAGCATGGCTTTGTCAGGGGGAGATCATGTCTAACCAATTTGATTGAATTTTTCAAGGGGGTGACTAGGTGTTTGGATGACGATAGTGCAGTTGATGTAGTCTACATGGACTTCAGTAAGGCTTTTGACAAAGTCCCGCATGGGAGACTGGTCAAGAAGGTAAGAACCCATGGGATCCAGGGCGATTTGGCACATTGGATCCAAAATTGGCTTCGTGGCAGGAGGCAGAGGTTAATGGTCGAAGGTTGTTTTTGTGACTGGAAGCCTGTGTCCAGTGGTGTACCGCAGGGATCGGTGCTGGGTCCTTTGCTGTTTGTAGTGTACATTCATGATTTAGATATGAATGTAGGAGGTATGATCAGTAAGTTTGCAGATGACAAGAAAATTGGTGGAGTGGTTAATAGAGAGGAGGGAAGCCTCAGGCTATAGGACGATATAGACGGTTTGGTCAGATGGGCAGAACCGTGGGAAATGGAATTTAACCCTGAAAAGTGTGAGGTGATACATTTTGGGAGGACTAACAAGGCAAGGAAATACACAATGAATGGTAGGACCCTAGGAAGGACAGAGGATCAGAGGGACTTTGGTGTGCATGTACGCCCTGGTAGCGCCCTGGACCAGATATTGAGTGGCACCCCCCTGCCTTACCGCCTGCCGCTAGCAATGACAGGTTGAGGGGAGCGTTTTGCAGTCAGGAAGGGAGGGGGGAGCGCTATTTAAAGGTGAACGCTTCCTACCTTTTTTTGTTGGTGACATTTTTGCACCACGCATTCTGAGAGAGAGAAAGAGAGAGACTTCTGGAGAGATTCAATGCTGTGTGAAGGAGTTTTGGGTACTGAGCAGCATTTTGCAGGTTCATTTTGATTTGCCCTTCCTTGTATCAATTTAGAAGAGACTGTGGGGACTCTTTCCCTGGGGCGCCACTCAATATCCGATCCGGGGCGCTACCGGGGCATTGCACACTCGACTGACGTCATGATCTGCCGGCGCAGGAGATCGTGGCAGTAGTGTTTAGCGCTGCCGCAAAATGTCTAGTTAATTTCGTGAGCGGTGCAAACATTGCTGCGCTCGGGCACTATTTGCTTTGCGCCCCAATAGCGCCCTCTTAAGGCGCTAATGGGAGGCGCAAACCAACTGAATTTTTCCCCCTATGGCTCTGCTTGATGCCATTCAATCTCAGACTGCTCCCATGCAGTCTCAGCTTGATGCTATGCAAGCTCTGACTGCTGCCATCGTGTTTGGGTTGACCACTGTCCACCGGGGCTTTCACGGTGTCGCAGTTGGTAGTGATGCTGAGGTGCTGCCCCGGGGGAGTGGCAGTGGATCAGTGGAGCAGGAAGCTGCTGTCCTCTCTCAGGCCTTCCAGAAGGTCGATTGAGTGGCTGCCTCCTCCTTCCCTCCTGTTCTTCCTCGTCTTCTTCATTCTCCTTGTCCTTGTCCTCCTCCTCTCCCTCTTCCTCCTCCTGAGGTGGTCCCGCAATCCCTGGTGGCAAGGGCTGGGCCCTCATGATGGCCAAGTTGAGGAGCATGCAGCAGACAATGACAAAATGGGACATCTGCTCCAGCGAGTACTGGAGGGCTCCTCCCAAGTGGTCAAAGCAGCAGAACCATTGCTTGAACACCCTGATGGTCTGCTCGATGAAGTTCCTGGTGGCAGCATGGCTCTCATTATATGAGTGCTGAGCAGGAGTGTTGGGGTTGGTGAAGGGGAGTAATGAGCCAGGTGTAGAGCGGATAGCCCTTGTCTCTGACCAGCCAGCCGCGATCTTGATGTGGTGGCTGGAAGAGTGCTGGCACACCGGTCTGGAGGAGAATGAAGGCATCGTGGCTGCTGCCAGGATAACGGGCTCTCACATTGAGGATTCGCTGTCTGTGGTCGCACACCAACTGCACATTAAGTGAGTGATAGTCGTTGCAGTTACAGAAGAGCTCAATATTGTAATGAGGTGCCCGCAAAGCCACACGGGTGCAGTCAATTGTGCCCTGCACCATGGGGAAGCCCGCTATCCTAGCAAAGCCACATGCACGTTCATCCTGCTTCTCTCTGGTGATGGGCAAGGAAATGTAGTCCCTTCTCCTACTGTAGAGAGTCTCTGTGACCTCCTGGCTGCAGCGATGGATGGCGAACTGCGAGATGTTCACTATATTTCCTGTTGCAGACTGGAAGGCACCACTGGTGAAAAATTGAGAGCGATGGTGACCTTGACTGCCACTGAGAGAGCCGTGGTCGACCTGATCTGAGGTTTGAGGTCTGGTTGTAGCAGGTGGCAGAGTTCGGTGACCACCTCCTTGGTGAAGCGGAGCCTTCTAATGCTCCTCGCTGAATTGAAGGTAGGAGAAGTGCTCCTGGAATACCCTCGGAGGGTAAGGCCACCTGTTGAGAGCCCTGATGGCCCTCCTACTCCCTCTGGCCACATCTTGCAATCTTTCTCGCTGCCTCCGCTCCCTCCGCAGTAGATCGTGGAGTGTGAGATTGTATGCCAGTACAGTCCCCATTAATGTAACGATGTGTAGCACTTTGAAATTATGTCAGAATAAATGTAACAAATTTTTAGTAGCCACAACACTCCTGATGCTAAAGAACCTTCAACTGACTGAATTAAACTCTTGCACAAGTGCAAACTGACAAGGAAGCAGTGAAACAGCACTAGCCTGACAGCTACGCCTCATCCCTTTAAATAGCGCCCCTGGAGCCGCCATCCACCTGCTTCATGCCTCCTCTTCCTATCATTGTCGGGGCGAGGCACTAAGGCAGAGGGCGCTAATCAATTTGGCAGATCGGGTGCTGAGTGAGCGTGGCACTAAAGCCCCAGGCGCTAACAGTTAGCGGCGGTGCTAAGGGGTGACTGGATTTGACATGTGGTGCTGGATTCGCCTCGCCCTGGCGCTACTTCATTAGCCCCGACATTACTTTGGGAGGTGCTAACCAACCAAATTTCTTCCCCTCTGTATCTTTTGTCCTGTAGTTGATTGACAGTTTCATTTAATTTTGAAAGGTACTTTTTGATTTCCTTTGTCCCAATTTTAATTTCACACCAGTCTGCAGCACATCTTATATTCTTCTGGAGGCAAACAGATAAAACCTCACATTTAATTGGTGATATAGATGCAGGTCCAAGTCCTTTATTATTAGGAGAGCTAACAAGATGATGAGCCTTTGATCTTTTTGAACCTGAGGAAGTGTAAGTTAAACTTTCTACAATCAAGCAAAATTTGCTTTATTAGTCTTTTATTGTTTGTTAACTGTTACTTTCAATAAACCTGATTTGCTGTTTATAGGCTAAGTCAAATGGTCTGATAGAATGTTTATAATATTCCCATATCCAAAGTCTAGCAGAACACCTTATCCTCGAAAATCTTCTTCCTCTTAGGCTCTTAGGCAGTCCCTCGGAACCGAGGATGACTTGCTTCCACATTAAAAATGAGCTCACAGGTGACTGATTAGTCCAATGCGGGACCTGCAGTCTCTGTCACAGGTGGGGCAGACGGTGGTTGAAGGGGCAGGTGGGTGGGATGCTTGGGTTGACGTGCGCTCCTTGGGCTGCCTGCGCTTGGCTTCCGCTTGCTCCTGGCGAAGAAACTCGAGCTGTTCGGTGCCTTCCCGGATGCTTCTCCTCCAAAATACATGGGCAGTCAATCCTGGTGTAAGTGCTGGAACCTGCCTGCGAGTAATCTCCACTGCTGACCCTGCTCAAGTATCCAGGGTTGGGGGAGGTTCCCTGATTAGCATTTGACTGGTGGATATTGGGTGCCTTCTAGAGCAGGGGGACAGGTAAAGTGGAGCTGATCAGCACCTTGCGTCTTACCTGGCAGCCCCAGTTCCAGTCGCAGGTGTAGTGTATGTGCCTTTAAGTCAGAACTACTTTTTACAGCTCCTGTATACTGTAGTACCAGCAGTGACCACACCGGTATATAAGCTGTGCGCATGCCTCTGTACCCCAGTCTAGAGATTACCCTCCTCCAGTAAAGACCTGTTATTTGTTAATGTACAGCATCCGTGTGATTATTTATCCACTGAACCACGGATCTAACAGTGGCGACGAGTGTCGATTCGAATCTAACTGCAACATAAAAATAAAAAAAATAGTCGAGTCCAGGAACACGGGCGTCGACCACGAGCAACCGCCCAGCAGTCAGGCAGAGATCCAACTTCGCTGGGGAGGCTGTGGAGAGCCGGGCTTGGTTCCCCAGCCACAACGAGCAGTAAGAGACCGACGACAGGTCCAGAGCAGACCCTTCCCGAGCAGCGGTGGCTGGAGCCGACCGACGGCAGAGAGAGAGCCGAGCAGCGTCGACGGGGTAAGAAAGAGGGTGAAGAGAGCAGAGCGCAGCCGGGGGTTGATCACCGAGTGGCGTCGAGGAAAAATACTGCAAACCGGAGAGAGAGAGGGTAAGAAACAGCCGGATTCTAGACTGAGTGGCGTCGACAAATATCAAGAGAAGAACATGCAGAGCACAGCCAGGGATCACGGGCTGATCAGGGTCCGCGGGGCGAAGCAAGGGGAGACGCCATTGAGCCACGGAGAAGCAGGGAGAGCGCGGGAGACGCCATTGAGCCGCGAAGAAGCAGGGAGAGCGTGGGAGGCGCCATTGAGCCGCGGAGAAGAAGGAAGAGCGCGGGAGATGCCATTTTGCGAAGCCGCAGCGGAGAAGACGGGCGAGCATGGGAAGGAAGGAAAGCACGGGAGACGCCATTTTGTGCCAGCGGAGAAGAAGGGGAAGCACGGGAGGCGCCATTGGTGATAGTTAACGCACAACCAAGGATGCCGAAGAGTGGCACTAACTCTACGTTCGACAATGAAGTCGAAGATTGGGCGACATATGTGGAACATATTGAGGTGTACTGCAGGGCGAATGAAGTGCCAGATGCTAATAAAGCACTGGTTCTGTTAAATTCCATGGGTGCAAAAACTTATGGGTTACTGCGAAATCTAATAACCCCAGAGAAGCCGGTAAACAAGAATTTTGAAGGCATAGTAGAAATCCCACAGGACCACTTAAACCCCACACCGCTGCTGATAGCAAAACGATTTAAGTTCCATAAAAGGAACCAACACAAAGACGAAAGCAATGCTGAGTACCTAACGGAACTGCGCAAGCTATCGAAATACTGCCAGTTTGGAGCAGGACTAGCAGACGTTAAGGGACAAGTTTGTGTGTGGGCTACAAAGTGAAGGAACCCAGAAACGGCTTCTATCAGAAAAGGACCTAACGCTGGACAAAGCTTTCAGCATGGCAGTATCACACGAAGCAGCCGCAAGGGGCGCTGCAGAGATACAACGGAGACCGCAAGAACCTATGGAACAGGGAAGTGCTATCGCTGCGGCAGAACAACACATGACCAGAAAGATTGTTGGTTCAAGGACCAACTGTGCAGACAGTGTGGGAAAGCAGGACACATAGCAAGAGTCTGCAGGTCTGGGAAGAAAACCAACAGTAAGATATCTCCACAGGAGAAGTACAAAAAGGTGCACCAGGTGATGGACAGTGGTTCAGACGAACAGAAAAGCGACACAGACTCCGGAAGCAAGGAGCTGGGTTGTCTGAAACTACATAATGTAACCGAAACGGAGGATCACCAGACTATCTGGGTTACACTCAAGATAGACGGAGTCCAAGTGGAAATGGAATTGGACACAGGGTCAGCTCTAACAGTCATAAATCAAAGAGACTACAAGCGGCTATTTTCACACATACCCTTGAAAGCTACAGAGATTGTCTTGAAGATGTATACGGGACAAAAAGTCTACCCCAAAGGGAAAATAAGGGTGAAAGTGACATATAAAGGCCAGGAAATATCTAAAATGGATATATATGTATTGCGAAATGGAGGACCACCACTGCTAGGACGTGAATGGATCCGGAAGATACAATTAGATTGGCATTCCATACAGGCACTGAAGGTTGAGGCCAAAAAGGATGACGACGTCACACCTGGACGACTGTCAAAAATGCTAACTGACGCAAAAGAAGTGTTCCAGGAGGGACTAGGAACACTAAAAGGAATAATAGCAACAATTAAAATAGAGGATAATGCAAGCCCAAAGTTTCTGAAGGCCAGACCAGTGCCTTATGCGATCAGACCAGCGGTTGAAGCAGAGCTGGAAGGGTTGGAACATTCAGGAGTACTGTCCAAAGTGGACTGGAGCGAGTGGGCTACACCCATCGTTCCTGTAATGAAGAGGTCGTTGAGTAATACGCCTGGGGAACCAAAGAAGGTCCGCATCTGTGGGGATTTTAAGGTGACAGTGAACCCAGTCCTTCACACGGTGCAATATCCGCTTCCACGAATTGAGGATATTTTCGCCTCGCTATCTGGTGGTAAGCGCTTCACCAAAATTGATCTAGCCCAGGCGTACTTGCAAATGGAGGTAGAAGAAGCTTCGAAACATTACCTTACGATCAACACCCATAAAGGTCTCTATCAATACAACCGGCTGGTGTTTGGAGTAGCCTCGGCTCCGGCTATCTGGCAAAGGGCGATGGATCAGGTCCTGCAAGGGATTCCAGGGACCCAGTGTTATTTGGACGACATCTTGGTCACGGGCAAAAATGACGGTGATCACCTCGCTAACTTGGAGAAGGTGCTCGCCAGATTAAAGGAATATGGGCTACGAGCTAATCGCCACAAGTGCGAGTTTTTCCAGAAACAGATCTCGTATTGCAGCCACGTCATCGATGAAGAGGGGTTACATAAGTCCCCTGACAAGATTGAGGCAGTAGTCAAGGCTCCAGCACCGGAAAATGTGTCACAACTGAGGTCGTTCCTCGGGCTGGTAAACTATTACCACAAGTTCTTACCAAATTTGTCTACGGTATTACACCCGCTGAACACCCTACTGCAAACAGGGGTACCATGGAAGTGGGTTGACGAACGTAGACGAGCTTTCCAGAAGTGTAAAGAATTGATCACATCAAAAGAGGTGTTGGCCCATTTCAACCCAGCACTACCAATTCGTTTGGCATGTGATGCATCACCCTATGGCATTGGAGCGGTGCTGTCGCACAAATTCCCAGGCGGGTTGGAGAGGCCAGTAGCCTTTGCGTCTCGGTCACTAACCTCAGCCGAGCGCAACTACGCCCAGATTGACAGGGAGGCCCTCAGCCTAGTATGGGGAGTAAAAAAATTCAACCACTATCTGCATGGGCAGAAGTTCACCTTGCTGACTGACCACGAACCACTTGTCACCATCTTTAATCCTAAGAAGGGCGTGCCAGTAATGACTGCACAGCGGTTACAAAGATGGTCCCTGTTTCTAGGGGCGAATCAATATGAAATAGAATATAAAGGCACGAAACAGCATGGGAACGCTGATGGGCTATCACGCCTGCCACTGCCTATGGTGGAGGAAGCACCAGCAGCGGACCCTATCGAGATATTTTATGCGTCGATAATTGAACAATTGCCAGTAACAAACGCGGATATAGAGAAGGAGACCCGCAATGATCCGACGCTGTCACGGGTATATGAATTGACGGTGAGGGGATGGCCAACACATGGCGACTCACTGTTGCCAGCATTCTCATCCAGAAGAGAACAGCTGTCAGTATGCCAGGGGACAGTGATGTGTGGATCCAGAGTGGTGATTCCTCCCAAGTTAAGGGAGAGAGTGCTAAATGAGCTACATGAAGGTCATCTGGGGGGAGTGAAAATGAAAAGCCTTGCTAGGGCTTATGTGTGGTGGCCGGGAATCGATCAACAAATCGAAGACCTAACTAAGAGCTGCTTAGGATGCCAGAAGGTCCAAAATGCACCACCACATGCCCCTCTACACCCATGGGAGTGGCCCTCCTCTCCATGGCAGTGGGTGCATATTCATTTCGCTGGTCCATTCATGGACTCAATGTTCTTAATAGCAGTGGATGCTCATTCAAAGTGGCCTGAGGTGATAAACATGTCTTCAACCACTACAGAGAAAACGATTGCAGTCCTACGGACCATATTTGCCAGAAACGGTTTGCCAGAGCAGATCTGCTCTGATAATGGACCACAGTTTGTGTCTGACGAGTTCCAATAATTCATGAAAAGGAATGGGGTAAGGCATTACACATCCGCCCCGTATCATCCAGCCACCAATGGATTGGCTGAGAGGTTCGTACAAACCTTTAAGAAGGCGATAAAGGCCATGTGCGACGAGGAAATTCCACTACAGCATAAGATGGACAATTTCTTATTAGCCTACCGAAATGCGACACATGCAGTTACCAACCAGACCCCGGCCATGATGTTCTTTAACCGAAGGTTGAGATCTCGTCTGGACTTGCTCAGACCAAATGTGTGAAGAAATGTTGAGGACAAACAATTCCAGCACATCAACGAGAAGCCGACAAGGAGCTTCAATGTAGTGCAACCAGTCTTGGCCCGGGACTATCGAACAGAGAAGTGGCAACCCGGAATGATATGTACAAGGCAGGGGCCATTAACGTACACAGTGGATGTCGGGGAGAACATTGTGAGATGCCACGTCGATCAGATCTTAGCATCACAGGAATGCGTCAACCCCATGTCTCGAGTACCTGGGGATGAACCCGACATACCGGTAGCATCTACTTCAGACCCAGTAGCAGTGGAACCTGATGAACTACCCGATGAAAAGGGGTCCGAATCGCCTCTGCACCGAGAACAAGAACCTCTGGAAAGGCGCTATCCCGAAACGGTCAGGCAGCCGCCCCAAAGACTGAATCTATAAATGGACTTTTGTTATTGAATGTAGATGTAAAAATGTAATTGTTATTTGAATATTAAGGGGGTATTATTAATCTAAAAAGGGAGGAATTGTAGTGTATGTGCCTTTAAGTCAGAACTACTTTTTACAGCTCCTGTATACTGTAGTACCAGCAGTGACCACACCGGTATATAAGCTGTGCGCATGCCTCTGTACCCCAGTCTAGAGATTACCCTCCTCCAGTAAAGACCTGTTATTTGTTAATGTACAGCATCCGTGTGATTGTTTATCCACTGAACCACGGATCTAACAGCAGGACTTGAAGCAGGGCCACTTGGTTGAGATAATGGAGATGACCAGGACCAAATCTCCCACAAACATGGCAGGTTTTCTTTCGAGGCCCGGGCAAAGGCCCAGGCCTGGACTCCCACGTGGGCCCTACACTCACCACTGAGCAGAATGACGCGTCTTGTTTTTCCCGGCCGGAGCTGAAGGAAATTCTCAGCCTGGGAATTTGCTTCCCTTGCTAGTTTCCTCTGATAAAAGGGCCATGTTTAGAGTGGGCAGAGTTTCCATCCGAGGCACCTAAAAAATTGGCCCCATAAATTTAGCAGTGGGACCAACACCTGCGCAGATTGAGCGCAGATCGTCCCACTGCTAAATTGGTATGCTTTGTGCCCATTTTATGCCCAAAGTACAGGCACTAAGCCTACGAATTTCTATCCCATTGTGTGTGGATACTTACACTTTGGTTTATAGAGAGTGAAAACTCGATTGCAGGAGTGGTCTTTGGCACTAAGCATGAAAGGAATATTTGGTGAAGTCCTAAAATCATAAAAGAACACCACCAGCATCATCATGCTTTTTAACATTTGTAATGTTCATGTCCACTGCTCCTCCGACTAGCAATGAGCACTGGGATTAATTATACCTTTGATTCTGATTGTGCGAGTCAGAAATTTAAATGATTTAAAACCAGATCTGAACTCTATTTTTTAACATCATCATATGTGAGTCATCGCAAGGATAAAAACTATCAACTTGGTTTGCATATCTGCCCTAGATGAATGCGGACTCACCAAGGGACTGGACTACTAGAGATTGAATGGGTACATACCCACCCTCAGGGTATGTTCTTCCTTTCCACTAGACTAAAAAGGAGCAGGCAAAGTCTTATCCAGCATAGGGCCACATTGGCCCCCTCCCCATGTAGACGCAGACAAGATGAAAAACAAAGCGAAAAGGAAAGGTTTTTTTAAACTAATGAGTGCTAAGAAATTCAATGACATCCTTCCAACTAGACTGCTGAGTGTTGATAGAGTTTGTTTCAAATCTGCTAGATGCTTTCCTTTTCTTTTCCTTTTAGTTTTTTAAAGTAATTTTCTCTCCTGTTTTGCATCATGCCATATACATTAATCTACAGATGAGGTCAAGCAAGCAGTCGGTTTCTAGGCCACCGCTATTGCTACAGCAATACCAAATTATAAAAATAGAATAGCATTCATTCATAATTATAATTGCAACAGAAAAACAGGCACAGAAAAGCTAATTGGAAAAAAGAGCAGTTACAGCTAGTTACAATCAAAAGCTATTTATTCCAGCTGTAGTAAAGTAGTTATGTCGTACTGCAGTCTGCATCCTTGAGGTCATGGGATCCTCGTTATGAAGTTAACTGAATCTCACGCTGAAGAGAATGTGCTTAGTTTGATGAGGTCAGCTCATTATAATAATTTGCATAGATTTCCTACACACACGGACCTTGGCACAGGGAGCATGGCTCACACGTGGGTGACACATTTGATGATGCAGCAGCTCTTCAAGAGTTGTTGCTCACACTTAACGGAGATCTGCAATAAAGAGTTCATAAACTGGATTTAAGTTATAGAAGAATGGGAAGCCGAAGTCAAATGAGCAGGCCTGCCCCATTTGAAGCTCTCATTGGGTCTTTTTCAGTGCGACCGACAATGAGCATTGCATTATTAGCCCTTCCAAACAAATGGGACAGCTTACCCTTCTGAAGGACTTAGCTAGACTACAATCAATGATCTAGACTTGAATATAGGGGGTATGATTAAGAAGTTTGCAGATGATACTAAAATCGGCTGTGTGGTTGATACTGAAGAAGGAAGCTGTAGACTGCAGGAAGATATCAATAAATTGGTCAGGTGGGCAGAACAGTGGCAAATGGAATTCAATCCGGAGAAGTGTGAGGTAATGCATTTGGGGAGGGCTAACAAGGAAAGGGAATACATATTAAATGGTAATACACTGAGTAGTGTAGAGAAACAAAGGGACCTTGGAGTGCATGTCCACAGATCCCTGAAGGTAGCAGGCCAGGTAGATAAGGTGGTTAAGAAGGCATACGGAATGCTTGCCTTTATTAGCCGTGGCATAGAATACAAGAGCAGGGGTGTTATGCTTCAACTGTATAAAACACTAGTTAGGCCTCAGCTAGAGTACTGCATGCAGTTCTGGTCACCACATTGCAGGAAAGATGTGATTGCACTAGGGAGGGTATAGAAGAGATTTACAAGGATGTTGCCGGGAGTAGAGAATCTTAGCTATGAGGAAAGACTGGATAGGCCGGGTCTGTTTTCCTTGGAACAGAGGAGGCTGAGGGGAGACCTTATTGAGGTGTATAAAATTATGAGGGGCCTAGATAAAGTGGATAGAAAGGACCTATTTCCCTTAGCAGAGGGGTCAAAAACCAGGGGGCACAGATTTAAAGTGATTGGTGGAATGTTTAGAGGGGATTTGAGGGGAAATTTCTTCACCCAGAGGGTTGTGGGGGTCTGGAACTCACTGCCTGAAAGGATGGTAGAGGCAGGAACCCTAACCACATTTAAAAAGTACTTGGATGTGCACTTGGGATGCTCTAACCTGCAGGGCTACGGACCAACAGCTGGGAAGTGGGATTAGGCTGGATAGCTCTTTGTTTGCCGGCGTGGACACGATGGACCGAAATGGCCTCCTTCCATGATGTAACTTTCTATGATTCTATGATTCTATGAATTACAGCACAGGTCTCAAAAATTAACTGTCTTTACCCCCAAGTTTTCATAGAAAACACTTTCTAAACATAAGACAATCTTTAGTCTAACTTCCCGTAACTGGCCCTTCCCCCGCTTCACCCCACCCCACACACACACACAAATACGTGCACACACATAAACACACACACACACACACAAACACACACACACATAGGCCTCAATTTTAACTCAGCTGCGGGCTATTGGCGTGTTCCCCAAATTTCATGTTTCCCACACTAATCTAAATGGATGTGGGAGATTGATGCAATTTTAACTCAATTGGTGAATTGATTTCCAACGTGTGGGAAGCCTTTGCAAATGGGTTTTTCATGACTGAAAGTCCCCTCCGATGACATCATCATTGCTGTTGCATTTAAGGTCCACAGCAAGCCTTGCTTCTTCTGCAGACTGCCAAGCTTTCTCCATTTGATGGCACAGGAACCTACAGGAACAATGGCCAGCGGGAGGCCAAGAGCAGCTCCTAAGTTTGACGAGGCAGCACTACAGGCATTGGTGGATGGGGCTAGGGCCCACAGGGAAGTCCTGTTCCCTTCATCAGGGAGGAAGAGGCCTCCCAGTCAGACCAAGGCTATGTGGATACAGGTGGCTGGGGAGGTCAACTCCTTGGGGGTCACACGGCGCACCTGGATGCAGTGCAGGAAAAGATTCCATGACCTTCAACGCACTGGAACAGTAAGTATGAAGTTCCCATCACCCTCAATTTGATCCCCATTGCCTTTCCTCACCAGCACTCAGCTTTAGCAATCTCTTCCTCCACATCCCACTTGACACTCACATCCATGCACCCTTACCCATTCCCTCTCTCTCTATGCTCACAATCACATAACTATTCCACCTTGCAGCCCTCACACTTCCTATCACTCTGATGCTTTGAACACAACTGACAACACACAGGGAGGGCCCTTGGTCTTGCAACCTCACGCCATCTTTGTCTCCTTCTAAGTATCTATGCTATGCAATCTCTACACTCACTCCTTCATTCTCACTCAACCTCCACTTGTGTCCCTCATTGCAGGAAAAGAGAGCTCACAATAAAAGGGAAAGAGCCAGGACAGGAGGAGGCCCACCATCATTAGCCCAGCTCACCCCCTGGGAGGAAGCCATCCTGGAAATTGTCGGGGTTGAAAAAGATGCGCACATTGGGGACAGACAGACGGGTGCATCACAGCAAGCTGGTGACAGAATAGTTTTCCATCTCTCTCATTAACATTGCATGAGTCGCTGATAATGATTCTGAAGCTATAACAGATGGACATATGATCATCTGCAATATGCAATGTGTATGTAACCTTGACCTCACATCCCTAACTCTTTCCTTTACTCCCTCACAGGACCATCGAGAGCCCCCGTCCCCACTGTCCAGGAGGAAGAGCCTGAGCTTCCAGACTCCTCAGAGGAATCTGCAACCTCTGAGGGCGCAGCATCAGCAGAAATAAGCGCACCCAGCACCAGCGCAGACACTCACACCTCGGTGGGACCTTCGGGACATAGAGTAGTGTTGTCACCTGTAAGGTTCACAACATTTCGGCAGCCCCCGAAGATTATTTGATTAAAGAAAACCTGGTTGGAATGTACTTTAAAAACCCAGGACATAAAAGATGGCTGCAGCCGGCCCCGTGGCAAAAGAGAAAAACAGCCTGTCTGAGTATTGAAGTACTTGAAACTGTCAATCAACTGCGGTTAGGAAGTTTCAACACGGAATAAAGGATTGTTTGTTTACAAGCCCTCAGCAGTGTTGACTCAAGGGCTTAAGTGATTGCTGTCAATCTAGTTGCAGTTAGGCTGTAACTACAGAACAAAGGATTGTTTACACTTCACACTCAAGTACTGTTTACCGAGCACTCAAGAAACCAGCGGGACATTTTTCAAACTGGGACAGCTCCATTCACAAACCAGTTAAACAAATGGGAAACACATCATAGCAGCATTCAAACGCATTACGGTCAATGGGGACAGATTGGTCCCTTTTGTGTAACCCAGATATGTCCAGATTTGGGCGTGAAGATAAGGGCTCCCAATGGGGTATAAAGGTAGCCCCTCAGGAAGCCATTCTCTCTCTCTCTACCGCCTCGACTCCAGTGCCCTGCCTTCAAGAGGACCGTCACAGCCCGCCCAAAGAAGTGGAATACCAGCAGTTACTTTTGAATTACTGGGGTATCTCTACTTCGGGCGGTGAAAAATCCAAGGCAGACCGCAGGGCACGGAGCAGGCATTTCAACATCGTAGACTGGTGAGCATAAACTTCCTGGCCCATTACAAGGCAACCTAGATAGGTATAAGGGGTGGGAACTAAAGGGGAATTTTGTTAAATTGTAATTTTAGTCAATTTTCCCTCGATGTGTCCGTCTTCTTTTCTCCTCCCCGTTAAAGTAAAATTGTGCTGTATTCATAATTATTTTCACTGTATAGCAATTTATTCTTCATTTCAATAAAGCACTGGTTCTCTTTGCACCAAACCACTGGTCTCGTTTTGTCTATATCGCTACTGAAATAAGTCCAGCGGTCAAAACCAAAGGGGAAGCGATTCGAACCGCACGGGGCTGGGACAGCTCAGACACATGGCTGACTGACCAGGCAAAAACCCCAAAACCACCAAAAACCCCTTACACACCTGGTGTATCACAGCTCACAAGTGAGCATCAGCAGATTGTGGAGATAGGGACAGCAGTGGAGAGTTTTCATTGGAGGGCGCAGGACTCTGCCAGCTCGGTTCAGCTGCATGTCAACCCTCTGCCTCTGGGTCCATCCATAAGATCAGAGGTGATGGAACTCCATGCACAGATGCAGGAGTCTCTGGCAGGTTCTGTCTCTAGGGTCGCTGCTGTTGTGTATGTACCTTTAAGAGTATAACTGGTCTCAGACTGCAGTACCGGCAGTGACCACCCCTGTATAAAAGGCGCTAGTAAGCCTCTGTAGTTTCAGTTTCCCGATTGACTCCTTTCAGTAAAGGCTTGTTTTGTTCAACTCCTGCTGTCCGTGTCTCAATCATACACGGACATAATACTGGCGACGAGCAGATACAACCTTACCTACAGTCTGCACCACCTCCTGGGATCCATTCCTGCAGCGAAGTGAGCAGAGGTCGAGGCCAGAAGGAAGAAAGAAGCAGTAGAAACGAGCGTCGACCATGGGCATCCGCCCCTGTGTTAGCGGAGTTGAAGATTGCTGGAGAAGCTGTCGAAAGCGGGGCCTGGTTCCTGTCGACGGTGCTTCAGCTAATCAGGCTGGTGGCAGGTAGTACACTGATCCTTCCTGGGCTGCGGCGGTCGCGAACTTGAGCGGGTGGCTTGCAACGGGGCCGAGCAGCGTTGTCGGGAGGAGGAGAGAGAGAGGGTGGAGCACACAGGGCGTGGCCGGTGCTACGAAGCCGGGCTGCATATAGACCCGAGAAGAGGGAGGCAAGAGTCCCACAGGGTTGTTCCACGATGGGAAAATAATAAAAAAAAGAAATATTAAACACACAGGAAACCGCGAGGAGCTGCAGGTTGCAACGGAAACCGCGGAAAGCAGCGCTAGCAACAGCGGGGAAGAAGGCAAAAGCGCGGGAGGCGCCATCTTAATCAGCGGGGGAAGAAGGCAAAGCACGGGAGGTGCAATTTTGTTAAATCGGGGAAGAAGGCAAAGCGCAGGAGGCACCATTTTAGATTTTCAAGATGCCGAAGACTGGCTGTATCACTGCCTTTGATAATACAATAGAGGACTGGACCACGTATGTGGAAAGAGTCGAGGTATATTGCGAGGCAAATGAAATAGCCGATGAGAAAAAGGCATCGGTATTGCTAAACTTAATGGGCGCTAGAACGTACGGCCTATTGCGGGACCTGATTACTCCAGCCAAACCGAAGGCGAAGAGTTTTAACGAAATTGTTGCTGTCCTACAGGAACACCTAAACCCTGCACCGCTGTTGATAGCCGAAAGATTTAAATTCCACAGGAGAACTCAGCATAAAGATGAGAGCAATGCTGAGTACCTTACGGAACTACGCAAGCTATCAAAGCACTGCCAGTTCGGAGCAGGACTGGCAGATACGCTACGGGACAAATTTGTCTGTGGACTCCTGAGTGAAGGAACACAGAAGAAGTTACTCTCAGAGAAAGAGCTGACGCTAGATAAGGCTTTCAGCGTGACAGTATCGTACGAAGCAGCAGCCAGGGGAGCTGCGGAAATTCAACAAAAGCCACAGGAATACGGCACCCACGAAATGACACGGGGATTTGCAAAATGTTATCGCTGCGGCAGAACTAACCATGAGCAGAAGGACTGCTGGTCCAAGGACAAAATATGCAGGCAATGCGGAAAGATGGGACACATTGCACGAGTTTGCAGGTCTGGGAAGAAGACCAGCGACAACAAAAAGGCTTCTAAGGAACCGTACAAGAAAGTACAAAAGATGACGGACAGTAGTTCCGAAGACCAGATGAGCGATAGTGAATCCGGGAACAGGAGACTAAGCTGTCTCAAACTTCACAATGTAATCGCAAAAGAGGATCACCGAACCATTTGGGTCACCCTCACGATAGCAGGGTCCCAAGTTAAAATGGAATTGGATACAGGATCAGCGCTAACCGTCATGAATCGACGAGACTATGTGCGGCTATTCTCACACATACCCTTGAGAGAGACATCCATCGTCTTGACGATGTATACGGGGCAAAAAGTATACCCCAGAGGAAAAATAAGGGTGCCTGTCGAATACAACGGCAAGAAAATACGGAAATTGTATCTCTACATACTGCAAAATGGTGGACCACCGTTATTGGGACGTGAATGGATCAGGAAGATAAGCTTAGATTGGCACTCCATTCATGCAATGACGGTGGACGGTAAAAAAGATGAAGACGTCACTCCTGGACGATTGTCAACAATCTTAGCTAACGCCAAAGAGGTATTTCAACAAGAACTGGGCACTCTTAAAGGCGTAACCGCCTCGATAAAAATAGAAGAGAATGCAATTCCCAAGTTTTTCAAAGCAAGACCGGTACCATATGCAATTCGCCCAGCCGTCGAGGCAGAGCTGGAGAATCTGGAGAAGGCAGGCGTGTTGTCTAAGGTCGACTGGAGCGAGTGGGCAACACCCATCGTTCCTGTCATGAAGAAAACGTTAAGCAATAAGTCTGAGGAGCCAAGGAAGGTTCGCATCTGTGGGGATTTCAAGGTGACGGTGAACCCAGTCCTTCACACAGTACAATATCCTCTTCCAAGGATAGAAGACATCTTCGACTCACTGTCTGGAGGGAAGCGTTTTACAAAAATGGACCTAGCACAAGCATATTTGCAGATGGAGGTTGAAGAATCCTCTAGGAAGTATCTCACGATAAACACTCACAAAGGTCTTTACCAATATCATCGATTGGTATTCGGAGTAGCATCGGCTCCGGCGATATGGCAAAGAGCGATGGAACAAGTCCTGCAAGGGATTCCGGGGACTCAGTGTTACTTGGACGACATCCTTGTGACAGGTGAAGATGACAGTGAACACCTTAACAACCTAGAACAGGTGCTCACTAGACTACGGGAACATGGGCTACGAGCCAACCGCCCCAAGTGCGAGTTTTTTAAGAAACAGATATCGTATTGTGGCCACGTGATTGATGAAGAGGCGTTACATAAGTCCCCTGACAAAATTGAAGCGGTTGTTAAGGCCCCAGTGCCTGAAAATGTGTCGCAACTGAGGTTATTCCTCGGATTGGTGAATTACTACCATAAGTTTTTGCCGAATTTGTCGACAATCCTGCACCCACTTAACGCCCTGCTACGAACGGGAGTAGCATGGAAATGGAGCAATGACTGTAAGCGGGCCTTTCAGAAGAGTAAGGACTTAATCACTTCAAGAGAAGTATTGGCTCACTACAACCCAGCACTGCCGATCAGACTGGCGTGTGATGCGTCTCCCTACGGCATTGGGGCGGTACTGTCACATAAATTCCTTGATGGTTTAGAGAGGCCGATAGCTTTTGCGTCACGCTTGTTAACTTCTGCCGAGCGTAACTGCACCCAGATTGACAGAGAGGCCCTCAGCCTAGTGTGGGGGGTGAAGAAGTTCAATCACTACCTGCACGGTCAAAAATTTACTCTACTAACCGATCATCAACCTCTTGTCTCCATTTTCAACCCTCAGAAGGGCGTACCGATAATGACAGCGCAACGGCTGCAGAGGTGGTCCCTTTTCCTAGGGGCACACCAATATGACATCGAGTACAAAGGAACTAAACAGCATGGGAATGCTGATGGATTGTCACGCCTACCGTTGCCGACGGTGGAAGAAGAAGAACTTGCAGTGGATCCAATGGAGTTATTCCACTCGACCATAGTCGACTGTCTCCCTGTGACGAATGCAAACATACAAAAGGAAACACGGAATGACCCGACACTATCATGGGGCTATGATTTAACGGTGAAGGGATGGCCAGCACATGGCGAACCACTGCTGCCAGCATTCTCGCTGAGAAGAGAACAGCTGTCAGTGTGCAGAGGAACCTTGATGTGTGGATCCAGAGTAGTAATTCCACCTAAGTTGACGGATAGAGTGCTCAATGAGCTTCATGAGGGTCATCTGGGTGGGGTAAAAATGAAGAACTTAGCCAGAGCGTTTGTGTGGTGGCCGGGAATCGATAGAGAAATCGAAGAGATGACCAAGAGCTGTGCAGGATGCCAGAAGGTCCAAAACGCCCCACCACAAGCTCCTCTACATCCATGGGAGTGGCCCTCATCTCCATGGCAAAGGGTGCACATTGATTTTGCTGGTCCCTTCATGGACTCGATGTTTTTAATTGCGGTGGATGCACATTCAAAGTGGCCAGAGGTAATAAAAATGTCCTCAACCACCACGGAAAAAACTATCACAGTTTTACGAACCATATTCGCCAGGAATGGGCTGCCTGAACAGATTTGCTCTGACAATGAACCACAGTTTGTGTCTGAAGAGTTCCGGAGGTTCTTAAAGAACAATGGTGTTAAGCATTACACATCTGCCCCATATCATCCAGCCACTAATGGATTGGCCGAGAGGTTTGTTCAAACATTCAAGAAGGCTATCAAGGCAATGTGTAATGAAGATATACCCCTACAACACAAGGTGGACAACTTCTTGTTTGCCTACCAGGATGCGACACATGCGGTTACCAACCAAACTCCAGCCATGATGTTCTTCAATCGAAGACTACGATGCCGCTTGGATTTGGTTAAGCCAAACGTCCGAAGAGATGTGGAGAACAGGCAGTTTCAGAATATGAATGAAAGGCCGACCAGGAGTTTTGAGATAGGTCAACCAGTTTTGGCCCGGGACTACCGCACTGAGAAATGGCAGCCAGGAACGATTTGTACACAGCAAGGACCTCTCATATATACCATGGACATTGGAGAGAGCATTGTAAGACGCCATGCTGACCAGATTCTAGAGTCACTGGAAAACGTCAACTCCACACCACGATCTGATACACCTGGTAATGAAATCGACGTACCAATTGCAGCTACCGCAGAATCGGTGATATTGGAAGCAGATGAACCAAACAACGACATTGATCCCAACTCAACCTTGCCAGAGGAACCTGATACCCCAAAGAGGCGTTATCCAGACAGAATCAGGAAGCCTCCTCAAAGACTGAACTTATAATTGCTTAAACTTAACCAATGTATCTAGCAACCGTAATTGTGATTGTAATTAGTTATCATTTAGTTGTTAAATGAATGTTATGTACTGTTTATCTAAAAGGGGAGGAATTGTTGTGTATGTACCTTTAAGAGAATAACTGGTCTCAGACTGCAGTACCGGCAGTGACCACCCCTGTATAAAAGGCGCTAGTAAGCCTCTGTAGTTTCAGTTTCCCGATTGACTCCTTTCAGTAAAGACTTTTTTTGTTGAACTCCTGCTGTCCATGTCTCAATCATACACGGACATAATAGCTGCGAGTGTGGAGCGAATGGAGGAGTCCATAGCGAACATGAGCAGAGCCTTTGTGGAGTCATTGGCACATGAATGCATCAACACGGAAAGGATGGCTACCTACCTGGAAATTATTGCTGCCTCCGTGGTAAGGCTGGCTACGGTAGAGGAGAGAAGGGCTACGGCCATGGAGGAGGTTAGTCGCCAGGGTATGGAAAACATGGTGAGTGTTCAGAATAGAATGACATCTCTTGAGGAGCGATGGGCATCTATTGAACATAGAAACCAGACCTTCATGGAAGTCCTTCTGAGTAGAAATGCCATTGCAGATATGGGTCCCCATGGCCCCCCTGATGTGCAGCAAGGTGTTCTCCAGCCACTTGCAGGCGCGGAGGGGGAGCTGACCCATGAGAGGGAGGTTGGTGGCAGACCTCAAGGAAGTGGGGGCTCCTCTCCAGGCGCTCACACTTCCATGCCACTGCAGAGCCCTCGGTCAGAGCCCCACCGGAGTCCACACCCAAGTGAGATAGACGTCTCAACCCCTGCACAGCCGCAGGAGCAGCAGACTGTTGACGAGCCCTCACAGGCTCACCACCCCAGAGGACGCCCGCCAAAGGTGCCGAGACAGGAGCAGCAGGAAAGTGTACAAGGGGCCTCCACATCTGCTGAAGCCACAGGGGAACCACGACGTAGGAGCACGCGTAAGAGGAAAATAAAGCACAAGCATTCACAAAGGTAGTCACTTGGGTGAAATTTTATGTATTGTTAAATAAAGCCATCAGATGAATTCTGTCAATAAAAAGTCTGATGGCTACTGCTGTATTTGTGGCGTGTGTCATTTCGCGAATGGGACTTTCACATTGAGGGCTTAGGATTACTTGCAATTGTCAGTATGCTGGACAAATAGCTAGGAATCCGCAGGGTCTTGGCCACTGTCGATGTTCAGGTAAGAAGCTGCGAGGCAAAAGTGCTTGATTGGCTAGGCTAAGCAAATCTGGCCAGGATGAGTGCGTTCCTTGCATCCCGGGCAGCAATGTTCTGGCGTAATGCTGCCGCTGGTTGTTGGTCCTCTGCAGGATGGTCATTTTTGCCCTCCTCCTCCTCCTCCTCCTCCTCATCATCATCATCATCTGAGGAGGGTATGTGAGGAGCCACTTGGTCCTCAGGAATCCGCAAGCCATGACGCTGTGCCATGTTGTGAAGTGCACAGCAAACCATGACGATTCTGGAGACCCTGGCTGCTGAGTACTGTAGGGCTCCACCTGATCTATCCAGGCATCTGAAGTGCATCTTCAGCAAACCGATAGTTTGCTCGATAATGGATCTGGTGGAAATGTGGCTGGAGTTGTAGCGCTCCTCAGCTTCATTGGCTGGCCTCCTCAACGGCATCATTAGTCAAGTGCTCAGGGGATAGCCCTTGTCTCCAAGTAGCCATCCGTGAAGTTGGTCTGGTGGCCTGAATAGCGGAGGCACACTAGACTGGCGCAGTATGAAGGAGTCATGGCAACTGCCAGGGTACATGGCACAAATATGCAACATCTCCTTCTTGTGGTCACACACCAGCTGAACGTTAAGGGAATGGAAGCCCTTGCGGTTGACAAAAATACCTGGATTGCGATGGGGTGCCCTAAGGGCCACATGTGTGCAGTCAATGACGCCCTGCACCCTTGGAAAGTCTGCCAGATGAGCTAATCCAACCGCTCGCGCCGTCACACTTGCGCGATCCTTGGTGAAATGGATGTGATTGTGATTGTGAGGTACATACACAACAATTTCTCCCGTTTTAGATAAACAGTACATAACATTCATTTAACAATTAAATAATAACTAATTACAATTACAATTTTCTCTGGACTATATACATCAACTGAAATAATCATTTATAAGTTCAGTCTTTGAGGAGGCTTCCTGATCCTGACTGGATAGCGCCTTTCTCGAGTATCCTGTTCTTGCGGCGCAGTTGATTCTGGCTCATTGTCATTGGTTGGTTCGTCAGCTTCCAATACCACTAATTCTGAGGTAGACGCAATCTGTACTTCGGGTTCATTACCAGGTGCACATGCTAGTGGTATGGGTTTGGTTTGTTCCTGTGACTCTAGAATCTGGTCAGCATGGCATCTCACGATGCTCTCTCCAATGTCCACTGTGTACATTAGTGGTCCCTGCTGTGTGCATAGCGTTCCTGGCTGCCATTTTTCTGTTCGGTAGTCGCGGGCCAAGACTGGTTGCCCTATCTTGAAGCTCCTGGTTGGCTTCTCATTGATGTGCTGGAATTGCTTATCCTCAACATCTCGTCTTATATTTGGTTTGAGCAAATCCAGGCGACATCTTAGCCTTCGGTTGAAGAACATTATAGCTGGAGCTTGGTTGGTGACTGCATGTGTCGCATTCCGGTAAGCAAACAAGAAATTATCCATCTTGTGTTGTAGTGGTATGTCGTCGTTATACATCACCTTTATTGCCTTTTTAAAGGTCTGAACAAACCTCTCAGCCAATCCATTTGTGGCTGGATGATATGGGGCAGATGTGTAATGTTTCACCCCATTATTCCTCAGAAACCTCCGGAAATCCTCAGACACAAACTGTGGTCCATTGTCGGAGCAAATCTGTTCTGGCAAGCCATTCCTGGCGAAGATGGTCCGTAGGGCTGCAATAGTTTTCTCCGTGGTGGTGGAGGACATTTTGATGACCTCTGGCCATTTCGAATGGGCATCCACGTCAATTAGAAACATTGAGTCCATAAATGTGTTGGCTCCGTGAGTCAGAGGATATGCTATTATTAAATAATCACACGGAGGCTGTACATCAACAATAAACAGGTCTTTACTGGAGGAGGGTAGTCTCAGGACTGGGGGTACAGAGGCATGCGCAAAGCTTATATACCGGTGTGGTCACTGCCGGTACTACAGTATTCAAGAGCTGTAAAAGTAGTTCTGATTTGAAGGCACATACACTACAATTCCTCCCCTTTTAGATTAGTAGTACCCCTAATATTCAAATAACAATTAACATTTCAACATGTACATTAAACAACAAAAGTCCATTTATAGATTCAGTCTTTGGGCGGCTTCCTGACCCTTTCGGGATAGCGCCTTTCCGGAGGTTCTTGTTCTTGGTGCAGAGGCGATTCTGACCCCTTTTCATCGGGTAGTTCATCGGGTTCCACTGCTACTGGGTCTGAAGTAGATGCTACCGGTATGTCGGGTTCATCCCCAGGTACTCAAGACATGGGGTTGACGCGTTCCTGTGATGCTAACATCTGATCGATGTGGCGTCTCACAATGTTCTCCCCGACATCCACTGTGTACATTAATGGCCCCTGCCTTGTACATATCGTTCCGGGTTGCCATTTCTCTGTTCGATAGTCACGGGCCAAGACTGGTTGCCCTACATTGAAGCTCCTTGTCGGCTTCTCATTGATGTGCTGGAATTGTTTGTCCTCAACATTTCTTCGCACATTTGGTCTGAGCAAGTCCAGACGAGATCTCAACCTTCGGTTAAAGAACATCATGGCTGGGGTCTGGTTGGTAACTGCATGTGTCGCGTTTCGGTAGGCTAATAAGAAATTGTCCATCTTATGCTGTAGTGGAATTTCATCGTCGCACATGACATTTATCGCCTTCTTAAAGGTTTGTACGAACCTCTCAGCCAATCCATTTGTGGCTGGATGATACGGGGCGGATGTGTAATGCCTTACACCATTCCTTCTCATAAATTTTTGGAACTCGTCGGACACAAACTGTGGTCCATTATCAGAGCAAATCTGCTCTGGCAAATCGTTTCTGGCAAATATGGTCCGTTGGACTGCAATCGTTTTCTCTGTAGTGGTTGAAGACATTTTTATCACCTCAGGCCACTTTGAATGAGCATCCACTGCTATTAAGAACATTGAGCCCATGAATGGACCAGCGAAATGAATATGCACCCACTGCCATGGAGAGGAGGGCCACTCCCATGGGTGTAGAGGGGCATGTGGTGGTGCATTTTGGACCTTCTGGCATCCTAAGCAGCTCTTAGTTAGGTCTTCGATTTGTTGATCGATTCCCGGCCACCACACATAAGCCCTAGCAAGGCTTTTCATTTTCACTCCCCCCAGATGACCTTCATGTAGCTCATTGAGCACTCTCTCCCTTAACTTGGGTGGAATCACCACTCTGGATCCACACATCACTGTCCCCTGGCATACTGACAGCTGTTCTCTTCTGGATGAGAATGCTGGCAACAGTGAGTCGCCATGTGTTGGCCATCCCCTCACCGTCAATTCATATACCCGCGACAGCGTCGGATCATTGCAGGTCTCCTTCTCTATATTCGCGTTTGTTACTGGCAATCGTTCAATTATTGATGAATAAAATATCTCGATAGGGTCCACTGCTGGTCCTTCCTCCACAGTAGGCAGTGGCAGGCGCGATAGCCCATCAGCGTTCCCATGCTGTTTCGTGCCTTTATATTCTATTTCATACTGATTCGCCCCTAGAAACAGGGACCATCTTTGTAACCGCTGAGCAGTCATCACTGGAACGCCCTTCTTAGGATTAAAGATGGAGACAAGTGGTTGGTGGTCAGTCAGCAAGGTGAACTTCTGCCCATGCAGATAGTGGTTGAATTTTTTTACTCCCCATACTAGGCTGAGGGCCTCCCTGTCAATTTGGGCATAGTTGCGCTCGGCTGAAGTTAGTGACCGAGACGCAAAGGCTACTGGCCTCGCCAACCCCTCTGGGAATTTGTGCGACAGCACCGCTCCAATACCATAGGGTGATGCATCACATGCCAAACGAATTGGTAGTGCTGGGTTGAAATGGGCCAACACCTCTTTTGATGTGATCAATTCTTTACACTTCTGGAAAGCTCGTCTACGTTCGTCATCCCACTTCCATGGTACCCCTGTTTGCAGTAGGGTGTTCAGCGGGTGTAATACCGTAGACAAATTTGGTAAGAACTTGTGGTAGTAGTTTACCAGCCCGAGGAATGACCTCAGTTGTGACACATTTTCCAGTGCTGGAGCCTTGACTACTGCCTCAATCTTGTCAGGGGACTTGTGTAACCCCTCTTCATCGATGACGTGGCCACAATACGAGATCTGTTTCTGGAAAAACTCGCACTTGTGGTGATTAGCTCGTAGTCCATACTCCTTTAATCTGTTGAGCACCTTCTCCAAGTTGGCGAGGTGATCACCTTCATTTTCGCCCATGACCAAGATGGCGTCCAAATAACACTGGGTCCCTGGAATCCCTTGCAGGACCTGATCCATCGCCCTTTGCCAGATAGCCGGAGCCGAGGCTACTCCAAACACCAGCCGGTTGTATTGATAGAGACCTTTATGCGTGTTGATCGTAAGGTAATGTTTCGAAGCTTCTTCTACCTCCATTTGCAAGTACGCCTGGGCTAGATCAATTTTGGTGAAGCGTTTACCACCAGACAGCGAGGCAAAAATATCCTCAATTCGTGGAAGCGGATATTGCACCGTGTGAGGACTGGGTACACTGTCACCTTAAAATCCCCACAGATGCGGACATTCTTTGGTTCCCCAGGCGTATTACTCAACGACCCCTTCATTACAGGAACGATGGGTGTAGCCCACTCGCTCCAGTCCACTTTGGACAGTACTCCTGAATGTTCCAACCCTTCCAGCTCTGCTTCAACCGCTGGTCTGATCGCATAAGTCACTGGTCTGGCCTTCAAAAACTTTGGGCTTGCATTTTCCTCTATTTTAATCGTTGCTGTTATTCCTTTTGCGTCAGTGGAATTTTTGACAGTCGTCCAGGTGTGACGTCGTCATCCTTTTGGCCTCAACCTTCAGTGCCTGTATGGAATGCCAATCTAATTGTATCTTCCGGATCCATTCACGTCCTAGCAGTGGTGGTCCTCCATCTGGCATTACATATATATCCATTTTAGGTATTTCCTGGCCTTTATATGTCACTTTCACCCTTATTTTTCCTTTGGGGTAGACTTTTTGCTCCATATACGTCTTCAAAACAATCTCTGTAGCTTTCAAGGGTATGTGTGAAAATAGCCGCTTGTAGTCTCTTTGATTTATGACTGTTAGAGCTGACCCTGTGTCCAATTCCATTTTCATTTGGACTCCGTCTATCTTGAGTGTAACCCAGATAGTCTGGTGATCCTCCATTTCGGTTACCTTATGTAGTGTCAGAGAACCCAGCTCCTTGCTTCCGGAGTCTGTGTCACTTTTCTGTTCGTCTGAACCACTGTCCATCACCTGGTGTACCTTTTTGTACTTCTCCTGTGGAGATTTCTTACTGTTGGTTTTCTTCCCAGACCTGCAGACTCTTGCTATGTGTCCTGCTTTCCCACACTGTCTGCACACTTGGTCCTTGAACCAACAATCTTTCTGGTCATGTGTTGTTCTGCCGCAGCGATAGCACTTCCCTGTTCCATAGGACATTTCATTGGTGCCATATTCTTGCGGTCTCCGTTGTATCTCTGCAGCGCACCTTGCAGCTGCTTCGTGTGATACTGCCATACTGAAAGCTTTGTCCAGCGTAAGATCCTTTTCTGATAGAAGCCACTTCTGGGTTCCTTCACTTTGTAGCCCACACACAAACTTGTCCCTTAACGTATCTGCTAGTCCCGCTCCAAACTGGCAGTGTTTCGATAGCTTGCGCAGTTCCTTTAGGTACTCAGCATTGCTTTCGTCTTTGTGTTGGTTCCTTTTATGGAACTTAAATCGTTCTGCTATCAGCAGCGGTGTGGGGTTTAAGTGGTCCTGTGGGATTTCTACTATGCTTTCAAAATTCTTCTTTACCGGCTTCTCTGGGGTTATTAGATTTCGCAGTAACCCATAAGTTTTTGCACCCATGGAATTTAACAGAACCAGTGCTTTATTAGCATCTGGCACTTCATTCGCCCTGCAGTACACCTCAATACATTCCACATATGTCGCCCAATCTTCGACTTCATTGTCGAACGTAGAGATACTGCCACTCTTCGGCATCCTTGGGTGTGAGTTAACTGTCAAAAATGGCGCCTCCCGCGCTTCCCCTTCTTCTCCGCTGGCACAAAATGGCGTTTCCCGTGCTTTCCTTCCTTCCCGCGCTCGCCCTTCTTCTCCGCTGCGGCTTCTAAAAATGGCATCTCCCGCGCTCTTCCTTCTTCTCCGCGGCTCAATGGCATCTCCCGCGCTCCCCGTTCTTCGCCCCGTGGACCCTGTTCAGCCCGTGAGCCCTGGCTGTGCTCTGCGCATTCTTCTTTTTATATTTTTCGATGCCACTCAGTCTAGAACCCGGCTGTTTCTTTACCCTCTCTCTCTCCGGTTTGTTTTCTTTTTCTCGACGCCACTCGGTGTTCAACCCCCGGCTGTGCCCTGCGCTCTTCACCCTCTGTCTTACCCCATCAATGCTGCTTGGCTTTCTCTCCGCCATGAGTCGGCTCCAGCCGCCGCTGCTCGGGAAGGGTCTGCGCTGGAGCTGTCGTCGGTCTCTTGCTGCTCATCGTGGCTGGGGAACCAAGCCCGGCTCTCCACAGCCTCCCCTGCGAATTTGAATCTCTGCCTGACGGCTGGGCGGTTGCTCGTGGTCGACGCCCATGTTCCTCGCCTCGACTATTTTTTTTTTATGTTGCAGGTAGATTCGAATCGACACTCGTCGCCACTGTTGGATCCGTGATTCAGAGGATATGCTATTATTAAATAATCACACGGATGCTGTACATCAACAATAAACAGGTCTTTACTGGAGGAGGGTAGTCTCAGGACAGGGGGTACAGAGGCATGCGCAAAGCTTATATACCGGTGTGGTCACTGCCAGCACTACAGTATACAGGAGCTGTAAAAGTAGTTCTGACTTAAAGGCACATACACTACAAAATGGACCAGCAAAATCAATGTGGACCCGTTGCCATGGAGATGAGGGCCACTCCCATGGGTGTAGCGGGGCCTGTGGTGGAGCGTTTTGGACCTTCTCGCATCCTGTGCATCTCTTGGTCATTTCTTCGATTTCTTTATCGATTCCCGGCCACCACACAAACGCCCTGGCTAGGCTCTTCATTTTCACCCCTCCCAGATGACCCTCATGAAGCTCATTGAGCACTCTTTCTCTCAACTTGGGTGGAATTACCACTTGGGATCCACACATCAAGGTCCCCCGGCACACTGACAGCTGTTCTCTCCTTGGCGAGAATGCTGGCAACAGTGAGTCACCATGTGCTGGCCATCCCTTCACCGTCAAATCATAGACCCGAGAGAGTGTCGGGTCATTTCGGGTCTCCTTCTCTATACTTGAGTTTGTAACAGGTAGACATTCGACTATGGTCGAATGGAATATCTCAACAGGGTCCACTGCAGGTGCTTCATCCACCGTAAGCAACGGTAGGCGCGACAGCCCATCAGCGTTTCCATGCTGTTTCGTACCCTTGTACTCTATGTCGTACTGATGTGCTCCTAGAAAAAGTGACCATCTTTGCAGCCGTGGCGCCATCATCACCGGAACACCCTTCTTTGAATTAAAAATGGAGACCAGAGGCTGATGATCAGTCAGTAGGGTGAATTTCTGCCCGTGCAGATAGTGATTGAACTTCTTCACCCCCCACACCAGGCTGAGGGCCTCCCTGTCAATCTGGGCATAGTTACGCTCGGCTGAGGTTAACGAGCGCGACGCAAAGGCTTTGGCCTCTCTGAACCATCAAGGAATTTGTGTGACAGCACCGCTCCAATGCCGTAGGGAGACGCATCACATGCCAACCGAATCGGTAGTGTTGGATTGTAGTGGGCCAATACTTCTTTTGAAGTGATTAGGCATTTACATTTCTGAAAGGCAAGCTTACACTCATCACTCCAGTTCCATGTTACTCCAGTTTGCAGCAGGGCATTCAGTGGGTGCAGAATTGTAGATAAATTCGGCAAGAGCTTATGGTAGTAGTTCACCAAACCGAGGAACGACCTCAGTTGTGGCACATTTTCCGGTGCTGGAGCCTTGACTACTGCCTCAATCTTGTCTGGGGACTTATGCAACCCTTCCTCATCAATCATGTGGCCACAATACGAGATTTGTCTCCTGAAGAACTCGCATTTGGGGCGGTTGGCTCGTAGCCCATATTCTTGTAATCTAGTGAGCACCTGCTCCAGGTTGGCAAGGTATTCACTGTCATTTTCACCCGTAACCAGGATGTCGTCCAAATAACACTGGGTCCCCGGGATCCCTTGCAGGACTTGTTCCATCGCCCTCTGCCAAATAGCCGGGGCTGATGCTACCCCGAATACCAATCGGTTGTACTGGTAAAACCTTTGTGAGTGTTTATCGTGAGGTATTTCCTAGATGCTTCTTCCACCTCCATTTGTAGATACGCTTGGGCCAGATCAATCTTCGTAAAGCGTTTCCCTCCAGATAGTGAGGTGAAAATATCTTCTATCCGTGGAAGTGGATATTGTACTGTGTGCAGGACTGGGGTCACAGTTACCTTGAAGACCCCACAGATGCGAACCTTCTTCGGCTCCACAGGCATGCTGCTCAATGATTTCTTCATTACAGGAACAATGGGTGTGGCCCACTTGCTCCAGTCCACCTTGGACAGCACACCCGAACGCTCCAGACTCTCCAGCTCTGCTTCAACGGCTGGGCGGATCGCGTACGGTACTGGTGTGGCCTTAAAAAATTTTGGGTTTGCATTATCTTTGATTTTTATCATTGCTGTTACTCCTTTTAGAGTCCCAAGTCCTTGTTGGAACACCTCTTTCGCATCAGTTAGAATTTTTGACAGTCGTCCAGGTGTGACATCGTCATCCTTTTTGTCAGTCACAGTTAGCGCCTGAATGGAATGCCAATCCAATTGTATTTTTCGGATCCATTCACATCCCAATAATGGTGGTCCTCCATCTTGTAGTATATATAAATACAGTTTCTGTGTTTCCTTGCCGTTGTATTTAACTGGCACCCTTATTTTTCCTCTGGGGTAGACTTTTTGCCCCGTGTATGTCTTCAATACAATGGGCGTGTCCTTCAAGGGTATGTGTGATAATAGCCGCTCATAGTCTCGTCGATTCATGACAGTTAGGGCTGATCCTGTGTCCAATTCCACCTTTACTTGGGACCCTGCTATCATGAGAGTGACCCAAATGGTTCGGTGATCCTCCTTTGCGATCACGTTGTGTAACTTTAGACAACTTAGTCTCCTGCTCCCGGAGTCATTATCACTACTGTCTGTCATTTTTTTTACTTTCTTGTACTTATCCTTAGCAGTTCTTTTAGTGTTGGTTTTCTTTCCTGACCTGCAGACTCTTGCTATGTGTCCCATTTTCCCACATTGCCTGCATACTTTGTCCTTAACCCAGCAGTCCTTCTGATCATGGGTTGTTCTGCCACAGCGATAGCACTTTTCTGCTCCATACGCCATTTCGTTAGCGCTGTATTCTTGTGGTTTCTGTTGTATTTCCGCAGCTCCCCGTGCTGCTGCTTCGTAGGATACTGCCACGCTGAAAGCCTGTTCTAGCATCAGGTCCTTTTCCGAAAGTAGTCGTTTCTGGGTTCCTTCACTCTGGAGCCCGCAGACAAACTTATCCCTTAAGGTGTCTGCCAGTCCTGCTCCGAACTGGCAGTGCTTCGATAACTTGCGTAGTTCCGTAAGATAGTCAGCATTACTCTCGTCTTTGTGCTGGTTTCTTTTATGGAACTTGAATCTTTCTGCTATCAGCAGCGGTGTAGGGTTTAGGTGTTCCTGTAAGATATTAACAATCTCTTCAAAACTTTTCTGCATTCGTTTAGCTGGGGTAATTAAATTCCGCAATAGGCCGTACGTTCTCGCGCCCATCAAATTTAATAATACCGACGCCTTCTTTCCATCGGCCACCTCATTTGCCTTGCAGTACACTTCAATTCTTTCCACATACGTGGTCCAGTCTTCTACCTTGTTGTCGAAAGCAGTGATACTGCCACTCTTCGGCATCTTGGGTGGGGCGCTTTTTCTTCTTCCCCAATGGATTAAAATGGCGCCTCCCGAGCTTTTCCTTCTTCCCCAATGGAATAAAATGGTGCTTCCCGCGCTTTTCCTTCTTCCCCTTGCTGCCAACGCTGCTCCTAGCGTTCTACAGGGTAATGGCGGCGACCCGCGGCTTCGGCGCGTCTCACTTTTCCTTCCCCTCGTTTTATTTTCTCTACGCTGCCCGGTTCTTGAGCACCGACTGCGCCCTGTGCGCTCCACCCTCTCTCTCTCTCTTTTCCTCCTGACGACGCTGCACAGCTCCTTTTGCAGAGCCGCTCGATCGAGCCCGAGCCCGCCGCAGTCCGGAAGGGTCAGCGCACTAACTAACTGCTACCAGCACGATTTGCCGGAACTGGGGAGCCAAGCCCAGCTCTCCACAGCATCCCCTGCAATTCTCCGAACTCCGATAGATCACTGGGCGGTTGCCTGCGATTGACGCCCGTTGCTCTGACTTCGACCTCCAAGAAGCTTCTTTTCAGGGAAAGATCCCCGTGAGGTGATGCAGTACTGCAGGTGAGTTCGAACCTGCTCGTCGCCAGTGTAGTGTCCGCGTAGCAATAATACACAGACTGCAGGAGAACAATAATAACAGGTATTTACTGAACAGAGGGTAAGCTTAAACTGAAAGTACAGAAGCCTGCTATGGCTTTATATACAGGTGTGGTCACTGCCGGTACTACAGTATAAAGTCAGTTCTCTCTTAAAGGTACATACACAACACCTGCCACCTGCAAATAATGGCTGATCAAATCTCCTCTTTAATGGTTGACCTGCAGCTGATAGTCAGCAAGCCAATAGTGCTCCCGCCAGGTTTCACAGTCGTGATTCCCACCAGGCATGTTTTATGTGGGAAAAGGGTTAAAAGTGCAAGGGACTATTAAAATGGCATTATAGAGGCCATTTAGTTGGGATTAAGAGCCTTAAAGACCAGTCCCGCCTGTTGGATGCGGGACGGATTCGGGACCATCAGACACGCCTGAGTAAAAATAGCTCGGAGTTGGGAACCAGGCGGGGGGGATCCTGCCCGCCAGTTTTTGCGATTTTAACCCCCCACACGCCTGCAATCCTGCCTCCACAGCTCAGTTAAAATCGAGGCCAAATAGTCTGATGTTAACCCAAGTGGGTTTCGAGCTGGCAGAGCAAATGCAAAATACACTCGCTGGTCTGAATTTTAAATCCGGGCTATTTTAACTCCAAGGCGTTATTTAAACTTGACTGGCGGATTTCCGACTCGATTGCTTCGGGAAAGGGAAGCACACCCACTTTCTGGGCAGGATGTCCAGTGAGCCTGCCGAGGCAGGAATGCACCTCTTAAAGGGAGGCAGCATTCCCTTCAGACTGGTTTCGCTGTTTCATTGCTGCGAGAAGGAATATTGTCAGAAATGAGCCGCCGTCAAGCCCACGGATTTTCTGAAGCCTCCCTGGTGGTCATGGTCGAAGAGGCTAGGGCAAGGAGGGTAGTTCTTTTTCCCATCAGTAGCAGGAACATTTCCAAAGTGGATGTTCTCCAGTCCTGAAGAGAGGGGACTGAGCCTGTCGGCTTTAGCAGTGTAACCTACAGAGCCTGGATCTAGTGCAGGAAACATTTCTTACAAGTGTAGCAAGGCTGAATACAGTTTTTTCCACCTCTCTGCATAAACCCTGGCAACAGCTCTTCCCACCCCTCCCCCAGCACTCTGCATCTCACCCTTCAGCACTCATCACAAGGGCACACTAAACCACCTCTAATTCTCATTACAAACATGCAGTCACTTCACAGCAGCCATTGGCAGCATTCTGTTTTCACAAGGGAACCTTTGCAGTATCAGGAATATCTCTCATGGCTGCTTCCTTACTTCACACCCCAGTCAATTTCTTTCCATTCAACACCTCCCCATCTTGCTTGCATCTTGCTTCTTTTCATTCTCAGTATGTGCACTACCAGCAGAGGCCCCACACTCCTTTTCAGTAGACACTCACTGTCTCTCGCTTTCTCTTTCTGCAAAACAAATCAGCCAGGGAGAGGAGTTAGACTGGAGGGGGGTGGGGGGGGGGGCGGGCGGGGAGGACCACCCAAGCTGATGAGCATCAAGCCCTTGAGATCAGTGGTCCCTTGAGAACTGTTCGAATTGGACATTTTGAGGCTGGGGATCGTCTGAACAAGGTCTCTGAATATCACTTGCGTCTCTTCATGTACCTCAACCAGCTTGATTTTCATCTGCTGCTTTCCAGCCCGTCAGTGCCATGATAACTCTTGTTCCTTTTCTCTCTCTCTCTCCTGAAGAAGACTCCTCAGAGGTGGACCATGCTTCTGAGGAGGTACCATATTGTGCTCCATTACTCCCAAGCAGCAGCACACAGATTGGCACCCTGGGTGGGTTAGAGAGTGAGATAGAGGGAAATGGTAAAGCACCCAGCACTACTAAGCATCAGGTACTAATGGCATGGACAGTCCAGGAGACAGCACACCGGAGGACAAAATCCTCTCCCAGCTTTGCTGTGGAGAACAGGTACGAGAACTTTAGGGGCCCATCTATGAAAAGAAAACTGCTTGCCTCACATAAGCAGTTATACGAGGTATTGGAAGACCTGCCAAGGAGTTTCACCACTGACATAAATCGTGCCATTCATGTAGAAGTGACTTATGAAATATACTGGGCGGCCTGCTGGTGGCGCTGTCCAGGGAGAGTATAAATACTCGGGCACGGGCCCAGCTTGCTCAGGGACATTTTGTAAACAGAAGCTAGTGAAGGATAACTAGACTTCCATGTTGTGAAACAGTCGATTAAAGCCTTGTTTAATACTTTGACCAAGTGCCTAGTAGTTTTCTTACATCAATTTAATCGACTGTTTGCTGCTCCACGCTCTGAGTGGTTTTGGGAACAGACGGCTACGACTGAAATGGTAGAAGGAAACCAGAAGTAGTAATCAATCCATCATGGAGAAACGACTCAGACCCGCCCGTCTTGACATGGACCCGAATTCACCTACAACGGCTAAGGTATGGAAACACTGGTATCGTACCTTCAGCAACTTCCTCAGGGTGTGTGGTGAGAATGTTCCTGATAAGTTAGAGATACTTGCCAATTATGTATTCCCTCATGTGTTTGAATATATCGAAGACTGTGTAGACGATGACTCTGCTATCCAAATACTACAGCAACTATATGTTAAGGCCCCAAACAAAATTTTTGCTCGGCATCTACTGGCCACAACTCGACAACAACCCGAGGTATCACTTGATGAATTCCTTCAAAAGCTTCACAGGCTCAGCAAGGATTGTCATCTCAAAGCTGTCTCAGCTGAGCAGTACCAGGAGGAGTTAATTCGTGATTCCTTCATTAATGGAATTGCGTCTCCTTTCATACACCAGCGTCTGTTGGAGAATAAAACCCTCAAGTTACAAGCTGCCTATGACCAGGCATGTTCTCTGGGCTTAGCAAAAAAAATTGCAGCTGCCTATGACCAGGCATGTTCTCTGGACGTAGCAAAAAAAAAATGCAGATGCCTATCTTTCACCGCGTGCACGGACTGCTGTTATCACTTTTAGTGACCCCTCCAATGGGCCTCGGGTGGAAGCCCTCACTGATGACTACTCTATCCTAGCTGATGGCGACCCTACCCTAGAAGCCCTCACTGATGACGACCCTGTCCTAGCGGCATCTTGGCAATCTGGAAGGAAGTGTTTCTTCTGTGGAGGTGCATTCCACTATAGGAAATTTTGTTCTGCTCTTAACGCAACCTGCAGTCATTGCAGTAAGAAAGGTCACTTTTCTAAGGTATACTGGTCAAGAGCCCCTGTTAGTTTTGCAACTGCCATCTATAAAACTGCTCCTCCCCCAAGAGCCACTACTAAGGTTACAGCTGCTGTCTATAAAACTGCTCCTCCGCCAAGAGCCACTACTAAGGTTACAACTGTCAAGGGTAAAACGACGCCTCCTCCCATCACAGCTGTTTTTCCCCAAAACCTGTCCCATGCAGCCACAAAGGTTTTGGTAAATGGACACATTTTAAGTGCACTAATCGACTCATGCAGCTCTGACAGCTTCTTCAGTGAGCAAGCTGTCAGTAAGTTAAAACTGTGTATTTACCCCTCAGACAGGGAAATTGTAATGGCTCTGACGACACTGACCACCAACTCTTCCGGCTTTTGTCTTGTCGACCTTATTCTCAATGGCCGCACTTATTCCTCCACCTGGCTCGGGGTGCTCAAAAACCTATGCAGTGATGTGCTCCTGGGACAGGGTTTCCAGAAACAACACAAAAGACTCATTTTTGAGTTTGGAGGGTAGACTACCTTTTATCCGAACTTCCGAAAACTGAAACCCTCTAAAAACCGAAGGTTTTTTCGTTCAGCGTAAGTCGTGCACACGACATGACCAGAGTGGCGCACGACCCCGACCCCTGCCGACGACCCCCCGCGGACCCCCGCCGACCCCCCGCCGACCCCCCCGCCGACCCTGACTCCCGCCGACCCCCCCGCGGACACCCGCCGACCCCTCCGCCGACCCCGACTCCCGTGGACCCCCCCCGCGGACCCCCCCGCCGACCCCCCCGCCGACCCCGACTCCCGCCGACCCCCCCGCCGACCCCCCCGCGAACCCCCGCCGACACCCCCGCCGACCCCGACCCCCGCCGACCCCCACCGCCGACCCCGCCGACCCCCACCCCCGACCCCCCGCCGACCCCCCCGTGGACCCCCGCCGACCCACCCCCGACAAATTTCCCAGTCTTATAAAATACCTTCCGAAATCCGAAATTTTCCGAAAACTGAAACACGGCTGGTCCCGAGGTTTTCGGATAAAGGATAGTCTACCTGTATTTCCAAAGTACTGTTTTGTGCGCTTTCGGCGGCTTCGCTCGACGAGCCCTCCTTGTTTGCCAATCTTTCCCCCCAATGTAAGCCCATAGTCACTAAATCATGACGTTTCAGCCAAGATGATCTATCCTTTATCGAGGTAGAGATCTTTCACCTTCTAGCTGACAGTATCATTGAGCCATGTTCATCTTCCTGGCGGGCTGAAGTCGTCGTTGTTAAAAATCCTCTGAAGCAACACAAGAAATGTTTTTGCATCGATTACTCGCAAACTATATACCAACCTGGATGCCTACCCCCTACCACGCATCGATGACATGGTCAATAACCTTGCCAACTACAAGGTATTTTCAACTTTTGACTTAAAGAGCGCATATCATCAAGTACCGTTAAAGGACTCTGACAAAAAGTATACGGCCTTTGAGGCCAATGATCGGCTTTACCAGTTTCGTCGCCTTCCATTTGGGGTCACCAATGGGGTGGCCATCTTCCAACGGGCAATGGATAGCCTAGTCAAACAGGAGAAATTAACGGACACTTTTCCATATCTGGATAATATCACCATTGCTGGTCATGACCAGAAGGAGCATGATGCCAACCTCCAGAAATTTCTTGACATGCTCCGTCGTCGCAACTTAACCTTAAATGAGTCCAAATCTGTGAAATCAGTACCATCAGTCAACATCCTTGGCTACTGGGTGGGCAATGGTGTCATCAAACCAGATCCTGAGCGACTTCGTCCGCTTCAGGAGCTCCCTCCCCCTACAAATCTCAGCTCTCTTCGTCGGGCACTCGGCATGTTCACCTATTATGCGAAGTGGATACCCCACTTTTCTGACAAGATCCAGCCCCTGCTTCACGCAAAGTAATTTCTGTTGGAGGCAATGGCTATTTAAGCTTTCGCCCTCCTCAAGCAACAACTGGAAAAAGCCACGCTTCGTTCCATCAATGAAAATCTCCCTTTCATGGTCGAGTGCGATGCATAGAATGTGGCGATCTCGGCCACCTTGAATCAAGGTGGTCGACCCATTGCATTTCTGTCCAGAACTTTGCAGGGTAGCGAGCTCCATTATCCTCCTGTCGAGGAGGAGGCTACGGCCATCATCGAAGCTGTACATAAATGGAGTCATTTTCTCGCTCGTCGCCATTTCACGCTTATAACTGATCAGCACTCCGTGGCCTTTATGCTGGATAACCGGAAACGCACTAAGATCAAGAATAACAAAATACAGCTCTGGAGGATGGAATTGGCCACCTTTGGCTGCACCATACATTATCGACCCGGCAAAGAGAATGTGGCCACGGATACCCTCACACGTGCCTTCTGCTCTTCTATGTCAACTTCGATTCTTGCGGATCTTCATACTGATATGATCGAATTCTTCATTAAGATGGAGAATGAAGTAGTTGACTTAGAGACTAGGGTCCTGAATTTAAATAAAGGAAACTACGATGGTCTGAGGCGCGAATTGGGTAGGATTGATTGGGGAATGTCATTCAAAGGGTTAACGGTGGATAGGCAATGGCAAACATTCAAAGACCGCATGGATGAACTACAGAATTTGTTCATCCCAGTTTGGCATAAAAATAAAACAAAAAAGGTGACTCAACCGTAGCTAATGAGGGAAATTAGGGATAGCATAAGATCCAAGGAGAGCACATATAAATTGGCCAAAAAAAGCTGTAATCCAGAGGATTGGGAGCAGTTTAGGATTCAACAAAGGAGGACAAAGGGATTAATTAAGAAAGGCAAAATAGAATATGAGAGTAAGCTTTCAGGGAACATAAAAACTGACTGTAAAAGCTTTTATAGATATGTGAAGAGAAAAAGATTGGTGAAGTCAAGCGTAGGTCCCTTGCAGTCAGAATCAGGGGAATTTATAATGGGGAACAAAGAACTGGCTGACCAATTAAATACATGTTTTGGTTCTGTCATCACAAAGGAGGACACAAATAACCTCCCAGAAATGTCGGGGAACATAGGGTCTGATGAAAGGGAGTAACTGAAAGAAATCAGTATTTGTAGGGAAATGGTGTTAGGGAAATTGATGGGATTGAAGGCCGATAAATCCCCAGGGCCTGATAATCTACATCCTAGGGTACTTAAGGAAGTGGCCCTAGAAATAGTAGATGCATTGCTGGTCATCTTCCAACATTCGATGGAATCTGGAACAGTACCCATGGATTGGAGGGTAGCTAATGTTACTCCACTATTCAAAAAAGGTAGTAGAGAGAAAATGGGGAATTACAGACCGGTAAGCCTGACATCGGTAGTGGGGAAAATGCTAGAGTCCATTATAAAAGATGTAATAGCAGAGCACTTGGAAAACAGTGACAGGATCGGACAAAGTCAACATGGATTTACAAAAGGTAAATCATGCTTGACTAATCTACTGGAATTTTTTGAGGATGTAACTAGTAAAATAGATAAGGGAGAACCAGTGGATGTGGTGTATTTGGACTTTCAGAAGGCTTTCGATAAGGTCCCACATAAGAGATTAGTGTGTAAAGTTAAGGCTCATGGGATTGGGGGCAAGGTATTGACTTGAATAGAGAACTGGTTGGCAGACAGAAAGCAAAGAGTTGGAATAAACGGGTCTTTTTCCGAGTGGCAGGCAGTGACTAGTGGGGTACCGCAGGGATCGGTCCTTGGACCCCAGCTATTCACAATATATATTAATGATCTAGACAAGGGAACTAGATGTAATATCTCCAAGTTTGCAGACGACACAAAGCTGGGTGGGCATGTGTGCTGTGAGGAGGATGCCGAGAAACTACAGGATGATTTGGACAGGTTGGGTGATTGGGCAGAAGCATGGCAGATGCAATATAACATGGATAAATGTGAGGTTATCCACTTTGGTGTCAAAAACAGGAAGGCAGATTATTATCTGAATAGCAATAGATTGGGAGAAGGGGAAGTGCAACGAGACCTGGGTGTCCTTGTGCACCAGTCGCTGAAGGTAAGCATGCAGGTGCAGCAGGCGGTTAAGAAGGCAAATGGTATGTTGGCCTTCATAGCGAGAGGGTTTGAGTACAAGAACAAGGATGTCTTGCTGCAGTTGTACAGGGCCTTGGTGAGACCACATCTTGAGTATTGTGTGCTGTTTTGGTCACCTTATCTGAGGAAGGATATTCTTGCCATGGAAGGAGTTCAGCGAAGATTCACCAGGCTGATACCTGGGATGGCAGGAATGACGTATGAGGCGAGATTGGGTCGATTGGGCTTGTACTCGCTGGAGTTTAGAAGAATGAGAGGGGATCTCATTGAAACATATAAAATTCTGGCAGGACTGGACAGACTAGATGCATGGAGGATGTTCCCGATGGTCGGGGAATCCAGAACCAGGGGTCACAGTCTAAGGATAAGGGGTAGGCCTTTTAGGACAGAAATGAGGAGGAATTTCTTCACCCAGAGAGTGGGGAACCTGTAGAATTCTCTACCACAGAAGGTAGTAGAGGCCAATTCATTAAATATATTCAAGAAGGAGTTGGATATATTTCTTAAGGTTAAAGGGATCAAGGGGTGTGGTGGGAAGGCAGGGACCGGTTACTGAACTTGGATGATCAGCCATGATCACATTGAATGGCGGAGCAGGCTAGAGGGGCCAAATGGCTTACTCCTGCTCCTATCTTCTATGTTTCTATGTTATGCCATCCTGGCGTTACCCATATGTTACACTTTGGCGATCTAAAAATCTCCCATTTTCTACGGAAGACGTGAGAAAAACATGCTCCACTTGTAGAATTTGCGCAGAATTAAAACCGCAATTCTTCCGTCCATTGGATGGCTCGCTCATACACGCTACTCAGCCTATGCAGCCACTCAGCATTGACTTTAAAGGGCCACTGCCTTCCTTAACGCGAAACACCTACTTGCTTACTATGATGAATGAATATTCACGCTTTCCCTTTGCTTTCCCCTGTCCCAATATGCTTACTTCCACAGTGATCAAATGCCTCGATCAGGTCTTTTCCCTTTGCGGTACAGCCAATTTCATCCACTCTGATCGGGGTCCCTCCTTCATGTCAAGCAAACTCAAAATTTATCTTTCCCAACGGGGAGTTGCCACAAGTAGAATGACACTGTATCATCCTATTGGAAACAGACAGGTTGAGAGATACAACGCTATCATTTGGAATGCTATTCGTCTTGCACTGAGGTCACACAACCTATCAGACCAGCAGTGGGAAACTATGCTCCCTGACGCATTGCATTCCATGAGGTCTCTTCTTTCTACATCCACCAATGCTACTCCTCACGAACGATTCTTCGGGTTCCAGCGTTGCTCCACTCATGGGACGACCCTGCCGTCGTGGTTGGCAGCTCCTGGCCCCGTGCTGCTCCGAAGATTCGTCCGATCCTCTAAAAGTGATCCCCTCGTTGATGAAGTGGAACTGACGGATGTCAATCCCACGTACGCATACGTGCGGTACCCTGATGGCCGGGAATCCGCAGTGTCACTTTGGGATCTGGCTCCCTGCCCAACCAGTCCCACAGACCCAATCGATGGTGGGACCCGTATCAATGATGCAATACCCTGCGCTCCTCTGAGGATGACGCCCTACCCAGGACGTCAAGGGATCTGCCATCTATTCCGCCGGATCAACCCGGGGAACAGAGTGCTCCCCGCGGGATGGCCACCCGAAGACAGGACGCCGGTCAGTCACCAGTTACTGAGCAGGATCAAATCAAATCAAAATCAAATCAAATCAACTTTTATTGTCATTGTTAGTGCACAAGTGCAGTACAATGAAATGTAGGCTTGCGGCTCCCGAGAGTGCACATTTAGATTAAGACATTTAAACATTCAACATACATTTGGCTTGTAATACATTCACATAAACATAACCATAATAAAGTGCATTGACAGATGTGCAGGCTTTAGAGTTTATTTGTGGAGTTCAGTAGGATGACAGCCCTGGGAAAGAAGCTGTTCCTAAATCTGGTCGTACGGGTGCGAATGCATCTGTAGCGTCTCCCAGATGGCAGGAGGGCGAACAGACTGTGGCTGGGGTGGGTAGGGTCTTTGATGATGGACCGTGACCTCTGTGGTGTATGTAACCGTTCCACCTTTAAGAGAACTATTTTAAGAGATGCACTACTTTATCTTGGCTGCTGTATACTGTAATACCGGTGGTGACCACACCGGTATATAAGTGCTGTGTAATGATTTATTGGGCAGTTCAGCCTGACCTTCGACTAGTAAAGACCTGTTGAATTTATTCTTGTGGTCTGTGTGCAGTGATTCTTATTAACAATAACTAGAACACACAGACTTAACAGTGGCGACGATGACGATCTTACCCTGCGGCAGAGATATATCCAAGGCAGTTTAACGGGCGTCGAGAAGAGGCATCCGCCCTCATCATCCTGCTGAGAAAAGACTCGGGTCTGAAGAGCAAGGAAGAATCCTGACACGAAGCCTTCCATCAGCAACAGGCAGTGATCATCCCTTCTACCACGGTGGTGGGTAAGCCGATCAGCGATGAGCAGCAAGTCGGCCACGTTGGCTGTGATGTAGGGGAGGGAAAAACGGAGGATATAAGGGCGGAGAACTCGACCACGGCCGGGGAAAAGAGCCGGACAGAAGTCGGGGCCAGAGGCGCTGAGACTGGGGCCGCGTAAGGCACGGGAGCCGCGGTGAATGCAAACGCAGCCGGTGTAAAAGACCAGGCTGCAAGCGGGCTGGGAGACGCAACAGCGTCGAGAGAGAGCTCAACCGCGACCGGGGAAAAAGGCCGGGCAGCTACCGAGGCCGCGAGGCGCGGGAGAAAATAAAAATAATTTTTTTTTAAAAACCGCGGAGAACTCAGCCGCAGCCGGGGGAAAGGACCGGACTGCAAGAGGGGCTGGGAGGCACGATTTGAGAACCGCTGGGGAGGGCAAACGCAGCAATACGGCAATTACCATTACAGCCAGCGGGGGAGAAAGGCATACGTGGGAAGCCGCCATTTTCGTAGGTGGGGGAAGAAGACAAGCGCGGGAAACCGCCATTTAAAAAAAAAAAATTAAAAGAAAAATTTCTTTTTGTTTCTCAAGAAGATTGTGAGGATGCCTAAGTGTGGTAACATCAACGATTTCGATGCCGATGTTGAAGATTGGGCCACGTATGTAGAACGCATAGAGATTTATTGTAAGGCAAATAAAATATCAGATGAAGATAAAGCACTAACCTTACTAAACTCAATGGGTGCGAAGACATACGGGCTATTGAAGCATCTTCTATCACCAGCTAAACCGGCGGATCAGGCTTTCGCTAATATTGTTGCTGTCCTGAGGAATCATTTGAACCCCACACCGCTGATGTTAGCGGAACGATTTAAATTTTATGCGAGAACGCAACTGAAAGAGGAAAGCAACGCGGAGTATTTAATTGAACTGCGTAAGCTAGCGAAATACTGTCAGTTTGGGGAAAGACTGACAGAGGCACTGAGAGACAAATTCGTGTGTGGATTGTCGAAAGAAGGAACACAAAAGCGGCTGCTTGAAGAGAATGATCTTACACTTGATAAGGCTGTCACTATTGCAGCATCGCACGAAGCCGCAGTGAGAGGCACTGCGGAAATGCAGCTGAAGGCAGCGGTACTCAGCGTAGATCAAATGGCTTTGGGTACAGCGAAATGTTATTGTTGTGGAAAGACAACACACGATCAGAACCAATGCTGGTTTAAAAATCAGGAATGTAGAAAATGTGGCAAGCTTGGTCACATAGCTAATGTATGCCGGTCAGGAAAGAAGACCAGCAACAAAATGTCACCGCAGGAAAAGTGCAGAAAGGTACATAAGGTGGCTGAGAAGAGTTCGGATGAACAGAATTCGGATTCAGACTCCAACAGCAAGGAACTGGGTAGTCTGAGAGTTCACAATGTGAGTAAGGAAGCTGACCTACAAACTATCTGGGTCACACTTCAGATAGCAGGAGTCCAAGTGAAGATGGAATTGGACACCGGATCGGCGTTGACGGTCATGAATAAGCAAGATTACAAAAGGTTATTCACACATATTCCCCTACGGGATACGGAGATAGTATTGCAGACATACACGGGGCAAAGAGTATACCCCATCGGAAAGATAAAAGTCAAGGTGGTACACAAGGGCAAAGAACACCAAGGAATGGACTTATATGTACTACCTGAGGGAGGTCCACCACTTCTGGGATGGGAGTGGATCAGGAAAATAAATATGGACTGGCACTCCCTAAAAGCAATAACGGTAGATTCCGGAAAAAAAGATGTCAAACCTGAACGATTGTCCAGAATATTGGATGAGGCTAAAGAGGTGTTCTAACAGGGACTGGGAACACTGAGAGGAATTACGGCAAAAATCAAGATTGCAGAACATGCAAACCCAAAATTTTTCAAAGCCAGACCGGTACCTTATGCGATACGACCTGCTGTGGAAGCTGAGCTGGAAGGGCTAGAACGTTCAGGAGTACTGTCTAAGGTGGACTGGAGTGAGTGGGCCACGCCCATTGTTCCCGTCATGAAGCGTTCATCGAGTAACAAGCCAGGGGAACCGGGGAAGGTCCGCATCTGTGGAGACTTCAAGATCACGGTTAATCCGGTGCTTCACACGGTGCAATATCCGCTTCCGCGGATTGAGGATATCTTTGCTTCATTGTCTGGCGGGAAACACTTCACCAAGATAGACCTGGCGCAAGCGTACTTACAGATGGAAGTTGAGGAAGAGTCGCGCCAGTATCTCACAATCAACACGCACAGAGGCTTGTATCGATATAATAGACTGGTTTTTGGAGTGACTTCGGCTCCAGCAATTTGGCAGAGGGCCATGGAGCAGGTATTACAGGGAATTCCAAGCACTCAATGTTACTTGGACGATATCCTGATTACAGGAGATGACGATGAGGAACACCTTGCAAATTTGAAACTGGTGCTCACCAGATTGAAGGAATATGGACTTCGAGTTAATCGCCAGAAATGTGAGTTCTTTCAGAAACGGATCTCGTACTGTGGTCATGTCATTGACCAGGAGGGGCTGCACAAGTCACCTGACAAGACCGAAGCTGTTGTGAATGCTCCCGCTCCGGAAAATGTATCCCAGTTGAGGTCGTTCCTAGGGTTGATTAACTATTACCATAAGTTTCTGCCAAATCTATCCACGGTGCTGCACCCGCTGAACGCTCTTTTGCAGAAGGGAGTACCATGGAAGTGGAGCGAGGACTGTAAGAAGGCCTTTCGCAAAAGCAAGGCATTGATCACCTCAGAGGAAGTGTTGGCTCACTTCAACCCAACGCTACCTATTCGTTTAGCTTGTGAACCTTCTCCTTATGGTATTGGAGCAGTACTCTCACACAAGTTGCCAAATGGCTTGGAAAGGCCAGTCGCATTTGCATCCAGATCATTGACCTCCGCTGAGCGCAACTATGCTCAGATAGATAGGGAGGCTCTCAGCTTTGTGTGGGGAGTAAAGAAGTTTAATCATTACCTGCAGGGCCAGAAGTTTACACTGCTGACAGACCACCAGCCATTGGTATCCATTTTTAACCCTAAGAAGGGTGTTTCGGTGATGACAGCACAGAGGCTCCAGAGATGGTCCCTTTTCCTAGGGGCACATCAATATCAGATAGAATTCAAAGGTACAAAGCAGCATAGTAATGCTGATGGGCTGTCGCGCCTGCCACTACCTACTGAGGAGGAGGCACCAACGGTTGACCCGGTGGAGTTATTTCACTCGACCATCATCGAATGTTTACCTGTCACCAATGCAAATATTGAAAGGGAGACTAGGAATGACCTGACACTGTCCCGGGTCTACGAATTGACAGTAAAGGGATGGCCAGCCCATGGTGATCCACTGTTACCGGCATTCTCAGCAAGACGAGAACAGCTGTCCATCTGTTAGGGAACATTGATGTATGGAACAAGGGTGATTATCCCTCCTAAGTTAAGAGAGAGAGTTCTAAAAGAACTACATGAAGGTCATCTGGGGGGAGTCAAGATGAAAAGCCTTGCTAGGGCTTATGTGTGGTGGCCGGGTTATCGACCAACAGATAGAGGATCTGACGAAAAGCTGCTCAGGGTGCCAAAAAGTCCAAAATGCACCTCCAATTGCACCGCTGCATCCATGGGAATGGCCTTCAACCCCATGGCAACGTGTACATATTGACTTTGCTGGTCCATTCATGGACTCCATGTTTTTAATTGCGGTGGACGCACATTCTAAATGGCCAGAAGTGATTAAAATGACTACCACTACCTCGGAGTAGGCGATCGCGGTGCTAAGAACGATATTTGCAAGAAATGGATTGCCAGAGCAAATATGTTCAGACAACGGACCACAGTTCGTGTCAGAGGAATTCCAGAAATTCCTGAAGAAGAATGGGGTGAAACATTATACCTCTGCCCCATATCATCCAGCTACGAATGGGCTGGCTGAGAGGTTTGTACAGACGTTCAAAAAGGCAATAAAGGCCATGAGCGAAGATCAGATTCCACTGCAACACAAGGTGGACAATTTCCTACTGGCATATCGAAACGCCACCCATGCAACAACAAACCAAAGTCCTGCCATGATGTTCTATAACAGGAGGTTGCGGTCCAGGTTGGACTTGTTAAAACCAAATGTGCGGAGGGAAGTCGAAAACAAACAGTTCCAGCATATCAATAACAAGCCCACTCGGAGTTTTGAAATAGGACAACCGGTGTTAGCCAGGGACTATAAAAATGAGAAATGGCAATCTGGAACAATTCGGGCCAGACAAGGACCCCTGATGTACACGGTAGATGTTGGTGAAAACGTAATGCGACGTCATGCTGACCAACTGGTGGGATCGAGAACAAGGGTCGAGCCCATGGTTACGACAGAGACAACCGTGGAGGAAGTTAGTGAACCTGAAGCATCTACCTCAGAAGTGAATATACCTGATGATGATGTCCTATCCATAGGGGATCAACTAGATGAGTCACCCCAGCAACAAGAACCAGAGACCCCTGAAAGGCGTTATCCGTCTCGGATCAGGAGGCCTCCTCAGAGACTGAATCTGTGAACTGTTTTTACATGAAGTTGTGTATATATGTTATTATGTTATGTTAAATGGGGAATATATACTGTTAAGCTAAAAAGGGAGGATTGTGGTGTATGTAACCGTTCCACCTTTAAGAGAACTATTTTAAGAGATGCACTACTTTATCTTGGCTGCTGTATACTGTAATACCGGTGGTGACCACACCGGTATATAAGTGCTGTGTAATGATTTATTGGGCAGTTCAGCCTGACCTTCGACTAGTAAAGACCTGTTGAATTTATTCTTGTGGTCTGTGTGCAGTGATTCTTATTAACAATAACTAGAACACACAGACTTAACAACCTCCGTAAACAGCGTTTCTGGTATATGTGCTCTATGGTCGGTAGCCGGGTGCCAGTAATGCGTTGGGCAGTTTTGACTACTCGCTGCAGGGCTTTCCAGTCATAGTAGCTACAGCTGCCAGCTCTGCGCCGGTGGGGGCCTGCACCTGGAGCCACGATCTCCCCAGTCCCCCTCAGGTCGATCAAGGCGACACGGACTCCACCGGCCCGCTGGTACGAACCAGGTGACCCAGGGACCAAAACACGATCCGAGGAGACATGCCTTCCGGCCACCGATGGAGATCCAAATGACTGCGTCTATTCACTAGTCCGACTAATTCGGTAGAAAGAAGCCGCCGGACTTCCAATCTTTCAGGCGGGAAGAATGACATAAATCGTGCCATTCATGTAGAAATGACTTATGAAATATACTGGGCGGCCTGCTGGTGGCACTGTCCAGGGAGAGTATAAATATTCGGGCACGGGCAAAGCTTGCTCAGGGACATTTTGTAAACAGGAACTAGTGAAGGATAACTAGACTTCCATGTTGTGAAACAGTCGATTAAAGCCTTGTTTAATACTCTAACCAAGTGCCTAGTAGTTTTCTTACGTCAACCACCATGGCTGAAAATATGGAGGAGTCTGCTTCCAGCCTGTATGGTGTCATATCGCATGGCATCAGGAGTTCAGGACTCTCCACTTTGCTACGGGAATTGGGGGAGGAGATAGCAGAAGGGCTTGCCATAATTTTCCATTCTTCCCTAGATGCGGGGAGGTGCCTGAGGATTGGAAAGTGGCAAATGAGACACCATTGTTCAAGAAAGAGTGTAAGGACAATCCTAGTAACTACAGGCCGGTCAGTTTAACATCATAGAGTCATGGGGCTGGATTTTCATTGAGGAGGTGGGTAGGAGGCGGGACTACAACTTTTGGGGTTGTAGTCCCGCCTCCATTGAGTTCGAGCCAACCCATGTGATTTAGACTTGATTGACCTTGTTAAGCCCACCTAGCGGGCTCAGCAGGCCAATTAAGGGCCACCCGGCAACAGGTGACCTCACAGATTGATATTTCATCTGTTAAGACCCTTTGACAGGTGATATATCAGCGTTTCACAGCAGTTTGAAGCTGTCAAACACTGACAATCTGTATTCCAGGTTAATTCCTTCCTCTCAGGATGATTTAGAGATCTCCCCGGAACAGAAAGCAGAGGCTGCAGATTTGACAGCTGGCGGCCATTCTGCTTTCTGTGCCGGTGTGATGAGGGACTCCCGAGGCCTGAAGGAAGGAAGGCTGTAAAGGTATGTAAAGGTTAGTAGAACTTCTTTAAAGACTTTACACAGACCAAACACACTTACCTCTGCACTCATGCACCCATCACTCACCTGAACACCGGACATCTCGACCCCTCCAAGCCCTTCATCCCGACAGCCCGCCTCACTAACTTGGCGTGGTTTGGAGCCATCGGGAATCCCACATTTCAGCAATGAAAATAGGGATTAGGCTAAAAACTGCCTGTTAACTACCTGTTAATAGGCAGTTAATTGGCACTAATCCCCTTCCCGCCTCGGGGAGGCGGGTCCCAGTGCGGGTCGGGTGCCTGCCTCCTTTGAAACTGGCATGGAGGCGGGTTGGGGGCGGGATGGGGTTGGGACCCCCGATTTCGGGATTTTAAACCCCCACACGCCTCCAATCCCGACTCCACGGCCCAATGAAAATCAAGCTCATAGAGTCATAACGGCACAGAAGGAGGCCGTTCGGCGCATCGAGTCCGTGCCGGCTCTCTGTAGAGCAATCCAGTCAGTCCCATTCCCCTGCTCTATCCCTGTAGCCCTGCAAGTTTATTTCCCTCAAATACCTATCCAATCTCCCCTTGAAAACATTGGGAGTGTCTCCGCTTCCACCACTTCTGTTGGCAGCAAGTTCCAGGTCCTCACCACTCAAGGCTACGCTTCTCCACTAGACTAGTGATCTAGTGACTAGTGGATCGCGAGTGGAGCTCGGGACCAGGAATCGTGAGAATATCAGTGCTAATTTGATCCTGTGAGAGACAATATCATTCACGTCCGAGGCCGGGACCCAGGAACGAGGACGAGCCCAGCAGCGAGATCAAGGCCCAGGAGTGGCGCAGCATGGACCAGCAGCGGGGTCAGGGCCCAGGGAAGGTGCAGCATGGGTCAACAGCGAGGTCAGGAGGACCACAATGCATCCTACGAAACCCAAGCAGAGAGGACCTGCGGGAAGGAAGGAGGAGGACAGTAGCAGTATGTTTGTGTGTGTGTGCTAGGCTGTTGTAGCAGAGCCTGGTCTCCAATCGTCTTGGATCCCCTTGCCATTGGACCAAGACCTTGCTCTGTCAAGCCCGTGTGGTAGCTGGTGTGCAACGGCCACCCCACGTTAAAAGATTTCACGCACAGGCATCTTCCACTCTATAAAATGAAGTTCGGGACCTGGAATGTCAGGACTCTCATGGACAACCCCAACAGTGACAGACCGGAACGCTGTACTGCTCTCGTTGCCCGGGAGCTCAGACGCTTCGACATTGACAGCGCCGCCCTAAGTGAGACCCGGCGGGCAGGGGAAGGCCAACTCAAGGAGCAAGGCGGTGGTTACACCTTCTTCTGGAAAGGCAAACCTGAAGAAGAACGCCGCCTCCATGGGGTAGGCTTCGCCATAAAAAATGAACTGGTTGGGCATCTCAGAGACTCCCCTAGCGGTATAAACGAGCGCCTCATGACTCTTCGACTCACCCTAGCCCGAAACCAGTGCGCTACGGTCATCAGTGCGTACTCCCCAACACTGGAAGCCACAGACGAGACCAAAGAGGAATTCTACTCCAGACTCGAACAATCCCTGTCCCTAGTCCCAACGGGCAACAAGATGATCCTCCTTGGCGACTTTAATGCCAGAGTTGGAAAGGACACAGACCTCTGGGGAGGTGTGATCGGCAGAGAGGGGGTAGGGAAAGCCAACTCCAATGGTACACGCCTCCTGTCGAAATGCTTAGAACATGGCCTCGTCATAACCAACACCTTGTTCCATCAGAGAGACAAGTACAAGGCTTCATGGCAGCACCCTCGTTCCAAGCACTGGCATCTGCTGGACTACGTCATTGCCTGAGCGAGGGACCGCAAGGACGTCCGCATCACCCGCGCCAAGACAGGAGCTGACGACTGCTGGACAGACCACCGCCTAATCCGCTCTGTTATCTCCATCAACGTAGCCCCAAAACAGCGGCGGCAACAGAAACAATGCGGCAGGAAAATTAACGCTGGAGCACTCAAAGACCATGCTAAGAAAGCCCTATTCAGCCTGCACCTCACAAACAACCTGATGACTCCCAGTGATGCAGAGACACAGAGTGCCCACAGCGTCTGGTCTGCACTCAAGGCCTCCATAATCAGCACCTGTGAAGAGACGCTCGGTCACTCGACCAGGAAACACCAAGACGGGTTCGACGAGAATGATAAGGAGATCCAGGAGCTAATAAGCCGCAAGCGCAAGGCATTCCTGATCTGGAAACAGCAACAGAACTTGAGAGCAAGAAAGCAGCCCCACAGAAGCCTGAAGGCCGAGGTCCAACAAAAAACTCGCGACCTAAAGAACAGATGGTGGGTGGAGAAAGTGCAGGAGATCCAGCAGCTAGCCGACAACCACGACGTGCGTGGATTCTTTAGCGCAGTCAAGACCATCTACGGCCCAAGCACCCAAGGCCCTCCCCCACTGCGGGCCAAGAACGGAGAGGTACTCATCAAGGACAGAGAGGCAGTCAGTGCCGGCAGGAAGGAGCACTTCGAAGATCTCTTTAATCACGACTATGTCTTCGACATGAGTGTCCTCAACTCCTTCCCACAGCATGCTACCCGCCACCATCTCAGCACAACCCCAGCCCGGCATGAGGTTGAAAAGGCCATCCAACAACTGAAGAACAACAAGGCCTCAGGAGCAGATGGAATCCCCGCCGAGGCACTAAAGCATGGCGGAGAAGCACTACTGGTGCGAATTCATGAACTCACTTCTCTTATCTGGAAGGTGGAGAGCATGCCAGGGGATCTCAGAGATGGCGTAATTGTGATCATCTTCAAGAAAGGTGACAAGTCCGATTGCGGTAATTACAGAGGAGTTTCCCTGCTGTCTGCCACAGGGAAAGTCATTGCAAGAATCCTCCGCAATCGCCTTCTCCCAGTGGCTGAAGAGCTCCTCCCAGAGTCGCAATGCGGATTCCGCCCACTAAGGGGCATAATGGACATGATCTTCACCGCACATCAATTACACGAGAAATGCAGAGAACAGTACCAACCGCTGTACATGGCCTTCTTTGATCTCACAAAGGCCTTCGACACTGTCAACCATGAGGGATTATGGAGTGTCCTCCTCAAATTCGGCTGCCCTCAAAAGTTTGTCACTATCCTCCGCCTGCTTCACGACGACATGCAAGCCGTGATCCTGACCAACGGTTCCACCACAGACCCAAATCACGTACAAGGCTGTGTCATTGCACCAACGCTCTTCTCGATCTTCCTTGCTGCAATGCTCCATCTCACCCTCAGTAAGCTCCCCACTGGAGTGGAGCTAATTTACAGAACAAACAGGAAACTGTTCAACCTCCGTCGACTCCAGTCCAAATCCAAGGTCGTCCCATCCTCTGTCGTCGAATTACAGTATGCAGACGATGCTTGCGTCTGCACTCACTGGGAGGTTGAACTCCAAACCATCTTCAACACCTTCACCGAAGCGTACGAGAGCATGGGCCTTACACTAAACATTCATAAGACAAAGGTCCTCTACCAACCTGCCCCCGCCACACAGTACTGCCCCCCGATTATCAAAATACATGACAAGGCCTTGGACAACGTGGGCCACTTTCCATATCTCGGGAGCCTACTGTCAACAAGGGCAGACGCCGACGACGAAGTCCAACACTGCCTTCAGTGTGCCAGTGCAGCCTTTGGTCACCTGAAGAAGAGAGTGTTTGAAGACCAGGACATCAAACCCGGCACTAAGCTCATGGTCTACAGAGCAGCAGTGATACCCGCCCTGCTGTATGCCTCAGAGACATGGACCATGTACAGCAGCCACCTCAAAGCACTGGAGAGGTACCACCAATGCTGCCTCCGCAAGATCCTGCAAATCCATTGGCAGGATAGGTGCACCAACGTCAGTGTTCTTGCTCAGGCTAACATCCCCAGCATCGAAGCTTTGACCACGCTCGATCAGCTCTGATGGACGGGTCACATTGTCCGCATGCCCGATACGAGACTCCCAAAACAAGCGCTCTACTCGGAGCTCCGGCACAGCAAGAGAGCCCCAGGTGGGCAGAGGAAACGCTTCAAGGACACCCTCAAAGCCGCCTAGAAAAAGTGTAACATCCCCATCAACACCTGGGAATCCCTGCCCAAGACTGCACAACGTGGAGGAGAAGCATCTGGGAAGGCGCCGAACACCTCGAGTCTCTTTGCCGGGAGCAAGCGGAAGCCAAGCGCAGGCAGCGCAGGCAGCGCAAGGAGCGCACGTCAACCCAAATACTCCACCCACCCACCCCTTCAACCACCGTCTGCCCCACCTGTGACAGAGACTGTAGGTCCCGCATTGGACTAATCAGTCACCTGCAAACTCATTTTTATTGCGGAAGCAAGTCATCCTCGGTTCCGAGGGGCTGCCTAAGAAGAAGGGTGGCAGCATGTTCCAGGTCCTCACCACTCGCTGCGTAAAAAAGTTTTTCCTCACATAATCAAGGAAAAAATTAACGGGCACTTGGAGACATTTAAGCTAATTAAGGAGAGCCAACATGGATTTGTAAAAGGCAGATCGTGTTTGACTAATCTAATTGAATTTTTTAATGAAGTAACAGGGAGGATTGATGAAGGGAATGCAATGGATGTTGTCGACATGGATTTTAGGAAGGCGTTTGACAAAGTACCACATAGAAGGCTGGTTAACAAAATTGAGGCTCATGGAATAGGTGGGTCAGTGGCAGCTTGGTTAAGGAATTGGCTTAAGGACAGAAAACAGCGAGTTGTGGTAAATTAGCTGTTTTTCAGACTGGAGGATGGTAGACAGTGGTGTTCCCCAAGGGTCAGTGCTGGGGCCACTGCTTTTTTTGATATATATAAATGACTTGGACATTGGAATACAGAGTAGAATTTCTAAATTTGCTGATGACACCAAACTTGGGGGTGTGGCAAACAGTGAGGATGATACCAATCGACTGCAACAGGACATAGAAAGGCTAGCAGAATGGGCAGGCAAGTGGCAGATGGAATTTAATACAAAGAAGTATGAGGTGATGCATTTTGGCAGAAGGAACAGGGAGAGGCAATGTACACTTAATGGCACAGTTTTAAAGAGTGTGCAGGGACCGAGGGACCTGGAAGTTAATGTGCATAGGTCCCTGAAGGTGGCGGAACATATTGAGAGAGTGGTTAGCAAAGCATATGGGATCTTGGGCTTCATAAATAGAGGTATTGAGTACAAAAGTAGAGAAGTTATGCTGAACCTTTATAAAGCGCTGGTTAGGCCACAACTGGAGTATTGCATCCAGTTCTGGTCACCACACTTTAGGAAGGATGTGAAGGCCCTTCAGAGGGTGCAGAGGAGATTTACCAGAATGGTTCCGGGGATGGGGGATCTTAGCTACAAGGACAGGTTGGAGAAGCTGGATTTGTTTTCATTGGAGCAAAAGAGGCTGAGGGGTGATTTGATAGAGTTGTACAAGATTATGACGGGTTTGATTCATTATTATTTACCCTGTAATGCCAGATATATTATCCTCTTCCTCTACAGTGAAGACTGACAAAAAGTAATTATTCAACAAGTCTGCAATTTCCATATTTTCATTTGCAATATTACCCCCCATCTCTTTTTAAAGGGCCCACATTACCCTTGACTACCTAATATAATTGTAAAAACTTTTTGCTTTAATCTTGACTTCCCTCGCAAGTTTCTTTTCACATTCCTTTTTTGCAGCTCTTACTACCTTTTTTGTCATCCTTTACTGTCCTTTAGTCCCCTGGAACTACACTATTATTTGCTCGTTCCATTAGTTTTATGTTATCTCTCACCTCTTTTGTCGACCACGGCTGTTTTATTTGGTATGTAGAACACTTGCCCCTTAGGGTTATATATTGGTCCTGCATTAAACTACATTTTTTTGAACACCTCCCACTGTTCATCTGTGGTTTTACCCAATAATAGTTTTGACCAGTTTGCTGTTGTCAGTCTCTGTCTCATCCTAAAGTTAGCTTTGCCAAATTCTAGAATTTTAGTAACAGTGTTAAGTTTCTCCTTTTCAAACCTAACATTGAATTCGATCATATTATGGTCACTGTTAGCTAAATGTTCCCTTACTGTTAGATTATTAACTAAGTCATGGTTGGCAACTTTTTTTTTATTCGTTCCTGGGATGTGGGAGTCGCTGGCAAGGCCAGCATTTATTGCCCATCCGTAATTGCCCTTGAGAAGGTGGTGGTGAACCGTCTTCTTGAATCACTGTAGCCCGTGTGGTAAAGTTACTCCCACAGTGCTGTTGGGAAGGAAGTTCCAGGATTATGACCCAACAACAATAAAGGAACAACGATATATTTCTAAGTCAGGATGGTGTGTAACTTGGAAGGGAACTTGGAGCTGGTGGTGTTCCCATGCGCCTGCTGCCCTTGTCCTTCTAGGTGGTAGAGGTCGCGGGTTTGGGAGGTGCTGTCGAAGAAGCCTTGGTGAGTTGCTGCAGTGCATCTTGTAGATGGTACACTGCAGCCACAGTGCGCCAGTGGTGGAGGGAGTGAATGTTTAAGGTGGTGGATGGGGTGTCAATCAAGCGGGCTGCTTTGTCTTGGATGGTGTCGAGCTTCTTGAGTGTTGTTGGAGCTGCACTCATCCAGGCAAGTGGAGAGTATTCCATCACACTCCTGACTTGTGCCTTGTAGATGGTGGAAAGGCTTTGGGGAGTCAGGAGGTGAGACGCTCGCTGCAGAATACCCAGCCTCTGACCTGCTCTTGTAGCCACAGTATTTATGTTTCTGGTCAATGGTGACCCCCAGGATGTTGATGGTGGTTGATTCAGTGATGGTAATATCATTGAATGTCAAGGGCGGTGGCTAGACTCTCTCTTGTTGGAGATAGCCATAGCCTGGTACTTGTGTGGCGTGAATGTTACTTGCCATTTATAAGCCCAAGCCTGAATGTTGTCCAGGTCTTGCTGCATGCAGACATGGACTGCTTCATTACTTGGGGAGTTGCGAATGGAACTGAAGACTGTGCAATCATCAGGGAACATCGCCACTTCTTACCTTATGTTGGAGGGAAGGTCATTGATGAAGCAGCTGAGGATGGTTGGGCGTAGGACACTGCCCTGAGGAACTCCTGCAGCGATGTCCTGGGGCTGAGATGGTTGACCTCCATTGTGCTAGGTATGACTCCAGCCAGTGGAGAGTTTTTACCCTGATTCCCATTGACTTCAATTTTACCAGGATTCCTTGATGCCACTTTCGGTCAAATGCTGCCCTGATGTCAAGGGCAGTGACTCTCAGCTCGCCTCTGGAATTCGGCTCTTTTGTCCATGTTTGGACCAAGGCTGCAATGAGGTCTGGAGCCAAGTGGTCCCGACGGAACCTAAACTGAGCATCAGTGAGCAGGTTATTGGTGAGTAAGTGCCGTGTGATAGCAATGTCGATGACACTGTGCAATCATCAGCGAACATCTCCACTTTGCTGATAATTGAGAGTAGACTGGTGGTGCGGTAATTGGCCAGATTGGATTTGTCCTGCTTTTTGTGGACAGGACATACCTGAGCAGTTTTCCACATTATCGGGTAGATGCCAGTGTTGTAGCTGTACTGGAACAGCTTGGCTAGAGGTGCGGCTAGTTCTGGAGCACAAGTCTTCAGCACGACAGCTGGGATGTTGTCAGGGCTCATAGTCTTTGTATCCAGTGCGCGCAGCCGTTTCTTGATATCATGTGGAGTGAATCAAATTGGCTGAAGACTGGCATCTGTGATGGTGGGGACCTCAGGAGGAGACCGATATGGATCATCCACTTTGCACTTCTGGCTGAAGATGGTTGCAAATTCTTCAGCTTTGTCTTTTGCACTCACGTGCTGGGCTCCGCCATCATTGAGGATGGGAATATTCATGGAGCCTCCTCCTCCCGTTAGTTGTTAATTGTCCACCACCATTCACGACTGGATGTGGCAGAACTACAGAGTTTTGATCTGATCCGTTGATTGTGAGATTGCTTTCTCTGTCTATAGCATGCTGCTTTCACTGTTTAGCATGCATGTAGTCCTGTGTTGCAGCTTCCCCAGGTTGGCACCTCATTTTTAGATATGCCTGGTGCTGCTCCCGGCATGCTCTTCTTCACTCCTCATTGAACCAGGGTTGGTTGCCTGGCTTGATGGTAATGGTAGAGTGAGGTGTATTCCGGGCCATGAGGTTACAGATTGTGGTGGAATTCAATTCTGCTGTTGATGGCCCACAACGCCTCCTGGATGCCCAGTTTTAAGCTGCTAGATCTGTTCTGAATCTGTCCCATTTAGCACGGTGGTAGTGCCACACAACACGATGTAGGATGTCCTCACTGTACTCATAGATCATATAAAGCATGGGTTTTCAAATAGGGATGGTAAACCTCTGACACCAAAAGGAGAAAGCTTGGAAGCCTGCAGAAGAAGCAAGGCTTGCTGTGGACCTTAAATGCAGCAGCAATGATGATGTCGTCGGAGGGGAATTTCAGTCAAGAAAAACCCCTTTGCAAAGGCTTCCCACACGTTGGAAATCAATTGGCCAATTTAGTTAAAATTGCATCAATCTCCCACATCCATTTAGATTCGTGTGGGAAACACGAAATTCGGATAACACGACAACAGCCCGCACCTGAGTTAAAATCGAGCCCATAGAGTGATAACGGCACAGAAGGAGGCCATTCGACCCATCGAGTCCGTGCCGGCTCTCTGTAGAGCAATCCAATCAGTCCCATTCCCCCACTCTATCCCTGTAGCCCTGCAAGTTTATTTCCCTTAAGTTCCTATCCAGTCTCCCATTGAAAACATTGAGTGTCTCCACTTCCACCATTTCCGTTGGCAGCGAGTTCCAGGTCCTCACCACTCGCTGCGTAAAAAAGTTTTTCCTCACCTCCCCCTGTATCTCTTGCCCAAAACCTTAAATCTGTGTCCCCTAGTCCTTATATCATCAACTAGTGGGAACAGCCTTTCTCCATCTAGCCTATCCAAACTCGTCATAATCTTGTTCACCTCTATCAAATCACCCCTCAACCTCCTTTGCTCTAATGAAAACAAATCCAGCTTTTCCAACCTGTCCTTGTAACTAAGATCCCCCATCCCTGGAAGCATTCTGGTAAATCTCCTCTGCACCCTCTCAAGTGCCTTCACATCCTTCCTAAAGTGTGGTGACTAAAGAACTGGACGCAATACTAAAGTTGTGGCCTAACCAGCGCTTTAAAAAGGTTCAGCATAACTTCTCTACTTTTGTACTCAATACCTCTATTTATGAAGCCCAAGATCTCATATGCTTTACTAACCACTCTCTCAATATTTCCCACCACCTTCAATCCTCCCTGTTACTTTGTCAAAAAATTCAATTAGATTAGTCAAACACGATCTGCCTTTTACAAATCCGTGTTGGCTCTCCTTAATTAGCTTAAACCTCTCCAAGTGCCCGTTAATATTTTCCTTGATTATTGATTCTCAAACTTTACCCACCACTGATGTTAAACTGACCAGCCTGTAGTTACTAGGATTGTCCTTACACCCTTTCTTGAACAATGGTGTCACATTTGCCAATTTCCAATCCTCAGGCACCTACCCCGCATCTAGGGAGGATTGGAAAATAATGGCAAGCCCTTACGCTATCTCCTACCCCAATTCCCTTAGCAACCTGGGATGAAAGCCATCTGGACCAGGAGACTTATCCACTCTAAGCATACCCAGCCTTTCTAGTACATCCTGTCTATCAATTTCATTGCTTCTAACTTTTCTATATTTTGTCAGCGTCCACTGATTTGGAGGAGGGGACCGAGTGTAACATATCAAAGTTTGCAGATTATACAAAGATGGGAGGGAAAGTAGTGAGTGAGGAGGACAAAAAAACCTGCAAAGGGGCATAGACAGGCTAAGTAAGTGGGCAGAGATTTGGCAGATGGAATACAATACTGGAAAGTGTGAGGTTATGCACTTTGGCAGGAAAAATCATAGAGCAAGTTATTATCTTAATGGCAAGAAACTGGACTGTAGTACAAAGGGATCTGGGGGTCCTGGTGCACAAAACTCAAAAAGTTAGTATGCAGGTGCAGCAAGTGATCAAGAAGGCCAATGGAATGTTGGCTTTTATTGCTAGGGGGATAGAATATAAAAACAGGGAGGTATTGCTGCAGTTGTACAAGGTATTGGTGAGACCGCACCTGGAATACTGCATACAGTTTTGGTGTCCATACTTAAGAAAAGACATACTTGCTTTCGAGTCAGTACAAAGAAGGTTCACTCGGTTAATCCCGGGGATGAGGGGGTGGACATATGAGGAGAGGTTGAGTAGATTGGGACTCTACTCATTGGAGTTCAGAAGAATGAGAGGTGATCTTATTGAAACATATAAGATTGTGAAGGGGCTTGATCGGGTGGATGCGGTGAGGATGTTCCCAATGATGGGTGAAACTAGAACTAGGGGGCATAATCAAATCAAATCAAATCAAAATCAAATCAAATCAAATCAACTTTTATTGTCATTGTTAGTGCACAAGTGCAGTACAACGAAATGTAGGCTTGCGGCTCCCGAGAGTGTACAATTTGGATTAGGACACTTAACATTCCAACATACATTTGTACATATATATTAGCATAAATATGACCATAATAAAGTGCATCGGCAGATGTGCAGGCTTTAGTGTTTATTTGTGAAGTTCAGTAGGATGACAGCCCTGGGAAAGAAGCTGTTCCTAAATCTGGTCGTACGGGTGCGAATGCATCTGTAGCGTCTTCCAGATGGTAGGAGGGCGAACAGACTGTGGCTGGGGTGGGTAGGGTCTTTGATGATGGACCGTGCCCTCCGTAGGCAGCGTTTCTGATATATATGTTCTATGGTCGGTAGCCGGGTGCCGGTAATGCGTTGGGCAGTTTTGACTACCCGCTGCAGGGCTTTCCGGTCATGGGAGCTACAGCTGCCGTACCATACCGTGATACAGTTTGTCAGGATGCTCTCTATAGTGCAGCGGTAGAAGTTAGAGAGGATCGGGGGTGACAGATTACATCCCTTCAGCCTCCTCAAGAAATATAGGCGCTGCTGGGCCTTCTTCACCAGAGAGGAGGTGTTGAGGGACCAGGAGAGGTCTTCCGTGATGTGGACTCCGAGGAACTTAAAGCTGGCCACCCTTTCCACTTCTTAGAATAAGGGGCTGCTCTTTCAAAACTGAGATGAGGAGAAACTTCTTCACTCAGAGGGTAGTAGGTCTGTGGAATTTGCTGCCCCAGAAAGCTGTGGAAGCTACATCATTAAATAAATTTAAAACAGAAATAGACAGTTTCCTAGAAGTAAAGGGAATTAGGGGTTACGGGGAATGGGCAGCAAATTGGACATGAGTCTAGGTTCGGAACAGTCATGGCCCTGTGGGTAGTGGAGCGGGCCCAGGGGCCGTGTAGCCTGGTCCTGCTCCTACTTCTTGTGTTCTAATTCTGTGTTAGATTTCAGGAGATGGTTCTATTCACAGGGATTAGTGGAGAAATCGAACTGGCTGCCAGCTAGGTGTCCTTCAAGAGTAAATTGGGCCTGTTCCTGGCTGGGGTGGAGATCACCTTTTACAGAAGGTAAGTACTGTAGGAAATACAGGGACAGAGTGATCTCCTGGACGAGTTTCGATCGCCTGGATGGGTCGGAGAGGAATTTCCCAGATTTTTTCTCCCAAATTGGCCATTGGGTTTTTTATCTGGTTTTTCGCCTCTCCCGGGAGATCACATGGGTTCGGGTGGGATGGAGAGTGATAGTAGATTTGAGGTTAGGATCAGATCAGCCATGATCTTATTGAATGGTGGAGCAGGCTTGAGGGGCTAATTGGCCTACTCCTGCTCCTATTTCTTACGTTCTTATGTTCTTATGTTCTTATGTTCTTGTACAGGTCCCACCTTCCCCAGGAATGGTTCCAATGCCTCAGGATTCAAAAGCCCTCCCTCCTGCACCATCTCTCCAGCCATGCATTCATCTGTTCTATCCTCCTATTCCTGTACTCACTAGCACATGGCACCAGGAGTAATCTGGAGATTACTACCTTTGAGGTCCTGCTTTTTAATCTCTTCCTAGCTCCCTATAGTCTGCCTGTAGGACCTCATCCCTCTTTCTGCCTATGTCATTGGTACCGATATGGAAAACGACTTCTGGCTGTTCACCCTCCCCCGCTCAGTGACATCCTTGACCCTGGCACCAGGGAGGCAACATACCATCCTGGAGTCACGTCTGCATCCACAGAAATGCCTATCTGTTCCCCGAACCAATGAATCCCCTATAACTTTTGCTCTTCCACTTTTCTTCCTCCCCCTCTGTGCAGCTGAGTCACCCATGGGTCCGTGGCCTTGGCTCTGGCTGTTTGCCCCAGAGGAGCCATCACCCCCACCAGTTTCCAGAACTGTGAACTGGTTAGATGCACTCTGGGGATTCCTGCCCTACCTGCCTGGTCCTCCTCTTCTGTCTGGTGGTCACCCATTTCCTCTCTGCCTGAACATTCTGAGGTTGGGGGTGACCACTTTGAGAAACGTGCTTTCCATGTATTTCTCAGCCTCGCCAATGCACTGTAGTGACCCAAGCTGCTGTTCAAGCTCGAGTTGCTGCAGTTGGTGACACTTCCTGCACACCTGGTCGTCCAGGCAGCAAGAAGCATCCAGGATTTCCCACATGGCACAGGATGTGCAAATCACGGGACTGAGCTGCCCTGCCATGCCAGTTGTAGGGAAAATGCTAGAGTATATTATAAAGGATGTGATAACAGGACACTTAGAAAATATCAAGGGGATTAGACAAAGTCAACATGGATTCATGAAAGGGAAATCATGTTTGACAAACCTACTGGAGGTTTTTGAGGATGTAACTGGTAGAATAGATAAGGGAGAACCAGTGGATGTTGTGTATTTGGATTTTCAGAAGGCCTTTGATAAAGTCCCACATAAGAGGTTAGTATGCAAAATTAAAGCACAAGGGATTGGGGGTAATATACTGGATTGAAAATTGGTTAACAGACAGGAAACAGAGAGTAGGAATAAATGTTTTTTTTTGGGGTGGCAGGCAGTGACTAGTGGGGTACCACAGGGATCAATGCTTGGGCCCCAGCTATTCACAATATATATCAATGATTTGGATGAGGGAACCAAATGTAATATTTCCAAGTTTGCTGATGACATGAACCTAGGTGGGATTGTGAGTTGTGAGGAGGATGCAAAGAGGCTTCAAGGCGATTTAGAAAAGTTGAGTGAGTGGGCAAATACATGGCAGATGCAGTATAACGTGGATAAATATGAAGTTATCCACTTCAGTAGGAAAAACAGAAAGGCAGAGTATTATTTAAATGGTGATAGATTGGGAAATGTTGATGTACAAAGGGACCAAGGTGTCCTTGTACACCAGTCACTGAAAGCAAACATGCAGGGGCAGCAAGCAGTTAGGAAGGCAAATGGTATGTTGGCCTTCATTGCAAGAGGATTTGAGTACAGGAGCAAGGATGTCTTACTACAGTTATACAGGGCCTTGGTGAGACCACACCTGGAGTTCTGTGTGCAATTTTGGCCTCCTTACCTAAGAAAGGATATATTTGCCATAGAGGGAGTGCAGCAAAGGTTCACCAGACTGATTCCTGGGATTCCTGGGATGGCAGGACTGTCGTATGAGGAGAGATTGGGTCGACTAGGCCTGTATTCACTAGAGTTTAGAAGAATGAGAGGGGATCTCATTGAAACGTATAAAATTCTGACAGGGCTAGACAGATTGGATGCAAGGAGAATGTTTCCCCTAGCTGGGGGCTCTAGAACAAGGGGTCACAGTCTCAGGATACGGGGTAAGACTGAGATGAGGAGAAATTTCTTCACTCAGAGGGTGGTGAACCTATGGAATTCTCTACCACAGAAGGCTGTGAAGGCCAAGTCACTGAATATATTTAAGAAGGAGATAGATAGATTTCTAGATGCAAAAGGCTTCAAGGGGTATGGGGAGAGAGCGGGAATATGGTATTGAGATAGAGGATCAGCCATGATCATATTGAATGGTGGAGCAGGCTCGAAGGGCCGAATGGGCTACTCCTGCACCTACTTTTCTATGTTTCTGTGTTTCTATGCCTCTGTTTACCAGACTATGGTGGTAATTTAGCAGAAATAAACTTAAAACTTTACAAGAAACACTCAACAGCTACCCACCAATCAGCACTTCCCTCTATTAGATAGGTTATGAACTACTTAGCAGAAATATACTCAAAACAGAACCAAAAATATTATTACCACAAATACTCACCCGATACTGACCTCTCAGCTCCCTTATGCCAGCGACACCTTTGAATTCTGACGTCACTCCTTCGTTGTGTTGCTTGCCGACTGTCTCCCTCACAGGTAGTCCACTCACTCAGACACTTGGGTGTTTTAATACCTGTTTGTGTTAAACTTCCGTTACTCTTATGTCACAGATAAAACTATTTTTTTTCACTACTTTCTGTCTGCAACTTTGGAAGTGGCTTAGTAAGTTGGTGAGACATAACGTTACCTCCAGCAATGGTGATCAGTGTGAAAGGAATGGCTTGGTCATTGTAGGGATGCTTTATGGTGTTGCTGTGGTGTGGTGGGAACCTGGCGCAGCATGTGGCAGCCATATGAGTGTAATGCCTGAAGTTAAGTAAATCAGGCCATGATGAGCCCATCCCTGGCCTCCTGGGCAGCAATGTGCTCGGGAACTTGCTCCTCCTCCTACTCCTCTGAAGTGGCTGTGTGCTCAGAGCCTTGCTCCTCATGCAGCACTAATCCTCACTGTTGCTCTATGTTGTGCAGGGCGCAGCAGATGACGACAATTCTGGAGACCCTGGCTGATGCATACTGAAGGGCTCCTCCAGATCTGTCAAGGCATCTGAAGCGTATTTTCAGCATGCCTATTGTCTGCTCTATAATACATCTGGTGGAAATGTGGTTTTCATTATATCTCTCGTTGGCCTCAGTACTTGGCCTCCTCAAGGAGGTCATGACCCACGTCTTCAGTGGATAGCCCTTGTCTTCAAGCAGCCAGCCAGAAAGTCTGTTTGGAGGTGCGAAGAGCTGCGGGAGAGTGGACTGGCACATGATGAAAGAGTTATGGCAGCTGCCAGGGAATTTGGCACACACATGCATGATGCTCTTCCTATGGTTGCAGATGAGCTGCACACTGAGGGAATGGAAGCCCTTGCAGTTGACAAAGACTCCTGGGTGATGATGTGGTGTCCTGATGGCCACATCTGTGCAGTCGATGAAATCCTGCTCCCATGGGAAACCAGCCAGAGTGGCAAAGCCGAGCGCCTGCTCAGTAATGCTGGTTTCATCAGTGGCAAAGTTCACATAATTGGCTGACTTGTCAAGCAGGGCATTGGTGACCTGTATGATGCATCTGCGGGTGGCCGACTGCAAGATGCCGCAAAAGTCTGCAGCAGATCCCTGGAAGGAGCCTGAGGTGAAGAAGTTGAGGGCACTGGTGACTTTGACAGCCACTGGTAAGGCGTGTCCACCAGGTTCTCTGGGCTGCAGGTCTTGCTCCAGCAAGCTGCAAATGTCTGAATAAGGTTTGTCAAACATATTTCCCCTCATTTTCCTCATTCCTGTTTTCTTTTAAACCTTAATGCTAAATGTATATTAAACAATAAAATGGCGTTTCGCTCTCCAATGTATTGTAGAAGTACTTAATGTATGGAAATGAAAATGGAAAATATAATTTTAATGGTGTTAGATCATTCTTATTAAATAAGTATTGGATTATTGGAATAATACTCAGGTCGTACAAATACACAACTAAATTACCAAGTAATATTTATTATGTGGGGGATGATAATTGCTTTGTGTCAGCCGTGGCTCAGTGGTAACACACTCGCTGCCAAGCCAGACAACTGTGGGTTCAGGACCCACTCCAGGGACTTGAGCACAAAATCTAGGCTGATACTCCAGTGCAGTGCTGAGGGAGTGCTGCACTGTCGGAGGTGCCGTCGTTCAGATGAGACGTTAAACTGAGGCCCCGTCTACTTCCCCAGGTGGGTGTAAAAGATCCCATGACACTATTTCAAAGAAGAGCAGGAGATTTCTACCTGGCCAATATTGACCCCTCAACCAACATCACTAAAGCAGATTATCTGTTCATTGTCGAATTACTGTTTGTGGGACCTTGCTGTTCTCAAATTGGCTGCCACAATTCCAACATTACAACAGTGAATACACATCAAAATTACTTAATTGGCTATAATGTGCTTTGGGATGTCCTGAGCTATATCCACGTGCTATAATAATGCAAGTCGTTCTTTCATTCTTTTTAATTTATTGCCTAAAAAAAACTGGTATTCTGGGAGTTCCCATGTGATTTTTGCATTATCAAACCAATAAAATGCAAGGCATTCTTTATTGAGCCAACACCTGGTGACAGCAGTAAAAAATAAATTATGGCAAAGCGGAGTTTTTAATGTAATCCCATGTAATATATATGTTCAAAAAACATGATGCGTGGCAGACAGGTACAGACGATAATTCAGCCTTCGGTTCCAGATGACTAACAAACCACATAAGCTTCTCTCTTGTGGTTCACAGAACCCGAATCCTTTCACAATTCCCTCCCAGCGTTCAGTTTCCCCTGTTATGTGCTCGCTGCGCATTCCCTTCTGGAGCAGCTCCCCTGCATGCCATGGCTCATTCTGCTCTACCAGATTGCTCCAACATAGAGTGCTGGATGGCTTCCTTTTATGCTGTAAACTTTTCTGGTTCTACAGTCCTTAGAGCTCTCCTCTGTGTCCTGACCACTTGATTCTTTCTCTGGCATCATTCCACTACATTTTGGCACAGGCCTCTTTTCCTTGGCTCCTGCTCTCCACATTCTGGGATCTCACCTGTCCTCAACAGATTGGCCAGCACTACATGACTGTTTTCTCCCTGCCGGACTCTTCTGGATTTTCTGGCTCTTCCTTATTGACCCTTTCCTCAAACTGTTTATTAGCTAAAAGAAACTAGAAGTCATTGAACTCAACACAAACGATTGACATAAAATTAACATTTAAAATATCTTAAATTTGCCCGCAGCAAGTACCAACCAGCGAAAAAATGTTATTTAAAAACAAAATGGTTCCTGTGGAGCCAGAGGAGCAGGAATGGCCCCCCGACACCACAGGAGTCATGATCGCCATTCCAACCCCGCCTCCCGGGACTTACCCGAGGGCTGAAATTGAAGTCTTCGCTCGGGCGAGCTGCCTGTGGAGGCGCGATCAGCGCCGATAGCTCACACTGGGTAAGCTGATGAGGCCCGAGGACCGATTTTTATCACTCCTCCAGCCTCTTGCTTCAGGCAAGTACTGTCTCCACAGCAATGAGGCTGGGCCTGAAAACCTTCAAGCTCTGTGGAAATACTGGGGTAGTGTTTCCGCTTTGGGCGCAATCGACACTCCGGGCGCGTATTGCGCTCAAAACTGCGCTAGTTTTCAGGAGTGTTTTATTTTGCTCAGGTTTCTGCTCAAACTCATTTGCATATCACCGAACGTAAAATCAGCCATGAACCAGCGCAATCCGGCAGTGTTTGTGAACGTAATTTTTAAAAATAATAATTTTGCATTAAAAAGTATTCCATGATATATTTAACAGTGATGCAGCTGAAAATGGGTTTATCACAAAAAAGAAGCATTTTTAATCAGAATGTCTAGTCCACCGGGATTTAAATAACTGAAAATTACTTTAAAAACCTATACAGAAACATTTACTAGTTTCATTGATGTACAGTAGTCTATTTCTCAGCAAATTAAATATTTTTTATATTTAAAAGCTTTTAAAACATGTCTGTTAGTGTCCGTGCGCCTAAAAAAAGATGCTAAATTTTAAGAGCCTCCTCAAAGGCCTACAAATGGGTGCAATTAGCGAAAGCTCACCACGGTCATTATTTCGATCTGGGGGCGTGGACAGTTTTGTGGGCGGGGCCAGCTTCTAGCGCAAAAGATCGCGTAAACTCGATTTAGGCGGATTGTGCTTGAAATTCCTCGATCTTTTATACTGGTTTGGCCGCTTTCGGGCGAATTCCGCTGAAGAAAACAATGCAACCTAGCAAAAAGGCTAGGCAACTCAATCTACTTTATAAGTTTCTCGGATATGCCATAATGAGAATGCAGATTGTTTATGGTTCCCTTATTGAACACAAATACAACAGTTCCTTTATATCTAACTAGCTGGAGTGCCCGGCGGTGCCGAGGCTTTTTCGAGGGCATGTTGTTGTTGGAAGAGAGAGAGCTACTGGGGGGGAAGAGAGAGAGCGACTGGGGGGGAAGAGAGAGAGCGACTGGGGGGGAAGAGAGAGAGAGCGACTGGGGGGGAAGAGAGAGAGAGCGACTGGGGGGGGAAGAGAGAGAGGTGAGACGGGGGGAAGAGAGAGAGAGGTGCGACTGGGGGGGAAGAGAGAGAGAGAGCGACTGGGGGGGAAGAGAGAGAGAGAGCGACTGGGGGGGAAGAGAGAGAGAGAGCGACTGGGGGGGAAGAGAGAGAGAGAGCGACGGGGGGGAAGAGAGACAATAAATCCCCAAAAAACCAAAGTCCTTGTGTTCCAGCAAAGATCCAAACAACATGGACCCACAATAAATTTCACAGTAGGAACAACCAAAATTGAACAAACCACTCACTACACATACTTGGGCTTAAAAATCAGTTCTACGGGAAACTTCAAACTGGCTGTGAATGAACTGAAAGAGAAAGCAAGAAGGGCTTTCTATGCCATCAAAAAATCAATCCAAATAGAAATCCCAATTAGCATTTGGCTCAAAATTTTCAAATCAGTAATTGAACCAATTGCACTCTATGGCAGTGAGGTCTGGGGACCACTAACACAACAAGATTTTGCAAAATGGGACAAACACCCAATTGAGATCCTACATGCGGAATTCTGTAAAAGTATCCTCCGGACTCAAAGGAAAACAGTAAACAACGCATGCAGGGCGGAACTAGGCCAATACCCATTAATAATCACTATCCAAAAAAGAGCCACCAAATTTTGGAATCACCTACAAATGAGCAACCCCCAATGCTATCACTACAACGCCCTGAAATGCCAAGAGCTGACCATAAAGAAGAATACCCTCAGTCAACTAGTCCTGGGGACTCAATAAAGTAACTAATAACAATACTAACAATAACCAGTCCCAGGACAGTGACAGGGTAACACAAAGAATTCGACCCAACACAATCGTCGCTAAGCAAAAGGAAAAATATCTGTCATATTGGGCAGAAACAACAAAAACCCAAAGCAAACTCAATTGCTACTTGGCCCTAAACAGACAATACAACATAGCTGATTACCTGACCATGGTAAAGGATAACAAACTGAGAAGAACCTTGACAAGGTACAGACTTAGCGAACATAGCCTAGCGATCGAAAAAGGCAGACACAGGCAGACCAGGCTGCCAAGAGAAGACAGGATATGCTCTCACTGCAGTCAGGGAGTAGTTGAGACAGAGATGCACTTCCTCACAGCCTGTGGAAAATATCAGGGCATCAGAGAGAATTTCTATCAAAAATTCTCACAAATATGCCCTGAATTCAGAAATCTGACTGACAACCAAAAACTCCCATTCCTACTGGGGGAGGAGAGAAGCTGTGTAACACTGGCAGCACACTATGTTACAGCTTGCCATGAACAGAGGGACAACCAGTAAACTAAGACAAGAGTATATATAAACAAGGCGAAAATATATTTATAACTCAGGGATATACCTGTTTATACACTGTATGAATGGAACCGCGTTTATGTGTTCAACCATAAATGTATTTTGATGCTTTGGCAACATAAGATGTACCTTATCATGCCAATAAAGCGATTTGTATTGTATTGTATTATTGAGAGAGAGAGCGACTGGGAGGAAGAGAGAGAGGAGAGCGACGGGGGAAGAGAGAGAGAGAGTGACTGGGGGGGGAAGAGAGAGAGAGAGCGACTGGGGGGGAAGAGAGAGAGAGAGCGACTGGGGGGGAAGAGGGAGAGAGAGCGACTGGGGGGCAAGGAGAGAGATGAGAGCGACTGGGGGGCAAGAGAGAGAGAGAGCGACTGGGGGGCAAGAGAGAGAGAGAGCGACGGGGGGAAGAGAGAGAGAGCGAAGGGGGGGAAGTGAGAGAGAGAGCGACTGGGGGGAAGAGAGAGAGAGAGCGACGGGGGGGAAGAGAGATGAGAGCGACTGGGGTGGAAGAGAGAGAAGAGAGCGACGGGGGGGGAAGAGAGAGAGCGACTGGGGGGGGAAGAGAGAGAGAGCGACTGGGGGGGAAGAGAGAGAGAGAGCGACTGGGGGGAAGAGAGAGAGAGCACTGCGGAGGAAGAGAGAGAGAGAGCGACTGGGGGGGAAGAGAGAGAGAGCGACGGGGGGGAAGAGAGAGAGAGAGCGACTGTTGGGGAAGAGAGAAAGAGCGACTGTGGGGGAAGAGTGAGAGAGAGCGACTGGGGGGGAAGAGAGAGAGAGAGAGAGAGCGACTGGGGAGGAAGAGAGAGAGAGCGCGACGGGGGGAAAGAGAGAAAGAGAGTGACTGGGGGGGAAGAGAGAGAGAGAGCGACTGGGGGGGAAGAGAGAGAAGAGAGCGACTGGGGGGAAGAGAGAGAGAGCGACTGGGGGGGAAGAGAGAGAGAGCGACTGGGGGGGAAGAGAGAGAGAGAGTGACTGGGGGGGAAGAGAGAGAGAGAGCGACTGGGGGGCAAGAGAGAGAGAGAGCGACTGGGGGGCAAGAGAGAGAGAGAGCGACGGGGGAAGAGAGAGAAAGCGACTGGGGGGGGAAGTGAGAGAGAGAGCGACTGGGGGGGAAGAGAGAGAGAGCGACTGGGGGGAAGAGAGAGAGAGAGCGACTGGGGGGAAGAGAGAGAGAGAGCCACTGCGGGGGGAAGAGCGAGAGAGAGCGACTGGGGGGGAAGAGAGAGAGAGAGCGACTGGGGGGGGAAAGAGAGAGAGAGAGCGACTGTGGGGGAAGAGAGAGAGAGCGACTATGGGGGAAGAGAGAGGAGAGAGCGACTGGGGGGGAAGAGAGAGAGAGAGAGCGACTGGGGGGGAAGAGAGAGAGAGAGCGACTGGGGGGGAAGAGAGAGAGAGAGCGACTGGGGGGAAGAGAGAGAGAGTGCGACTGGGGGGGAAGAGAGAGAGAGAGCGACTGTGGGGGAAGAGAGAGAGAGCGACTGTGGGGGAAGAGAGAGAGAGAGCGACTGGGGGGGAAGAGAGAGAGAGAGGAGAGAGAGCGACTGGGGGGGGAAGAGAGAGAGAGAGCGAATGGGGGGGAAGAGAGAGAGAGAGCAACTGGGGGGGAAGAGAGAGAATGCGACTGGGGGAGAAGAGAGAGAGAGAGCGACTGGGGGGGAAGAGAGAGAGGGAGCGACTGGGGGGGGAAGAGAGAGAGCGAGCGACTGGGGGGGAAGAGTGAGAGAGAGCGACTGGGGGGGAAGAGAGAGAGAGAGCCACTGCGGGGGAAGAGCGAGAGAGAGCGACTGGGGGGGAAGAGAGAGAGAGAGCGACTGGGGGGAAAGAGAGAGAGAGAGCGACTGTGGGGGAAGAGAGAGAGAGCGACTGTGGGGGAAGAGAGAGAGAGAGCGACTGGGGGGGAAGAGAGAGAGAGAGAGAGAGCGACTGGGGGGGAAGAGAGAGAGAGCGACTGGGGGGGAGAAGAGAGAGAGAGCGACTGGGGGCGAAGAGAGAGAGCGAGCGACTGGGGGGGAAGAGAGAGAGCGAGCGACTGGGGGGAAGAGAGAGAGTGAGCGACTGGGGGGATGAGAGAGAGCGCGACTGGGGGGAAGAGAGAGAGCGACTGGGGGGGAAGAGAGAGAGCGACTGGGGGGGAAGAGAGATAGCGACTGGGGGGGAAGAGAGATAGCGACTGGGAGGAAGAGAGAGAGCGACTGGGGTGAAGAGAGAGAGCGACTGGGGGGAAGAGAGAGAGCGACTGGGGGAAGAGAGAGAGCGACTGGGGGGGAAGAGAGAGAGAGCGACTGGGGGGGAAGAGAGAGAGAGAGCGACTGGGGGGAAGAGAGAGAGAGAGCCACTGCGGAGGAAGAGAGAGAGAGAGCGACTGGGGGGAAGAGAGAGAGAGCGACTGGGGGGAAGAGAGAGAGAGAGCGACTGGGGAGAAGAGAGAGAGAGAGCGACTGTGGGGGAAGAGAGAGAGAGCGACTGTTGGGGAAGAGTGAGAGAGAGCGACTGGGGGGGAAGAAGAGAGAGAGCCACTGCGGGGGAAGAGCGAGAGAGAGCGACTGGGGGGGAAGAGAGAGAGAGAGCGACTGGGGGGAAAGAGAGAGAGAGAGCGACTGTGGGGGAAGAGAAAGAGAGCGACTGGGGGGAAGGGAGAGAAAGCGACTGGGGGAGAAGAGAGAGAGAGAGAGAGAGCGACGGGGGGGAAGAGAGAGAGAGCGACTGGGGGGAAGAGAGAGAGAGAGCGACTGGGGGGAAGAGAGAGAGAGTGCGACTGGGGGGGAAGAAGAGAGAGAGCGACTGTGGGGGAAGAGAGAGAGAGCGACTGTGGGGGAAGAGAGAGAGAGAGCGACTGGGGGTGAAGGGAGAGAGAGAGAGCGACTGGGGGGGGAAGAGAGAGAGAGAGCGACGGGGGGAAGAGAGAGAGAGAGCGACTGGGGGGGAAGAGAGAGAATGCGACTGGGGGGGAAGAGGAGAGAGAGAGCGACTGGGGGGGAAGAGAGAGAGAGATGCGACTGGGGGGGAGAGAGAGAGCGAGCGACTGGGGGGGGAGAGAGAGAGCGAGCGACTGGGGGGGAAGAGAGAGCGCGACTGGGGGGGAAGAGAGAGAGCGACTGGGGGGAAGAGAGATAGCGATTGGGGGGAAGAGAGATAGCGACTGGGAGGAAGGGAGAGAGCGACTGGGGGGAAGAGAGAGAGCGACTGGGGGGATGAGAGAGAGCGACTGGGGGAAGAGAGAGAGCGACTGGGGGGGAAGAGAGAGAGCGGCTGGGGGAAGAGAGAGAGCGACTGGGGGGAAGAGAGAGAGCGACTGGGGGAAGAGAGAAAGCGACTGGGGGGAAGAGAGAGAGTGACTGGGGGGGAAGAGAGAGAGCGACTGGGGGGGAAGAGAGAGAGCGACTGGGGGGGAAGAGAGAGAGCGACTGGGGGGAAGAGAGAGAGCGACTGGGGGGAAGAGAGTAAGCGACTGGGGGGAAGAGAGAGAGCGACTGGGGGGGAAGAGAGAGAGCGACGGGGGGGAAGAGAGAGAGCGACTGGGGGAAGAGAGAGAGCGACTGGGGGGGAAGAGAGAGAGCGACTGAGGGGGAAGAGAGAGAGCGACTGGGGGGAAGAGATGAGAGCGACTGGGGGAAGAGAGAGAGCGACTGGGGGGAAGAGAGAAAGCGACTGGGGGGGAAGAGAGAGAGCGACTGGGGGGGAAGAGAGAGAGCGACGGGGGGAAGAGAGAGAGCGACTGGGGGGAAGAGAGAGAGCGACTGGGGGGGAAGAGAGAGCGACTGAGGGGGAAGAGAGAGAGCGACTGGGGGGGGGGAAGAGAGGACGACTGTGGGGGAAGAGAGAGAGCGACTGGGGGGAAGAGAGAGAGCAATGGGGGGGAAGAGAGAGAGCAATGGGGTGGAAGAGAGAGAGCGACGGGGGGAAAGAGAGAGAGAGAGACGGGGGGGAAGGTGGCCCGATGGACCCCTGCGAAGGAAGGAAGCAGATAAGCTCTCCCTCCCTGTCCTACCCCCTCACTCTTTCCCTCCCTCACCCTCTCCCTCCCTCCCCATCTCTCCCTGCTTTACTCTCTCTCCCTCCTCCTCTGCCCCCTGTCCTCTCCCTCCCTCCCCCTCTCCTCACCCTCTCCCTCCCTCGCCCTCTCTCCCTCCCTCCCCCCCTTCTCCTCTTCCTCCCTCCCCCTCTCCTCACCCTCTCCCCTCCCCCCACCCTCTCTCTCTCCCCTCTCCCTCCTTGCTCCTCTCCTCACTCTCCCTCTCCCTCCCCCTCTCCCTGTCCTCTCCCTCTCCTCCCTCCCTATTTCTCTGTCTCTCTGACATCTGTCTGTTGACAGTTCCCCTCTGCTACTCCAGGGCCCCGCCGTCCACCCGCTCTCCGGGGCAAGGTAAGAGCCGTGCTCCGGCCCCACACCGCCAGGGATCAGCACCCGGGGAACCCACCCGCCGCCCAACATGAACAACAAACACCCTCCTCACCTGTCACGGAGTTGAAGTCTCCGAAAGCGGCAACGGTGCCCCGGGCCTGTTCCCCGCGCATTCAGGAGGCAACGGGGAAGAGAGAGAGAGACTGCGGGGGGGGGGGGAGAGTGAGACGCCGCCGCGCACCTGCCCCGCGGAGCTCCGTGCCGCCACCCGCCGCACCAGCCTTTACTAAGATGGCGGCGGGTAGCGGCGCTCGGCTGAGGCCCGCCCCTCCAGCCTTCACAAAGATGGCGGCGATCGGGGGCCACTTGTTTGACTGGGGCAGGGAGGTGCCTAGCTCGGGCGTGGGTGCGGAGGAGAGGCCGAGGCTTCGAGGCCTACAAAAACGGTGAAAGGTAGGAAAATGATAGAGGTTAGAGAAAAGATGTACAAATGAATTAACTTTTTGAAAAACAATTTGTGCTTTAAAAGCAACTTTTTTTTTTGCTGGAAATGTAGATTTGAAAAGAAACGCGCAGAAAGCGGGAGAAAAGAAATGAACAGTTTGGAATCAAGATGGCGGCCGCTCACCTCGGTTCAGAACGATAAGGCCCGCCCATACACGCACCGATTGGTCGACCGTCATGTCACCGAAGCGTAGGATTGGTCAATCGTCCTGTCGCTCGACTCTAGGCGGGCCCGCCCGCACGCGCGACGGAACCCGCCCCCGCCACGCAGCGATTGGCCGACCGTTGGGTCACTCGACCGTTACAATTGGTCGACCTGAATGTCACTCTATGCTGTCACTCCATGCTAATGAGCAGATAATGAGCGGAATTTTGAACGTTTTTTGGATAGCGCGGCCGCAATTTTTGTCTCGCCGAAACTTAAATACGCTTATGACCGTTCCGGAATCGTAAGCTTTCTTTTGATGTAACGCACGTGTAGGTACGCTCTATAACTTTAGAGTGTATAGCCGGACAGACACACCGAACGACAGACAGACAGACAGACAGACAGATCGATCCTTTTATTTATATATATAGATAGATACTAGCTGGGGGAGCCCGGCTTTGCCAGGGCTGTTTTGGGCCGGGCGGTTTAAAATCGAGTCCAGGCTTTGGGGCCTCTCTGTGTCCCTCTGTGAATCTGCTGCCGGGCAACATTTTAAATCGAGTCCCAGGCTTTTGGGCCCTGTCTCTGTGTCCCTCTCTCAATCTGCTGCCGGGCAACATTTCTACCTTTTAATAAATTGAAAGATGAAAGTGAAAGTACTTCCTAAAACGTTTTTGGTAAATCTTTTAAAAATAACATAAGAGATGCTAACTTTTTCGAAGCCGGATCAGCAGATTTTGAACTGGAAGTAAATGGGGTTTTTAGCTTGAGGCAATGGCTGCCACATCCCTGAGATGAAAACGATTAGGCCCGCCCACAGGCGCAGCGATTGGCCAACCATCAGGCGACTGAACTATAGGATTGGTCAATGGTGACGGCACAGGATTGGTCGAACCTTGACGTCAGTCAATCAATGCTAATTAGCAGATAATGAGTTTAATTTTGAAGGTTTTTTGCATAAGGCGCGAACAATTTTCGGTCCGACCGAAAAGTAAATACGCTTACGACCATCCCGGAACCGTAAGCTTTCTTTGGAGGTAACGCACGCGTAGGTAAGCTCTATAACTTTCGAGTGCATAGCCGGACAGACGCACACCGGAGGACAGACAGACAGACAGACAGACAGAACGATCCTTTTATATATATATACTAGCTCGAGTGCCCGGCGGTGCCGAGGCTTTTTGAGGGCATGTTGCTGTTAGAGAGAGAGAGAGAGCGACGGGGGGGGGGGTGAGGGAAAGAGAGAGAGAGCGACTGGGGTGGTGAAGAGAGAGAGAGACTGGGGGGGAAGAGAGAGAGCGACTGGGGGGAAGAGAGAGAGCGACTGGGGGGAAGAGAGAGAGCGACTGGGGGGCGGAAGAGAGAGAGCGACTGGGGGGAAGAGAGAGAGCGACTGGAGGGGGGAGAGAGAGAGAGCGACTGGGGGGAAGAGAGAGAGCGACTGGGGGGAAGAGAGAGAGCGACTGGGGGAAGAGAGAGAGCGACGGGGGGGAAGAGAGAGAACGACTGGGGGGGAAGAGAGAGAACGACTGGGGGGAAGAGAGAGAGCGACTGGGGGGGAAGAGAGAGAGCGACTGGGGGGGAAGAGAGAGAGCGACTGGGGGAAGAGAGAGAGCGACTGGGGGGGAAGAGAGAGAGCGACTGGGGGGGAAGAGAGAGAGCGACTGGGGGGGAAGAGAGAGAGCGACTGGGGGGGAAGAGAGAGAGCGACTGGGGGGGAAGAGAGAGAGCGACTGGGGGGAAGAGAGAGAGCAACTGGGGGGGAAGAGAGAGAGCGACTGGGGGGGAAGGGAGAGAGCGACTGGGGGGAAGGGAGACAGCGACTGGGGGGAAGAGAGGGAGCGACTGGGGGAAGAGAGAGAGCGACTGGGGGGAAGAGAGAGAGCGACTGGGGGAAGAGAGAGAGCGACTGGGGGGAAGAGAGAGAGCGACTGGGGGGGAAGAGAGAGAGCGACTGGGGGGAAGAGAGAGAGCGACTGGGGGGAAGAGAGAGAGCGACTGGGGGAAGAGAGAGAGCGACTGGGGGGAAGAGAGAGAGCGACTGGGGGGAAGAGAGAGCGACTGGGGGGAAGAGAGAGCGACTGGGGGAAGAGAGAGAGCAACTGGGGGGAAGAGAGAGAGCGACTGGGGGGGAAGAGAGAGAGCGACTGGGGGAAGAGAGAGAGCGACTGGGAGGAAGAGAGAGAGCGACTGGGGGAAGAGAGAGAGCGACTGGGGGGGAAGAGCGAGAGCGACTGGGGGAAGAGAGAGAGCGACTGGGGGGAAGAGAGAGAACGACTGGGGGGAAGAGAGAGAGCGACTGGGGGGGAGAGAGAGAGCGACTGGGGGGGAAGAGAGAGAGCGACTGGGGGGGAAGAGAGAGAGAGAGCGACTGGGGGGAAGAAGAGAGAGAGAGAGCGACTGGGGGGGAAGAGAGAGAGCGACTGGGGGGGAAGAGAGAGAGCGACTGGGGGGGAAGAGAGAGAGCGACTGGGGGAAGAGAGAACGACTCAGGGGGAAGAGAGAGCGACGGGGGGGGAAGAGAGAGCGACTGGGGGGGAAGAGAGAGAGGGCGCGACTGGGGGGGAGAGAGAGAGCGACTGGGGGGGAAGAGAGAGAGAGAGAGCGACTGGGGGGGAAGAGAGAGAGCGACTGGGGGGGAAGAGAGAGAGAGAGCGACTGGAGGGGAAGAGAAGAGAGAGCGACTGGGGGGGAAGAGAGAGAGAGAGCGACTGGGGGGGAAGAGAGAGAGAGCGACTGGGGGGGGAAGAGAGAGAGAGAGCAACTGGGGGGAAGAGAGAGAGAGAGCGACTGGGG